>NC_136473.1:25016708-25713342 GCF_902686455.1 Sciurus vulgaris
AGATATGCAGCATGATGATTTGGTGTATGCATACACTGTGTAATGATTACCACAATCAGATTAATTAACATATCTGAATCAGCTTTCTATCGCTATGACAAAATACCAGAGAAAAATCAAGGAGGAAAACTTTATTCTGGCTCACAATTTCAGAGGTTTCAGTCCATGGTCACTTGACCTGGTTGCTTTTAGGCCTGTGAAAATGCAGCTTATCATGGTGAAAGCACCTAGTAGAGGAAGTCGCTCACATCATGGAGGCCAGGAAGGAGAGACAGAGAGAGAGGGAGAGAGTGAGAGAGAGATGTGGGATAGTGAGCTCCTAGCATCCCTTGAAGGGCACACCCAGTGACCTACTAGGTCCCAACTCCTAAAGGTTCTGCCACTTCCCAACAGCACCACAGGCTGGTAACCAAGCCTTCCACACACAGCCTTCTGGGGACAATTAGGAACCAAACTATCACAACATTCTTCACCAGGCACAGTTGGCATGTGAATGTGTGGTGAGGATTTAACTGATTCTGATAATAAAGGTGCAGACTCTTATACTAACGATTAGATTGTCATTTAGTTCTCTTACTGCTAAGTGTTGGTGACCACGTGAAGCAAGCAGTAGGCTAATGCTTTTCCAAGAGCTCTGAAAAAACTGCTAATCATTTATTGCTGGAAGTTTATCCCAGGAAAAATCTTGGATATAGGAGGAGAGAATATGCAACAGGATGAGCTCAGAAAATATTACACTGTTTTTCATGAAGGTAAATGAATTTTAATACTTGACTAGAAGGGATAGACCATTTTATTTTTCCTTCAGTGTAAAGAGTCTCTGGACTCCTTGACTCTACATTCACCAGATCTTCTCACTGATGGAGGCGGAGCTAACCTTCCTTTTTCACTTTTCCACATAATTATCCACCGGTGAAGGCTCACAGGGAGTTAAGCTTATTTTACTAACAGCCTGATTTTTTTCATCTGCGGCTATGAGAAGAAACAATTGCGGCCCCAGTGCACAGCCAGATCCATCACAGGTGTGTGGTCCAGGCTCACCTGCCTTTTTGAATGAGCAACTTCGGATTCACATCAGATAAACCACGAAGCATCCCTAATGATTATGCTGGGACTTCTTCCTGCTATTTGAAAGGAAATTCAAATCACAGAACTTCCTTTAAATTCTGTTTTTGACCTCTTATGAAAAGAACATGATCAGAGAAGGGAGGGGAAAGCCCACCAAATAATTTTCTGACCAAATAATGTGGTACTGTGCAAACTGCCTGCATCTTAGAAAAAAGAGAAACACAAAATAATGCTGATTTTGTGTACATCAGAGTAAGTGGTGCACATTGTTTTTGTTTTTATTCTTAGTTCCTCTCAGAGGCCGGAATGGTGCACTATTTTTATGTCTGCAGAGTTTACAGAATCAATTCCCTTAAGAGTGGGTTTTCAAATGTAGATATTACGGTGTTAACTCATCTATTGGGTTAAACTAGGCCACATTCTTTAAGCTTATGAAGTTCAGTTGCATACGCTTTTTGCGAATGTGGGGAAGGAAGTTAGACACTGATGCTATTCTAGAACATTCCCTTGCCTGATGCCACATTTCCTATTGTTAATCCCTCATTCTGATCCCCCTCCTCGGGGGTCCTGCCTCATTGCAAACCTCTAGATTTTCTGGACAAAGGACATTGGCTGACAAAACACAAGGTTTACATTTTTAAAAGAGACACAAGGAATTTTCGTTCCTGTCTTCTAGAAGGCTGGGAGGAGATTTAAAAAAAAATTTTTTTTTTTTTTTTAGTTGTAAATGGACACAATACCTTTATTTATTTATTTATATGTGGTGCCAAGGATGGAACCTAGTGCCTCACACGTGCTAGGCAAGTGCTTCACCACTGAGCTAAAACCCCAGCCCTGGAAGGAGATTTTTATCAATTTGATTCATCACTGTTAAAATGATCTCCTGAAAGGTTGAATTTCCTTTGAACTTCTTTAATGATAAATGGATGAATTGATGCCTTTTTAATATTTGAAAAATGTTGCCATGGTTATTTCTTGATTGTCCACATACAGTTTACGTATGTTATAAGCTTATTCATGGTAATTCAGCTTTTCACTATAAACTGGGGACATTGGCACACACCTTCCTGATTTTGTTTTGTTTACAATTATCTTCAAAGAACATTTTAAAAGCCAGGCACAGTGGCACACACCTGTAATCCCAGCCACTCAGGCAGGAGAATTGCAAGTTCAAGGCCAGCCTAGGCAACTTAGTGAGACCCTGTCTCAAGAAATATGAAGGACAGGGGCTGCAGCTCAGTGGTAGAGCCCTTCCACAGCATGTGTTGAGCTTGATCCCCAGCATAGGCGATGGGGGCAAATACCTTAAAAACAGAAGAAACAGGGAAGAGAGAGAGTAAGAGAAAGAATTTACGAGAAAAGTTCTTACTTTCTGATTTTACAAAATACAATCCTTCCAAGAATTCTCCCACACCAAGGAGCTTCATGTGACACAGTCTTCCTCAGGAGTCTCTCCTTCAGCATAGCACTCCACCCAACCCAAGGTAAGATAGAAGAAAATTTAAAAAAGGTAAAAAGAAGACCAAAGGAAGGTGAGGAGACTACAACTTTAATCCAAAAGCCGTACCAATGTTCCTCATGCCTTCCCTCTTAGAGTCACTCCTCCTCTCAGACCTGTTGCTCCCTAGCACATCAGTCCCCCACCCCAGCTTCTGTCACTTCCAAATATCTGGGAAATCTACATATCTTTGCTCACAATCTTAAAGATACTGGAAATTTTCCCACTTACAAAAATTTTCCTGTGCACTGTTAATTAACCCACTAATACTTTTTTGAGCCCAGGGGTACTTAGCCACTGAACCATACCTTTAGCCCTTTTTATTTTTTATTTTGAGACAGGGTCACAGTAAGTTGCTTAGGGCTCAGTAAGTTGCTGAGGCTGGCCTCAAACTTGCGATCCTCCTGCCTCAGCCTCTCCAGTTGCTGGGATCACAGGCATGTGCTACCCCTCCCAGCATATGTGTATATTAGATAGACTGAGCAAAGGAAGATGTGAAACTTAATACAGGGTATTTTCTCATCATTATCTATTGATTGGATATGACATCAACCTAAGGGTCCTGAGAACAGCCAGGCCACCATAAATTGTCCTGTGATCACCTGACTTATGTTGTCCCATACACCTTCCCTTGCCCACCACTCACAGTCTAGTAGAGGAGCTTGCGTCCCCAGAAGGCTGCTTCCATCTCGAGATGGCCTGCATTCTCCCAGGAAGGTGTCTGCCTTCCTTTCCTAAATGGATCTCTGTGCCTCAGTATCTGATGTGCACTGGAATTCTTTTCCATCACGTATGTTAAGGACCCTGTCATCCTGGGTTGAGGTCCCTCCTCTCTGGGCCTCCTCAGAACTCCTCTGGTGACATATCCCATCCAGAAAACCTGAAGGTTGGGGAGCATGTGATGACTGCTGACCCTTCACAGGAATGCTGAGGTCAGTCCCGCATCTGTGAGACCAGCGCCCGGCTGGAGCTGGGCTCAGAGCAGGCTGCCTGTTTGCAGAAGCAGGATGAAAGTCACATTTCAACTTCAGATGCCAGAGGGGCAGGCCTGTGGTTCCCAAACCTGCCTGATTAGCAATGTCACCCACCATGATTCCAGAGCTCCCCTTCACACTTCTAAAACGAGATCATCAAGACAGGTACTGGGAATACGGTCTTATTTTCTGTTTCAAGTAAATGTCCGAGGCAATTGGGAATGACCAGGCAAGTTTGGGAAAGAGTGGTGGGTGGCCAGAGTGTGGGCTTGACCATCTTGGAAAAGGGGCAAAAACTGGGGAGCAGAAGCAGGCTTGCTCTCCTCAGATGTAGGGTGCTGTTGGTGCCACTTGGCATCGCCGTTGGAAGGTCGCAGTCAGGGTGTGTCCCCCCCAAATGTGAGGGGTCAATTTTTCTAGTGAGCATGGAGGTAAAGCTATATGTAAGTGTGAGGTGCTGGTAATTGACTGATGTCTCAGATTAGCAAGAGGGATTGGGTTCCTTTCTAATCTGTTGTGCTCATCATGACTTCTGTAACGTGGCTCTTTGGAAGAGTTGATTAAGCGCAGGATCTCCCTGCTCTACAAGCACTAAGGCACATCATCCAGTTGAAGCTATCTTTTTGGTAAAATTCATAATGACAATAAAAAAAGACACTGTATTAAGAATTGGAAGGTGCTGAGATTAAAAAAACAAACACATGAACTTCCTGCTCTATAGAAACTTAAAAAGAGCAATCCTTGCCTTAGTTTTAAACTTGCAGAATGAAAATATCCTACATTATGTCATATTTATAGGATATATTTGGTGCTTATTAAGCTGATGATATTCTATTTGTAAGCTCCTAAATTTCCAGGAACTGGCAGGTATATTGTTTCTGGAAATTCAGAGAATGAGAATGGACACAAACTAAAGTTTTATTTTTCCATTTCAGATGAGCCTCAGACTTCTAGTATCTTTGCAAAAAGACTCAAAGACTCTAGATTTTCTAAGGGTTTCTGGATTTTCTTATATTCAGATCTTAAAGGTCCTGTTTGACCTGAATATTTGAATTTATACTACTTCTATTTTTCAGACTGATCCCCAACCCCTAGTTTCTTGATCTGCAGAAACTGCCATTTTGGAGGAAAATTTGTTTTCCATCAAAAACTTGGATAAGTCATTCAGGCTATGCCAGATGTGCCCTTGGAAAAGTTCCGATTCAAAGCCAACCCCCCCCCCCACCCCAACACACACATGCTTGGGATGTATACCTTCTCAGTTACTAAAGTGATCAGTTATTAAAGACAGTTTTCTGACCTGTGAGTACATGAATGCATTTATTGGAATAAAAACTGTTTGCTTCTAGACATATTTGTAACCAGGTGGGTCAGATTTACACCAAAATGTGCATTTTAAAAAGAATAATGAAAGATTTTCCTGTCTTAAAAGGCAGTAAATGACATCCCTCAGAAATCCAGGAATCTCATATAGGAATGTTATCTTCCTGGACTGAAACAGATTGAAACATATATGGGCTTTTAGGAGAATTCTTTCTAAATTTTCACTTTTACGTTCAACTTCTGGAGCTCCTAACCACTATTCTACCACATGGGTAGTTAGGAGTAGTTATGGTTAACATGAAGCAACTAAATCAATTTCATTCCTAGTATTTGCTGAGGGCTCTTCGTTATTCTAAGGCTCTGGCTGTCATGCTAGGTGTGGTGACTCTACCAAGCCATGGCTGCCTAGACACTCAAGGATTCCTGCAAACCGGGGGAAGGATGGATGCTTGTCTCACTGTCTGGATATGGTTCTGGTTTCAAATGGCTGCTGGCTATGCTTTTATTTACTTTACTGTATTTTTTAAGAGACAGGGTCTCCTTTTGTTGCCCAGGCTGGCCTTGAATGCCTGAGCTCAAGGGTTCCTCCTGCCTCAGGCTTCTGAGTAGCTGGGGCCATGTGCATGCCACTGTGCCTGGTTTTATGTTCTTAAACAATAAATTCCTATTAGTTTGAGTGATGTTTGTGATGCTGCTAGTGTTCATTGTAATGTACAAAGCTGCTCCCCCTGACCTTTTCGGTGCAGCCATTTTCCCCGCCTCCCAACCACTTGTCAATCTGTGAACATCCTAGCTAGCTATTGGTTCATCAGTCAGCTTGCAAGTATCCTTCTCCGATATTGGTCCCCTGTTAACCCCGTGGAACTCAATTGCTTTACCGTAGCTACCCCGCCATCTTTCCTCATCTTTCTCTCCTACTCACTTTCTCTATCCTCGCTTTCACACTTTCTTGTGTACGCCATTTCTCGTTCCCTTTCTTTTCCTCTCATTTTCTCTCTTACCCTGCAGGGAGACACTCTATTAGCTTAACAAACTCCTTTCTGCGATTTCCTGGTCCGGCGTGGTTTCCGTGGGATCCCTTACATTCATGGCACCTGTTTTCATAAACAGTATTCTTGGTCAGTTATTTTCCAGTGACCAGTCTGTATTCCACTTATGCTGTAGTTCAAGGGCAGCTCATCCATGTGCTCACTGCTGGAGCTAACCGTTGTGACATTCCCCTAATATTTACGTGTGCAAGGGCACATCCTTGGTGATATGCTACCAATGAATTTGTGTTCTCTAAACAACCTGTAAAGCACTAACCCATCATAAAGGCCATCATAAAACCCATCTCTAAATAACCTGTAAAGCACTAACCCATCATAAAGGCCTGTGCTATCTTTAAAGCATTGTTTCGGGATGTAAAATCATGTGCATGTTGCCTTCCAATTCTTTATCATATTGTTCTTTTTGTCAGAGGAATGGGAATGGGTGGGACAGGGTGGGCTTTTATCTTTTGCCTAGCATGAAAAGAATGTGGTTAGGAGCCACTGTTCTAAATCAAAAGATTTCCAGGAATTGAGTATTTGAATCTACTTTTATCATGCATGATTTTCCTATAAATCAGTGAATCTCAAGGCTGGAAGCACATTAGTATCTCCTGGGAAGTATTTTAAAAATATTGATGCAGAGCACAACTTCAAACCAATTGAACTGAAATATTGGAAGATGGAGCCCAGGTGCCCTGTTTTTAAAAAGCATTCCAGGGTGGGGGTGGGGTGGGTGGCTCAGTGGTAAGGGCTTGCCTAGCATGTGCAAGGCACTGAGCTCCCTCCCCAGTACCACCCCAGATAATTAGGTAATTATGAGGCACAGTGAGGTTTGAGAACTCCTGCAGATGAACACACTTGCTGACTTTTTTTTTTTTTTGCTAACTTGCTAACTTCCTTTAACTTCCGTAAAGGAAGCAGCTATTGTTTTCATCTGATAGAGATGAAAACATTAAAAGGGCATTGTTTCAAGAGAAATCGTTGACTGTAAGGGAAATTGATTGCATGGCAGTAATAGAAAATAAAGAAAACACTGAGTCCTTTACACACAGAATCCTCTAAGTGGGTCCTTACACTAGGGATAGAAGAGCTGGGGAGAAGGGCAGCTGAAGGGAACCGGAAGAAGTGAGGCAGGCAGGGCATGGAATCAGGAGATGGGCCTGGCAGGGGGCAGAGGCCTTTCCCAGGGCATGTGGCCAGGGTCATGGAGAATCAGCAAGAAGCAACAGGTGGGGCTGCAGCCAGAGGTGGGAGACTAGCGACAGGGGCAATGGGCAGCAGGCCACAGGCAAAGCCTCCCAGTGCATTCAGAGACTGTGAAGCAGGATTCAGGGCCAGGAGAGAAGCCCAGGTCCTAATGCTGAAGGAACTGGGCAAGTATCCAAGCAACTCCTTGGCCATAGAGATGAATGGAGATGTGGCTCCCCAGCCTGGAGCTCAAGTTCAAGGGCTTAATGACATGGAATCAGTCCAGAAGCCAGGTCAGGTGAACACACTCTGGTGAGGCCCAGAACCTGTGAAGGGGTGAAACTGAACCAAACTCAGAACCAAACTCAGAACTCCTTGTGTCCCCTCTCCTGAGGACACAGGACATGCAGGCTGTTGTGTGAGGAGCCTACTTTCCAGCTTGTGATAGAACACAATTCTCCCAGCACATAGTCCAGACAAAAATGGTCTCCACCCAGGGACTAGGGCTTACTGCCATCTTTTCTTCCCATAGCCGTTTACCCAGTTTCCCACCACGTTGCAATTCTTGGGATTAAGAGTATGTTTGCTACTGCTCTTGGGGACAGAAAAGGCCCTAGGATTTGTTGACTTGGATAAATAAATGTCCTCACTTGCCTTTCATCTTCTAACTCACAAGTGAGTTAATTCATGTCGGGAATTAGCAGAGATGACTTCATCCTGACATCCTGGCTTCAGGATGTCCACTCCCATGTGATCCAGAGGATACTGGCTTAAATGCCTCCCGCAGGAGAAAGTAGAGACTTAGTGACGCTGACCGTCCATTGGTGTAATGTGATGCTCCTTCCCTCCCAAGGGGGAATGAGAGTAATAGAAAAAGGGGAGGAATATGGGTCAATCAGGCAGCGGGACAGTCACTCACAAACTGGGTTATCTGTGAGAATCACTCACTGCGTTTTCTCAAAAGCACAGATTCTAGGACCAACCCTTTGAGATTCTCACACAGTTGGTAACTGGGCCAGGACACAAAGGATCTATTTTTAAAAAGTCCCTGGGTTGTTCTGGGGAATGCACAGCCAGGTTTGGGAGCTAGAATTGCCATCAATTAGTTCTTTTCGCTCTGCGCCCTTCACCTCAGGGTGAGGACTTGCTGGCAGTGAGTGATGACCATGTGCCCTGGGGCTTCTGAGAGGCCCCACCTTGCTCCCAACCCCTGGCACAGGGCTTGCCCTGTGTTCACTCTACTTGGGCACCACTAGGTGAGCTCCTGGAGGCAGTCAGCAGAATCTCTAGTTGGCAGATGAGTAAAACTCTCATCTCTACTGGTTCTGCTCCAGCTGGCTGTTTCTTGGCACCAACTCAAGAATTCAGGCGGGTGGTGGAAGTGGAGGCTCCTTTCTGCTCTGCATCTGGGACTGAATGCCCACTGCCCAGCAAGGGTAGGGGCTGGTGCAGGAGAGCCTGGGGCAGGACAGCCTCCACTAAGGGCCCAGAGGGAGGGGGATGCGTTTACTCACTGGTACCCATTAACATACTAGCATGGTCTATTGGATGGGATGAGCTATTTATTTCCAGTGGTACAGGTGGTCTTCAAGGGTCACAAAGAGCTGGGAAAGGCCTGGTTCTGAGCACCCCCTTTCTGGAAAATGGATGGTCTCCAAGCCCTTTCCTGCAATGCCAATCATTGCAGAAAATGCTTTTTGTTCCTTGAGTGTGTGCCAGGCACTATTCTCAGCCCTGGAGATACACACGGTGACCAGGACAGGTAAGGCCCAGCTCTGCTGGGATTCAAATCTCAGTTCTTGCCATTACATTGGCCCAAGGAAGGTAGTCCTGTGGGTGAACTACCCCAGGGGCACACCCTTGGGCTCTGGATGAGACACAAGGTAAGACCCCTTCCCCACTTTTCATTCTCAGGGCCTGTCTCTGGGTGGGAGCTGTCAATATCCACGTGGCAGATTGAAATGGACAAGGCTCCTTGCTACACATAAGTGCAGCCACTGCTGGCCAGCTCCTGGGGTGGCTCTGCCATCCATAGAGAGAGGGGTGGTGTTTCTGGGGCAATTTGGTCCAGCAGGTGTGGCTGTGGCTGGAGACACATGTGCTTCAGAGGCTGGTTGTACAGATGTAGAAGTCGGTCTTTGGTACTGGGCTTCATGCAGAAGGTCAAAGAGCCTTAAAAATGAGAAAATGTTCAGGTCGAGCATCCTTAATCTGAAAATCCCAAATCCAAAATGCTCCAAAATCTGGAACTTTTGAGAGTGCCAACATAATGCCATGAATGGAAAATTCTATATCATGAAATTTTGTGTGCAAAATTATTAAAAATAATTATTAAGAATTTTATTAAAAAGACAATACAGTTACCCTTCAGGCTATGTGAGTAAGGTGTATATGAAATAGAAATGAATTGTGTGTTTAGACTTGGGTCCTACCTCCCAATATTTTATGATTTATATGTGCAAATATTCTAAAATCTGAAAATCATCCAAATCCAAACCACTCTGGTCCCAGGCCTTTTGCATAAGGGATGCTTTTCCTGTATCTGGGGTCAGGTACTGGGTTTGAGTTTAATAGATGGGTATGATTATGCCAAAGATTGGGCTTTGGATTGGTTAAAAGGAATCCATCTATGGATCTTGTGTGGAAAGCTGGAACAGGCTAATATGGAAGGTGTGAAGGGAATGTACAAAGGACTCAAAGGGAGGCCAGGGAGCCCCTGAAGGAAAGGAAAAGAAGGGCCAATTAGTGTATTTATGTGGAGGTTTATTTTCTTATGAGAAAGTGAGAGATTCTTACTTTAGAAACTGACAGTTACTAAGGACCTAAGTTTAGCAATTTGTAGGTTCGTGTTCCTTCTCCCATGGAAGATTAATCAATTTCTCTTCCTTTTTCTCATTCCTCACATGCCTTCTCTTTCACTTCCTGCCTGACTCAATTCTGCAAATACCAGAGTCTGGAAACTATTGTCACTGGACGGACCAGGAGGATAAAACACTGGCTATTTGTGAAACAGAGTCATGGGTGCCCAGTGCTGGTGAGGACTGGGGCCTTGTCCGGTCTCCTCTTCGGTGCCTGTCGATGGGAGTGCACCTGACCTGCCCAGGAAAATGGGCCCCGTGGCTTTTTGGAGAACTCCAGAGGACAGCCCCTGATCTCCCTTGATAACTCATCCCAAGTCTGATATCCTCATTGGCAGAGATTATTTTCTAGCTTAAATCACTCATGTGGAAGCTGAAGTTCATTTCCTTTTGTTCTGGCCTCGCTGGAGACGGTGAACAGCTGGTCTCCATTCTCTGAGGAATATCGCTTTAAACCTTGCAGGCCATTGTTAAGTGGCCTCTAGGCTTTCTCTCCCTTGGACTAAGAATCGGAGCTTCTTTTCCCTATTCCTCTTGGGTCCTATTTCCCAGGCCCTTTCACATCTTTGTCTTTGAATGCTTTCGGATTTTTAAAGATATTCCCCTTTGGAAGATATTTGAAGGAAAACAATAGAAGGGTCGTTAGATGTATTTAGTACTGGCAGCCCTCTCACCTTACCACTACCTTGTCCCCACTGGTTGGGTGGCTTCTGGGACCTCGATTCCCCAGGGCCAGGCTACGCCCATGGGGTAAGCAAGCTCTGTGGCCCCAGCCCAGGTCAGTACTGCCCCACAAGAGCAGGAGGGCCTGACTCAGCTGGAGGCTTCTGGAACCCAAAACAGGGCCTGATGTTGGAACAGTTCAGGGACTGAACTTGAGTGCATTCAACCACTGAGCCACATCCCCAGCCCTTTTTCGTATTTTATTTAGAGACAGGGTCTCACTGAGTTGCTTAGAGCCTCGCCTTTGCTGAGGCTGGCTTTGAACTCACAATCATCCTGTCTCAGCCTCCTGAGCTGCTGGGATTACAGGTGTGCCTGACTGGTACGGCTCTTAAAGACTACTAAATAGCCTCTCATTTCATATATTTTCTCATTTAGGCTCTTTTGGACTGAGTGGACAATCTAAACCCTGATTGCTTATGAGAAAAAAGAAATCTCTATCTCTCTCTCCCTTTTTTTTTTTTTTTTTTTTGTACCAGGGATTGAACCCAGGGGCACTTAACCACTGAGCCACATCCCCAGTCCTTTTTTGTATTTTATTTAGAGATAGGGTCTCACTGACTTGCTTAGGGCCTCGATAAATTCCTGAGACTGGCTTTGAACTTGTGATCCTCCTGCCTCAACCTTCTCAGCCACTGGGATTACAGGCGTGCACCCCTGCGCCCAGCTCTCTCTCTCTCTCTTTTTCTTTTGCTGGAAACCATGGGCATTCTACCACTGAGCTATATCCCCAGTTTTTTGTATTTTTTTTTTAAATTTTGGGGCAGGGTCTTGCTAAGATGTTGAGGCTGGCCTTGAACTTGGGATCGTCCTGCCTCAGTCTCTTGAGTCGCTGGGATTACAGGCATGTGTCACTTCACCCGACTGAAAAAAATCTCTTTTTTAGGAAGGAAAGAAAACCTTGAGTTCAGAAAGCTGAAGGTCATGTTGAAGTCAATGATGGCATAGGTATTTCACCTTGTTGGGTGGGTCCGAGGTGGTGGAGGCTGACGTGATTGGACAGTGGAGTTAGGGAACTGGGGGCTTCCCAGGATGGGGGTTTGAAGTTCCACGTGGATGACAGGATGGACAAGTGTGAAGGTATGCAGCGTAGTGAGAGAAACAGATGTTCAGACAAAAGTGAAGGAATCTGCTCACCAGACTTCAGGACCACTGCTGATGGAGGCTGAGGAAGAGGCTTGGAATGAGGCAGATGTGAATGAGTAGCTCAGAGGAATTGAAGTTGCGGGGGGTAGGAGGTGAGTAGTTAGTTTAAGGCAAGATCTGAGGCCCAGGGTTATGACAGTGAGTAAACTCTTTAAGGTCTGGTTGGCCTGAGGTGAGGGTAAGAAAGACTGGAGAACTCAGGCAGATAGAGCTTTGCTTTTTCAGAGACCAAAGAATTAAGAAAGAACTTAATTTAGAGACTGTGAAAGTAGAACTGAGGAGTCAAACTGGAGGTAGCTGGGGTTGAGACCATCAGTCAAGTTCCTTCAAGTAACTAGATGTCATATCTCTGTGAAGAAAAACCTGTGACTTTAAAAACAAACAAATGAAAAACAAAATTAGCTGGGAATGATGGTGTGTGTCTGTAATGCCAGATGCTTGGGAGGCTGAGATGGGAGGATTGTAATTTAGAGGTCAGCTTGGGCAACACAGCAACACTTGTTTCAAAAACAAAAAAACAAACCCCTGAAAATGAACAAATAACAGTTGTCACCCTTCAAGCAGTCACCTTGGATCCTCTGTTCAAATAATGCAAAGATTTCCGTGACCCCTCCTTTGGTTTTATTTTCTAAGCCTATGATATAGACTTTCATATATCTTTATTGATGGGGAATCATCATCTTTTTTTGGGGGGAGGGACTGGGGTTGAACCCCGACTTCATGCATGCTAGGCAAGCACTGTACCGCTAAGCCACATCCCCAGCCTTTTTATTTTATTTTGAGACAGGGTCTTACCAAGTTGCGCAGGCTGGCCTCCAACTTGTGATCCTCTTCTGAGTGTCTGGAATTACAGATGTGCGCCACTGTGCCTGGTGGAAACCTTCATCTTCTAAGGCTGTATTTGATGTGGAGGAGCAGTTAGTAGTAATTGGGAGTCAAGTCTGGGGAATAGGTGCATGATTGGGCTGGGAAACGTGAAAGAAGCCCCAACGGGCAGATGCTAAAGTGGTGAAACAGATTTTATTCCGGACCTATTGCAATAGCAGAAAAGTGACCTCAATATTGAATAGGGCTCAATTCTCTAATACAGCATGGACCAGTGGGAATTTATAGCCCAGGAGCGGGGTGGGGGACGAGTAGATGGAAAATTACTATTTGGAAGCATCCGGGATGAGGGGTGATTCTGGCCACACCAACTGATAGGATTTTCTCTAAGAAAAGTCAGAGTCATCAGAAACCACCTGGGGGACGAGGGTGACGAGGAATTTGACCAGATATCAGACACGGGGATTCTTGCTTAGCAGGATTTTGCTAAAAATGGGCAATGCAAAGATACACAGAAATTCAAAGGCTGGGGGTCTGGCTGAGAAGGCTGCTGAGAGGAGTCTGACTAAACTGGTCAAGAAGGGCATCTTGTCAGAAGTACCAGATTTTTAAAAAATCAAAAGTACTTTACAGGGCTAGAGGGGTACCTCAGGTGTAGAGCTCTTGCCTAGTATGCATGAGGCCTTGGTCCATCCCCAGCACTACAAACAAACGAACAAAAAGAACAAAGAGTTGGAGCCTTAAACTAGAATTCCATCATTTTGCAAAATGCTAAGAACCTATCAAAGGCTTTGGAATTTCTAAGAAATTTGGATGGACTGTTTGACTTCAGGGAATGAGTTCTGCAAGAACAATGGCATTGGCAAAATCAGTCCTGTGTCATTTTGACGCGTTGGCCTTACGGCTCCTCCCAGGCTCCAGATGTTGTCACTTGTTTCCCAGGTCATGGTTCATGCACACTTACTCATTTCTCAGGAACATACCATTTACTCAACTTCCCTGAAAGTATGGACAAAGGAAATGTACCTTCTTGCTGATTTTTTTTTTGGTACTGGGGATTGAACCATTGAACCCAGGGGCACTTAACCACTGAGCCACATTCCCAGCCCTTTAAAAAAAAAAAAAGTTCTTATTTTTTTGGGTCTTTTTTTTTTTTTTTTTTTTGCAGTGCTAGGGATTGAAACCAGGGACTTGTGCTTGTGAGACAAGTGCTCTACCAACTGAGCTATCTCCCCAGTCCAATTAGTTTCTATTTTAAGACACAGTTTTGCTAAGTTGCTTACAGCCTCACCAGGTTGTTGAGGCTGACCTTGAACTTGCAATTCTGCTGCCTTAACCTCCTAAGTCACTGGGAATACAGGCATGCAGTACTGTGCCTTGCTCTCCTTGCTACTTCTGTCACTCAGAAAATCTATCTGTTCAAGGAGGAATCTGTTGATCTAAATATAACCCTTCATCCCTCCTCCCAGGTGTGGAATTAGCCAAAATGCTGGCCACTTAAACATTTTCATTGATCCTTTGGGTGAATGGGCAACTGCATATCCATCGAGTGCTTTTTCTACTTTCTAAGCTGTTTGTTTTTGCTTAAAAATGATTGTTCTGGAACAAATTCAATTTTTTTCCAAACATAGCATTTACAGGTTTGATTTAGGATATCATATTCTTTGCACTGAATCTTATATACACATATATTATTTAGAAATGAAATGTATTTCTTGATCACAATTTCTTAATGTTAGTTAGCCCAGCCTCAAAAAGACTAAGGCAGGAAGTAAACAAGGGAGTCAGTTTTTCTTGATTGTTGCTAACAGCCAGAAACAAATGATCACCTCATTTAAGCATTATAAAAACATATTAGGTAGATAGTATTATTATTCCCATTTAGCAGAAAGGAAAATTGAGACTTAGATGAATTCTTCTCCAAAAGTTACCCAGCTGTTTAGTGGTAGAGCTAAGATTCTAAGTTAGAGCTGCCAGTTTCTTAATCCTAGGAAAGAGAGTCTAGATTTCTTTCTTTTTTAAAAATTAATCTTAAAATTTGTTCTAATTAGTTGTGCATGACAGTAGAATGCACTTATACATTTTGATAAATCATACATAAATGGATTATAATTTCTCATTTTTCTAATTGTACATATTGTAGGATCACATTAGTCATGCAGTCATTTATGTACATGAGGTAATAATGTCTGTTTCACTCTACTATCCTTCCTACCCCCATGCCCTAGATTTCTTAGATCCGAACATACAGTGGCCAGCCTATGGATTCTGATCCAATAACAAATAAGTATTTGTTACAAAGATTGTCCTAACAGGGTGTGGGGAGGGCATGACTGTACTGTCATCCACTCAGGAGGCTGAGGCAAAGGGATGGTAGGTTTGAGGCCAGCCTCAGGAACTTAGTGAGACTGTGTCTCAAAACAATAAATAAATAAGTAAATAAATATAAAAAGGGCTGGCAATGTAGCCCAGTGGTAAAGTGCCCCCTTTAAATTAATCCATCTCATTTTCCCCAGTACCAAAAAAAAAAAAGTCTATCGCATGTGGAAGTTGCCTTCTGCAGATCCCTCATTTACCTATGTTTCCAAAGAGAGGCATTTGGTCAACTTTTGATCTTTTCTTTCTTCCAATCATTACAACTTTAGTCATAGGACCAATTTTTCATGCTTTTAATGGATCATGGTACACTTTCTTTTGGAATCTCCTGAATGCATTTACAGTAGTATGTTTTAAAAAGTCTGTGATCAAAATAGAATGAAGAACTCTGATAAAGATCAGGTTAATACCAAGGAAAATAGTATGGTTACTTCTGACTCTAGGGCCTCACGGTCCTATTGGAATACAGTGATTTTATGTAGACATACTCTCTACTCCCAGTGGCACTGTACTGCTGACCTGTACACATGTATGTAAGCATGTGTGTATGTGCATAGGCACACACAGATATATGGTCATACTCTGTGTGTATGTGGTCAGCTCTGGTCTCTAAATCTTTGCCTACTATTTCTTCCCTTGACACATGAAGGGCAGATATAAGGCAATCATAAGCAGAAAGAATATTTCCATGAAAGGGCTATATAAGCCCTTTACATAAATTAACCCATCTCATCCTCAGAACAACTCTAAAATAGATACTATTATTATTCCCTTTTTTTAATATACATAATTTTATTACAAATTTTTTTTAAAAAAACACAAAATGCAACATCCTAAAAAACCCAAAATTTACTACTGATACTAATATCTACCAGTTTGCTGTGCTACCATACACAAGAAATTAAAGAAACCATTAAATATTTAGGAACATTCAACATCAGAAGCTTTAAAATCTAACTGTATGTAGTAGCCCTTCAAAAAGCTACAATCTGCATTTTTAAAAAAGTATTTTCTCTACAAAGAATCTTATCAACTATACAAAAATCTGTACAGTTTTTATACTGAAGCTAATGTTGAGCTGCACTTGAATTCACATTCTTAGCAAAACAGTTGCCTGAGCACACACATACTCCACACACATCATTACAGGACAGCCATTTATTCTTCATCCTCCTCCTCTTCCTCCTCTTCTTCCTCTTCATCTTCTGATTCACTCTTCATCTTTGAGCCTGTTGGCCTGCCAGGACCCTTCTTTCCTGCTTCACTTTTGCCCTTAGCACGGTATGCAGCAATATCCTTTTCATATTTCTCCTTTAGCTTAGCTGCTTTCAGTTCATATGGCTGTTTATCTTTGGCTGACGGCTCAGACCACATTTCACCCAGTTTTTTTGCAGTATCCCCAATGGACAGGCCTGGGTGTTCACTTTTGATCTTTGGGCGATGTTCAGAGCAAAACAGGAAGAAGGCAGATGGTGGTCTCTTAGGAGCATTGGGATCTTTCTTCTTTCCTTTCTTATCACCTTTGGGAGGAACGTAATTTTTCATCTCCCTGTCATAGCGAGCTTTGTCACTTTTTGCCATATCTTCAAACTTCGACTTTTCCTTTGCAGACATGGTCTTCCATCTCTCCGAGCATTTCTTGGAGAATTCGGCGAAGTTGACGGAGGAGTCCGGGTGTTTCTTCTTGTGCTCTTCCCGGCAGGTCTGCACGAAGAAGGCGTAAGAGGACATTTTGCCCCGCGGCTTGTTGGGGTCTCCTTTACCCATGGTGGCAGCCGCGCTCTACCTGGTGGGAGCTTTTCCTCAGAGTCCCGCAGAGCGGCCGGATCCGACAGAGAAGCTTCCTTCCCTGGGCTCCGGCGTGAACTGGTTTATCGCTAACGCAATCCTCAGCCTCTTGTTTTGCAGAGTTCTTCGCGCCACGGCAACTTGACGAGTCCCGCCACAGACCACACCCCCACCCCCCTTTTTTTTTAACTAATGTGGAAACCAATACTCAAGATGTTTAGTACTTTTCTCGGGGTAATTCATTTAATAAGAACTTGTTGAATTAAAAAAACCAAAAAACATTAATTTCAGCATGTTGGTTAGAACTTGGGAAGATTTTTATCTCTCAATGGGCAATTGAATTGATTTCTACATTTGGACTTTAAATACTTTACTATTATGGCTTGCACTTGGAATGTTCTCTGAAAGTTCACGTGTTGAAGACTTGGCCTTCCATACAGAAATATCCAGAGGTGGTGCTTTAGGAAAGTCTTTGGATCATAAAGACTGTAGCTCATCAATAATTTGAATGGAGGATTGGGAAGAGGTGAGAGCTGTAGGAAGGGGAACACAGCTGGAGGAAGTAGGTCACTGGGGGGGGGGGCGTGCCTTACAGAACTATATCTTGTCCTTGACTCCTTCCTTGCTCTTTGTCTCTGCTTCCCAGCTGCCATGAGCTGAGCAGCTTTCCTCCACCATGATGTTCTACCTCACCTCAGGCTCAGAGCAATGGATTTGGTCGACCATGAACTGAAAATCTGAAACCTTAAGCCAAAATAAATCTTTCTTCCTTTAAGTTGTTCTTGCCAGGTCACTGGTCACAAAGACAAAAAGCTGACAAACATAGTTATCTTTAAATACCTTAAAGCATAAAAATATTCTGGGGAGACTGGGGATATGGCTCCGTGGTAGAGTACTTGCTTAGCATGTGTGAGACCCTGGTTTCCATCCCCAGCACTAGAAAAGAAAAAGAGAAAGACAGTTGCAGCCAGATGCCCTCACTTTAGGTACAGGTTCAATTCTCTGTTGCATTTAATAACAGTGACACTCCAATGGTCTAATTTAACATGGGAAGGGGAGGAGGCAGGGACTTGCAAACCCAATGGGTTTACTGCCATTGTGGGGTTCAAGGCTTTTTCTGCAAGATCACATGAACACAAAACTTTTGCGAGGGATGATGCCAGAAACTTAATTAAAGTAACAAGGAATAAAACTTTTATAGCAAGAAGTGGAGGTTTATTTGTGACCTGTACACATGCATTCTTTGTGTCCTTGATGTCCTGGGATTCATCCACTGATGAAGTGGTTATGGAAGCTTTCTCCTGGGATGTTTGCTTCTCTGGGATTTGTGTTGTTCTAGGGTTATCACAAAGCTCTGGGTATGTTAGAACATAGGGGGACCTGGCCCTGGATTCTAGCCACTGAACTTTAAATACAGGCAAGTCAGTTATAATTAAGACATCAAAGGGCCCATAGATAAACGGTGTAGAGACTATGGCCAAGACAGCATGCAGCTTTACTTGATAACGTAACACAGATATAACATTGCTACATCAAATATCTGCAATTGATGGGAGCCAGGCTCACACAATAGCCTCCTAAGATCTCTGGCCCTGTCAGCTGCTGACCTTCTGGGTATCTGTCAAGTATTGAACTTTCCCCAGTGAGACAATGCAGTGCAACTCTGGCAAAGCACTTCAATATTCTCTTAAGAAAGTGTAAACATTGGGCTTGAGTTTTAGCTCAATGGTAGAGCATTTGCCTAGCATGAGCAAGGTCCTGGGTTCATTCCCCAAAACGGAAGAAAAAAACAAAACAAAACAAGCATAAGCATTATTATTACAAGGATAAATCCTGGGGTTTGGAACATGGAAATGATGGTTACATGTGGGTGAAGGCCTGAGAACATTCTACCCATGATTACTGATTTGGGGGAGAAAAAAAATCCATCCTAGACCATCCCATTGATCTCTGCATTTTTCCTTCACCCCACTTCCCATCCCGTGACTGTAATCAGCAAGGACCAGGTTCTCTTATCTTTGGGGAAAGAGGAACCAACCAAGAGGGCGA
This sequence comes from Sciurus vulgaris, assembly GCF_902686455.1. Classification (NCBI taxonomy): domain Eukaryota; kingdom Metazoa; phylum Chordata; class Mammalia; order Rodentia; family Sciuridae; genus Sciurus; species Sciurus vulgaris. The sequence goes on from NC_136473.1 coordinate 25,035,556, forward strand.
AAATTCAGTAGTTCTGAGATTAAACCAGGTAGAGCATCAAAGAATTGCCATATCTATAAACCTGAGAAGGAGATGAGAGACGAATGTGTGTACTGAGGTGCTAGAGTTTGAATTTGGAATGTCCCCCAAAAGCCCATGTGTTAAATGTTCAGTTCCCAGTCCATGGCGCTATTAGGGGATGGTGGGACCCTTAAGGGGCAGGGCCTAGAGGAGGTCCCAGGTTACTGGGGGTGTGACCTTGAAGAAAATAATGGGGCCCTAGCTGCTTTCTCTTCCTCTTTTTCTTTGGTTCCTAGCATTTTGTTATAGCAATGGAAAGTTAATACGAGCAGGTTCTTAATAAACCTTTGAAATTTAAAAAACATGCTATTTGTAAGACATTTTTGAGGAAATAAGCCATTCGCATACGGTTGTTTTTAGGTGAGTATTTACATAGGTCAACATATCATTTTTAAACTTCCGATAACAAACCCATTTTCAAATTTGCAGGCTGGGCCAGTGATAGAAGAGATGGCTTCTAATGAGGAAGAGGGAGTGTCCCAAACACTAATACTAAAAACTGTTCACAACCCTCCAAAGGCTTCTTATTTTATTCAGCATAAAGTCCCAGATCTTTACCGGGGGCCTCTCTCCTCTAGCCTTACTCCCACCTCCAGTGTGCTCCTTCAGCTGGCCAGGGGGCTCCTGCTTTGGGGACTTCAGTGCTTGCTCCGTCCTCTGCTGTGGGCACCCTGCCTCCCAGGTCTTCCAGATCTTCTCTGCAGGGCAGGGAAGTTTTCTTCCCTCAAGGTCACATTCGGATTTTCCGCTTGCCCCACTGTGCTTTTCTTTGGAGCACCTTCATCTGGCACATGCACACCTACTGTGTGCACTAGAGTGTGAACTCCACACAAAGCGAGGCCCTCTCTTGGGACACAGTAGGCACTCAATAAACTGTGCAGGACAGGCTGAGTACCGACCCTCACAGAGCTTACCGTTCAGAGGAAGAGAAAGAGAAAATGAAACGTGTGCTATGGCACAGCAAGTGACAGGTGGAGACCGTTGTTACCCTGGAGCAGGGCCTGGAGGGGAACCTTGTCCAGGACCAGCTCCACTGGGGGAGGCAGGGGTCACTGGAAGGAAGACATTTTCTGTTTCCACCTCTCATCTCTTCCAGTGGACTAAGTTTCTGGAATTTGGCTGAGGAGTGGCATTGGAATTTGGTTCCCTTTGGAAGATCACTTGGCATTGAGATAGGAATTTGGGAAGAGAAGGAGAGATACTGAGTCTCAAAGAAATGTCCTGAAGCACTGAAATGCAGAAAGCACCCATGAACAGTTGTAACCCCTAATTGGAGCAGCCCATCACCTTGGCCTGTGTCCTTGACCTGTGCTCTGTCTGCAAAATAAAACGAGGGCAATGCCCGAGAGCAGGGAAAACTGGCATGAAATCGTGTAGCTCTACCTGGCTCTGCCTCTAGTCCAGCCCCTAGCAACCGTCCCTCTAGAAACATCAACTCCCCACACCAGTGTGTAGCCATCTCTCCCTCTGGAACTCTCCTGCTTCTCGCTTGAGTGTGTATCTACTTCCTAAATCAACCTGTCTAAACTGACTGGTGTGTGCTGAGTTTGTTTCCATCTGGTTCGCCAATTCCCCTTTCTCTCTGGGAACTGCTTGGTGGCTTCTTCAGAGACATCTCTTCTCCCACTTCAGTATGAATATTTTTTGTTCAGTTTAATTTGCTCCAAATTCAACGATCATTGTTTTATCAATTTAATCAACAGTTTCTTATTTGCGTGCTATTTTTTGGCCTAACTCCGCCTGTGATGTATATGATGATGATGGTGAGGTTCTGATTTGAGGGTATGGGACTCTGATAGCCCGTAAACACGCCTCCTTCCTTCCTGGGTTCGTCCTTTTCCTTCAGCGAACTCCTTCGGTACTCCATGGGGTGTACATGCTAATAAATTATTCTTAAACCAGGCTCAATTGGAAATAACAGACTAGTGCAGAGACTATTATTTTGACAGTGGATTCCTAAACTGATTGAATAAGGATAGCTTTTTCTAACATTTGTCCATCTTCCTCAACATTTAGAATGGCATTTTATAGAGTAGATGTTCAAAGACTTAATAACTCGATATCCTTTACACACACAAAAGGGATCAAATATATTTGCATACATGTAATCATATATAGCTTTTGCATATATATGCAAAAGTTACATTCATAGAGGAGTATTAATTAGGAGCATTTTACTTGATAGTGTAGTATTCTATTAAAATCCAATGCTTGCAGGACATGTATTTCTGGAAGAATTGTTTCTCATTTTATATCGACTAAGGCTACACATCAGTTGTTTTCAAGTAGTTTTCTTCCAAAAAAGACATAATCTCAAGCCAGGCACAGTGGCCTGTAATCCCAGCCACTTGGGAGACTGAGGTAGGAGGATTGCCATTTTGAGGCCAGCCTGGGCAATTTAGCAAGACCTTGTCTCAAAATATAAAAATAAATAAATAAACAAATAAAAAGGGCTGGGGATGTAGCTCAGTGGTAAAGCATTTGTCTAGCATGTGCAAGGCCCTGAGTCCCATCCCAGCACTGCAGGGCGTGGTGGGGGGCTCTCGGAGTTCAGGAGTGATGCAGATTGCCAGTTGTAATAACAAGAGGATCACAATAATTACAGAGCAGTGCTGTCACTTTAAGCTCCATTTTAAATGCTTTACATAATCCTCTGTCTTCACAATTAACTGTGATGCACGAATTATCATTCCCATTTTACAGAAGAGGAAAGAGAGACTTAGAGAGATTAAGTGATTTAAATGAAAATTAGAACTGGGGCCAGAGTGGAGTCTGGAATCCCTGCAGGTCTCCCCCGGAGGTGTCCCTATTCTCTGGGGGAAGATCATTAACCTCTCAGGACCTTCTCTATACATTGGGGGTTATTCTGCCCTCTCAGACTGAGTCCACATGGCTTTAGGAGATTTATTATTTATAATTGTTTTAGAATGTTCTAGGCTTAAACTGCCAAGGGGCCTGATTCTTCCAACTCAGTTGTAAAGAATCGTTTTCCAAGTCTAAATCCTAAACACTTCATGTATGGGTCAGAACTATCTGTGTCAGAAATCATTCCTTAGGTCACGACAATGGTGTCCAGATCTTTGGCACTGAATCGACGGTTTCTTAGAAGAGAGCGGTTCATATGGAGCCCTGGGAGCTGCCAGGAGGGGAAGGAGCGCAGGAGCCGTAAACTCTCCGCTCAACAGCATGGAAGAAGCAGCCCCGCATCTGAAGCTTGGCAAACAGGCCTGCGAGCTGCTTGTAGGGATCTCTTAAAACTAATGGCTCTGGAATGTGCTGGGTTTGGCTTCCAAGTCTGGGCTGATGTGGCCGCTGTGAATAGGCACCAGTGCAGGGACCAGGGGTGGCATCACACACCATCACTGGCCTGGAGAGATGTCTCGGTTGAGCCCTTCCTGGCTTCCCCGGGGCCATTATTGTCTGGAAACACGTTTGTCCCAGGCACAATTGGGGACCCAGCAGCATTCGCTGTGACTGGTTAGTTGCCTCAACTGCCACTAGCAGTGAAATCTAGCTTCCTTGGAAGAGTTAGTAGTGAAACTCTTTGTTCGATCCCCAGACGGGAGCGATGGAAAGAAGAGGTGCAGGTGGCAGCAAGCAGAGGGCGGGGCGAAGGAGGAGCATGCGCGGCACCAGCTTTCTGGGAACTTTTTGGCGCCTTGGGGCCCTGAACATACTACTCCTTCCCTCTTTTTGCCCCTGCTGTTTTTCCTCTCTCCCCCTCACTGTATAGAAATATTGATCTTTGACATAAAGAACCATAAAACTGCCCGATAAACACTTGATCGTTGGAGGTGTTTGTGCCAATAGATTTGTCTGAACTACTAGTGCGATAGAGAAGAACTCGCTGGTCTTTGCGCCCAAGTTCTGCACCATTTGTTCTGAGCAGAGAATGAATGCGTATCTCAGAAAAGATGGATTTGTGAAAATCAATGGCACATGGCTACTTGCACTTCAACAAGTGATGGTTTCTTTTCAAAGATGGAAGCAGAACTAGAGACTGAACCCAGGGTGCTCTATCCCTGAGCTACATATCCAGCCCGTTTTTAATATTTCATTTTGAGATAGGGTCTGCTAAGCTGCTGAGGCTGGCCTCAAATTTGCAATCCTCCTGCTTCAACCTCCTGAGTTGCTGGAATGATGGGCATGGGCCACCTCAGCCAGGTAGCGGGTGCCCTCCCCCAACATTCAACAGTATTTCACAATGTAGAGGAAAGCTGAAGGAGGGAGGCTGTAGATGGGGTGTGTTTTATTATTCACATTGAACTCTGCCTCTCAGGAGGAGTTGACTGCTGTGCAGAAAAGAATCTCCCTGAAAGTCACAGGTTACCCTGGGTCCCATAGGCAGGAACAAAGCTTTAACTCTACAAGCTGGTCCTGGGGGAAAAGAGGTTAGGCATGCAGCCACATGTCCCCACCTCAGATATTGTTTTATAAGACAAATGACCTGAGATAAATGAGTTATTCATCAGAAAATATTCCAAAAATTGTTTTTCCACCTTACAGTTATAGAAATAAATCCTCAAATACCACACACTTTTTTTTAAGGCATAGAAAGCAATTTTATTTATGAAGGTAGATGCACATTAAAGGGAGTGAGTAGCTACCACCACATGGACTGCCCAGTCAGATTTGACTGTCCACAGACACTGTCTGCCTCTTCTTCTTTCTTTAAATATTTTTTTTAGTTGTCAGTGGATCTTTTATTTTATTTATTTATATGCAGTGCTGAGGATCGAACCCAGGACCTCACACGCGTCCAGCAAGTGCTCTACCGCTGAGCCACAACTCTGGCCCTTTACCTGTGCTGGGGATTAGAACCCAGGGCCTTGTGCTTGCAAGGCAAGCACTCTATCAACTGAGCTATCTCCCCGGTGCCCCCTCTGCCTCTTCTTAATTTCAAATACTTCCTTTTCTAAAATTGACCAGTCTGTTTTTCTTCCAGACCAAGTCAGAAGTGAATTATGTTATTTGATTTCCTGAAAAATAATTGTTATTTGATCTCTCCCTGCACTTGGTAATGGCCTAATAATGCTCCTCAGCATATCAGCCTGCGGAAGGCCTCCCTGATTCTGTGACTGATAATGAGATGAACCAAGTTGATCTGCTGTCCCTTGTAAGTTACCTGGTGACTTTTTGGAAAATTGATCTGTGAACACTCGCTTGGTGTTATTGTCAAGATACAGCCTCTCTGTCCTGCTTGGTCACGGCCAGTGCTCTTCTTCCAAGTTGGAGTTAAGAAGATCACAGGACACCCACCCATGGATGTTATCCAAATTTTGAACATGTCAGTGCATCTGCAGCACCAAAGAAATCCCAACTCTAAACACCATTAGGAAACCATGAACTATGAAGTTCTTGAATTTTGTGGTAGATCGTTGTGTGGCAAACTGAGTGTCAGTCACCATTAATGGACCATGACCAATGGGAACCTTTCTGCCTCTTTCATCTTCACCCTGAAGCTTTTTTTTTTTTCCTAATGAAAATGTGCTAGTGGGGAAAGAATTGGGATAATAATTTCCTTTCTTTCCCTTGTGTTGGCTTCGCCTGGCAAGTTCTCCTTTAATAAAAAGCATGATGAGCAAGTGCAAGAATATCTACCTTGATGTCTGAGACAAAACCCTCTTGGAGAATGCCAGACTTCCACGAGGGGAAATTGAAAACCGACTGACTCCCTTCCCCACCCAAGCAGGGCACCACCACTTTGCAGCCCCTTCTTCTAAGCCCAGACCCTTGAAGCTGAAGATTTTCAAAGAAGTAGGGTGTGTCGCTGCAGCTGCGGCATCAAACAAAAGCAAACAGATTAAATTAATTTAGGCTTCAAAATCAGTCCCATTCTCTAATTCATAAAATACTTCAAACACGGCAAGAAATGTCATCTCCCAGATGATTGGGGCTAATCCACTTTATCTCTTTTTCCTCTTGCATCTGAATGTGAACTATCAAGACATACCTCACCAGTCAAAATAAACTCATTCCCAATGCTTGCGCCAGCATCTAACAAGAGTCTTCTCCACTCTGTACACAAAGCCAGCCCTGCTTCTAAGGCTCTTCAGGAGCTATGTGCAAAAAAGAGGAACAATGTATTCATTACAGTCTGTTAAGTTGCCAGCACTAGGCAATTAAAAGGTAAGGCTTGTGGAAACACTGCAAAACAGCACAGTTAGCCCTATTGTCTTCTCATTAACAAGATTGTTATTTTAGCTCTCCAGGTGGAAGCTTAAGAAACAAAACATTCCTGGCTCCAGGAAAATAAGGGGATGTTGACAGCCAGGACTTTCTGTGCAAAGAACCGCTTAGGCTATAAATAAATTTGCACATCCTCATGGTCCTAATAAATATAATTCCACATCCATTCTGTTGCAATGGATGCGAAAAACCCTTAAAGGGACATCAAAGTCTTCCTAAAAGCAAACCGCTCCTGTCCTACGGACTCTGTCAAAGCTGGTGCTGCTAAGTAACGCTTCTCCCTTGGGACAGAGAAATTTGGATTTTTTCCTGCAACATGCTATGTTGTCGATTGCCACAGAGAGTGCTGGAAGGAACTGCTGAGACTCTTGTTATCTGCTCTCTGCCCGAGATCTTCACCGCTTGGCAATCGTTTAAAAATGATGGCCCACGTCTTCACCATTTGCCAAGCGTGAGTACTTTGTGGCAAAGAGGAACGCGGCTCTCTTTGATTCTCGAATTCCTCCTGGTTTCCCTGTGTGGGTGGAAAAGCGGCCAAGAATGTCAAGGATTTGAATTCTTTTCTGTTCTAAAGAAACAAAATGAAGCAATGTATCCTTATACAGATTTTACGTGTAATGCCAATGAGCTTTCCATTTCACAAGAAAGATAACTTCGTGATTTTTCTTCTGATTAGCTGGAAAATGTAAAACATTAGTTTCCTTTTTAGGTAAATAACAGGATAGGAAAGTTCCTTTAAGAATAGACTCAAGGGATGCTTTTCTTAATTATAAGCAGTATTAACTATAAGATAAACGTATAATTGCAGTTGCTTAAGGCACGAACACTTTTTAGGGAGAAAAGTCCTTAAAGTTTCTTTCTCCGTAAATTTCTCAGGGACCTGGTATTTATTTTAACCCAAGCCATAAATTTTCTTCAGTCTGACACTAGGTAGTGTGAAAGACTAATAAGATCATCATGCAGTTTCAATGATATGCTGGTTTACAACTCCCTGTAGTGGCCAACTCAATGGCAGTTTTAGGATTTTGCTAGAAAAGACCATATAATGTTTTATTAATTAAAACTTGATCTTGGAAAGCACATAACTCTTATAAAAATAAACTTTTATCCCAAACAAAGCCTTAAATTAGTAGTTTTACATGAAAGCCTCCTCTAACTAAACTGGAGGGAAAAATAAAAACTGTTAGCTAGAGAGAACCAAGCACCAAATACCTTAAAATTCAAATGTTTTGCTCCTTCCTTATTAAATCAGATTTAAGAGCATTACTAAGTTGCAGCTGGACTGATTTTTCACTTTTTGGGAAGAGAAACAAGTCCGGGCATTAAATGTGTAACAGCAATTATCATCTGCATGTGGATTTAATTATGAAAAAAAATAAGGTTTTTATTTTTTATAATTGTCATCATCCTGATCCAATTTCCATGTTGAGCCTGGCGCTGAGTGGGAAGGATCACAAGTGTCTTCCAGCTCCCTGAGCTTTCTTAGCCCCCCACATGGCACCCCTGTCTTTTCCTTGCCCAATATTTCTTCTTTTAGCTTCTAGTAGGACCTGCTGAAAACTGATTATTTGGAGGAATTAGTAAAACAACAACAACAACAAATGCTTAAGAAGAAAAACAACTTTAATGAAGTCTTGGAAAACGGACTCGCCAAGACCCAAGACTAGAATCCAATATGGGGAAGGAAGATAGTTCTCTTTACTGATTGTAACTCCAGTACTGGGAAGATCATCCGTGCTAATAGCAGAGGTGGGTGGATCCAATTTCTTGAAGACAATTGTGTGTGTGTGTGTGTGTGTGTGTTGCTGTTGTTTAAGAACTAGCCTGAATCAGATGACTCTTCTGGTCTCTTTAATGTTAGACTGTTTATCTCCCAGAATGGACTTGAGATTGCTTACAATACACAATAACAAGGTAAAAATAAGAAAATAAATCTCTAGCTGGCATTGGCCAACTTTTTCTGTAAAAAAAGTAAAGATTTTTGGTTGTGGGGGCCATGCAGTTTCTGTCACAATTCTGCGACTCTCTGAAATGCACTGGAACATTTTTAATGGAATAATAAGCAGCAGCTGGCCAGATTTGCCTGTGAGCTGTAGTTTTCTCACCCCCTGGTCTAGACTCAGAATATTAAGATCACACTAAGGAAAGTATATTTTTAGTGAACCGTGTAACTAGAAAGGACTGAATCATTGCTCAAAGGCATCCAAATTTAGTTATGGGTTTCCTAAAGGTCAAAGAGGAAAACCAGACTCATGTCTAAAAATCCCACTTTCCAAGCTGGGTACAGTGGTGCAGGAAGATCACAAGTTTGAGGTCAGCCTGGGCAATGCAGCAAGACCTGTTTGAAAATAAAGCATAAAAAGGGCTGGGGGGTGCAGCTCAGTGGTAGAGCACCTTGGCTTTGATTCTCAATAAGGGGCGGCGCAGAGGGAAGAAATCACTTTCCATAAGATTAGCACGAACTGGCTGCTCGGAGAAGTTCGGGCATGTGGTGGTGGTGGTAGTCTAAAGACCCTGAGGTATAAGGGACAAAGTCCACAGCACCATATTTTTGTCAGCCAGCTTCATATAGCTGGCTGTTAGGGACCCCTATAAGCGAGCCAAGGGCCTGGTTCCAAAGCACGATTTAGAAAACTGCTTTAAGGACCGAGGACCCTTGTTGGGGAGGGAGGGGCGGCCCAGGTTCGATGAAACAGAGGTGAGGTCAGAGACAGCTGATTGGCTTCAGCTTGGTATTGTCTGATTGAACATGGTTTGAACACTTGGCCATCTGTGTCATTGGCTAAAGCTCCACTGCTGTGATTGGCTGAGTCTTGGCTCTTTGTTCCCCGTGAGGTCAGTTTTTGGGTACTAGGCTGAATTGCAGTTTGATATACAAGGGCTCATGTTCGTGGCATCCTCAGGCCAAGTTTAGTTTGATTGAATAGGTGTCAGGATTCTCCTGCAGTTATAAGGTCCTCGTTAGACCACGTACAGTTACATTCCTGCTCATTCTTTTGGGTTTGGGGACTAATTGGGCTTAGGTCCCGATTCTTGTCTTACTATAAAACACAGAAGGAAGTCAGATGGCAATTATTTTCCTGTCTTGCTATTACTTCACTCCCTTGATTACTGGTGTCATATGGGTTTCCATTAATTTAATAGCTTCAGGTACTTGGCTAAACACTCTGTATGTATTATCTGGTTTATTTCACACAATCCTATGGGGATACATTCTACTACTAGTCAGTCTTTCTCTTTCTTTCCTTCCTTCCTCCTTTTCTTTCTTTCTTTTTCTTTTCCTCTCTCCCTCCCTCCCTCCCTCCCTTCCTCCCTTCCTTCCTTCCTTCCTTCCTTCCTTCCTTCCTTCCTTCCTTCCTTCCTTCCTTCCTTCCTTCCTTCCTTCCTCTCTCTATAGGCATGTGCCACTGTGCCTAGCTTCACCAAGATGCTTAACCACCATTTCTCTTAAGAGAGTTCTCATGACTTCCTGGATGTCTGCCCTGACCTGCTCCTGAAGTCTTCCGGTTTTATGATTTCCTAGATGCCACTGCTTTCTGGTTACTTCTGGTTGTGGCTTTTCAGTTTCTAGAACCCTTAGCCGGCCTTAGTTCTCATCTCACTTATGTGGATCTTGATCCTTTGGATAGTCTTCTGGTCTCCACTCACTGCTTCCCCACCACCTTTTCTGGATTATACTTGTCATTACTGCTACTTCCACTCCAGAATTATGTTTTGGATATGAGGTGTCCCCCAAAAGTTCACATGTGAGACAATGCAAGAAGGTTTGGAGGAGAAATGATTGGGTTATAGCCTTAACCCAATCAGTGAGTTGATCCCTGATAGGATTAACAGTGGTAACTGGAGACAGGTAGTGTGTGTCTGGAGGAAATGGTTCATTGGGAGCATAGCTATGGGGTACATATTTTGTATCTGGACAGTGGAGTCTCCCTTTCTGCTTTCTGATCACCATGTGAGCTGCTTCCCTTAGCAACTCTCCCACTATCACGCAACTCTCCCACCATGACGTCCAGCTTCACCTCAAGCCCTAAGGAAGGGAGCCGGCCGTCTATGGACTAAGACCTCTTAACCGTGAGCCCTCAAATAAACTTTTTTCCTCCTCTACAATTGTTCTGGTGGGTCTTTTAGTCACAGCAGTGAAAAAGCTGACTAAAACACCCAATATGAACAGAGATTGGATCTTTAGTTCACATACAGTTTCTACAATCTTTATAGCTGTGTTCTACATCTGGTCTATTAAAGGCCAGAAAAATAAAAGACCTGTTCAACCTCATGGTGATATGCAAAAGATAATACACATAATAACAATATCTTCCTTGATATGGCGATTCTGTCTGCATATAACTTCAATGGAGACTTTATAATATCAGAAACATTTCACTGGCATGGCCTCGGCCCCAAATGGAGAACGTTAGTAATTTTCCATGACCAGCTCTGGGTTACAAAGAATGTTATTAAATAAACCATCAAAGATATAAGGATTCCTGAAATGACAAGTATTTTCTGTCCCTAGTGATGAAAACCAAATATGCCGTTCACATTGCAGACATATATAACCTATTGGACTGTTTCAGGAACACAATAGGGTGAAATCAGTGACTAAGAGAGAATGAAAAATCAAATCCATTCATTGATTCAGTTACAGATAGGCTGAAAGAGAGCCAAGGTCATAGCTAGGAAGATAATCTGAAGGCCAAGCCTAGAGAAGGGAACGCAGAAATGAAAAAATGAGCAATGATGTAAAGAGCCAGAAGGCATTGAGAACTGTGTGGAATGTGGACTGAGGAATGGGTCAGGGTGAGAAGTTCAGAGGGAAGACTCTGGACCGTGAATACTAAACACTTATGTGCCACGGGGCAGCTTGGCTGTGTAGAGCATCCTGGCAAGCGTGGCTTGTTGACTCAGTGGCCCCTGTATGGGATAATCACAAGTCACAAGAGTTATTCCTTTGCTCTATCAGTGGGTGCCTGACTTGATTCTGACAGAATTTGAAATCTCATCATAAGAATAGATTTAAATACTCTTCTGGAATTGGAATTGCTTATCTTGAAAAATTTCGATGGAGCCTTACGAGTTGTGCCAATTATCTACTGGTTAATGGCACGGTTTTGTAATTCTGACTCTATGCTTCCAAAAGCAGAACAATCCCAGTAGTCCTTGCAGACTTAAACTTTAAATAACATCATGGGGACCTCGTTAGGTTGGAGCTTCTTAATGTGAAAGGTTCAACCAGTTTACAAAAGCAAGATTTAAAAAAAAAAAAAATCATGGCCTCCTGTGAGCTCTGTTAATGTTATGCAAAACTCAGTGGAATTTTGAAGCCCATGGTTTGAGTAGGGCCACAGGCCGCTGCTATGTCACCGGTGCTCTACCTGTTGTCCAGCTTTGAGGAAGCTGCCTTAGAGAGAGTGAGGAAACCACCCTCAGCCCTTTGGGGGAAAAACCTCTTCAGAGTAGAACCAAGTTTGGCAAGTCTCTGAGGTCTGGAGTGAAATACAATAAAATTTGCATTTATATAGCACTCCTTATGCTCCTGCTCTATATGTGCTATCCATATTAAATAAAAACACAATTAAGAGTTAGTTCTAAAATACCAGGTCAAACATATCAAACAAAATCAGGAATGGCAATTAGTGCTAGAATACCAGAACAAACAGATGGCTATTGAGTTTGGATTTAAGAAGAGAAATAGGATGTGCCAGCTGCATATCAATAGAGAAGGAATTCTGGAGCTTGGGTGGCAAGGGTGGGAGGTTGGGCTACAGAAAGAGCCAAGTTGGGACAGTGATCAGGCCTGTGCAGAGCAATGATTAGCAAGAGTAAGAATTCAATGCAGCTTAAATTACTGGGCAGGCATTACATGCCAGCTACCATGCCCTGTGCTGAGGATCCAAATATAATCAGATTTGGATTCTGTCTTTCAGGGCTACCTATAGCCCAATTTAAAGGAAGAAAGCCTGTGTGAAACCACCTGGGGGCTCTTATTTGTGGCAGTCTCAAGACTTTATTTTAGGCCATGATGTTCTATCTAAAAGTTGGGGCAGAGGGGCGGGGAAAGGCTGGGGTCTCTTCTGTTGTGAAATCAAAATCAAAATCAAAAACAAAAACCTCTAAAAACCAAAAGGACTTTCTTAAGAAGGAGCTGAAACTTTATAGTCTTTGTCATCCTACTTGGTGCAAATATTCATGATTCATGTAGAAGTATCAATGTGCTTGATGATGGGGTCTCATCCTTGACTCTGCTGGGTGGCTTACATCCATAATACAGTATGTGCACTGAATCACCTCTGTCAAATCCAAAGAGGTCTGGACTCTGGAATACATCAGAGACCCACGTTTTGGTAAAGGATATGACCTGTCATAAAGGCTTCCTCCGTGGCCCTGTATTTCCTGATGCTGCACTACTTTTTTTTTTTTTTTTTTTTTTGTGGTACTGGAGTGCACTCCCTTTTAATTCAGTATCTGGTTTCGTTCCAGGCTCCTGCTGAGTTGCTCTCCCCAAGGCTTCCTTCTGCTGGATTCCATGGCTTTCTGTCTGCCTTTCTTCTCCTTGGTCTGGTGGTAGAGGCATGGTATCCCCTTTCTTACTGGCTCGGTCTGTCCTTGGCTTCACCCCAGGACACAGCAGAATCCCCCCACCCTCCCTCCTTGACTAAAAAACCCCTGTTCGTCTGCACCTTTCCCGAGGTCAGTGCTCCCTGCAAGGCCTCTCTCACATAGGTACCCTTGGGAATTCCTCAAGGGTTGATCTGATTTAATCTCCCTTGGAGAGCTCATCTGTCACCACAGGGCAGAGGCTCCTAAATCTACATATTCGGATTGGACCGGCCACTGGAATTCCTATTGCTGCAGATGTTTGCTGAACTCTTTCCCTAATTGTCTCCCTAGCACCTCATTTTCAACATCTCCTTCAAAAAGCACACCCAGGCCTCAGGAGGTGTGAAAAGGTAGAAACTGGTAGGCTGGGTCTGTGACTGCTGAACAGCAGTGGGGAGATGGTTTCTGACTATGTGGGTTGAACCTCTGCATGTGTTCTATACAAAGAAAGTTTACTTTTCAAAAAGAAGAGTTATTCAACATTTTGGAAAAGGTAAAATTATGGAGACAGTGACAAGATCACTGGTTGCTAAAAGTTTGGAGAGAGGGATCACTAGGTAGAGAACACAGGATTTTGAGGGCAGTGGAATTATACCTTCTGATACTGTAAAGGGGAATGTGTATCATTACGTTTTTATCAAAACCCATGGAATGTACACCACAGAGTGGAACCTAGTGTAAACTGTTGCCTCTGCGTGATAAAGATATAGGTTCGTCGCTTAAAAACAAATGTTCCACACTGGTGCAGGGTGCTCATGGGGAGGGTGTGTGTGTGTGTGTGTATGTGTGGGTGGGTGGGTGGGTGGTATTGGGAATCGAACCCCGAGATACTCCACCACTGAGCTACATCTTCAGTCCTTTTTTTATTTTTTGATTTTGAGACGGGGTCTCACTAAATTGCCCAGATTGGCTTAGAATCTCTCAAGTAGTTGGAATTCTCAGGCATGCACCAACCAGGCCCTGCTCATAACTCTTATGAAGCTTAAGAGAGAAAGAAATGGGAACAAATCCCAGTAGTTAGGAATCAGCGAACTAGGGGGTCAGGAGCCACGTTTGACAAGCTGCCTATTTTTGTACAGCCCACAAACTAAGAATGGTTTTAAAATTTTTAAATTGTTGAAAAAAAAAAAAAAAGGATGTTTTGTGACCTGTGAACACTAGATGCAATTCAGATTTCAGTGCCAATAAATAAAGTTTTATTGATCTATTTACTGATTGCTTATGGCTGCTTTTGGGCTATCGTGGCAGAGTGGAGATCACATAACATAGACTATGACTTGTACAGTCTAAATATTTATTATCTAACCAGTGACGGAAACATTTTGCCTACCTCTGATATGAACTATAAGACTCAGAACACACATAAGATTCTGTGATCTTTCTGAATGGATCAGAACGTTATGTTATCTAATTGCCAGGGCTTTGGAGTTACATGACCCCCTAGAGGTGCCATTCACATTAAATATAATGAGCGTAGTGCCCCCTGGAGGAGCCCTGTGTGACGGAGAGGCCCCTGAAGAATAAAGATACAGCCTTCTTTTTTTTTTTTTTTATGCTGGGGATTGATCCCAGGGTCATTTTACTACATCCCCAGTCCTTTCTATTTTTTTTATTGACAGTCTCTTGTGAAGTTGCTGAGGCTGGCTGTGAACTTGTGATCCTCCTGCTTCAGCCTTCCAAGTTGCTGGGATTTCAGGCAAGTACCAACATGCCCACCTGTGTTTTTTAAAAACCCCTTTAAGGGGTCTAGTGTGATGTTGTGGGATATTTATGGATTGTGCAGCTCATAGTGCTTGATTCTGATAATGGCCCTGTAAACAGTCCCTGCTTGTCAGGGTGATCCCCTAACTTCACGTCTACTAAAGGAGGGATTGTACTGTCAAAGCTTTGAGAATTCCCTTCCTCTCTTCTTCCCCTCTGCCTTCTTCTTAACAGAATTCTTTACTCAAATGAACCCATTAATGAACATGGAGCTTCTCTGCTGGAAGTGGGTCCAGTCTGAGGCTCCCTCTGTGGTCCATGATGGCTGCACTAAGGAAATCCCCAGATTCCTCCAGCCCTGAAAGCTAAGGGTTCTGTGGGCCTAGCTTCTTCTCCTGGAGAGTACCCCAAGCCCAAAGGCTGGATGAGACCAGTGCTTTCCAGAGAGCTTGGTGACAGTCCCGTAACCTCTGAGGCCACATATTCTGGCTCAGTTAACCAGAATTTTCCCTGGTGCTGGTGCTTCCCCTCAGGAAATTAAGTATCACCCAGACATGGGCTCTTAGTAGTAGTAACAGCTGAAGTACTGAGCCCTTACTGCTTGCCAGAGACTGGGCTAAGACCTGTAGGTACCTTTTGTCATTTAATTCAGAAAACAGCTTAGTGTGGTGGGGACTAAAATTATTCCTATTTTACAAATGAGAAAGTCCTAGAGAGTCTTTTGGAAGGGGGTGCTGCTATTAGGGGCATAGAGGCTGGCTATAAAACCAGGCAGCTTGATGTCAGGATGGGTATCATGGATGCCCAATTCTTGATCTACTTATAACTCACTTGCTGAGTGACTTTGGGCAGACATAACCTTTTCTTGTCTTTCTTTTTTTCGTGGAGTTGAATTTAACCCAGGGTCACTCCTGTACCACTGAGTTACATCCCCAGCCTATTTAATTTTTATTTGGAGACAGGGACTCACTAAGTATTCCAAGCTGGCCTTGAACTTATGAGACTCCTGCCTCAGTCTCCCCAGTTGCTGGATTTACAGGTGTGCTCCACCACTTCTCGCTCGCATTTAACCTTTCTCTGTCCCAGTTTCCTCATTGGACAAATAGGAATAATGATAGGATCAATCATACTGTACTTTTAGGAGGAATAGATGTGTAGATAATTCTCGGCATAAGCCAGTGCTCAAATACCTTTTATTATTGTTGTTGCTGTTGTTGTTATTATTTGCAGTACTGGGGATTGAACTCTGGGCCTTGCACATGCTAGGCAAGTGCTCTAGCACTGGGCTACATCCCCGGCCCGATTACCTTCTGTTATTTCCACTACGCATCGTCAAATACTGCTTCTTTTTCTTTTAGTTCCAGTGAATGATTCTTCTGACACGAGACTCTTAAATCTTTCTATGTTAATTAGTCTGCTTGGATTGTCTTTAATATTATGAAATCCTCTGATTTCAGGAAAGTCAATTATTTAGACTCAGTTCAAGGCTGATTTCTTGAGGGGATCCAACTCTTCTCCCTTGCCCTAATGGACCAGGTAGCATTTTGTTGTACTAAGTATCAGTAATTGGGTAAGAGTGGTTTGGATGAGTGTCATTCCAAGGCCTGTGTGTTTAAAGCTTGGTGTTCAGCCTGTGGTGCTATTGGTAGGTGGTGGAACCTTTAAGTGAAGCCCAGTGGGAGGTGTTGTGGTCATTGGGTCCTGCCCTTGAAGGGCATATCAGCACCCTGGTCCCTCCCTCTTCCTCTCTTTCACTTCCTGGCCACCATGTGGTGAACAGTTTTGCTTAACCACATGCTCCCTGCTATAATGTGTGCCTTGTCACAGGCCCCAAAGCAGTGGGGCTCACATACTGAAGCCTCTGAAATCACGAGTCCAGATAAACCTTTCCTCTTTTTAAGTTTATTGCCTCAGGTAATTCATTGTAGTAATGAAGAGTTGACTGATAGAAATACACTCATATTCATCGATTGTTCTCTGTGTGAGCTTTGCCTTTTAATCTGTACAATATCTGTACCGGGACAGATATTGGCTACATAGAACAGGAGAAGTGTGGGCTTCTTAATCTGAAAGACTAAGGTTTAAATTGAGAATCTATCCTGGACCAACTGGGTTCTTAGGGATATTATCTAAATTCACTAAGTCTTGATTACTTCATTTGTAAGAAAAGTAATGAGATGGTACTGTAAAATCTCTAGGCACATAGACTGGCTCCTAATTGCTTCCCTCTCTTTTGTATCTAGCATAGGGTTTTGAACTCAGGAAGTGTTCTTTAAAAACCTTTGGTCAGCTGTTAGCTAATGTCACGAGAGGCAAAGCCAGTGGGAATATTTCACCAGCTTCCTAACCAGTGGTGTGTTCTATCCCAGGCTGACTACTCCATTCATGCTCATTTCCATGAGGGGTTTTCAGCTGTGAGGTCTCCAAAGATAGAGGAAGGTACTGCCTCTGTCTGTATCCTCCTCTGTACAGTGGAATGGGATCAAGGCCTCTGACCAGTGCTCTGGGGGATTTGGGCTGGTTCTCGTTCCTATGATTGCTCAGTCTAGCAGGGCCATTGAAAACCACATGCAGAAAGGAGTAACAAACTGAGGTTTGGTGCTAAATGAAGATTAGAGGTTATGAATGCCATAGATAGCAGGGAGGGGCACATCTCTAAAGCATTCCCCAGGCAGTGGCTGAAGATATTGAGTTCGTGCAGGTGAAATATTCAGGAAGAGTTTGGTTGTGGAGAATTTGTCTGGGGCAGTCTTTATCAACCTGAGCTGCACATTGGCATCACTGGGGAATCCTAAAGCAACCAATCCCTCCCTGCAAACAAAACAAAATAAAACAAAATGGTACCCTAAAAGCAGTGACTCACTCTGAGTTATTCCTATTGTAATCATTCTGGAGTGTGGCCTGGACATAAGATCTTTAAAATTCCCCACTAAAACTTTCTGTAATGATGGAAATGTCTAATACTGTAGCCACTACTCCTAGGTGGCTATTGAATCTTCAGAATGTGGCTAGTTGAACTGAGGAACTGAATTCTAATTTTAATTCACTTAAATTTAAATGTAAAACAGTCACATGGGGCTAGTGGCTTCTGTATTGGGTAGCATTAGCTTAGATTCATTAGTGGGAAATATCTATTGATCTAAGCTCACTTTGCAAAACTGACCTTATTTCAGTTAGCCCTCAAAACAGGCCTGTGAGGTAGGTATTAATGTGTCTGTTTCACCAATGAAGAAGGTAAAATTCAGAGAAGTTGGGCAGTGTATCCACAGTTTTCCTACTCAGATATGTCTGAGTAGGAACCAAGCTTGATGCTTTTGTTGCTATGAGATGAATCTGTGGTGTAGCAGGGCCAGCCATCCTCAGTCATCCCATGAAAGTGTGGAAAACCATACACCCCTACCAAGGATCTTGGCCTATCAAACACCAAATAGCTCATCAGAGAGTATTTGGGCCTGGTAGAAGGTTCTAGAATAAAACCAAAGCACTGCATTTTGGAAGGCCTTCACCACCATTGGGACTCAATGAAGAAGAACTTTGGGGTTGAGGGCAGGGTAGTCAGCAGAGGAGGAGACACCTCAGATTCTCACCTAGCCTCACCAATTTCCTGGTGGGCAACACGGTTCCATCTTTTGGAATTTTAATAATATAATTGCCATATTTAGAGCACATGAGTTCATCTTTTTGTATTGGGGATCTTTCCTAGAGAAATTGGGACAATAAACAAGTTCTGCATTATCTATAGAAATGTGGAGGGACATTCTTTAGAAGGAAACGCAGAATGGACAAGGCACCCATCCAGTGAGGCTGAGAATGAGAGCAGCTGAGGATGAACTCCCAGGAAAGCCCATCAGGATTCATTAGCACTCTGAAAATGTATCTGGGGCTGATTTGTCAACACAGAGACACTGGCAGAAATAGGCAGGAGTGGGATGGGGAGACTGGCATGGTCTGTCGTTTTAGTGATTTTTTAGGAATATGCAAGTCGATGACAATGGCTTTTACTCCTTTAACGCCTGTCTTAGTCCATTTGCTGTCCCTATAACAAAATAGCTGAGACCAGGTAATTTATAAAAATTAGGAATTTATTTGGTTCATGGTTCTGGAAGCTGGGAAGCCCGAGCGCATGGGGCCAGCTTCTGTTCTGCGTCTGGCAAGGGCTTCCTTGCTGTGTTATAAAGTGGTGGGGGGCATCCCATTGTGAGGCAGGCAGGCTCACACACTTGGGTCTCTCCCTTTTCTTACAAAGCCACTAATACCATCACGAGGCTCACCCCCTCATGACCTCATCTAATTCTACGGACCTCCCGAAGACCCCCCTTCCAAATATAATTTACGTATACAGTTGAAGATTAGGTTTCCAACACATGAACTTTTGGGGGACACATTCAAATGACAACCACCTTTCTCCTCAGCCTCTCAGATACCCGCAGACTGCTTGTGAGCTATAAAGGACCCACTGAGAGATGTCGCCTGATGTGAGAGCTGACCCTCCGTGGTGCTGGTGGACATGTGCTTAATTAATGCATAAACAAAGAACAGAACTAGAAACACAATGAACAAGGGGGGGCTCCTTCCACTTAGTGCAGACCCATGAAGATTTGAGTGAAATATTAGGTACTTGGAGACTAAGGGCAGTAAAATTGACCACAGATTCCAAGCTCTGTTTGCAGCTTGCTCAGTTTTGGTGAGAAAAGGCTTCCCTGAGGAAGGGGTGGAAGATTTACAGGATGTGATGTGGGTTTTGAAAAACTGCTCCAGGGCCACCCTGGGGCATAGTGAGCTGAGCTGGGACTGTGGTGAAAGAAGGCCTTTTTTTTTTTTTTTTTTTTTTTTGCCAAGGATGAGGATCCAACTCAAATAGCAGGGCTCTGATACATTGGGAAAAGATTCTGTTTTTATGAGCCCAGAAGGGTGATAAGATGACGGATCTGTGTTAAAGTTCTCCAAAAGCAGACAAGCATATGTGTGCAAGTCATCTCTCAGAGGCAATCTAGGGGAATTCACAAAGGAGTGGGGAAGTGAGAACGTGCGGGAGGGAAGCCAGGAAAGGGTATTTAAACCAGAGGGTGACCTCTCTGAGCAAGTGGGGCTCCATCGGCTAGAAACCCCCGGGGGGACTGTTTGGAGTCATCCTACTTCAGATCTGGGTGCTGGGGAATTGTATCTAAATCCAATGGTTGAGGGTTGCTCTTGCGGTTACTTGCTGGGGTCAAGCTTGCTCCCAAGACAGAGAGATGCAGAAAGCCAGTGTATTCATTAAAAGCTTAACACAATGCATACTTATTATCTCAAAAGTTTTTATGAGCCAGGAAATTGGGCAGGACATAGGAGACCTTCTGTTTGGGGTCTCCCATGGGGCTGCAGAAAAGGCCATTGAGTAGGGCAGGTGTGCCCTCTGAAGGCTTGGCTCGGAAGGGCCACTTGTGAGCTCACTCACATGGTTATGGGGGGCTCATCTCCTCCGGGGCTGCTGAACTGGGAGCTTTGGATCCTGTTGACTCTTGGCTGGATTCTGCCCTTGCTCTTTTGCCACTGGCTTCTCCAACCTCACAGCTTGCCTTTAAAGCACACAAGAGAATATTCGAGCAAAATGAGAGTTAGAACGTTTAATAACCTTGTCATGGAAGTAATGCTTCCTCAGCGTCACCAGATTCCATTGCTTTGGAAGCAAATTTCTCAAGGGGAGGGGATTACTAAGGCCTTGAATATCGGGAATGGAGGTTACTGGAGTCATTTTAGAGGCTGCCTAACACCGCCAGCATGGGCAGAGGGAAGGTGAGTGGGGACTGATGGCATTTGCTGTAGGTCTAAGCAAATTCTGCCTAAGAAGGGGGTAAGGATGAGGGTGGAAGGGTAAGGGGTGAACCATCTGTGGGTAGAGATAGGTTGAGTATCCTAGGGAGCCTTTGGCCCTAGAAGCGGGGAGTCAGCCATTGACTGGTCAGAGTAACCCTTGGCATCATCCTGGTCCTGGGGCTGAGCATGACTAGGGCCCGAGTGACCAGCGGTTGCAGCCCGAGGGGCTCTCTGCCCTCTGCCTGGTTGTCTTTATTAGGTTTCCCTGGAGAACGTCACCGTGAGTACAGAGCAATACTTGGAAGAGGCTAAAGGGCTGGAGAGGGAGTGCTCCCTTTCACAAGGTCGTGACGTTGGGAAATTGATCCAAATTGGATCTCATCCTGAAGGCTGGTCAGTTCTACAAGTTCAGTGGTGCTCAGCCCTGCTGGCTGGCCTCAGGGGGAAGGAGACCTTGGGCTGGGGATCATCTCCTTCCTACTCCCTCCAGGACCTGTAGGAAGTTTATTGTTACATGGAAATAAATTATTTTTCCCCAAAACTCCCTTAGTTATTCTGCTTCTGAGAAAGTCAAGTCCCACTTTCATAAGACCCTCAAAGAGAGAAAAACAACACTTTTCCAGACTCTTCCTCCCATTTGGGTTTTAAAGGTGGTTGTTCCAGGTTGCCAAGTGTCTCCGAGGGGTCAGGTAAGAGCAGCTATGGGAGGGGCCAAGGGACCTCTCACCTCCCCAAACTGCCTTTCTCTTAACCTTGGGCAAGAGGCCATGGGCTCTCATTCCCTCGTGGCTGTCAAATTCCATCAAATGAAACCACCAATCCAGTAAATGACCCACATCATTTTCAGCGAGCAGCTCCCCTGTCAAAGCTCCCCTACCCGGGTCTTTGTATTTTTGTTTCTTATTTTGATGGCAGGAGAAGTGGAAAGGAGACTGGTCCATTCTGCATGTCCAAGGAGAGAGATGGTCAGTGTGGTCCTGGGCTTAAAGGGAAAATTTGTCTTGCACTTTTATGGTTGGGTGATCATAGTGGATATAATAGCAATAACCTAAAGCAAAAAATGCATTCTGAAATGTCAAGGGAGGATGAAGGGAAGGGGCAGTAAAAGCAACTAACAGTGACCTCACAATGTGTACTCTTTTTTCACTCTGATGATCACATTTGATTGTCAAAAAAATGCTGTGAGGGATCTATTAATGTACCCAATTTACAGATTCAGAAACCAACATTCAAAGATTCCCCAATGCCACACATACTAAATGGAAAATTTGGAATGAGAACATTGTTATTATGCTTTCTATTTATTATCAACACATACAAATCTTTTATATTTAAGATGCTCAATGTGATTTTGATATAGGTATGTAATAAGTGATTACTCCAATTAACATATCTATTACCTCATGCTAATTATTTGTATATGTTTTTAAAAATTAATTAATTAAAAAAAAAGTTTTTTAAATGCTGGGGTTCAAATCCAGGGCTCAGGCATGCTAGGCAAGTACCGCTGAGTCACGGTCCTTATGTGTGTGTGTTATTTGTATGTAATGGGAACATTTAAGATCTACTCTCAGCAATTTCAAGTGCACAAACATTATTACAAACTACAGTTACCATGTTGTACAATAGAGCTCTAGTCTTTATCTTTTTATTTTTATTTTCTTGGTCCTGGGGATTAAACCCAGGGGCACTTGACCACTGAGCCACATCTCCAGCCCTTTTTTATATTTTATTTAGCGAAAGGGTCTCACTGAGTTGCTGAGGCTGGCTTTGAACTCATGATCCTCCTGCCTCATCCTTCCCAGACTCTAGGATTCACAAATGTGCTACTGCACCCAGCATATTCATCTTTTTAAAAATACTTTTATTAGTGCTGGGCATATTCATGTTTTTGAAAATATTTTTATTAGTGCTGGGTGTGGTAGCACACACCTGTTATCCCAGCAGTTGGGGAGGCTGAGGCAGGAGGATTATGAGTTCAAAGCCAGCCTCGTCAACTTAGTGAGGTCCTAAGCCACTCAGCAAGACCCTATCTCAAAATATAAAAAAGGGCTGGGAATGTGGCTCAGTGGTTACATGCCCTGGGTTTAATTCCTGGTACCCCCCTAAAATTTATTAGTGCATCATGGTCATGCATAATAGTGGGGTTCAATTTGACATAATCATCCATGCATGGAATATAATTTGCTCCATTTCAGTCCCTGGTACTTTCTCTTTCCCTCCCATCCTCCCTTCCTCTTCTCTACTCCATTGGTCTTCCTTCTATTTATTTATAGCTTTTTAAAATTAGTGCTTTATAGATATAGCTAAAGTGAAATTCACTGTAGTGTATTCATATATGTAGAAAGCATATCTGGTCAATTTCATTCCACACTTTCTTCCTTTCCCTGTCCTCCTCCCTTCCCCTCAATCCCCTTCCTATGCTCCACTGATTCTCATGGGATCATCCCTTTTCCCCCTACTTTGCTCTAGCTTCCACATATAAGAGAAAACATTCCACCCTTGCCTTTCTGAGTCTGGCTTATTTCCCTGAGCATGATGTTCTCCAGTTTTATCCATTTACCAGCAAATACCATAATTACCTTCTGTATAGCTGAGTAAAACTCCCTTGTGTGTATATATATATATACCACAATTTCTTTATCCATTTATCTATTGACAGGTACCAGGCTGGTTCCATAATTTGACTATTGTAAATTGCACTTCTATAAACATCAATGTGCCTTTATCACTATGGTATGCTGGTTTTAGTTTTGGATAAATACCAAGAAGTGGGATAACTGAGTCATATGGTGACTCTATTCCTGTTGCCTTAAGGAATCTACATACTGCTTTCCAGAGTGGTTGTCCTAATTTGCAGTCCCATCAACAATGTATGAATGTATCTTCCGCCCACATCTTCACCAGCATTCATTATTACATGTATTCTGATGATTGCCATCCTAACTGGAGTGAGGTGAAATCTCAATGTGTTTTTTTGGGGGGGGGCGGCTATTGGGGATTGAGCTTAGGGACACTCGACCACTGATCCACATCCCCAGCCCTATTTTGTATTTTTAAAATTTAGAGACAGGGTCTCACTGAGTTGCTTAGCACCTCGATTTTGCTGAGACTGGTTTTGAACTTGTGATCCACCTGCCTCAGCCTACCGAGCCACTGGGATAACAGGTGTGTGCCACCACACCTGGCTTCAATGTGGTTTTGATTTGCACTTCCCTGATTGATAGGAATGTTGAGCATTTTTCATGTATTTGTTGACCATTTATATTTCTTTTTTTGAGAAACACCTATTTAGTTCTTTTGCTCATTTATTAATTGGGTTATTTGTTCTTTTGGTGCCAAGTTTTTTGAGTTCTTTGTAAATTCTGGGTATTAGTCCCCTGTTGGAGGAGCAGCTGGTAAAGATCTCCCATTTGGTAGACTCTCTCTTAATGCTATTTATTTATTTATTTATTTTTGTCCTGGGGATTAAACCCAGGAGTGCTTTGCCACTGAGTCATATCCTCAGTCCTTTTTGTTTTTAATTTTCAGAAAGGGTCTCACTAAGTTGCTTAGGGTTTTGCTAAATTGCTGAGGTTGACCTTGAACTTGTGATTCTCCTGCCTCAGCCTTCCGAGTTGCTGGGATTACAGGCATGTACCACCACACCCAACTTCTTCACACTCTTAATTGTTTCCTTTGCGGTGCAGAAGGTTTTAAATTTGATGTTGTCCCACTTACTGATTCTTGTTTTTTTTTTCTTGCCCTTTAAGGGGTCTTGTTAAGGAAGTCAGTGCCCGTGTCAATATGTTGGAATGTTAAACCTACATTTTCTTCTAGCACTTGCGAAGTTTCTGGTCTAATTCCTAGGTCTTTGATCCACTTTGGCTTTTGTGCAGAGTGAGAGATAGGGGTCTAGTTTTATTCTTCTACATATGGATATCCAATTTCCCCAGCTATCTTTTCTCCCACTTATGTTTTTGACACCTTTGTTGAATATCAGATGACTCTATCTATGGGGATTTGTCTCTGCATCTTCTATTCTATTCCGTTGATCTGCATGTCTGTTTTGATGCCAATACCATGCTGCTTTTGTTACTGTAACTCTGTAGTATAATTTGAGATCTATGTTATGATCTTCCAGCATCACTCTTCTTGCTTAGGGTTGCTTTGGTTATTCTGAGTCTTTTATTCTTCCAAAAGAATTTTAGGACTGTTTTTTTCTATTTCGGTGAAGAATGTTATTGGCATTTCAATGGAGTTTGCACTGAGTCTGTATAACGCTTTTGATAATATGACCACTTTGACAATACTAATTCTTATAACTGAAATTTTGTTCACTTTGACCAGCATCTTCCCATTTTTTCTAACTCCCAGCACTTGGAAATCATCTTTCTACTCTGCTTCTATAGATTCCATATATAAATGAGGTCATGCTGTTTGTCTTCCTGTAACTGGCTTGTTTCACTAGCAAAATATTCTCCAGATTCATCCATGTTGTTACACCTAGTAGGATTTCTTTCTTTTTTATGGCTAAATAATATTCCGTTATATGCATATTATATCATATTACATTACATGTCACTTTTAAATTCATCAGTCAATGAATTTTGATTTTCATATTTTGACTTGTGAATAATGCTGCAAACAACATAGGAGTGCAGATATGTCTTGGAGATACTGATTTCATTGCCTTTGACTATGTACCCAGAAGTGGGATTGCTGGATGTTATGGTAGCTCTACTTTTAGTTTTTTGAGGAATCTCCATACTGTTTTCCATAGTGGCTGTACCAATTCATAATCCCAACAACAGTGTACAAAGAGAACTCTGTTATTAGGCCTCCAAATTCTGTACATTTTTAATTGCACGCTCTGCCCTCTTTAATGTAGTTACCTCAGGGAATGTGTAATTTATTCGGTCCTTGACAAGTTCTTATTGAGAACCTACTAATAGGAAGTATAAAGTGTAAGAAGAGGGCAAAGACTTGCCCTGGAGGAGCTCATAAACTTTTGGGGTGATAAGATCTCTACACTAAACAATTAGAAAAGTCTAGAAACGGACTCTATCAGCAGATACTACTTGATAGCAGCCTATAAGTGCTGTGTTCATTGAGAAATATGTAGCTTAACTGAAGATGTTCAACAAAGGTGGTATCAATGGCTTACAAGAATTCCTGAGCAACTTAGCACAATTAAGAAATGACTATTTCTCATGCAAGGATGACGAAACTTCAGGGGAAGTGCAGTATCACCAATGTCCACCAGATGACGCCACTATTCAGTGGAATTCTAGAGACTTTTGCTTTGGGGATGCAAGCACAATTGTGTTAAGTTTAAGATAATGGCTAGAGAGATTTCAACCTGTTACAGACATTAGTAAGTTTCTTGCTGTAATTTCACATGGAGTTCATGGATATTAGCCATTGAGACTCTAAAAAGAAAGAACAACTCATAGTTCTCTTAAGTAAATTCTGGACATTGACTTTATTTTCCTGGCTGGGTTCCACCACCTTTAAGCATTTGTTCCTTGCAAGTCAGGTGACTAAGAGATTAACAGAAACTGGCAAAGATCTATGCGTGGAGACCAAAACTGGTAGAAGTCCCACCACCTTGGAGGTAAACTTTTTACTCTATTAGGCGTTTACTCTTACTAGATATGCAAATATATTCCCTACAGCAAATCTTGATAAACAACAGATTTAGCCCAGTGGAAAAGCCAGTATGGACAGCTTGATGCAATTATCTTCAGCATTAATGAGCTGTGGCTTCCATCCTAATGTGTTGATATTTAGTAATCTCTGATAATGAAGGAGAATATAGCCTTTGAAGTCAAAATGTTCTGGTGTGGCTGGATGTTTCTAACCATGAGCATTCATTATTTTGTTTGACAAATTGGCCTGCTTTGGAATATTAAACACCCACTCTTTAGAGGGTAAGAAAGATGAAAGCAGATACATTCCTTGAGCTCACCGAGGGTATTTCCCAAGAATCCCAAAGCTCTTGCAAGGTTTTATCTCAGCGAGCTCATCTCTGCAAGCCCAGCTTCATCTCTCCGGAGGTGTCTGTGACAGGCAGGTTCATTTGTGTGCTCATTTCAGGGGAGGAGGACCCACTGGCTTCAGCCCAGCCTGCCTGAGTCAGCTCTTCGGGGTTTTGTGTCATGCTGTTGTTCCACACAGACAACCCCCTCAGAGGACTCAAAGGTAATGGGGTAACAGAGGGCCGAGACCCTATTAGGAATGCCCTCCTGAAAAGCCAGATCGGAAGGAGACCTGACAAGCGTCCTCTATTTCTCTGTTGCTCCCAGAGGGATCACAGGAACCCCTGTGGTGCTTCTTTTGTATTCCTGTGAGATGCTCAGCTCTGGCAGTGGTCAAAACATAATTTGGATGCTATTATTACTATTGTTGTGAGATGGGGTCTATCTATGTTGCCCAGGTTGACCTTGAACTCCTGGACTGAATTGATCCTCACACCTCAGACTTCAGTGTAGCTGGGACTATAGGCATACACCAGAGTGCCTGGCAAGATGTAATTATTGATCAGTTAGATTTTGGTAGCTAAAAGCCATTGAGGAATTATCATGTTCTAGGCACAATACGAACTGCTATGGGTATATTATTTAACTCTGACTGGCACCTAACGAGTTATAGGCTAACTCCAAATCTATCCCATCCCTTTGTTGGTACAGTCTTGATTTTGTGATTTCCCATCTCTTCTGAGTGGCCTTGAGCCATAGGAGGGGTACAGTTTCAGACACCAGAGTGGAATTATGGTTAGTCTAAAGACAAGCCACTCCTGGGAGACTTGTCTTCCTTGCCAGTAATCAGTGAGAAATGAGCACAATGTCAGGGTCAACACAGGTGTGTGTTCATGTGGAGCGCAGCACAAAGACACCACATCTAAAGGGATGCCATTCAACTGTAGACATATATGGATCTTCAGGCATGGTGACTCTGGCCTTTTGGCTGAATTTTAGAGCAGTTCTGTCCCAATAATCTTTCTATAATAATGATAATTTTTGTTCCAACGTAGTAACCATTAGTCACATTCATCTCTTGAGGACTTGAAATGTGGCTAGAGCAGTTGACAAACTCAATTATAAGTTTTATTTACTTTTAACTAATTTAAAATAAATTGAAATAATCATATGTGGCTAATGGCTGCCATATTGAACAGTGCAGTTCTAGAGATAAATCCATCGTCCACACCCTCCCCTGAGAACACACATGTGAACAGTCACCTAAAGGTCTGGCAGCTAGTTGTCCCCAAGGCTTGATTGAGGAAGTGGTGCCTCCATTATGCACAAAGGTCAGGTGCAAGCCATCTGTGGCCCTGTCTGTGACCCACATCCAGACAATGAGCAGGGAGGAGAGTCTGCTGGGAAAAGGTTTTCCAATTGGAATAAGAAACATGAAGAAATGGCTCCCCCATTCTTTTTCAGAGGATGTTGCTATTATCTCGATGGTGCCTGGAACTGCAGCATCTGCAGTGCTTCCAGCCGCAAGATGAAGTCAACACACAGGGAAGGGAAGATTGAGAAGCTCAGAGAAATTGAGCCAAAGCCCCAGCGCACTTGATTTAGTGGCTGTCCTGATTCAAGACTTCTTGTCACATGAGATAAAAGTCTCCCTCTTCTTCAGCATTTGAGTTAGAATTCCCTTTTATTTGCAGTTGAAAGCAACCTAATGGACACAGAAACCTACTTTATTGATCTTGTCTTGCAGATGGAATAACCAAGGCTGAGATAATATCTATCCCTCCAAGTCATCAAGCTAAGTTCATGGCAGATTTGGGAGGGAGTCAGATCCAGGTGTGCCTGACTCCAAAATCTGAATTGCATTATCTTCTGAATGGACTGTAAATTCCCCATTCTCAAAAGCAATACTTTGCCTTTTACTCTATTTCCTGTGAGCAGTGTAAGTTCCTGCTTTGGTATATCTGGTGTGGGTCCAATAAATGAAACAAACAAACACACCCAAAGTGATTGTTTTCCTTCTACTCTTTATTCAACCTCTGTGTGACCAGATGTGTGAGGGTTGTTTCTGTGCACAGCAAAAGATGCTGAAGGGGATATCAGCTGGGTGTCCTCTAACTCAGTTCTGACACTCTCTACCTGGAGACAGCATCAGATCCCCGGGTTGAAGACTCAGTTGCACAAGATGATCCCACTGCAGATTCCAAGTGCACCTCCTAAGATGGGACCTGTACTTCTTATTGACCTGCTATCAACTGGGGTTCTCACAACCCCCTTCCTGGGCATGATAAACTTGACAAGAGTTACAGAACTCAGGGGAACCTTAGTTATGTGAATCCATTGATGATAAAGGATACTACAAAGGATACAGATAAATAGCCAGGGAAGAGAAGCAGAGGGCATCTCATGTGGGGAAGGATGGACAGCTTTCGTACCTTTTCTGGGCATATCATCCTCCAGGAACCTCCATGTGCTTTGCTATCTGGAACCTGGTCCTTTTGGGGTTGGATGGAGACTTTCTTACCTAGGCATGACTAATGACATCATCGGCCACTGGGGATAGACTTAACTGTTAGCTCTTTTCCCTTTCCTGAGGTTGGAGCTAAAAGTCCTTCTGGTGTCCAATCCCCATCCTCAGGGCATATAGGGGCCCCCAGCCACCACTCATCTCATTAGTATGAAAAAGACACTCATCACTCCAGAGAGCCTACGGGTTTCAGAAGCTGCATTTTAGAAAACATGGGTGAAGACCAAATATCCCTTTCATAGTGTCACAGCTGGGTTGACTTTGAGCTGGAGAAATTGCTTACACTGGATCTGCTCTGTCTTTTGGGCTCTGTGAACCACCTGTGACCAGGACATGAGGTGAAAACATACCCATTCTTCTTTTCTGCCCATGTCTGGTGCTCCTCAACCCCAATTCTCAGTACTCTACCTGTAGATCTGATTCCTACTGAGGGTTGTAATTCAAAACTCTCAGGGTCTGGAAAGTGCTGGAAAGTGCTGGACCTGTAGCATTTTCAGGTGACTCTGAGGGAGAGGGAAGGAAGAGATGTGGCAGCAAGTTGAAGGGACCAAGACAAGTTCAGTGATCCTGAAAGTTAACTCCAGGGACTGGACGTGGAGTGGGAGCAGGAGAAGGTGGCATCTGACCAGACCTCTCCACTGCTGACCTCTTCTCTCCCTAGGAGGGAGACCCACCCTAGAGTCTCCTTTTCCCCACATGCAGTGCACTCATAAATTATTATCTCTTCTGGGTCCCCATTGCCCACTTTTGGCTTTTTAAAAGGCACCTCAAACTACATCAGTCGAAAATTGGGCCCAGGATTTTCTCCTGTTGAGTTTGAGAGGCGTTAACAATAGGGATTCTGGACTGATTGAGAAGAGACATGGTCATCCCTAATGGGTCACACGCGGGAGCAGTTTGGATACAAGGACAAATATTCTCGCCAGCCTGGGTCCTGGCACTCACTCAAGGGGAGAGCCTCACATACCCAGAGGTGTGTCCAGCTGTGGCCTGCCTTGAGCAGGACCGAAAGGACAGGTCCTTTTAGTCAGCTGTGTTTAGTCAGCTGTTTTGCTGCTGTGACAAAAGACATGATGAAAACAGAGGAGGAAAAGTTTATTTTGGGGCTCATGGTTTCAGAGGTCTCAGTCTATAGATGGCCAGCTCTATTGCTTTGAGCTTAAGATACGGCAGAACATCATGGCGGAAGGGTGTGGTGGAGGAAAGCAGCTCAGGACCTGACAGTCAGGAAGCAGAGAGCCCTCTCTTTCACTAGGACAAAATGTAAATCTGAAATGCATGCCCACAGCAACCCTCCTCCTCTAGCCAACCCTACCTGCCTATAGTCACCACCCAGTTAATCCCTTCAGGTGGATTAATGCACTGATTAGGTTAAGCCTCTCATATTTCAATCATTTGACCTCTAAACTTTTCTTGCATTATTTCTCACAGATGAGCTCTTCTGGACACGTAATATGTAAACCACAACAACCTGCTTGGAATAGGTAGGCATGACCTGAAACTATGTGAGCAGCTTTGGAAGCCAGAGTCACAGGAACATGACCACCTAGGGACAGCCTGTCTGAATGGGGTAAACCATGGACTCCCCCGTCTAGAACTAAATTTCTGTTTATTTCTAAATTAATTTCTATTGTTAATAAATTACCCAATCATCTAGGTGTGGTGGCCCACACCTGTAATCCCAGTGACTCAGAGGCCGAGGTGGGAGGACTACAAGGTCGAGGGCAGCCTGGGAACTTAGTGAGATCCTATCTAAAAGAGATAAAAACAAAAAAGATTGGGATGAGCTCTGTGGTAGAGTGCTTCGGGGTTCGGTCCCCAAGACTACAAAAGAAAAAAAAAAAAATACCCCGTCTAAGGTACCAGTGATTTCCAGAGTGACAGAAAGCTTGCTCTGTTTTTATGAGTCTAACCAGGGGCCTGGATCACTTTGCATTATCTATCACTTTTCTTTTTCTCCAAACTTGTAAATTTACACTGTTTCTCTGTGACTTCCCTCATATCTTGTAAGAACTTACATGGCTAATGCTTTGAGTGAGAGGGAACACCTTTGAGAGAGAGGAGTAAGAGGGTGACACCTTTGGAGAGGTATCGATGTGCTCCCTTGCCCTTTCTTCTTGTGGGGATGCCATTCCTAGAACCAAGGTTCTGCAAATGCCTCTATTCCAGCCTCTCATGGGGAACTCACTTGCTGCCTGGAAGGCCATAGGGAGTAGCCCATTGCAGGGGCAGGTGAGAGATGCCCTTTGTGTGTCAGCACTGTGTTCCCAGACCATGTCACCTAGCTGGGGCACAGGGCCAGGGGGCATGCCTCAAACCCAGTCAGAGTATAAACTTCTTAGGGTAAGATTGGGAAAAATCTTTAACCGTCGAATCTGGAAAATAGGAAAACCTCAAAAAAGTAACTATGAGGGTCGAATGGGAGAATTTGTTCTCATAAAAGTACAGGTTGAGTCTTGCTTATCCAAAACGCTTATTCAGATTTTGGATTTTTTTAGGGTTTTGGAAAATTCGCATTTATTTTTAATGAGCTAGCTTATGGATGGGATTCCTAAGACTAAACACAAAACTCATTTGTGTTTCGCATATACTTCATCCATGTAGCCTGAAGGTGATTTTATACAATATTTTAAGTAATTCTGTGCATGAAACAAAGTTTGTTTATTTTGAAATATCAGACCTGTTGTACCATACCAGCACTCAAGAGATTTCAGATTCTGGAGCATTTTGGATATTCAGATGAAGGATACTCAACCTTAGAATATGCCCGGAACCCAGTAAGTGTTCAGTCTGATGCTCTCATTACTATTAATAATGCTACTATTTCTTTCAGAGCACTAAGCATGGAATGACATTTGTGCACTGAGACCAAAGTTGATAATACACTTGTACCTCCTTGAAAGCCTCCCTGGAAGGTTGTGGCTTCGTATTTAGAGATCCTCTTCTGCCCCTTGATACCGAAAGAGGACCCTACTCCTGTGTTAGCTCTTGCGTTGGTACCATCTCCCGACAGGGTAATTGTACACAACTATGCTATTTAGAATGTCTACATGGTACTTTTAAAGAGTGCCTTGTAATCATGAGTGTATTATAAAATCTCTAAACCCGCCAGCCAATTATCACAGAATCACAGAGCCGAAAGGGATGGCAGATGCCATTAGGTCCAGTGCTGGGTCCCCAGCCCTAGCCTTGGGATACGACCCTATTTTTGATCAAAGTGCCTTGCCTTATCTTGAAAATGGTGCTTTTCTGGGGAAACTTCTTTTTTAAAATATGTCCTTGAATCGGATCACTTCCTGAGAGAAAAGGCCAGCCCAATACTTAACTGCCCACAGCTTTGAATCAGCCAAAGCTCCAGTCTAATTTCCCATCGCAGATGAATGTTGCTTCCTTTTGCTTCATCCAGGGTTTCCAGTCCTGGCGCCACCGGCCTTGCAGGGTGGACACTCTTCCGAGGTCCCACAGGCAACAGGCCTGGGGCCAACTGTGCCCTGGAGCCAGCCGAGATTCACTAGATTCTTGTAGCCTGTGTCTCTGCGGCTGAGTGGGGCAGAGGACATCGGTTTTTTTTCTAAATCCTGTGACCTGGGGGCAACCTTCTTGCATTGACTTCAGAATGCAAAGACATTTGCTCAATCGCTCCCCCCTCCTCCCCAGGACAGCCCCACATTCAGAGCCCCGTCTCCCCTCCTCCAGTATTTCCCCCAGGCCGAGGTCCTTCATTCTTGGGGTCATCGGAGCTGTTTCCATAGTGACAGCCACTTGTTGCATTTTGAATCTCCCATCGAGGTCCTTGCGATTTGCCAGCTAAGCCACCGATCACCAGGCGTGCGTGCCAGGTTAATAAGACAAAGTCTGTTTTATTTTGTCCTTCCCTTTTTTTTTTTTGTCTGCTTTCAGTTGGGGGTGGCCTAACAAAAGAGAGAGCCTTTTGGCTTTCAAAATTCATGGACCTCTGCTCATTATCCCAGGCGATATTTTGGACTGAGCCAGTGTGCACTCCATTTCATGCTGTCTCCCGGCGGCTGCTCCTCTGCGCGAGCCATGGCAACAGAGGGAGTACGTGGCCCTGAGCAGGCTGTGAGGGCTGCTTGGCATGTGTGTGTGTGTGTGGGGGGGGTGTCGAAGCTGCCATGGCTCTTTATTTTAAAGGTAGGGTGACTGGGATGAAAACAACTCCATAGTGAGGCCATAGCATCTTTTATTGAAGAGTAGAATTGAAATAATATTGATTTCTTTTTAGAGAATCTTCTGGAAGTTTCATGTCAGTGACATTAATCAGACACCTGGAGCTCTGTAGACTTCCACCGCCTTGATGTGTCTTATGTGTACAGACTGGAGTTATTCGCCTTTTTCCCGGGGTGTGTTTCGTCTGCTAGGTCTGAGCCAAGATCTGCAAGAGGCATTAGTGATTCAAGTGAACGACCCTTCCCACCAGTAGAATTAAGGAAGAAATCCGATAAGGGGATCAGCAGATCAAAGCACTCCATCACCATCAGCTATGCCTTCTTACTAACTTAAATGGAAAACACTTCCTGTCTACACCAGCGCTTCTGTACACCTCCATGAGGTTTTTAAGCACAGGAAGAGCCTGAGCCAGCCCATATTTTGCAGATGATGTTGTTGGATTTTGTTGTTTGTTGCTCTTGAACTTTTGGAAGAATTTCATTAGAAAATTCTTCTGATGGATGGGCTGTTTCGTGTGTAGCTGGAACTTCAGCAGGGCACACCCAAGGGCAACATTCTTGTCTTTAGAAGATGCTAGGCACAGAGCAGAAGCTGACTGAGGTGCAGAAGAGAAGGGCTCAACCTTCAGAAAATGCCTGAATGCTCTGCCTGTCTGGTGCATTGTGGGTTTTAAATGAAGACTTGAGAAGGGAAAACAGAGGTACATAATGATCCAGAGCCTGGGGCTTCTTGGCTACAAATATACCAAATACTTGAACAAATGAACACAAAAATCAAGGGCAATTTATAGAGCAACATCACACTGCAGATCTATTTTAAAGGCAGGCAAAAGAAAAGAGGGAAATTATCCAAATTAAAAGTAAATGCTTGTAATACAAACAAGAAATGAAGAATGTAATGATTGAATAAGGAGCCCATGAGACTGTCTGGATCCAGTAACACTGTCAGGAGGGTTGCACGTCATGGGCCCTGGGCTCTCTCCAGAGCCTCCCGGCCTTTGGGAAGTGGCTCCTACGTGAATAGGATTGAATGACCCCCTCCTGTCTGGGCCAGAGGCTGCAGAGGTCTGGATCGGGTTCTTGGAGGGGTTGTTTAGTTCTAGGGCTTCCTGTGGACCTCAATCATTAAAGAATGGTTCTGTTTCAACATAATTCAATGCAAACCGATTCAAGCAATCAGGAAACATTTTGCTTCCCAGGAAAATCCAGAAAGGCAGGGGTGGGCTGGGTGGATCTGCTGCTTCAATGATAGCAGTTTATTTTGATCTTCCTGCTCTGCCTCCAGTGGGATGAGATTTATTCCAGGTTGCCTTCTCTCTTGGCTTAAGGTGGATGCCAATTGCCTTCAGGACAATGTGCTTTCCCTGGGCAATGCGCAGAGAGTGAGGGCATCTCTTTCTCTCAAACAGCAAATCACGTCATGCATCTTCCTATTCCACCTTAGGCTTTGCCCTCACCCCTCAGGAGGGCCTTTGAAATCACAGTGGCCAAGGAAAAGCTGAGGGCTTTTATTACTACCCATCTCTGAATCCCTCACCTGGGCAAGTGGGGTGGAATGACTTGAAGGCTAATCTTACCCCAAACACAGGGCTTTGCCACCAGTAAGAGTGGAGCTCCCCAAAGAAAAATCAGGAGGGATGAGGATGGGTTTGTAAGTTGGAGTGGATACTGTTCAAGCAACAAGCGTGTATCTTCCCCAGCGTGTATCTGGATCCTTTGGGAGTGGGCTAGGTGAGGGGCAGAGGGTGGAGCAGCACCCTGAGACCTAGGAAGTAAGCCTGGGAGTGAACCAGGAACATATTTAATCATTTCCTTCCTTCCTTCCTTCCTTCCTTCCTTCCTTTCTTCCTTTCTTCCTTCCTTCCTTTTTCTTTTCTTTCCTTTTTTTTTGGTGGGGGATGCTGGGGATTGAACTCAGGACCTCTGAGTCGCTGAGACATATCCCCAGCTCTATTTTGGATTTTATTTAGAGACGGGGTCTCACTGAGTTGCTTAGCACCTCACTTTTACTGAGGCTGACTTTGAACTCGAGATCCTCCTGCCTCAGCCTCCCGAGCCACTGGGACGACAGGTGTGCACCACTGAGCCTGGCTTCTTTCATCATTTTCTTGGCTGAAACTCACTTCTTTTCCCACACAGGTACTTTCTCCCATGCCTTCCCCAAATAGGGACCAGCACAGCCTAGTAATTAATGCTGTGATCCACTGAAGGCTTTTCCGCTCACCAGCCATGTGACTGGGTGTGGATTACTTAGTATCTTCGATCTTTAATTTCTTCATCTGTAAAATGAGTATAATAATAGTGCCTATCTCACAGGTTTGTGACAAGGATTAAATGACTTGAAACACATAAAACACTCGAGACAGTGTCTGGTCCAATAATTTTAGCTATTATGATTCCATTAAAAAATTTCCTTCTCATCTCCAGCATTAAACAAAAGTAGCCAATTGGTTGTCTTTGATGCTTAACTCCCAGCACAGGGCCTGCCCACATGGAAGTCTCAATGTATCTGTGTTGAAGGAACAGACTGAATGAATGAGAGTCAGTGGTTAAGGAGACCCAAGTTTCAAAGTGTAGTTGGACTTCTATGCACTGCAGATTTGCACATGGTGTATATCAGGTGCCTTTGCTTTCCTCTGGTCCCTAGTGGCCCATTATGAAGGAAGAATGGCACCTGGCCCCTTTGTGCTTTTCTTATTTCCCATGTCCTCCCTTTGACAAGACTCTCTATGCTTCTCATATCCTCTGCCACCCTCATGCCCACATCACACCCACCTTTGATCATATTATTTCCCTCAATCACAAGTCCTCTGACTTCCTCTCCATGTCCAAATTTCATCATCTTGCACGGCCCAGACCAGGCCCAGCTACCCTCATGTCTCACGGTATGTCCTGTGTGGGGGAGGGGAAGTGTTCCTGTCAGAGGGATGGGCTGGCTATAAATTAATTGCTAAGAAATTTATCTAATAGAAAAAAAACACAGGAGACAATTATCTTTTGAATCAGGGGGTATGACGGGCTGAGCCATGCTAAAGGCTCTGGCTCCAACAAAATGGAGGAGCCCATGTTCTCTTTATTATAATGGTACAGATCAAAAGCGGGGCCAGGAGGAGCTTCTTCTGTGAGAAACAGGATGGGATGGAGTTAAGCAAGCCATTTTGCTCTAGCAGGTCATCCAGCACATGGAGGACAGGCAAATCTGGGGGTAAGTCACTGTATGAAAACCACATACTCCAGGCAATCTGGAACAATCTCTCATGACTGTCAGTTCCTGAGAGCCAGATTTCTGTGTCTAATAGCTCCACCAAGCCTGGTTTTATTTGCAAGCCATGGATGGCACTCCGCACTCATGAGCCTTCCCAGCCCAATATGGCTCTTCTTTTCCTAAATTTCTTTCACATTGTGCCCGTTGGGCCCTCTCTGACTTTAGCTTCAGCCTCAGAGACATGTCTTCTACAAGTTTCAGTGCAAGCCAACAGTACCCCACCACACATGAGGTCTTGTATCACTTCTTCTCTTCCCCAGGAAGCACAGTGTTGAGGTTCAGAGGAGCTGAAGTCACACTGAGATCCTACTTCCCATCTGCTAGTGTGGCTATAATAAAAAAAGTGAGACAATAATAAGGGCTGATGAGAACGTGGAGAAATTGGA
The DNA here is from genome assembly GCF_902686455.1 of Sciurus vulgaris. Classification (NCBI taxonomy): domain Eukaryota; kingdom Metazoa; phylum Chordata; class Mammalia; order Rodentia; family Sciuridae; genus Sciurus; species Sciurus vulgaris. The sequence goes on from NC_136473.1 coordinate 25,072,221, forward strand.
GCCCTCACACACTGTTGGTGGACACGTGAAATAGTGCAGCAGCTTTGGAAAACAGTCTGGCATTTCCTTCAAAGGCTAACAGAGCTGTCCTTTGGCACAGCATTTACCCTTGAGGAATGAAAACTTGTGTCCACGCAAAAATTTGCATGTGAATGTTCATAGCAGCATTGTGCATACTATCCCCAAAGTGGAAATTACCCAACAGCCCTATTTTTATGGTTCATAGTTTCAATGCTCTTCCCATTGCCACTTTCAAGCTACCAGTGTGAAGCTACATGTGTTAGCACACCATTATACAGCATTTCCATTTACAGATAAGATATGTGTAAATAACTTCAATTTTTCATAGATAGCAATACCAGTTATCCCGCTCTTCGGTATATACTCAAAGGACTTAAAATCAGCGTATTACAGTGATGAGACCAAATCAATGCTTACAGTAGCTCAATTTTCAATGGCTAAGCTATGGAACCAACCTAGGTGCCCTACTCAGTCATAAGGAGAATGAAATTATGGTATTTGCTGGTAAATGGATGGAACTAGAGAGTACCATGCTAAGTGAAATAAGCCAATCCCAAAAACCCAAAGGCCAAATGTTCTCTCTGATATGGGGATGCTAACATCCAACAAGGAGGGTAGAAGTTCATTGGATTAAACATAGGGAAATGAAGGGAAGGGAGTGGGGATGGGAATAGGAAATTTGGAATGAATTGGAAATAATTTTCCTATGCTCACATATGAATATACCACCAGTGAAATTCCACATCATGTAAAACTACAAGAATGGATCCTAATTAGAATACGTTATACTCATGCATGTATATGTCAAAATATGTCCTGCTTTCATGTATATCTAAAAAAATAATAAAAAATGTAGAAAAGTATCTAGGAACATAGGTGTGATTATTTATTACCTGTGTTTTAATAAAATTTATTTAATAGTAAATATTATAATTTAATTTTTAAGTATTGTTGTTTAACAGCTAGCTCACAAAATCCCTGGAAACTTAACATTCAACAGTTGCAGACAGTATGAACTGACTTCATTCAGCACACCTCTGGACTCTTGACTTGGAGAGGAAATAAAAAAAACTTTACCAATGAATTTATCTTCAGATTTTGTCTCAGAAAGCAGGAGGGAATCACTTTTGGATGTTGGATTACTCCCTGATGCTAATGATCTGAAGTGAAAATACATATCCATAGTCAGGAAGGAAAGTTCTTTGATGTAGCACTGCCCATTGGATCTTACTGCTATGACACTGGTAAAGTAGCATTTGAAATATGACTAGTGTGACTAAAGAACTGAATTTAAATTTTTAATTTAAATTTAACATATTCAAATGCAAATTTAAGTGACTGCATGTAGTTAGTGGCTACCATATTGAAGAGCACAACTTATACTTTGCCAAATACTTTGTCGTGGGTCTTTATTATCAAATGGCATGTCAGCTCCTCAGCTTCTACCACCAGATTCTGGCTCTCCTAGCCAATCCATGTTTATCCCCAGATGCTGTCAAAGGTGGTTTCTCCACCCTGCTCCACTGGTCTTTTCTTCCTTTCATCCCTGACAGTCAGATGATTCACACAGCTGGCCTTTGGATATGACATCTTTTCTCTAATTCCCACATATGCCACTCATGGGTTCCACATGTGTCCATGGGCTATCACTCTCTTCGACTCAGGGACTCACCTTCAGATGCAAGTGGATTTGTTTGGGACCCTTCAGATGGTGAGGATAGCAGTCTACCAGACTGCCCTGCTGGTGCATAGGTGGAGAGTCCCAGTGACATGGACACTGTGCTTGTTATGGTTTGGATATGAGGCGTCCCCCAAAAGCTCACGTGTGAGATAATGCAGTAAGATTCAGAGGAGAAATGAGTGGATTCTAAGAGTCTTAACCCAATCAGTGAATTAATCCCTAGTGGGATTAATTCAAGTGGTGTGGCTTGAGGAGAATTGGGGCGTGGCTTTGGGGGTGTATATTTTGTATCTGGAGAGTGGAGACTCTCTCTCAGCTTTCTGATCACCATGATGTGAGCTGCTTCCCTCCACCACCCTCTCCCGCCATGATGCTCAGCCTCACCTGGAGCCCTGAGGAATGCAGCCGGTCTTCTATGGACTAAGACCTCTGAAACCATGAGTCCTCAAATAAACCTTTCCTCCTTTACAGTTGTGCTGGTTGGGTCCTTTTAGTCACAGCAGCAAAAAAGCTGACTAAGACAACACTTTTTAAGGAGCTCCCTTCCTCACTCTCCTGGTCTACACTAGCATACCAAGCCGATATTTTATTTCTCCATGTGCCATAGGCTTGAAAAGGATTGGGCAGCAGTGTCCAGATCACCTCTCCCCCTTGGACCCTGCCCTTCTAAATGCACTTTTATTTGTGATTGGTGCCCCCTGCTTTTGGATACCCACAGCCAGCAGTCTCTGGTTTCTGCTCTGCTTTTGCAGGGAGGACGTGCTACTTGTAGTCAGCTTTCTGGATCCATCATGCTTCATCCGCACATTCAACCAGCCACAGATTGAAAATATTCAGGGAAAAAATTGCATCTGTATTGAGTATGGGCAGGCTTTTTCCCTGTCATTATTCTCTAATCAACACAGGATAAACACAGGATAACAACTCTTTACACAGCATTTGTGTTATATTTGGAATTAAAAGTACTCTAGAGATGATTAAAGTTTCCAGAGGATATGTGCAGGTAATGTGCCGATTCTGTCATTTATATCAAGGACTTGAACATCCATATGATTTGATATCCTGGAATTATCGTCCAAAGATACCAAGGGATGCCTGTAAGTGCTTTCACATGGCTTAGTGTGGCTCTCATGTTCTTATATTCATATCTTTCCTTCCCAAGTGAAGTAGTACATTTTAATTTTTTTAATTAATGAATTTATTTATTGGTTTGAGGGATTGAACCCAGGGGTGCTTAACCACAGAGCCATATCCCCAGTCTTTTTTATTTTTTATTTTGAGACAAAGTTTGGCTAAGTTGCTTAATGCCCTGCTAAGTTGCTGAGTCCGGCTTTGACCTTGCGGTTCTCCTGCCTCAGCTTCCTGAGTCTCTGGCATTACAGGTGTGCGAGCCAAAGTGGGACATTTTTAAAGTGTAATGTATGGTCTTGCCACTTTTGGATAATTCAGTACTTTAAAAACTCTCAATAAGAATTACAAGATCCATGCCTGGTATGTATAAGGCCTTGGGTTCAATTCCTAGCACCTAAAACAAAACAAAACAAAACAAAACAAAAGTTACAGGACTGGGGAGACAGCTCAGTTGGTAGAGTGCGTGCCTTGCAAGTAGAAGGCCCTGGGTTGAATCCCCGGCACCACAAAAAAAAAAAAAAAAAAAAAGTTTCAATATCCAAAACTAAGGCACCTAAAATTAAGGAGTGGATTTTATTCACCTTCCTATAAGAAGGCTAATGTATCTGTCTATCTGATCCATCAAGGTATTTCTGCTTTTCCTTTCTACCCTTAGTGCTTATGTGACTTTTCACTAATTCTATGGGGGACATTTACTTGCCTTGGGGAGGATTAAGACTATCACACAGAAGTACAAAAAGAAAGAATCAACGTTCATGTTTGATATCTGAAATAGGATGTTTGAGATCACAAGCAAGATGGTGGAAAACCAGACTTTGAAATAGAGGAAGTGTTTGCAAAATTTCTTAAGCTCCCTTTAGTACCTCAGTAGCTGGAGACTTCTATAAGCAGAAGCCCTGAGTCCCCTCTTCACTCATGGGACCAGCATTCTGGGATATGGGGCTTGTTTTAGGCAGCAAGAGAGGGAAGTTGGATGCTGTGGAGGTTTATACCTTGTTTTGAGGTCTGCCTCAGTCCTTTTGGTCTGCTGTAGCAAAATACCATGTAGGTGGCTTAAATGACAGAAACTTATTTTTCACACTTCTGGAGACTGAGAAGTCCCAGACCAGGTGCTGGAGATTCCTCAACAGTTTGCATGCTGCTTTCTTTTCTCTGTCCTTCCATGGCAGGAGGGGCAAAGGAAGCTCCCTGTGTTCTCTTTTATAAAGGCACTGTCCACTGAGCATGGTGTCACACAACTGTAATCCCAGTGTTTTGAGAGGCTGAGGCGGGAGGATTGCAAGTTCCAGACCAAACTCAGCAGTTTAGTGAGATGCTCATCAACTCAGCGAGACTCAAAAAATAAAAAGGGGGGGGTGATGTGGCTCAGTGGTAGTGCACCCCTGGGTTCAGTCTGCAGTACCTGATAATAATAATGGTGATAATCCCATTAATAAGGGCTCTACCTTCTTGATCTGAGTACTCCCTTAGGCCCCACCCCCAAATATCATCATATTGGTATTAGGATTAACGTATAAATGTGTGTGTGTGTGTGTGTGTGTGTGTGTGTGTGTGTTTCCAAATAAGATTACACTGGTAGATTCAAGGTGGAATTTTGGGGAGGGGCACTGATCAACCTACTCATAGGTGGAGGAAATATTCAATACCAAACATAACTTGAAAGAGAATGAAATGGATTATTTAACCCGATGAGGCTAAGATACCATGAACTGGCAAGTTTAAATAGGCTTCCCTCAACCTGCTAAGAAAAGAATGGAGGCCCACGTGGTTTATTAAACTGTTATAGAAACTGAACAAGTTACCTTTTTGTATTTGTGTCCAGGTAGGTTAAAATTGCCCCCATCATTAAAGATCTGGCTAGCTACTTCTCTAAAAAAAAAATAAAAGAAGTAGATACTAACAAATCAGAACGATTGAGGTGAAATATCACAAGCAAAAGTTGTGCAGTTTGAGGGAGTATAGATTGGGGTAGGAAGAGGAAAATGGACTAGAAAATGTCAGTTCATGTATTCTTAGCCCTGAGTTTCTTCTCAACCAAGAAGAGAAGGGAAAGACAAGAAGTTGACGGTCTTATTACTTAGTAAAAAAGCATACCATATTGCCCAAAGATTTTCAAAAATGTTTTAAAGAGACTGAATATGAGAGTACTTTTTTAAAACGGGCATTTATAGAGGGAACAGAGAACATTGTGAAATGTGATTTCTTTAATAGGAATTCTGCAGGAAATCCAAGATTTTTTTTTTCATGTGGCATTTCCTATATCTAACTGTAAACTAAAGGAGTACAAAATGGTGCAGGTACTGTGGAAAAATAGTATGATGGTTCTTCAAAAAATTGAATATAGAAGTATCATATGAACCAGGAATTCTACCTCTGGGTGTATACCCCAAATAATTGAAAACCTGTCCAGGTGCACTGCAGCATCATTCACAATAGCCAAAAAGTAGAAGCAATCCAACTGTCCAACAACGGATGAGTGGATAAACATAGTGTGTTATATCTTCACACAATGGAAAATTATTTGACTTTAAGAAGGAGTGAATTTTTTAGAATTTTTGAATTTTTTGAGAGGGTTACTGGGGATTGAACTCAGCTGTACTTGACCACTGAACCCCATCCCCAGTCCCATTTTGTATTTTATTTGGAGACAGGGTCTGTTTTAATCAGTTATTTCACTGCTGTGACTAAAATCTGACCCCAACAATTTTAAAAGAGAAAAGGTTTATTGAGGGCTCATGGTTTCAGAGGTCTTAGTCCATAGAAGGCTGGCTCCATTCCTTGGGGCTGGAGGTGAGGCTGAACATCATGGAGGAAGAGCATGGCAGAAGGAAGCAGCTCACATGGTGATCTGGAAGCAGAGAGAGAGAGAGAGAGAGAGAGAGAGAGAGAGAAAGAGAGGCCACTTTCCAGATACAAAATATGTACCCCATAGACACGCCCCAATTCCCACTTCCTTCAGTCACACTCTGCCACTTCAATTAATCCCATCAGAGATTAATTCACTGATTGGGTTAAGTCTCTTACAACCCCATTCATTTCTCCTCTGAACCCTCCTGCATTGCCTCACACGTGAGCTTTTGGGGGACACCTCACATCCAAACCATAACGGGGTCTCACTGAGTTGCTTGGCACCTCACTTTTGCTGACTTTGAACTCTCTAACCTCCTGCCTCAGCCTCTCCAGCTACTGGGATTGCTGGTGTGTGTCACTGTGCCCAGTTTGTATTTGTTTTAATTAACAAATAAAAATCATAGTTATTATGTAAAACATGTTGTTTTGCAATGTATACATTTTGAATGGCTAAATTGAGATAATTAACCTATGTATTATTTATCACTTTCAGTCATAATACTTTAAATTTATTCTTAGTCATTTTCAATAACATATTGATATTAACTATGTTTACCTTGTTGTGACTATAGTTACAACAGATCTCCAGAACTTATTCATCCTAAGTGAAATTTTGTGTCCTTTGACCAACATCTCCCCTGACGCACCCCCACCCTGGTAACTACCCTTCTGCTTTCTACTTCTGTGAATTAGACTTTTTCAGATTCCAGGTATAAGTCAGATCATATAGTATTTATCTTATTTCTGGGCCTGACATTTTACTTAGCATAATATTCTCTGGGTTCATCCATGTTGTAACGAGTGATAGAATTTCTTTCATTTTTAAAGTCCTTAAAAATTCCATGGTGTACAGAGATGGTGTTTTCTTGGTCCATTCATCCACAGATAGGCCCTTAAATTGATTCCATATCTTAGCTACTGTGAAAAATGCTGTGGTGAACATAGGAGTTTGGGTAACTCGATAATATTGAGTTCATTTCCTTTTAGACCTGCGCCCAGTTGTGGGATTGCTAGGTCATCTGGAAGTTCTGTTTTAATATGTGGAGGAGCCTCTATGCTGTTTTCCATAATGGCTGCACAATTTACATTTCCAACCAGCGTGTACAAGGGTTCCCTCCATCCATATCTCTCCAACACTCGTTATCTTTTGTCTCTTTGATAACAGCCATTCTGACAGGTGGAGGCAATAGCTCCTTTTGGGTTTCCTTTGCATTCCTCTGACGGTTAATGATTTTGAGCACTTTTCACCCACCTGTTGGCCTTTGGCATAGCTTCTTTTAAGAAATGTCCATTCAGATAAGAAGGAAAAAATTCAGCCACATGGGAACCTTGAAGACATTAGCAAAATATGCAAGATTTGCCCTTTTGTGTCTGGCTTATTTATTCCACTTACACGAGGCACCTAGAATATTTAAATTGATAGAGACAGAAAGTAGAATAGTTATCAGTGGGGCGGGGGAAGGGAAGCAATGAGGAATTATTTTTTAAGGGACATAGAATTTTAGTATGGGCTACTGCAGACAAGCCAACTTGCTGAGGATAATGAGGCAGAAAAATGGAAAACAACAACGTGTCTGGTGGTATTGTTTCCTAAACCAATTCAGGAATGATGCTATGCCCATAGCTCCTGTTATCTAAATTTTCTTTACTCTTAAAGAAAAATGTGTCATCAATTTAAGAATGGGTTTTTGTTTTACTATTGGAGATCTGTATTTTTTTTTTTTCTCTGATTAAGACGGCCCTGTTACCAGAAGAGCGACCCTCGATGTAGAGTTTATTTTAAGATTAGGAAATATTAGTAAGTACAAGGATAAATCACTACTTCCTTGTAGTCAATCCTTAATTTAATGGAATATACGTAAATAAAACTCATATTATCTGTTCATTATATTCAAAATATAATAAAATATATAATAGTTCAACACATGCCTAATCTAAACTTATAAGTTCTTTGATATTTTAGAAGTATGGGAGAAACTCACTTTTTTTTTTTTTTTTTTTTTTTTTTTTTTTTTTTTTGGTGGTGCTAAGTATCAATGTCTTGATGATGGGGTCTCATCCTTGACTCTGCTGGGTGCTTACATCCATAATACAGTATGTGCACTGAATCACCTCTGTCAAATCCAAAGAGGTCTGGACTCTGGAATACATCAGAGACCCACGTTTTGGTAAAGGATATGACCTGTCATAAAGGCTTCCTCCGTGGCCCTGTATTTCCTGATGCTGCACTACTTTTTTTTTTTTTTTTTGTGGTACTGGAGTGCACTCCCTTTTAATTCAGTATCTGGTTTCGTTCCAGGCTCCTGCTGAGTTGCTCTCCCCAAGGCTTCCTTCTGCTGGATTCCTGGCTTTCTGTCTGCCTTTCTTCTCCTTGGTCTGGTGGTAGAGCATGGTATCCCCTTTCTTACTGGCTCGGTCCTGTCCTTGTCTTCACCCCAGGACACAGCAGAATCCCCCCACCCTCCCTCTGACTAAAAAACCCCTGTTCGTCTGCACCTTTCCCGAGGTCAGTGCTTCCCGTGCAAGGCCTCTCTCACATAGGTACCCTTGGGAATTCCTCAAGGGTTGATCTGATTTAATCTCCCCTGGAGAGCTCATCTTTCACCACAGGGCAGAGGCTCCTAAATCTACATATTCGGATTGGACCGGCCACTGGAATTCCTATTGCTGCAGATGTTTGCTGAACTCTTTCCCTAATTGTCTCCCTAGCACCCTCATTTTCAACATCTCCTTCAAAAAGCACACCCAGGCCTCAGGAGGTGTGAAAAGGTAGAAACTGGTAGGCTGGGTCTGTGACTGCTGAACAGCAGTGGGGAGATGGTTTCTGACTATGTGGGTTGAACCTCTGCATGTGTTCTATACAAAGAAAGTTTACTTTTCAAAAAGAAGAGTTATTCAACATTTTGGAAAAGGTAAAATTATGGAGACAGTGACAAGATCACTGGTTGCTAAAAGTTTGGAGAGAGGGATCACTAGGTAGAGAACACAGGATTTTGAGGGCAGTGGAATTATACCTTCTGATACTGTAAAGGGGGAATGTGTATCATTACGTTTTTATCAAAACCCATGGAATGTACACCACAGAGTGGAACCTAGTGTAAACTGTTGCCTCTGCGTGATAAAGATATAGGTTCGTCGCTTAAAAACAAATGTTCCACACTGGTGCAGGGTGCTCATGGGGAGGGTGTGTGTGTGTGTGTGTATGTGTGGGTGGGTGGGTGGGTGGTATTGGGAATCGAACCCCGAGATACTCCACCACTGAGCTACATCTTCAGTCCTTTTTTTATTTTTTGATTTTGAGACGGGGTCTCACTAAATTGCCCAGATTGGCTTAGAATCTCTCAAGTAATTGGAATTCTCAGGCATGCACCAACCAGGCCCTGCTCATAACTCTTATGAAGCTTAAGAGAGAAAGAAATGGGAACAAATCCCAGTAGTTAGGAATCAGCGAACTAGGGGGTCAGGAGCCACGTTTGACAAGCTGCCTATTTTTGTACAGCCCACAAACTAAGAATGGTTTTAAAATTTTTAAATTGTTGAAAAAAAAAAAAAAAAGGATGTTTTGTGACCTATGAACACTAGATGCAATTCAGATTTCAGTGCCAATAAATAAAGTTTTATTGATCTATTTACTGATTGCTTATGGCTGCTTTTGGGCTATCGTGGCAGAGTGGAGATCACATAACATAGACTATGACTTGTACAGTCTAAATATTTATTATCTAACCAGTGACGGAAACATTTTGCCTACCTCTGATATGAACTATAAGACTCAGAACACACATAAGATTCTGTGATCTTTCCGAATGGATCAGGAACGTTATGTTATCTAATTGCCAGGGCTTTGGAGTTACATGACCCCCTAGAGGTGCCATTCACATTAAATATAATGAGCGTAGTGCCCCCTGGAGGAGCCCTGTGTGACGGAGAGGCCCCTGAAGAATAAAGATACAGCCTTCTTTTTTTTTTTTTTTATGCTGGGGATTGATCCCAGGGTCATTTTACTACATCCCCAGTCCTTTCTATTTTTTTTATTGACAGTCTCTTGTGAAGTTGCTGAGGCTGGCTGTGAACTTGTGATCCTCCTGCTTCAGCCTTCCAAGTTGCTGGGATTTCAGGCAAGTACCAACATGCCCACCTGTGTTTTTTAAAAAAACCGACATAATAATCATATACCTTTAAGGGGTCTAGTGTGATGTTGTGGGATATTTATGGATTGTGCAGCTCATAGTGCTTGATTCTGATAATGGCCCTGTAAACAGTCCCTGCTTGTCAGGGTGATCCCCTAACTTCACGTCTACTAAAGGAGGAATTGTACTGTCAAAGCTTTGAGAATTCCCTTCCTCTCTTCTTCCCCTCTGCCTTCTACTTAACAGAATTCTTTACTCAAATGAACCCATTAATGAACATGGAGCTTCTCTGCTGGAAGTGGGTCCAGTCTGAGGCTCCCTCTGTGGTCCATGATGGCTGCACTAAGGAAATCCCCAGATTCCTCCAGCCCTGAAAGCTAAGGGTTCTGTGGGCCTAGCTTCTCCTCCTGGAGAGTACCCCAAGCCCAAAGGCTGGATGAGACCAGTGCTTTCCAGAGAGCTTGGTGACAGTCCCGTAACCTCTGAGGCCACATATTCTGGCTCAGTTAACCAGAATTTTCCCTGGTGCTGGTGCTTCCCCTCAGGAAATTAAGTATCACCCAGACATGGGCTCTTAGTAGTAGTAACAGCTGAAGTACTGAGCCCTTACTGCTTGCCAGAGACTGGGCTAAGACCTGTAGGTACCTTTTGTCATTTAATTCAGAAAACAGCTTAGTGTGGTGGGGACTAAAATTATTCCTATTTTACAAATGAGAAAGTCCTAGAGAGTCTTTTGGAAGGGGGTGCTGCTATTGGGGGCATAGAGGCTGGCTATAAAACCAGGCAGCTTGATGTCAGGATGGGTATCATGGATGCCCAATTCTTGATCTACTTATAACTCACTTGCTGAGTGACTTTGGGCAGACATAACCTTTTCTTGTCTTTCTTTTTTTCGTGGAGTTGAATTTAACCCAGGGTCACTCCTGTACCACTGAGTTACATCCCCAGCCTATTTAATTTTTATTTGGAGACAGGGACTCACTAAGTATTCCAAGCTGGCCTTGAACTTATGAGACTCCTGCCTCAGTCTCCCCAGTTGCTGGAATTACAGGTGTGCTCCACCACTTCTCGCTCGCATTTAACCTTTCTCTGTCCCAGTTTCCTCATTGGACAAATAGGAATAATGATAGGATCAATCATACTGTGCTTTTAGGAGGAATAGATGTGTAGATAATTCTCGGCATAAGCCAGTGCTCAAATACCTTTTATTATTGTTGTTGCTGTTATTGTTATTATTTGCAGTACTGGGGATTGAACTCTGGGCCTTGCACATGCTAGGCAAGTGCTCTAGCACTGGCTACATCCCCGGCCCGATTACCTTCTGTTATTTCCACTACCCATCGTCAAATACTGCTTCTTTTTCTTTTAGTTCTAGTGAATGATTCTTCTGACACGAGACTCTTAAATCTTTCTATGTTAATTAGTCTGCTTGGATTGTCTTTAATATTATGAAATCCTCTGATTTCAGGAAAGTCAATTATTTAGACTCAGTTCAAGGCTGATTTCTTGAGGGGATCCAACTCTTCTCCCTTGCCCTAATGGACCAGGTAGCATTTTGTTGTACTAAGTATCAGTAATTGGGTAAGAGTGGTTTGGATGAGTGTCATTCCAAGGCCTGTGTGTTTAAAGCTTGGTGTTCAGCCTGTGGTGCTATTGGTAGGTGGTGGAACCTTTAAGTGAAGCCCAGTGGGAGGTGTTGTGGTCATTGGGTCCTGCCCTTGAAGGGCATATCAGCACCCTGGTCCCTCCCTCTTCCTCTCTTTCACTTCCTGGCCACCATGTGGTGAACAGTTTTGCTTAACCACATGCTCCCTGCTATAATGTGTGCCTTGTCACAGGCCCCAAAGCAGTGGGGCTCACATACTGAAGCCTCTGAAATCACGAGTCCAGATAAACCTTTCCTCTTTTTAAGTTTATTGCCTCAGGTAATTCATTGTAGTAATGGAGAGTTGACTGATAGAAATACACTCATATTCATCGATTGTTCTCTGTGTGAGCTTTGCCTTTTAATCTGTACTATTAGCCCCACTGTACCGGGACAGATATTGGCTACATAGAACAGGAGGAGAAGTGTGGGCTTCTTAATCTGAAAGACTAAAGTTTAAATTGAGAATCTATCCTGGACCAACTGGGTTCTTAGGGATATTATCTAAATTCACTAAGTCTTGATTACTTCATTTGTAAGAAAAGTAATGAGATGGTACTGTAAAATCTCTAGGCACATAGACTGGCTCCTAATTGCTTCCCTCTCTTTTGTATCTAGCATAGGGTTTTGAACTCAGGAAGTGTTCTTTAAAAACCTTTGGTCAGCTGTTAGCTAATGTCACGAGAGGCAAAGCCAGTGGGAATATTTCACCAGCTTCCTAACCAGTGGTGTGTTCTATCCCAGGCTGACTACTCCATTCATGCTCATTTCCATGAGGGGTTTGCAGCTGTGAGGTCTCCAAAGATAGAGGAAGGTACTGCCTCTGTCTGTATCCTCCTCTGTACAGTGGAATGGGATCAAGGCCTCTGACCAGTGCTCTGGGGGATTTGGGCTGGTTCTCGTTCCTATGATTGCTCAGTCTAGCAGGGCCATTGAAAACCACATGCAGAAAGGAGTAACAAACTGAGGTTTGGTGCTAAATGAAGATTAGAGGTTATGAATGCCATAGATAGCAGGGAGGGGCACATCTCTAAAGCATTCCCCAGGCAGTGGCTGAAGATATTGAGTTCGTGCAGGTGAAATATTCAGGAAGAGTTTGGTTGTGGAGAATTTGTCTGGGGCAGTCTTTATCAACCTGAGCTGCACATTGGCATCACTGGGGAATCCTAAAGCAACCAATCCCTCCCTGCAAACAAAACAAAATAAAACAAAATGGTACCCTAAAAGCAGTGACTCACTCTGAGCTATTCCTATTGTAATCGTTCTGGAGTGTGGCCTGGACATAAGATCTTTAAAATTCCCCACTAAAACTTTCTGTAATGATGGAAATGTCTAATACTGTAGCCACTACTCCTAGGTGGCTATTGAATCTTCAGAATGTGGCTAGTTGAACTGAGGAACTGAATTCTAATTTTAATTCACTTAAATTTAAATGTAAAACAGTCACATGGGGCTAGTGGCTTCTGTATTGGGTAGCATTAGCTTAGAGTCATTAGTGGGAAATATCTATTGATCTAAGCTCACTTTGCAAAACTGACCTTATTTCAGTTAGCCCTCAAAACAGGCCTGTGAGGTAGGTATTAATGTGTCTGTTTCACCAATGAAGAAGGTAAAATTCAGAGAAGTTGGGCAGTGTACCCACAGTTTTCCTACTAAGATATGTCTGAGTAGGAACCAAGCTTGATGCTTTTGTTGCTATGAGATGAATCTGTGGTGTAGCAGGGCCAGCCATCCTCAGTCATCCCATGAAAGTGTGGAAAACCATACACCCCTACCAAGGATCTTGGCCTATCAAACACCAAATAGCTCATCAGAGAGTATTTGGGCCTGGTAGAAGGTTCTAGAATAAAACCAAAGCACTGCATTTTGGAAGGCCTTCACCACCATTGGGACTCAATGAAGAAGAACTTTGGGGTTGAGGGCAGGGTAGTCAGCAGAGGAGGAGACACCTCAGATTCTCACCTAGCCTCACCAATTTCCTGGTGGGCAACACGGTTCCATCTTTTGGAATTTTAATAATATAATTGCCATATTTAGAGCACATGAGTTCATCTTTTTGTATTGGGGATCTTTCCTAGAGAAATTGGGACAATAAACAAGTTCTGCATTATCTATAGAAATGTGGAGGGACATTCTTTAGAAGGAAACGCAGAATGGACAAGGCACCCATCCAGTGAGGCTGAGAATGAGAGCAGCTGAGGATGAACTCCCAGGAAAGCCCATCAGGATTCATTAGCACTCTGAAAATGTATCTGGGGCTGATTTGTCAACACAGAGACACTGGCAGAAATAGGCAGGAGTGGGATGGGGAGACTGGCAGGGCCTGTCGTTTTAGTGATTTTTTAGGAATATGCAAGTCGATGACAATGGCTTTTACTCCTTTAACGCCTGTCTTAGTCCATTTGCTGTCCCTATAACAAAATAGCTGAGACCAGGTAATTTATAAAAATTAGGAATTTATTTGGTTCATGGTTCTGGAAGCTGGGAAGCCCGAGCGCATGGGGCCAGCTTCTGTTCTGCGTCTGGCAAGGACTTCCTTGCTGTGTTATAAAGTGGTGGGGGGCATCCCATTGTGAGGCAGGCAGGCTCACTCACTTGGGTCTCTCCCTTTTCTTACAAAGCCACTAATACCATCACGAGGCTCACCCCCTCATGACCTCATCTAATTCTACGGACCTCCCGAAGACCCCCCTTCCAAATATAATTTACATATACAGTTGAAGATTAGGTTTCCAACACATGAACTTTTGGGGGACACATTCAAATGACAACCACCTTTCTCCTCAGCCTCTCAGATACCCGCAGACTGCTTGTGAGCTATAAAGGACCCACTGAGAGATGTCGCCTGATGTGAGAGCTGACCCTCCGTGGTGCTGGTGGACATGTGCTTAATTAATGCATAAACAAAGAACAGAACTAGAAACACAATGAACAAGGGGGGGCTCCTTCCACTTAGTGCAGACCCATGAAGATTTGAGTGAAATATTAGGTACTTGGAGACTAAGGGCAGTAAAATTGACCACAGATTCCAAGCTCTGTTTGCAGCTTGCTCAGTTTTGGTGAGAAAAGGCTTCCCTGAGGAAGGGGTGGAAGATTTACAGGATGTGATGTGGGTTTTGAAAAACTGCTCCAGGGCCACCCTGGGGCATAGTGAGCTGAGCTGGGACTGTGGTGAAAGAAGGCCTTTTTTTTTTTTTTTTTTTTTTTTTTTTGCCAAGGATGAGGATCCAACTCAAATAGCAGGGCTCAGATACATTGGGAAAAGATTCTGTTTTTATGAGCCCAGAAGGGTGATAAGATGACGGATCTGTGTTAAAGTTCTCCAAAAGCAGACAAGCATATGTGTGCAAGTCATCTCTCAGAGGCAATCTAGGGGAATTCACAAAGGAGTGGGGAAGTGAGAATGTGCGGGAGGGAAGCCAGGAAAGGGTATTTAAACCAGAGGGTGACCTCTCTGAGCAAGTGGGGCTCCATCGGCTAGAAACCCCCGGAGGGACTGTTTGGAGTCATCCTACTTCAGATCTGGGTGCTGGGGAATTGTATCTAAATCCAATGGTTGAGGGTTGCTCTTGCGGTTACTTGCTGGGGTCAAGCTTGCTCCCAAGACAGAGAGATGCAGAAAGCCAGTGTATTCATTAAAAGCTTAACACAATGCATACTTATTATCTCAAAAGTTTTTATGAGCCAGGAAATTGGGCAGGACATAGGAGACCTTCTGTTTGGGGTCTCCCATGGGGCTGCAGAAAAGGCCATTGAGTAGGGCAGGTGTGCCCTCTGAAGGCTTGGCTCGGAAGGGCCACTTGTGAGCTCACTCACATGGTTATGGGGGGCTCATCTCCTCCGGGGCTGCTGAACTGGGAGCTTTGGATCCTGTTGACTCTTGGCTGGATTCTGCCCTCGCTCTTTTGCCACTGGCTTCTCCAACCTCACAGCTTGCCTTTAAAGCACACAAGAGAATATTCGAGCAAAATGAGATTTAGAACGTTTAATAACCTTGTCATGGGAGTAATGCTTCCTCAGCGTCACCAGATTCCATTGCTTTGGAAGCAAATTTCTCAAGGGGAGGGGATTACTAAGGCCTTGAATATCGGGAATGGAGGTTACTGGAGTCATTTTAGAGGCTGCCTAACACCGCCAGCATGGGCAGAGGGAAGGTGAGTGGGGACTGATGGCATTTGCTGTAGGTCTAAGCAAATTCTGCCTAAGAAGGGGGTAAGGATGAGGGTGGAAGGGTAAGGGGTGAACCATCTGTGGGTAGAGATAGGTTGAGTATCCTAGGGAGCCTTTGGCCCTAGAAGCGGGGAGTCAGCCATTGACTGGTCAGAGTAACCCTAGGCATCATCCTGGTCCTGGGGCTGAGCATGACTAGGGCCCGAGTGACCAGCGGTTGCAGCCCGAGGGGCTCTCTGCCCTCTGCCTGGTTGTCTTTATTAGGTTTCCCTGGAGAACGTCACCGTGAGTACAGAGCAATACTTTGAAGAGGCTAAAGGGCTGGAGAGGGAGTGCTCCCTTTCACAAGGTCGTGACGTTGGGAAATTGATCCAAATTGGATCTCATCCTGAAGGCTGGTCAGTTCTACAAGTTCAGTGGTGCTCAGCCCTGCTGGCTGGCCTCAGGGGGAAGGAGACCTTGGGCTGGGGATCATCTCCTTCCTACTCCCTCCAGGACCTGTAGGAAGTTTATTGTTACATGGAAATAAATTATTTTTCCCCAAAACTCCCTTAGTTATTCTGCTTCTGAGAAAGTCAAGTCCCACTTTCATAAGACCCTCAAAGAGAGAAAAACAACACTTTTCCAGACTCTTCCTCCCATTTGGGTTTTAAAGGTGGTTGTTCCAGGTTGCCAAGTGTCTCCGAGGGGTCAGGTCAGAGCAGCTATGGGAGGGGCCAAGGGACCTCTCACCTCCCCAAACTGCCTTTCTCTTAACCTTGGGCAAGAGGCCATGGGCTCTCATTCCCTCGTGGCTGTCAAATTCCATCAAATGAAACCACCAATCCAGTAAATGACCCACATCATTTTCAGCGAGCAGCTCCCCTGTCAAAGCTCCCCTACCCGGGTCTTTGTATTTTTGTTTCTTATTTTGATGGCAGGAGAAGTGGAAAGGAGACTGGTCCATTCTGCATGTCCAAGGAGAGAGATGGTCAGTGTGGTCCTGGGCTTAAAGGGAAAATTTGTCTTGCACTTTTATGGTTGGGTGATCATAGTGGATATAATAGCAATAACCTAAAGCAAAAAATGCATTCTGAAATGTCAAGGGAGGATGAAGGGAAGGGGCAGTAAAAGCAACTAACAGTGACCTCACAATGTGTACTCTTTTTTCACTCTGATGATCACATTTGATTGTCAAAAAAATGCTGTGAGGGATCTATTAATGTACCCAATTTACAGATTCAGAAACCAACATTCAAAGATTCCCCAATGCCACACATACTAAATGGAAAATTTGGAATGAGAACATTGTTATTATGCTTTCTATTTATTTATCAACACATACAAATCTTTTATATTTAAGATGCTCAATGTGATTTTTGATATAGGTATGTAATAAGTGATTACTCCAATTAACATATCTATTACCTCATGCTAATTATTTGTATATGTTTTTAAAAATTAATTAATTAAAAAAAAAGTTTTTTAAATGCTGGGGTTCAAATCCAGGGCTCAGGCATGCTAGGCAAGTACCGCTGAGTCACGGTCCTTATGTGTGTGTGTTATTTGTATGTAATGGGAACATTTAAGATCTACTCTCAGCAATTTCAAGTGCACAAACATTATTACAAACTACAGTTACCATGTTGTACAATAGAGCTCTAGTCTTTATCTTTTTATTTTTATTTTCTTGGTCCTGGGGATTAAACCCAGGGGCACTTGACCACTGAGCCACATCTCCAGCCCTTTTTTATATTTTATTTAGCGAAAGGGTCTCACTGAGTTGCTGAGGCTGGCTTTGAACTCATGATCCTCCTGCCTCATCCTTCCCAGACTCTAGGATTCACAAATGTGCTACTGCACCCAGCATATTCATCTTTTTAAAAATACTTTTATTAGTGCTGGGCATATTCATGTTTTTGAAAATATTTTTATTAGTGCTGGGTGTGGTAGCACACACCTGTTATCCCAGCAGTTGGGGAGGCTGAGGCAGGAGGATTATGAGTTCAAAGCCAGCCTCGTCAACTTAGTGAGGTCCTAAGCCACTCAGCAAGACCCTATCTCAAAATATAAAAAAGGGCTGGGAATGTGGCTCAGTGGTTACATGCCCTGGGTTTAATTCCTGGTACCCCCCTAAAATTTATTAGTGCATCATGGTCATGCATAATAGTGGGGTTCAATTTGACATAATCATCCATGCATGGAATATAATTTGCTCCATTTCAGTCCCTGGTACTTTCTCTTTCCCTCCCATCCTCCCTTCCTCTTCTCTACTCCATTGGTCTTCCTTCTATTTATTTATAGCTTTTTAAAATTAGTGCTTTATAGATATAGCTAAAGTGAAATTCACTGTAGTGTATTCATATATGTAGAAAGCATAATCTGGTCAATTTCATTCCACACTTTCTTCCTTTCCCTGTCCTCCTCCCTTCCCCTCAATCCCCTTCCTATGCTCCACTGATTCTCATGGGATCATCCCTTTTCCCCCTACTTTGCTCTAGCTTCCACATATAAGAGAAAACATTCCACCCTTGCCTTTCTGAGTCTGGCTTATTTCCCTGAGCATGATGTTCTCCAGTTTTATCCATTTACCAGCAAATACCATAATTACCTTCTGTATAGCTGAGTAAAACTCCCTTGTGTGTATATATATATATACCACAATTTCTTTATCCATTTATCTATTGACAGGTACCAGGCTGGTTCCATAATTTGACTATTGTAAATTGCACTTCTATAAACATCAATGTGCCTTTATCACTATGGTATGCTGGTTTTAGTTTTGGATAAATACCAAGAAGTGGGATAACTGAGTCATATGGTGACTCTATTCCTGTTGCCTTAAGGAATCTACATACTGCTTTCCAGAGTGGTTGTCCTAATTTGCAGTCCCATCAACAATGTATGAATGTATCTTCCGCCCACATCTTCACCAGCATTCATTATTACATGTATTCTGATGATTGCCATCCTAACTGGAGTGAGGTGAAATCTCAATGTGTTTTTTTTTGGGGGGGCGGCTATTGGGGATTGAGCTTAGGGACACTCGACCACCGATCCACATCCCCAGCCCTATTTTGTATTTTTAAAATTTAGAGACAGGGTCTCACTGAGTTGCTTAGCACCTCGATTTTGCTGAGACTGGTTTTGAACTTGTGATCCACCTGCCTCAGCCTCCCGAGCCACTGGGATAACAGGTGTGTGCCACCACACCTGGCTTCAATGTGGTTTTGATTTGCACTTCCCTGATTGATAGGAATGTTGAGCATTTTTCATGTATTTGTTGACCATTTATATTTCTTTTTTTGAGAAACACCTATTTAGTTCTTTTGCTCATTTATTAATTGGGTTATTTGTTCTTTTGGTGCCAAGTTTTTTGAGTTCTTTGTAAATTCTGGGTATTAGTCCCCTGTTGGAGGAGCAGCTGGTAAAGATCTCCCATTTGGTAGACTCTCTCTTAATGCTATTTATTTATTTATTTATTTTTGTCCTGGGGATTAAACCCAGGAGTGCTTTGTCACTGAGTCATATCCTCAGTCCTTTTTGTTTTTAATTTTCAGAAAGGGTCTCACTAAGTTGCTTAGGGTTTTGCTAAATTGCTGAGGTTGACCTTGAACTTGTGATTCTCCTGCCTCAGCCTTCCGAGTTGCTGGGATTACAGGCATGTACCACCACACCCAACTTCTTCACACTCTTAATTGTTTCCTTTGCGGTGCAGAAGGTTTTAAATTTGATGTTGTCCCACTTACTGATTCTTGTTTTTTTTTTTCTTGCCCTTTAAGGGGTCTTGTTAAGGAAGTCAGTGCCCGTGTCAATATGTTGGAATGTTGAACCTACATTTTCTTCTAGCACTTGCGAAGTTTCTGGTCTAATTCCTAGGTCTTTGATCCACTTTGGCTTTTGTGCAGAGTGAGAGATAGGGGTCTAGTTTTATTCTTCTACATATGGATATCCAATTTCCCCAGCTATCTTTTTCTCCCACTTATGTTTTTGACACCTTTGTTGAATATCAGATGACTCTATCTATGGGGATTTGTCTCTGCATCTTCTATTCTATTCCGTTGATCTGCATGTCTGTTTTGATGCCAATACCATGCTGCTTTTGTTACTGTAACTCTGTAGTATAATTTGAGATCTATGTTATGATCTTCCAGCATCACTCTTCTTGCTTAGGGTTGCTTTGGTTATTCTGAGTCTTTTATTCTTCCAAAAGAATTTTAGGACTGTTTTTTTCTATTTCGGTGAAGAATGTTATTGGCATTTCAATGGAGTTTGCACTGAGTCTGTATAACGCTTTTGATAATATGGCCATTTTGACAATACTAATTCTTATAACTGGAATTTTGTTCACTTTGACCAGCATCTTCCCATTTTTTCTAACTCCCAGCACTTGGAAATCATCTTTCTACTCTGCTTCTATAGATTCCATATATAAATGAGGTCATGCTGTTTGTCTTCCTGTAACTGGCTTGTTTCACTAGCAAAATATTCTCCAGATTCATCCATGTTGTTACACCTAGTAGGATTTCTTTCTTTTTTATGGCTAAATAATATTCCGTTATATGCATATTATATCATATTACATTACATGTCACTTTTAAATTCATCAGTCAATGAATTTTGATTTTCATATTTTGACTTGTGAATAATGCTGCAAACAACATAGGAGTGCAGATATGTCTTGGAGATACTGATTTCATTGCCTTTGACTATGTACCCAGAAGTGGGATTGCTGGATGTTATGGTAGCTCTACTTTTAGTTTTTTGAGGAATCTCCATACTGTTTTCCATAGTGGCTGTACCAATTCATAATCCCAACAACAGTGTACAAAGAGAACTCTGTTATTAGGCCTCCAAATTCTGTACATTTTTAATTGCACGCTCTGCCCTCTTTAATGTAGTTACCTCAGGGAATGTGTAATTTATTCGGTCCTTGACAAGTTCTTATTGAGAACCTACTAATAGGAAGTATAAAGTGTAAGAAGAGGGCAAAGACTTGCCCTGGAGGAGCTCATAAACTTTTGGGGTGATAAGATCTCTACACTAAACAATTAGAAAAGTCTAGAAACGGACTCTATCAGCAGATACTACTTGATAGCAGCCTATAAGTGCTGTGTTCATTGAGAAATATGTAGCTTAACTGAAGATGTTCAACAAAGGTGGTATCAATGGCTTACAAGAATTCCTGAGCAACTTAGCACAATTAAGAAATGACTATTTCTCATGCAAGGATGACGAAACTTCAGGGGAAGTGCAGTATCACCAATGTCCACCAGATGACGCCACTATTCAGTGGAATTCTAGAGACTTTTGCTTTGGGGATGCAAGCACAATTGTGTTAAGTTTAAGATAATGGCTAGAGAGATTTCAACCTGTTACAGACATTAGTAAGTTTCTTGCTGTAATTTCACATGGAGTTCATGGATATTAGCCATTGAGACTCTAAAAAGAAAGAACAACTCATAGTTCTCTTAAGTAAATTCTGGACATTGACTTTATTTTCCTGGCTGGGTTCCACCACCTTTAAGCATTTGTTCCTTGCAAGTCAGGTGACTAAGAGATTAACAGAAACTGGCAAAGATCTATGCGTGGAGACCAAAACTGGTAGAAGTCCCACCACCTTGGAGGTAAACTTTTTACTCTATTAGGCGTTTACTCTTACTAGATATGCAAATATATTCCCTACAGCAAATCTTGATAAACAACAGATTTAGCCCAGTGGAAAAGCCAGTATGGACAGCTTGATGCAATTATCTTCAGCATTAATGAGCTGTGGCTTCCATCCTAATGTGTTGATATTTAGTAATCTCTGATAATGAAGGAGAATATAGCCTTTGAAGTCAAAATGTTCTGGTGTGGCTGGATGTTTCTAACCATGAGCATTCATTATTTTGTTTGACAAATTGGCCTGCTTTGGAATATTAAACACCCACTCTTTAGAGGGTAAGAAAGATGAAAGCAGATACATTCCTTGAGCTCACCGAGGGTATTTCCCAAGAATCCCAAAGCTCTTGCAAGGTTTTATCTCAGCGAGCTCATCTCTGCAAGCCCAGCTTCATCTCTCCGGAGGTGTCTGTGACAGGCAGGTTCATTTGTGTGCTCATTTCAGGGGAGGAGGACCCACTGGCTTCAGCCCAGCCTGCCTGAGTCAGCTCTTCGGGGTTTTGTGTCATGCTGTTGTTCCACACAGACAACCCCCTCAGAGGACTCAAAGGCAGTGGGGTAACAGAGGGCCGAGACCCTATGAGGAATGCCCTCCTGAAAAGCCAGATCGGAAGGAGACCTGACAAGCGTCCTCTATTTCTCTGTTGCTCCCAGAGGGATCACAGGAACCCCTGTGGTGCTTCTTTTGTATTCCTGTGAGATGCTCAGCTCTGGCAGTGGTCAAAACATAATTTGGATGCTATTATTACTATTGTTGTGAGATGGGGTCTATCTATGTTGCCCAGGTTGACCTTGAACTCCTGGACTGAATTGATCCTCACACCTCAGACTTGAGTGTAGCTGGGACTATAGGCATACACCAGAGTGCCTGGCAAGATGTAATTATTGATCAGTTAGATTTTGGTAGCTAAAAGCCATTGAGGAATTATCATGTTCTAGGCACAATACGAACTGCTATGGGTATATTATTTAACTCTGACTGGCACCTAACGAGTTATAGGCTAACTCCAAATCTATCCCATCCCTTTGTTGGTACAGTCTTGATTTTGTGATTTCCCATCTCTTCCGAGTGACCTTGAGCCATAGGAGGGGTACAGTTTCAGACACCAGAGTGGAATTATGGTTAGTCTAAAGACAAGCACTCCTGGGAGACTTGTCCTCCTTGCCAGTAATCAGTGAGAAATGAGCACAAGGTCAGGGTCAACACAGGTGTGTGTTCATGTGGAGCGCAGCACAAAGACACCACATCTAAAGGGATGCCATTCAACTGTAGACATATATGGATCTTCAGGCATGGTGACTCTGGCCTTTTGGCTGAATTTTAGAGCAGTTCTGTCCCAATAATCTTTCTATAATAATGATAATTTTTGTTCCAACGTAGTAACCATTAGTCACATTCATCTCTTGAGGACTTGAAATGTGGCTAGAGCAGTTGACAAACTCAATTATAAGTTTTATTTACTTTTAACTAATTTAAAATAAATTGAAATAATCATATGTGGCTAATGGCTGCCATATTGAACAGTGCAGTTCTAGAGATAAATCCATCGTCACACCCTCCCCTGAGAACACACATGTGAACAGTCACCTAAAGGTCTGGCAGCTAGTTGTCCCCAAGGCTTGATTGAGGAAGTGGTGCCTCCATTATGCACAAAGGTCAGGTGCAAGCCATCTGTGGCCCTGCCTGTGACCCACATCCAGACAATGAGCAGGGAGGAGAGAGAGTCTGCTGGGAAAAGGTTTTCCAATTGGAATAAGAAACATGAAGAAATGGCTCCCCCATTCTTTTTCAGAGGATGTTGCTATTATCTCGATGGTGCCTGGAACTGCAGCATCTGCAGTGCTTCCAGCCGCAAGATGAAGTCAACACACAGGGAAGGGAAGATTGAGAAGCTCAGAGAAATTGAGCCAAAGCCCCAGCGCACTTGATTTAGAGGCTGTCCTGATTCAAGACTTCTTGTCACATGAGATAAAAGTCTCCCTCTTCTTCAGCATTTGAGTTAGAATTCCCTTTTATTTGCAGTTGAAAGCAACCTAATGGACACAGAAACCTACTTTATTGATCTTGTCTTGCAGATGGAATAACCAAGGCTGAGATAATATCTATCCCTCCAAGTCATCAAGCTAAGTTCATGGCAGATTTGGGAGGGAGTCAGATCCAGGTGTGCCTGACTCCAAAATCTGAATTGCATTATCTTCTGAATGGACTGTAAATTCCCCATTCTCAAAAGCAATACTTTGCCTTTTACTCTATTTCCTGTGAGCAGTGTAAGTTCCTGCTTTGGTATATCTGGTGTGGGTCCAATAAATGAAACAAACAAACACACCCAAAGTGATTGTTTTCCTTCTACTCTTTATTCAACCTCTGTGTGACCAGATGTGTGAGGGTTGTTTCTGTGCACAGCAAAAGATGCTGAAGGGGATATCAGCTGGGTGTCCTCTAACTCAGTTCTGACACTCTCTACCTGGAGACAGCATCAGATCCCCGGGTTGAAGACTCAGTTGCACAAGATGATCCCACTGCAGATTCCAAGTGCACCTCCTAAGATGGGACCTGTACTTCTTATTGACCTGCTATCAACTGGGGTTCTCACAACCCCCTTCCTGGGCATGATAAACTTGACAAGAGTTACAGAACTCAGGGGAACCTTAGTTATGTGAATCCATTGATGATAAAGGATACTACAAAGGATACAGATAAATAGCCAGGGAAGAGAAGCAGAGGGCATCTCATGTGGGGAAGGATGGACAGCTTTCGTACCTTTTCTGGGCATATCATCCTCCAGGAACCTCCATGTGCTTTGCTATCTGGAACCTGGTCCTTTTGGGGTTGGATGGAGACTTTCTTACCTAGGCATGACTAATGACATCATCGGCCACTGGGGATAGACTTAACTGTTAGCTCTTTTCCCTTTCCTGAGGTTGGAGCTAAAAGTCCTTCTGGTGTCCAATCCCCATCCTCAGGGCATATAGGGGCCCCCAGCCACCACTCATCTCATTAGTATGAAAAAGACACTCATCACTCCAGAGAGCCTACGGGTTTCAGAAGCTGCATTTTAGAAAACATGGGTGAAGACCAAATATCCCTTTCATAGTGTCACAGCTGGGTTGACTTTGAGCTGGAGAAATTGCTTACACTGGATCTGCTCTGTCTTTTGGGCTCTGTGAACCACCTGTGACCAGGACATGAGGTGAAAACATACCCATTCTTCTTTTCTGCCCATGTCTGGTGCTCCTCAACCCCAATTCTCAGTACTCTACCTGTAGATCTGATTCCTACTGAGGGTTGTAATTCAAAACTCTCAGGGTCTGGAAAGTGCTGGAAAGTGCTGGACCTGTAGCATTTTCAGGTGACTCTGAGGGAGAGGGAAGGAAGAGATGTGGCAGCAAGTTGAAGGGACCAAGACAAGTTCAGTGATCCTGAAAGTTAACTCCAGGGACTGGACGTGGAGTGGGAGCAGGAGAAGGTGGCATCTGACCAGACCTCTCCACTGCTGACCTCTTCTCTCCCTAGGAGGGAGACCCACCCTAGAGTCTCCTTTTCCCCACATGCAGTGCACTCATAAATTATTATCTCTTCTGGGTCCCCATTGCCCACTTTTGGCTTTTTAAAAGGCACCTCAAACTACATCAGTCGAAAATTGGGCCCAGGATTTTCTCCTGTTGAGTTTGAGAGGCGTTAACAATAGGGATTCTGGACTGATTGAGAAGAGACATGGTCATCCCTAATGGGTCACACGCGGGAGCAGTTTGGATACAAGGACAAATATTCTCGCCAGCCTGGGTCCTGGCACTCACTCAAGGGGAGAGCCTCACATACCCAGAGGTGTGTCCAGCTGTGGCCTGCCTTGAGCAGGACCGAAAGGACAGGTCCTTTTAGTCAGCTGTGTTTTAGTCAGCTGTTTTGCTGCTGTGACCAAAAGACATGATGAAAACAGAGGAGGAAAAGTTTATTTTGGGGCTCATGGTTTCAGAGGTCTCAGTCTATAGATGGCCAGCTCTATTGCTTTGAGCTTAAGATACGGCAGAACATCATGGCGGAAGGGTGTGGTGGAGGAAAGCAGCTCAGGACCTGACAGTCAGGAAGCAGAGAGCCCTCTCTTTCACTAGGACAAAATGTAAATCTGAAATGCATGCCCACAGCAACCCTCCTCCTCTAGCCAACCCTACCTGCCTATAGTCACCACCCAGTTAATCCCTTCAGGTGGATTAATGCACTGATTAGGTTAAGCCTCTCATATTTCAATCATTTGACCTCTAAACTTTCTTGCATTATTTCTCACAGATGAGCTCTTCTGGGACACGTAATATGTAAACCACAACAACCTGCTTGGAATAGGTAGGCATGACCTGAAACTATGTGAGCAGCTTTGGAAGCCAGAGTCACAGGAACATGACCACCTAGGGACAGCCTGTCTGAATGGGGTAAACCATGGACTCCCCCGTCTAGAACTAAATTTCTGTTTATTTCTAAATTAATTTCTATTGTTAATAAATTACCCAATCATCTAGGTGTGGTGGCCCACACCTGTAATCCCAGTGACTCAGAGGCCGAGGTGGGAGGACTGCAAGGTCGAGGGCAGCCTGGGAACTTAGTGAGATCCTATCTAAAAGAGATAAAAACAAAAAAGATTGGGATGAGCTCTGTGGTAGAGTGCTTCGGGGTTCGGTCCCCAAGACTACAAAAGAAAAAAAAAAAAAATACCCCGTCTAAGGTACCAGTGATTTCCAGAGTGACAGAAAGCTTGCTCTGTTTTTATGAGTCTAACCAGGGGCCTGGATCACTTTGCATTATCTATCACTTTTCTTTTTCTCCAAACTTGTAAATTTACACTGTTTCTCTGTGACTTCCCTCATATCTTGTAAGAACTTACATGGCTAATGCTTTGAGTGAGAGGGAACACCTTTGAGAGAGAGGAGTAAGAGGGTGACACCTTTGGAGAGGTATCGATGTGCTCCCTTGCCCTTTCTTCTTGTGGGGATGCCATTCCTAGAACCAAGGTTCTGCAAATGCCTCTATTCCAGCCTCTCATGGGGAACTCACTTGCTGCCTGGAAGGCCATAGGGAGTAGCCCATTGCAGGGGCAGGTGAGAGATGCCCTTTGTGTGTCAGCACTGTGTTCCCAGACCATGTCACCTAGCTGGGGCACAGGGCCAGGGGGCATGCCTCAAACCCAGTCAGAGTATAAACTTCTTAGGGTAAGATTGGGAAAAATCTTTAACCGTCGAATCTGGAAAATAGGAAAACCTCAAAAAAGTAACTATGAGGGTCGAATGGGAGAATTTGTTCTCATAAAAGTACAGGTTGAGTCTTGCTTATCCAAAACGCTTATTCAGATTTTGGATTTTTTTAGGGTTTTGGAAAATTCGCATTTATTTTTAATGAGCTAGCTTATGGATGGGATTCCTAAGACTAAACACAAAACTCATTTGTGTTTCGCATATACTTCATCCACATAGCCTGAAGGTGATTTTATACAATATTTTAAGTAATTCTGTGCATGAAACAAAGTTTGTTTATTTTGAAATATCAGACCTGTTGTACCATACCAGCACTCAAGAGATTTCAGATTCTGGAGCATTTTGGATATTCAGATGAAGGATACTCAACCTTAGAATATGCCCGGAACCCAGTAAGTGTTCAGTCTGATGCTCTCATTACTATTAATAATGCTACTATTACTTTCAGAGCACTAAACACGGAATGACATTTGTGCACTGAGACCAAAATTGATAATACACTTGTACCTCCTTGAAAGCCTCCCTGGAAGGTTGTGGCTTCGTATTTAGAGATCCTCTTCTGCCCCTTGATACCGAAAGAGGACCCTACTCCTGTGTTAGCTCTTGCGTTGGTACCATCTCCCGACAGGGTAATTGTACACAACTATGCTATTTAGAATGTCTACATGGTACTTTTAAAGAGTGCCTTGTAATCATGAGTGTATTATAAAATCTCTAAACCCGCCAGCCAATTATCACAGAATCACAGAGCTGAAAGGGATGGCAGATGCCATTAGGTCCAGTGCTGGGTCCCCAGCCCTAGCCTTGGGATACGACCCTATTTTTGATCAAAGTGCCTTGCCTTATCTTGAAAATGGTGCTTTTCTGGGGAAACTTCTTTTTTAAAATATGTCCTTGAATCGGATCACTTCCTGAGAGAAAAGGCCAGCCCAATACTTAACTGCCCTCAGCTTTGAATCAGCCAAAGCTCCAGTCTAATTTCCCATCGCAGATGAATGTTGCTTCCTTTTGCTTCATCCAGGGTTTCCAGTCCTGGCGCCACCGGCCTTGCAGGGTGGACACTCTTCCGAGGTCCCACAGGCAACAGGCCTGGGGCCAACTGTGCCCTGGAGCCAGCCGAGATTCACTAGATTCTTGTAGCCTGTGTCTCTGCGGCTGAGTGGGGCAGAGGACATCGGTTTTTTTCTAAATCCTGTGACCTGGGGGCAACCTTCTTGCATTGACTTCAGAATGCAAAGACATTTGCTCAATCGCTCCCCCCTCCTCCCCAGGACAGCCCCACATTCAGAGCCCCGTCTCCCCTCCTCCAGTATTTCCCCCAGGCCGAGGTCCTTCATTCTTGGGGTTCATCGGAGCTGTTTCCATAGTGACAGCCACTTGTTGCATTTTGAATCTCCCATCGAGGTCCTTGCGATTTGCCAGCTAAGCCACCGATCACCAGGCGTGCGTGCCAGGTTAATAAGACAAAGTCTGTTTTATTTTGTCCTTCCCTTTTTTTTTTTTGTCTGCTTTCAGTTGGGGGCGGCCTAACAAAAGAGAGAGCCTTTTGGCTTTCAAAATTCATGGACCTCTGCTCATTATCCCAGGCGATATTTTGGACTGAGCCAGTGTGCACTCCATTTCATGCTGTCTCCCGGCGGCTGCTCCTCTGCGCGAGCCATGGCAACAGAGGGAGTACGTGGCCCTGAGCAGGCTGTGAGGGCTGCTTGGCATGTGTGTGTGTGTGTGTGTGTGGGGGGGTGTCGAAGCTGCCATGGCTCTTTATTTTAAAGGTAGGGTGACTGGGATGAAAACAACTCCATAGTGAGGCCATAGCATCTTTTATTGAAGAGTAGAATTGAAATAATATTGATTTCTTTTTAGAGAATCTTCTGGAAGTTTCATGTCAGTGACATTAATCAGACACCTGGAGCTCTGTAGACTTCCACCGCCTTGATGTGTCTTATGTGTACAGACTGGAGTTATTCGCCTTTTTCCCGGGGTGTGTTTCGTCTGCTAGGTCTGAGCCAAGATCTGCAAGAGGCATTAGTGATTCAAGTGAACGACCCTTCCCACCAGTAGAATTAAAGGAAGAAATCCGATAAGGGGATCAGCAGATCAAAGCACTCATCACCATCAGCTATGCCTTCTTACTAACTTAAATGGAAACACTTCCTGTCTACACCAGCGCTTCTGTACACCTCCATGAGGTTTTTAAGCACAGGAAGAGCCTGAGCCAGCCCATATTTTGCAGATGATGTTGTTGGATTTTGTTGTTTGTTGCTCTTGAACTTTTGGAAGAATTTCATTAGAAAATTCTTCTGATGGATGGGCTGTTTCGTGTGTAGCTGGAACTTCAGCAGGGGCACACCCAAGGGCAACATTCTTGTCTTTAGAAGATGCTAGGCACAGAGCAGAAGCTGACTGAGGTGCAGAAGAGAAGGGCTCAACCTTCAGAAAATGCCTGAATGCTCTGCCTGTCTGGTGCATTGTGGGTTTTAAATGAAGACTTGAGAAGGGAAAACAGAGGTACATAATGATCCAGAGCCTGGGGCTTCTTGGCTACAAATATACCAAATACTTGAACAAATGAACACAAAAATCAAGGGCAATTTATAGAGCAACATCACACTGCAGATCTATTTTAAAGGCAGGCAAAAGAAAAAGAGGGAAATTATCCAAATTAAAAGTAAATGCTTGTAATACAAACAAGAAAATGAAGAATGTAATGATTGAATAAAGGAGCCCATGAGACTGTCTGGATCCAGTAACACTGTCAGGAGGGTTGGCACGTCATGGGCCCTGGGCTCTCTCCAGAGCCTCCCGGGCCTTTGGGAAGTGGCTCCTACGTGAATAGGATTGAATGACCCCCTCCTGTCTGGGCCAGAGGCTGCAGAGGTCTGGATCGGGTTCTTGGAGGGGTTGTTTAGTTCTAGGGCTTCCTGTGGACCTCAATCATTAAAGAATGGTTCTGTTTCAACATAATTCAATGCAAACCGATTCAAGCAATCAGGAAACATTTTGCTTCCCAGGAAAATCCAGAAAGGCAGGGGTGGGCTGGGTGGATCTGCTGCTTCAATGATAGCAGTTTATTTTGATCTTCCTGCTCTGCCTCCAGTGGGATGAGATTTATTCCAAGGTTGCCTTCTCTCTTGGCTTAAGGTGGATGCCAATTGCCTTCAGGACAATGTGCTTCCCTGGGCAATGCGCAGAGAGTGAGGGCATCTCTTTCTCTCAAACAGCAAATCACGTCATGCATCTTCCTATTCCACCTTAGGCTTTGCCCTCACCCCTCAGGAGGGCCCTTTGAAATCACAGTGGCCAAGGAAAAGCTGAGGGCTTTTATTACTACCCATCTCTGAATCCATCACCTGGGCAAGTGGGGTGGAATGACTTGAAGGCTAATCTTACCCCAAACACAGGGCTTTGCCACCAGTAAGAGTGGAGCTCCCCAAAGAAAAATCAGGAGGGATGAGGATGGGTTTGTTAGTTGGAGTGGATACTGTTCAAGCAACAAGCGTGTATCTTCCCCAGCGTGTATCTGGATCCTTTGGGAGTGGGCTAGGTGAGGGGCAGAGGGTGGAGCAGCACCCTGAGACCTAGGAAGTAAGCCTGGGAGTGAACCAGGAACATATTTAATCATTTCCTTCCTTCCTTCCTTCCTTCCTTTCTTCCTTCCTTCCTTTTTCTTTTCTTTCCTTTTTTTTTGGTGGGGGATGCTGGGGATTGAACTCAGGACCTCTGAGTCGCTGAGACATATCCCCAGCTCTATTTTGGATTTTATTTAGAGACGGGGTCTCACTGAGTTGCTTAGCACCTCACTTTTACTGAGGCTGACTTTGAACTCGAGATCCTCCTGCCTCAGCCTCCCGAGCCACTGGGACGACAGGTGTGCACCACTGAGCCTGGCTTCTTTCATCATTTTCTTGGCTGAAACTTCACTTCTTTTCCCACACAGGTACTTTCTCCCATGCCTTCCCCAAATAGGGACCAGCACAGCCTAGTAATTAATGCTGTGATCCACTGAAGGCTTTTCCGCTCACCAGCCATGTGACTGGGTGTGGATTACTTAGTATCTTCGATCTTTAATTTCTTCATCTGTAAAATGAGTATAATAAATAGTGCCTATCTCACAGGTTTGTGACAAGGATTAAATGACTTGAAACACATAAAACACTCGAGACAGTGTCTGGTCCAATAAATTTTAGCTATTATGATTCCATTAAAAAATTTCCTTCTCATCTCCAGCATTAAACAAAAGTAGCCATTGGTTGTCTTTGATGCTTAACTCCCAGCACAGGGCCTGCCCACATGGAAGTCTCAATGTATCTGTGTTGAAGGAACAGACTGAATGAATGAGAGTCAGTGGTTAAGGAGACCCAAGTTTCAAAGTGTAGTTGGACTTCTATGCACTGCAGATTTGCAACATGGTGTATATCAGGTGCCTTTGCTTTCTCTGGTCCTTAGTGGCCCATTATGAAGGAAGAATGGCACCTGGCCCCTTTGTGCTTTTCTTATTTCCCATGTCTCCCTTTGACAAGACTCTCTATGCTTCTCACTATCCTCTGCCACCCTCATGCCCACATCACACCCACCTTTGATCATATTATTTCCCTCAATCACAATGTCCTCTGACTTCCTCTCCATGTCCAAATTTCATCATCTTGCAAGGCCCAGACCAGGCCCAGCTACCCTCATGTCTCATGGTATGTCCTGTGTGGGGGAGGGGAAGTGTTCCTGTCAGAGGGATGGGCTGGCTATAAATTAATTGCTAAGAAATTTATCTAATAGAAAAAAAAAACACAGGAGACAATTATCTTTTGAATCAGGGGGTATGACGGGCTGAGCCATGCTAAAGGCTCTGGCTCCAACAAAATGGAGGAGCCCATGTTCTCTTTATTTATAATGGTACAGATCAAAAGCGGGGCCAGGAGGAGCTTCTTCTGTGAGAAACAGGATGGGATGGAGTTAAGCAAGCCATTTTGCTCTAGCAGGTCATCCAGCACATGGAGGACAGGCAAATCTGGGGGTAAGTCACTGTATGAAAACCACATACTCCAGGCAATCTGGAACAATCTCTCATGACTGTCAGTTCCTGAGAGCCAGATTTCTGTGTCTAATAGCTCCACCAAGCCTGGTTTTATTTGCAAGCCATGGATGGCACTCCGCACTCATGAGCCTTCCCAGCCCAATATGGCTCCTTCTTTTCCTAAATTTCTTTCACATTGTGCCCGTTGGGCCCTCTCTGACTTTAGCTTCAGCCTCAGAGACATGTCTTCTACAAGTTTCAGTGCAAGCCAACAGTACCCCACCACACATGAGGTCTTGTATCACTTCTTCTCTTCCCCAGGAAGCACAGTGTTGAGGTTCAGAGGAGCTAAAGTCACACTGAGATCCTACTTCCCATCTGCTAGTGTGGCTATAATAAAAAAAGTGAGACAATAACAAGGGCTGATGAGAACGTGGAGAAATTGGAGCCCTCACACACTGTTGGTGGACACGTGAAATAGTGCAGCAGCTTTGGAAAACAGTCTGGCATTTCCTTCAAAGGCTAACAGAGCTGTCCTTTGGCACAGCATTTCCCCTTGAGGAATGAAAACTTGTGTCCACGCAAAAATTTGCATGTGAATGTTCATAGCAGCATTGTGCATACTATCCCCAAAGTGGAAATTACCCAACAGCCCTATTTTTATGGTTCATAGTTTCAATGCTCTTCCCATTGCCACTTTCAAGCTACCAGTGTGAAGCTACATGTGTTAGCACACCATTATACAGCATTTCCATTTACAGATAAGATATGTGTAAATAACTTCAATTTTTCATAGATAG
Source organism: Sciurus vulgaris (assembly GCF_902686455.1). Classification (NCBI taxonomy): domain Eukaryota; kingdom Metazoa; phylum Chordata; class Mammalia; order Rodentia; family Sciuridae; genus Sciurus; species Sciurus vulgaris. Next base: position 25,104,541 of record NC_136473.1, read on the forward strand.
CAATACCAGTTATCCCGCTCTTCGGTATATACTCAAAGGACTTAAAATCAGCGTATTACAGTGATGAGACCAAATCAATGCTTACAGTAGCTCAATTTTCAATGGCTAAGCTATGGAACCAACCTAGGTGCCCTACTCAGTCATAAGGAGAATGAAATTATGGTATTTGCTGGTAAATGGATGGAACTAGAGAGTACCATGCTAAGTGAAATAAGCCAATCCCAAAAACCCAAAGGCCAAATGTTCTCTCTGATATGGGGATGCTAACATCCAACAAGGAAGGGTAGAAGTTCATTGGATTAAACATAGGGAAATGAAGGGAAGGGAGTGGGGATGGGAATAGGAAATTTGGAATGAATTGGAAATAATTTTCCTATGCTCACATATGAATATACCACCAGTGAAATTCCACATCATGTAAAACTACAAGAATGGATCCTAATTAGAATACGTTATACTCCATGCATGTATATGTCAAAATATGTCCTGCTTTCATGTATATCTAAAAAAATAATAAAAAATGTAGAAAAGTATCTAGGAACTAATAGGTGTGATTATTTATTACCTGTGTTTTAATAAAATTTATTTAATAGTAAATATATATAATTTAATTTTTAAGTATTGTTGTTTAACAGCTAGCTCACAAAATCCCTGGAAACTTAACATTCAACAGTTGCAGACAAGTATGAACTGACTTCATTCAGCACACCTCTGGACTCTTGACTTGGAGAGGAAATAAAAAGAAACTTTACCAATGAATTTATCTTCAGATTTTGTCTCAGAAAGCAGGAGGGGAATCACTTTTGGATGTTGGATTACTCCCTGATGCTAATGATCTGAAGTGAAAATACATATCCATAGTCAGGAAGGAAAGTTCTTTGATGTAGCACTGCCCATTGGATCTTACTGCTATGACACTGGTAAAGTAGCATTTGAAATATGACTAGTGTGACTAAAGAACTGAATTTAAATTTTTAATTTAAATTTAACATATTCAAATGCAAATTTAAGTGACTGCATGTAGTTAGTGGCTACCATATTGAAGAGCACAACTTATACTTTGCCAAATACTTTGTCGTGGGTCTTTATTATCAAATGGCATGTCAGCTCCTCAGCTTCTACCACCAGATTCTGGCTCTCCTAGCCAATCCATGTTTATCCCCAGATGCTGTCAAAGGTGGTTTCTCCACCCTGCTCCACTGGTCTTTTCTTCCTTTCATCCCTGACAGTCAGATGATTCACACAGCTGGCCTTTGGATATGACATCTTTTCTCTAATTCCCACATATGCCACTCATGGGTTCCACATGTGTCCATGGGCTATCACTCTCTTCGACTCAGGGACTCACCTTCAGATGCAAGTGGATTTGTTTGGGACCCTTCAGATGGTGAGGATAGCAGTCTACCAGACTGCCCTGCTGGTGCATAGGTGGAGAGTCCCAGTGACATGGACACTGTGCTTGTTATGGTTTGGATATGAGGCGTCCCCCAAAAGCTCACGTGTGAGATAATGCAGTAAGAGTCAGAGGAGAAATGAGTGGATTCTAAGAGTCTTAACCCAATCAGTGAATTAATCCCTAGTGGGATTAATTCAAGTGGTGTGGCTTGAGGAGAATTGGGGCGTGGCTTTGGGGGTGTATATTTTGTATCTGGAGAGTGGAGACTCTCTCTCAGCTTTCTGATCACCATGATGTGAGCTGCTTCCCTCCACCACCCTCTCCCGCCATGATGCTCAGCCTCACCTGGAGCCCTGAGGAATGCAGCCGGTCTTCTATGGACTAAGACCTCTGAAACCATGAGTCCTCAAATAAACCTTTCCTCCTTTACAGTTGTGCTGGTTGGGTCCTTTTAGTCACAGCAGCAAAAAAGCTGACTAAGACAACACTTTTTAAGGAGCTCCCTTCCTCACTCTCCTGGTCTACACTAGCATACCAAGCCGATATTTTATTTCTCCATGTGCCATAGGCTTGAAAAGGATTGGGCAGCAGTGTCCAGATCACCTCTCCCCCTTGGACCCTGCCCTTCTAAATGCACTTTTATTTGTGATTGGTGCCCCCTGCTTTTGGATACCCACAGCCAGCAGTCTCTGGTTTCTGCTCTGCTTTTGCAGGGAGGACGTGCTACTTGTAGTCAGCTTTCTGGATCCATCATGCTTCATCCGCACATTCAACCAGCCACAGATTGAAAATATTCAGGGAAAAAAATTGCATCTGTATTGAGTATGGGCAGGCTTTTTCCCTGTCATTATTCTCTAATCAACACAGGATAAACACAGGATAACAACTCTTTACACAGCATTTGTGTTATATTTGGAATTAAAAGTACTCTAGAGATGATTAAAGTTTCCAGAGGATATGTGCAGGTAATGTGCCGATTCTGTCATTTTATATCAAGGACTTGAACATCCATATGATTTGATATCCTGGAATTATCGTCCAAAGATACCAAGGGATGCCTGTAAGTGCTTTCACATGGCTTAGTGTGGCTCTCATGTTCTATATATTCATATCTTTCCTTCCCAAGTGAAGTAGTACATTTTAATTTTTTTAATTAATGAATTTATTTATTGGTTTGAGGGATTGAACCCAGGGGTGCTTAACCACAGAGCCATATCCCCAGTCTTTTTTATTTTTTATTTTGAGACAAAGTTTGGCTAAGTTGCTTAATGCCCTGCTAAGTTGCTGAGTCCGGCTTTGACCTTGCGGTTCTCCTGCCTCAGCTTCCTGAGTCTCTGGCATTACAGGTGTGCGAGCCAAAGTGGGACATTTTTAAAGTGTAATGTATGGTCTTGCCACTTTTGGATAATTCAGTACTTTAAAAACTCTCAATAAGAATTACAAGATCCATGCCTGGTATGTATAAGGCCTTGGGTTCAATTCCTAGCACCTAAAACAAAACAAAACAAAACAAAACAAAAGTTACAGGACTGGGGAGACAGCTCAGTTGGTAGAGTGCGTGCCTTGCAAGTAGAAGGCCCTGGGTTGAATCCCCGGCACCACAAAAAAAAAAAAAAAAAAAAAAAAAGTTTCAATATCCAAAACTAAGGCACCTAAAATTAAGGAGTGGATTTTATTCACCTTCCTATAAGAAGGCTAATGTATCTATCTATCTGATCCATCAAGGTATTTCTGCTTTTCCTTTCTACCCTTAGTGCTTATGTGACTTTTCACTAATTCTATGGGGGACATTTACTTGCCTTGGGGAGGATTAAGACTATCACACAGAAGTACAAAAAGAAAGAATCAACGTTTCATGTTTGATATCTGAAATAGGATGTTTGAGATCACAAGCAAGATGGTGGAAAACCAGACTTTGAAATAGAGGAAGTGTTTGCAAAATTTCTTAAGCTCCCTTTAGTACCTCAGTAGCTGGAGACTTCTATAAGCAGAAGCCCTGAGTCCCCTCTTCACTCATGGGACCAGCATTCTGGGATATGGGGCTTGTTTTAGGCAGCAAGAGAGGGAAGTTGGATGCTGTGGAGGTTTATACCTTGTTTTGAGGTCTGCCTCAGTCCTTTTGGTCTGCTGTAGCAAAATACCATGTAGGTGGCTTAAATGACAGAAACTTATTTTTCACACTTCTGGAGACTGAGAAGTCCCAGACCAGGTGCTGGAGATTCCTCAACAGTTTGCATGCTGCTTTCTTTTCTCTGTGTCCTTCCATGGCAGGAGGGGCAAAGGAAGCTCCCTGTGTTCTCTTTTATAAAGGCACTGTCCACTGAGCATGGTGTCACACAACTGTAATCCCAGTGTTTTGAGAGGCTGAGGCGGGAGGATTGCAAGTTCCAGACCAAACTCAGCAGTTTAGTGAGATGCTCATCAACTCAGCGAGACTCAAAAAATAAAAAGGGGGGTGATGTGGCTCAGTGGTAGTGCACCCCTGGGTTCAGTCTGCAGTACCTGATAATAATAATGGTGATAATCCCATTAATAAGGGCTCTACCTTCTTGATCTGAGTACTCCCTTAGGCCCCACCCCCAAATATCATCATATTGGTATTAGGATTAACGTATAAATGTGTGTGTGTGTGTGTGTGTGTGTGTGTGTGTGTGTGTTTCCAAATAAGATTACACTGGTAGATTCAAGGTGGAATTTTGGGGAGGGGCACTGATCAACCTACTGCATAGGTGGAGGAAATATTCAATACCAAACATAACTTGAAAGAGAATGAAATGGATTATTTAACCCGATGAGGCTAAGATACCATGAACTGGCAAGTTTAAATAGGCTTCCCTCAACCTGCTAAGAAAAGAATGGAGGCCCACGTGGTTTATTAAACTGTTATAGAAACTGAACAAGTTACCTTTTTGTATTTGTGTCCAGGTAGGTTAAAATTGCCCCCATCATTAAAGATCTGGCTAGCTACTTCTCTAAAAAAAAAATAAAAGAAGTAGATACTAACAAATCAGAACGATTGAGGTGAAATATCACAAGCAAAAGTTGTGCAGTTTGAGGGAGTATAGATTGGGGTAGGAAGAGGAAAAATGGACTAGAAAATGTCAGTTCATGTATTCTTAGCCCTGAGTTTCTTCTCAACCAAGAAGAGAAGGGAAAGACAAGAAGTTGACGGTCTTATTACTTAGTAAAAAGAAGCATACCATATTGCCCAAAGATTTTCAAAAATGTTTTAAAGAGACTGAATATGAGAGTACTTTTTTAAAACGGGCATTTATAGAGGGAACAGAGAACATTGTGAAATGTGATTTCTTTAATAGGAATTCTGCAGGAAATCCAAGATTTTTTTTTTCATGTGGCATTTCCTATATCTAACTGTAAACTAAAGGAGTACAAAATGGTGCAGGTACTGTGGAAAAATAGTATGATGGTTCTTCAAAAAATTGAATATAGAAGTATCATATGAACCAGGAATTCTACCTCTGGGTGTATACCCCAAATAATTGAAAACCTGTCCAGGTGCACTGCAGCATCATTCACAATAGCCAAAAAGTAGAAGCAATCCAACTGTCCAACAACGGATGAGTGGATAAACATAGTGTGTTATATCTTCACACAATGGAAAATTATTTGACTTTAAGAAGGAGTGAATTTTTTAGAATTTTTGAATTTTTTTGAGAGGGTTACTGGGGATTGAACTCAGCTGTACTTGACCACTGAACCCCATCCCCAGTCCCATTTTGTATTTTATTTGGAGACAGGGTCTGTTTTAATCAGTTATTTCACTGCTGTGACTAAAAGATCTGACCCCAACAATTTTAAAAGAGAAAAGGTTTATTTGAGGGCTCATGGTTTCAGAGGTCTTAGTCCATAGAAGGCTGGCTCCATTCCTTGGGGCTGGAGGTGAGGCTGAACATCATGGAGGAAGAGCATGGCAGAAGGAAGCAGCTCACATGGTGATCTGGAAGCAGAGAGAGAGAGAGAGAGAGAGAGAGAGAGAGAGAGAGAGAAAGAGAGGCCACTTTCCAGATACAAAATATGTACCCCATAGACACGCCCCAATTCCCACTTCCTTCAGTCACACTCTGCCACTTCAATTAATCCCATCAGAGATTAATTCACTGATTGGGTTAAGTCTCTTACAACCCCATTCATTTCTCCTCTGAACCCTCCTGCATTGCCTCACACGTGAGCTTTTGGGGGACACCTCACATCCAAACCATAACGGGGTCTCACTGAGTTGCTTGGCACCTCACTTTTGCTGACTTTGAACTCTCTAACCTCCTGCCTCAGCCTCTCCAGCTACTGGGATTGCTGGTGTGTGTCACTGTGCCCAGTTTGTATTTGTTTTAATTAACAAATAAAAATCATAGTTATTATGTAAAACATGTTGTTTTGCAATGTATACATTTTTGAATGGCTAAATTGAGATAATTAACCTATGTATTATTTATCACTTTCAGTCATAATACTTTAAATTTATTCTTAGTCATTTTCAATAACATATTGATATTAACTATGTTTACCTTGTTGTGACTATAGTTACAACAGATCTCCAGAACTTATTCATCCTAAGTGAAATTTTGTGTCCTTTGACCAACATCTCCCCTGACGCACCCCCACCCTGGTAACTACCCTTCTGCTTTCTACTTCTGTGAATTAGACTTTTTCAGATTCCAGGTATAAGTCAGATCATATAGTATTTATCTTATTTCTGGGCCTGACATTTTACTTAGCATAATATTCTCTGGGTTCATCCATGTTGTAACGAGTGATAGAATTTCTTTCATTTTTAAAGTCCTTAAAAATTCCATGGTGTACAGAGATGGTGTTTTCTTGGTCCATTCATCCACAGATAGGCCCTTAAATTGATTCCATATCTTAGCTACTGTGAAAAATGCTGTGGTGAACATAGGAGTTTGGGTAACTCGATAATATTGAGTTCATTTCCTTTTAGACCTGCGCCCAGTTGTGGGATTGCTAGGTCATCTGGAAGTTCTGTTTTAATATGTGGAGGAGCCTCTATGCTGTTTTCCATAATGGCTGCACAATTTACATTTCCAACCAGCGTGTACAAGGGTTCCCTCCATCCATATCTCTCCAACACTCGTTATCTTTTGTCTCTTTGATAACAGCCATTCTGACAGGTGGAGGCAATAGCTCCTTTTGGGTTTCCTTTGCATTCCTCTGACGGTTAATGATTTTGAGCACTTTTCACCCACCTGTTGGCCTTTGGCATAGCTTCTTTTAAGAAATGTCCATTCAGATAAGAAGGAAAAAAATTCAGCCACATGGGAACCTTGAAGACATTAGCAAAATATGCAAGATTTGCCCTTTTGTGTCTGGCTTATTTATTCCACTTACACGAGGCACCTAGAATATTTAAATTGATAGAGACAGAAAGTAGAATAGTTATCAGTGGGGGCGGGGGAAGGGAAGCAATGAGGAATTATTTTTTAAGGGACATAGAATTTTAGTATGGGCTACTGCAGACAAGCCAACTTGCTGAGGATAATGAGGCAGAAAAATGGAAAACAACAACGTGTCTGGTGGTATTGTTTCCTAAACCAATTCAGGAATGATGCTATGCCCATAGCTCCTGTTATCTAAATTTTCTTTACTCTTAAAAGAAAAATGTGTCATCAATTTAAGAATGGGTTTTTGTTTTTACTATTGGAGATCTGTATTTTTTTTTTTTTCTCTGATTAAGACGGCCCTGTTACCAGAAGAGCGACCCTCGATGTAGAGTTTATTTTAAGATTAGGAAATATTAGTAAGTACAAGGATAAATCACTACTTCCTTGTAGTCAATCCTTAATTTAATGGAATATACGTAAATTAAACTCATATTATCTGTTCATTATATTCAAAATATAATAAAATATATAATAGTTCAACACATGCCTAATCTAAACTTATAAGTTCTTTGATATTTTAGAAGTATGGGAGAAACTCATTTTTTTTTTTTTTTTTTTTTTTTTTTTTTTTTTTTTGGTGGTGCTGGAGATTAAACCCAGGGCACTGTACATGTGAGGTAAGTACTCTTGAGCTATATCCCCAGTCCTCTTCTCACTTTTAAACTTTCTGTTCTCTTGAGTTTAGTATTCTCTCTTTCCCAAAAATTTTTTCATGATGCTCATTTATTTAGTTTTTCTAAACAGAGTTGTGGACTTCCTCCTTGGAAGGAGGCAAGTGAGACACCTCCTTTCATGACTAGAGTTAAATTCAGTGTCTCTCCCTCACCCCTGCCCGACTCCCAGCAAGATGGTCACTGAGTGGACCCCTCTCTTAGCTCATTTGCTCATTGGCTTTACAATGGTCATCAATGGCTAATTGTAAATTGATGGTCACCAATAAGAGACCATGTTCTTGGTTTGATGTTCTCCTTTTTGGAGTATTATTCCTTACCACTTGCTTTATAGTGAGAATTTTCCTTAATAGATCAGTGACTTTTTATGGTATTAACAAGGTTATTCAGATTCCTGTATTATGTTAGTCAGTTTTTCATTGCTGTGATAAAAATGCCTGAAAATATCAACTTAGAGGAGAAAAGATTTATTTGGGCTCAGTTTCAGAGATTTCAGTCCATGGTTAGTTGGCTTCAGTGTTCCTGGGCCTATTGTGAGGTAGTACATTATGGCGGAAAGGCACAACAGAACAAAGCTGCTAACCTCATGGTGGCCAGAAGCAAAGAGAGGGAGGGAGGAGGGGATCAGGACAGGAATCCCCTCCTATGGCATGCCCCCAGTGACCTACTTCTTCCCAAGAGGCCCCAGTTCCTATAGTTTCCACCACTTCTAAATAATGCCATCAAATTAATTCATCAGTGGATTAACCCACTGATGAGATGAGATCCCTCATGCTCCAATGACTTCCCAAGAGCCCCACCTCTGAACATGGGTGCACTAAGGAAAAAGATTTCAACACATGTGCTTTTGGGGGACACTTCAGATTCCAACCATATTGGAAATAAGTTTTTCTGAACCAAAAACTAAACTCTAAACAAAGTGTAAGAATCTCTCTCTTTCTCTCTCTGTCTCTCTCTGTCTCTCTCTGTCTCTCATCTTCACGTTGGCTTCATATCTCAGTCATAGCCTTTGGAGAATGGCAGGAGGTAGGGACCATGCAGAGTCTCATGCACTCTTCTCCAGTCTGGTGGAGGTGGCTCTGCCAAGTGGGAAGGGTACCTGATCCTTGGAAGTCTCTGTTCAATCTGGACCAGCAGCATACTTGAGAGTTGATTGGAAAGGTGAATTCTCTGACCCCGCCCCAACCTTCTGAATTGGAATATCTGGGGGTGGGATCCAGAAAACAATGTTTCAATAAACTCTATAGGTGACTCTTATGCACATGGAAGTTTGTGAACCCCTGGTTTAAAGGTACCCAGATACTATAGTATGAGATTGGCCCCTTGGAAAATTATAGCCTGGGTGTTTACATTATCTCCACCAGAAAAGCAGTTGTTAAGAACATAGTCCTAAAGGTAACAGTCTCCACCAATTTTACTCTGAGACCTACCACTTAACAGCCATGTGAATTTAGGAAAGGTATTTATTCTCTCTAAACCTCAACATTTTTTTTTATCTCTAAAGTAGGTAGAGTGGAGATAAAATTTCAGACCACAGCCCTGGAGTGCCAAAAATTAACTTCTTTTTTTTTTTTTTTTTTTTTTTTTTTTTTGGCTCACTGCTCTTTATTGCTATACTGAAACCACATTCTACTAGGTGGGGAAAACCCATAATCTTAGTCAATAAGGACTAATAATTATTCAAGAAAGGAAATGCAATCATAGTATACTACCTGGCCATAAAGCAAAACAGCATTTCATAAACAAAAGAATGTAAGCATAGAGTATTGATTTAACTAATTATTATTTCAATAATTCTATCATAGACTTTCTATATATATACTTCATACATATATTGGATGGTTGGGGATAGGAGAGTGGAGATGGTGACATGTAAAAGCTCTATTTTGACCTATCTTAGCAAAACGTCAATAGACAATGTGAAATATTTAGTTACTTGTTTTTTTAAAATATTTTTTCTTTTGTGGTGCTGGGGATCAAACCCAGGGTCTTGTGCATATTAGGTAAAATGCTGTACCACTGAGATAGAGCCCCAGCCCTAAAATGTTCAATATTGACAAATCAATATACAGCAGTGTAAGTATATAGCTAGAGAATCTGAAAATAGGCAGGGGATGTGGTGGCACATGCCTGTAATCCCAGTCATGTGGGAGGCTGAAGCAGGAGGATTGCAGGTTGGAGGCCAGCCTCAGCAATTTAGCAGGACCCTCAGTAACTTAGTGAGACCTAGTCTCAAAATAAAAATAAAAAGGACTGAGGATGTAGATAAGTAAAACACTCTTAGTTTCAATCCCCAGTACCGATAAATAAATAAAAAGAAAAGAAAAGAAATAAGCATGAAAACAAGCCTGAGGAATTGAAATTTGTGACTTTGAAGATTTGGGTTGGTCTGATTGTGGGTCACACACCTGTAACCCTAGCAACTTGGGAAGCTGAGATAGGAGAAGAGCAAGTTTGAGGCCAGCCTGAGCAACTTAGCAAGACCCTGTCTCAAGATAAAACAATACAAAGGACTGAGGAGGTAGCTCAACAACAACAACAACAACAACAAAAACAAAACAAAACAAAACAAAAAAATAAACAAGATAAAAAAGATTGGACTGGAGAAGGTTTGGAAGGAATAGGATCGTGGTTTACTGATTTTTATTATAATTCTCTTAGTTAAAAATTAAAAAGCAAATTGCAGCTTGCTCTTTGCTGCATCTATGGTGAGAACAAAGATCATTCTCAGCAGACTGGAGGACAGAAAATGTCGACATTACTCTGAAAGGGATGCACAGTCATCATGAAGGACCCCAAAAGACCTCCACCTCGGGACTCCAGTCAATTTGGTGTAGAACTTGGTCTCCTTGGAAGGAAAAAGAAGAGGCTCCTGGTTGACTAATGGTGGGGGAAACAGAAGCCTGCCTGAATCAGACAGAACACGACCAGGTTACATGGGCTTCAGGTGCTAGATGAGGCTTGTGTCCGCTGGCCTCCCCATCAGCGCCATTATTCTGGAGAATGGGTTTCTGGTTGAAACACCCAAATTTTGGGGTGAAAAATGAATCCTAATGGTTGGGTTGAGGCCAGGTGTTGCTTGTTCAGTTCCTCAAGATCAGAAAGATGAGTCCTTGAAGGCAATGACTTTGAACTTTTTTTGACTTCAGCGGTTTCCGTGTAACAAGCTACCTCAGTTAAAAACAGGGGTATCAAAACAATTGGAGATAGAATCCGTATCTCTGATAAAGGAACAACCCAGCAGGTGGATGAGTAGGACCTAAAGGTTGTCCAGCTACAGAAACAAGATCCCCAATTGTAAGACCAGTTTGTGATATTTTAATGATGCAATAAAAGGTCTCTATTGATGGAGGGGGGGGGAGTCAAATCTTGATAAAACCATCTTGTTCTCTCAAATTCTTTCTTTGAGTTCTGAAAATGTATTTGGACCTGAGAATAGACTTTTCTTTCTCTTCATATTTCTGCTGTACCATTCTTATGCTGAGAAGATTTAATGTAGTGCATCCTCATTGCTGCTGGACCTGGGGCAGAATGGGAAGAAGAAATACATGGTGATATTTGACCCATTGGGATAAAACAATGACACCTTCCTCAAACAGTTACAGTGAGTGTTTTTTTTTTTTTTTTTTGGTACTGGGGATTGAACACAGGGGCACTTAACCACTGAGCCACATCCCCAGCCCTTTTTAAATAATATTTTATTTAGAGACAGGGTCTCACTGAGTTGCTTAGCACCTCTCTAATTTGCTGAGACTGGCTTTGAACTAGAGATCCTCCTGCCTCAGCCTCCCCAGCCACTGAGATTACAGGTGTGCACCACTGTGCCTGGCTGCAGTGAGTGCTTAAGGAGATATTGGATGTGATGTTCTTGGCATTGTTGCTGACATGTTCAAAAGACCCAATACATCTTGTTAGTTAATAATAATATTCATGACAATCACATAGGATGCCTACAAAGGGGCTAGGTCATGCTTGGTCCTGTGGGTTGACAGAGGAGTAATTTTTTTTTGACCAGGACTGGACATCTTTTTTCCCTTTAGATGCTGAGGACAGAACCTGGGGTCTCTTGCAGGCTAAGAATATGCTTTACCTCTGAGCTACACCCCCGGCCCCAAGCTGGTCATCTTAAATGGATGGTTACAGTGATTTTGTTCTTTCACTAGACTTTTCCCTGCCATGGATTCCCCAGCTGGAGACCCACAATGTGGCAAGCAGTCTTCTTATCAGGCTCCTGATCATTCATTCCTTCATGGTTGAAAAAGCAAAGGGTCAACAGACTCAGACCCTTGGAAGATAAGAAAACCTCTTTAAAACCCTGCCACCCAAAGGACCCTGCTCAGACAGGGATAGGCTCAGGATTCACTGTGCTTTTTATTTTTAAAAAAATCTGTTCTTCCCTCTTTCATCCTGTGCTGTTAACATTTCATTTGCTTCTGCAAACCTGTGACTTGTGGACGGTGTCCACAGATACAGATGCTTGGGTAAGTTAGCTCTTTCCTTAGTTCTGGCTTGCAAATGGCCCCTTCTTTTAGCCATTTAATGTGTTGAAATGGTCCCAATACTTTGAAAATACAGATACCTGTTGGATTATTAGCACCATGATCTCTCTTCTGGCATCCCTAGCCAGTACCACGGGACACTTAGAGAAGATCCAGGTCAAGTCAGGACCGAGATGTCCTGAGAGAGCTCGAATCCCTGGTCTGTATAGAACTGGCTCATTTCACATCATAGATTTTGCCTCTTTTAACTCCTCGTTAATGCTGGACAGGACTGTTTTCACCTTGCTGGCCACGCTGAGCTCAAATGCCCCTGTGGCTTGGTTTCCCTGTAGGAAGAAGAACTTCCTTACCTGGGAGCTGGGCCTCCAGATATGGAAATAAGTTTTGCATGCCATTCTTTCTCCAGCCTCTAGCAAATGACTTCTTGTGAACATAATGAAGCATAAACCACAGAGCAGTGTGTATGCAAAATATGCACACTACGAAAAAAAATTTAGAGGAGGCTATTATTTTGAACTAAGCTTCTGCCCTAGACCCGACAGACCAACCCAATGGACTCATTCATGCTGAAGTTCCATGTCACCCAGCTGAAACTGACCAGTTTAATCTGATCTTCCAAGAATTCAGGAGAATGTGTTAATCCTTAGGAAAACATAACCCGATGTCTACCAGTCAGTTACCTCTGTTGTTGTTTTCCTGTTCCTACCTTACAAAGACAGTGACTTTGAAACAACCCATTCGCTATTTGTTCTCTTGCTTTCTTCAGCCCTTATCTATTGATAAAGCCAAACTCCTCAGAACTTGGATCTTTCAGAACTTCCATTTTTTGAAAAAATTTGTTCTAATTGGTTATACATGACAGTAAAACACATTTTGACACATTTACACAAATGGAGCATAACTTCTCATTCCTCTGGCTGCATGTGGTGCTGTCACACCTGTAGTGTAATCATACATGTATATAGGTAATAATGTCTGTCTCATTCTACTGTCCTTCCCATCCCCACTGCCCCAGCCCTCCCCTCCCTCTCTTCTGCACAATCCAAAGTTCCTTCATTCTTCCCTATTCACCCTCCCACCCACAACTACCGATCAGTATCCGCTTATCAGAGAAAACATTTGGTCTTTGTTTTTTGGGGATTGGCTTATTTCACTGAGCATGATATTCTCCATTTACCTGCAAATGCCGTAATTTTATTCTTCTTTATGACTGAGTAATATTCCATTGTGTATATGTACCACATTTTTCTTTATCCGTTCATCCGTTGAAGGGCATCTAGGTTGGTTCCACAATCTAGCTATTGTGAATTGAGCTGCTACAAACATCGATGTGGCTGCATTGTAGTATGCTGATTTTAAGTCCTTTGGGTATAAACTGAGGGGTAGGATAGCTGGGTCAAATGGTGTTTCCATTCCAAGTTTTCTGAGGAATCTCCATACTGCTTTCCATAGTGGTTGCACCAATCTGCAGCCCCACCAGCAATGTATGAGGGTAACTTTTTCCCCACATCCTTGCCAACACTTATTGTTGCTTATATTCTTGATAATTGGCTGGAGTGAGATGAAATCTTAGAGTAGTTTTGATCTGCAGAGCTGTCATTTTATAAAATAAGTTGCTGATCTATTCTAGAATTGCCCCTAAAACCAATTAAGATTTTTAAACTGTGTCGTAGTGTTGTCTTTTGACAACACCGAGCACTTTTTATTTCCCAGCAGGAAGACAGAAATTTCAGCCACGACTGTGTCCGTGTTACCTTGACAGCACTGCCAAACATCCCATTCTGCAGGGGGCTTTTTGTGGGAGAGCTGTTTCCAGTGCTGCAGGAAGAACAGCCTCTGGTACCCTGCCTAGGAATGCAACCTGGGCCTGAGCAAGCTCACCCCACTGGCAGCCTGGCAGCCTGGCCTAGGCTGGCTCAGCCTTTTGCTTCTCTTGATACATCTCTTTTTTCTTTTTTTCTTTTTTCTTTCTTTTTGCTGACACTGGAGTTTGCTAGCTTCTGAACTGCGAGAGGGAGGAGCTCATTCCATGTTGGAGACATACTAACCTAAAATTGGGACATCCACTTGACTGCCCGCCAAGGAATAAACACACGAATGGATAAAGAAACATTTCACTTTGGGAAGAACTCTTTTCACTAATCTGTGAAGTTGATAAAAATAAAGAAAGAGAAGAAGCGGGAAATGTGGTGAAAACCCAGAAAATGGGTGTTTGAAAAACGCTCAACCTGCCAAAAATTGGAGACAGTTTGATAATTTTTTTTCTTCTCCCTGTTGTGTTTTTGAAAATGAAGGCCCCCCTCCTCCTCTTTTCCCAGGAAATTTGACTCTCATAAGTGTTTTCTTCGAACTTCACAATTTCATTTCCTACTCATAAACCAGCAGGAGCTAAGAGATGGTGTATTATTTTATATTCTGAGCCTGAGACGCCATTTGTTATAAATTTTAAAACATTAACAAACAATCCAATCAGAAATTGTGACAGTACTAAATGTTTATTTTTATATTTAGTACTTTAAACCTAATGACTTCTTTTTAGGAAACCAAATGATTGATTTTCTTCAGACTGTATTTATAGCTAATGAATCTGTATGACCCTAAACCAATAAAAGAAATCCCAAAGGCAAAGTCCACTGAAAAGCTAGACCTGAAGGTAGGACCCAATTCATTGATTTATTAGGTTCTAAGAGTTTGCAACTGTGCTGATTTGGACTTAGAAAATGTTTTTGAGTCATATCAGGGGTTGTTAGACTGGTCTTTAAAATTCTGCTTCGTTCATATTTTATCGTATACCAACAGGAATATAGATATTAACTACTGTTTGCGACATTTTCAAACAGGAAACTATGTTCTGAATCTGGAGGAGGCTGGCTAAGATCAGGTTCCCGCCAGCAGTCCCAACAGAGATGGGCTGAGGCCCCAGGGCTTCTGGAAGTTGGAGGCAGGGTGAGAAAGGTATCAAAGAGCAACCTCCATTTAGAGGAACATTCCAGAGATTTTGGGTTTAAGGGTCTTACAGATAGGTCCTTCCAGTGACCCTGCCAAGAACTGGAAAATTTTCAGGCAGGAATGAGCGAATATTTGGGGTGTGGGGGTGCAGAGTGGGACAGAGGGACAGAGTTTCAGGTGTATCTCTGTCTCTTGGTATCGGCAGCAAGTGATTAGATGCCGGAGAAAATAATTTGATCTCTTCAAATTACTATTTCTTGGCACTTTAATTTTTAATGAAGAGTAAGATTTTTTTTTTTAAATAGTAGTCTAAAGCTATTCTACCATGCTTGTTAAGAGAAAAGACTGCGTCTGCCCTCTCACCAGGGTGAATTGGAACAGAACTGGAACTATTATTCAGGGAAGTAGAGATTACTTGGGCAGTAGAGATAACCAACCCAGGCAATTCAAGATAGGAGACTTGGCTTATCAGGATTATTAAAGCTGTGTAACGTTATCCATGAAACAAAAGATATATTTATCCCAAGAACTATTCTTAGTGTGGTTTTAATCTATCATAGAAACAAGAGTTTCAGGCATGTAGTTCTGATAAAATGGTACTAAATCTACTAAGGCTTGAAAGGGAATTTAGAGTCAAACACCCTGTATCCCCGAGTTTCCTGTGTTGTCAAGGTAACCAGAGCCTTCGCTTTTTCTCGGTAACTTGAACCTTCCAAACCAACATCGGAGACACCTGGTACATCAGTTAGTCAGCCATCTGCCACTGAGAGATGCAGCCTTTTGGAAGATAAGTTTCCAAAAGCAAAGTCCAGTTTCTCTTCTTCCTTCCCTCCCCCACCCCACCCCCACTGTTTTTTTGTGGTGTTGGGGGTGGAATTCAGGGCCTCGTGCTTGCTAGGCAAATACTCTACCACTGAGCTACATCCCCAGCTCAGCCTTTCCATTTTAAAGAAAAAACCTTGACTCTGTCCCTAAGCTCTAAGGAAAAAAGTACTATTTCAGACACACCTTTGACATTGGTATATGACAATTGCCAAGCCATACAGTACCCTTTTCTTTCTTTGAAATGATTGACTTTACCAAAAATAGGGATACCCTCTTGGCTTTCTCCCAACTGGTACTGAGGTTGACATAATGCAAAGGCAGGCCGCATGATAACCTACCTGAAACCTGAGAGTCTCCTTTGTTCTGTCCCCCAAGAAAATTCAGACCCACACAAGAAAGAAAGAGGTAAGTGCGCACATTTTATTAAGAGCTCTCAATGTTCAAGGGATGCTGCTCAGCCTGGGAGGTGGGGATGAAGACATCTTAGTACCTATGCCAAGGATCCAAGGCAAGAAACTCAACCATCAGTAAAGGGAGAAAATAATTGAGGCAGCGGTGGTGTATGCCTGTCATCCCAGCAGTTTGGGAGGCTGAGGCAGGAGGATTGCAAGTTCAAAGCCAGCCTCAGCAACTTAGGGAGCCCCTAAGCAACTTAGTGAGATCCTGTCTCAAAAAAATAAAAATAAAAATAAAAAGGGCTGGGGATGTGACTCAGTGGTAAAGTGCTCCTGGGTTCAATCCCTGGTACCAAACAAAGAAACGAAAAACCTCAAAGAATATAATTAAGGTCACAGGGCGATAGGAAGAGTTGAGGAAAAATGCTACAAGATCTCCAAGGGACACCAGATGTCACTCAGGTGGGAGTAGCCAAGAAGATGTCATGAAAGATTTATTTTTTTGAATAAAAATTTAACAGATACATAAAAACATAAAAGTTGTACACATTAAGGGGGCACCATGTAATGTTTAATATATGTATACATTGTATAATGTTTAAATTGGGTTAAAGGTATTTATTTCCTCAAATATTTATCCATTCTTAGCGGTGAAAACTTTCAAAAACTGCCTGGTGCGGTAGTGCACCCCTGTAATCCCAGTGGCTCAGAAGGCTGAGGCAGGAGGATCAGGAGTTCAAAGCCAGCCTCAGCAAATTGGTGAGACCCTAAGCAACTTAGAGAGACCCTGTCTCTAAATAGAATATAATAAGTGCTGGGGTGTGGTTCAGTGGCTAAGCATTCCTGGGTTCAATCACTGGTAACAACAACAAACACCCCCAAAACAAACAAACAAACAAACTTTCAGAAACCTTTCTTCTAGCTTACAGTACCCTATCATTATCTCTAGTCACTCCTCTGTGCAGTAGCACCCCCGAGCTTCTTGCTCCTAACTGTAGCTTAGTATCCATTGATCCAAATTTTCCCATCTCCCCCCCCCCCCCCCCAAGATGTGGTTTCTGATAGGATTTGGACAGTGGAGGACATTATTCAAGTAGCAGAATAGAGGAAGATTCAGGGAATGGTAAGTTCAAGGTATGTACATTACCAAGATCAAGCATTTGGGCTTAGATATCAGGCCTCCAGAGTTTAAATTCTAGTTCTACTGTGAGAGTTTGGAAAGGTCCCTAGTTTATGTCTCTGTCTTCTATCTACTAAGGGGAGGTAAAATGATACCTATCTATTTTTTTTTGGGGGGGGTGGTACTGGGAATTGAACCCCGGGTGGGGGTGCTTCACCACCAAACTATATCCCTAGCCCTTTTTATTTTTATTTTTTAAGTTTTGAGACAGAGTCTCTCTAAATTGTCCTGATGGGCCTTGAAATGGCAATCCTCCTGCCTCAGCCTCCCAAGTGACTGGGATTATAGTTCTGCCCCATTGTGCCTGGCAAGATGACAATTAACTTATTGTGTAGTAATGGGGAACAAATTATTTAACATTTGTGTAACTCTTGGAATTGTTCCCACTTGGAGCTAATGCCTTCCAAGTGTTAGAGAGTCTTACTATTGTCTTTATTGCTGCTGCCTTTGATGAAATTTAGGAGAAGGTGAGGTGTTTATGAGACCATCCAACGTTTGGAGTTCATTTTATGGTCTAAAATTAGAAGATTTAAATTTATATTTTATTTGCTAGGCAATGAGGGGGCTCCTCAAAACAAACAAACAAAAAAGGAGTAGGCAAATAACAACAATAAAACATCAGGAAAGAACATTGTGAATTTCATGGTGTTAAATTCTCTGGTCTTTTGTTATAGTTCCAGCCATAGCCTCAAACTGCTAACAATGCTAATTTTTGCCTCCTGTCATTGAGACTGGGAGCTGTTGTGAGCTGATTGGATACAACACACCTTAGGAAGAATTACTGGATGCTCATCTTGTACAGGTGAAGAGAAAATCGATCTGGAAAGGAGCAGCTTCTATTTTGCCATATAAATAAAGCCACGAGGGCTCTGAATGTCCAAACCCGTGGCCTTGAACCCTTCTCGACCACAAGGAGCTACAAGACTGTACAATATATCATTTTTAAAAAAGTCATTTCTTTTCCAGTTTGTGATTTGTTCTGGGAGATTTGACTGATGACCCATATTTCAGGAAGTGTGAATGATCTCCGTATTCTCAGATGAGAGAGCCGTGTGATAAATCAATACGTGTGGTGGCGGAACACTTCTGCCTTGACATCACCCTGATCCCCAATTATAGGCGACAATAAGGTAAATATTTTTTTTAACAGTTAGTAATCTGTAAGAATTTTATTGACCCCAAATGTTTTTATTGGCCATTTTCAGCTCATAGATGTGAGTTAATCTGTGCTGAATTACTCATGCCACTTCGTATTCACTTATAGGCCAAACGTTTCTGAGTCCCAAAAACATTCATGTTTTCAGTTCTTTTGACCTTTTGGTACATTTTTTCAATTGCTTCATGGCCTTTATTTTGCACCTGCTGTAGGTCTTTACTTTTCTGTCTATTAAAGAGATCTCCCTCCATTTTTGGAGGAGGGGAGCTTATTGGGGATTGAACTCAGGGGCACCCAACCACTGAGCTACATCCCCAGCTCTATTTTGTATTTTATTTAGAGACAGGGACTCACTGAGTTACTTGGCACCTTGCCATTGCCAAGGCTGGCTTTGAACTTGTGATCCTCCTGCCTCAGCCTCCGGGGCTGCTGGGATTACAGGCGTGCCCACTGCGCCCGGCTTCCTTTATTTTTAAAATTGTAATAAAACGCACATAAAATAAACTATCTTAGCATTTTTAAGTGTACAGCTCAGTGGTATTGTTTTATAAAATAATCACCACCACCATCCATCTCCAGAACTTTCTTCCCTTATTGAAGCTCTGTCCCCATTGAGCAGAATTCTCCATTTTGCCCTTATCCAGCCCTGGTGTAACCACTCTAGGTCTCTGAGTCTGACTACTCTAGTTACCTCATGCAGGTGGAATCACACAGAGTTTGTCTTTTGGGGACTGGTTTATTCACTCAGCATAATGTCCTCTGGGTTCCTTCGTGCTGTAGGATGTGTTAGAATTTCCTTTGAGAAACCATATTTCCGTGCATGCATGCACTGCAATTTGTTTTTGCATTCCCCACAGATGGACACTTAGGCTCTTCCACCTTCTGGCTATTGGGATAAGGCTGCTATTAACCCGGGCGTACTGCTATCGCTTTGGTTCCTTGCTTGCTTTAAATTCTTTTGAGAATACACACAGAAGTAGCATCGCTGGAAGTAGGTGGCTTTTAAGTCTGAACTTGGCACGTTTCTTCTGTGTCTGGGAACTCCACCTCGTTGTCAGCTCACCAGGGTTACCACTACTTTGATTGGCATTTACTACACCCCAACTCCCATGTTCTTACTTTGCCTCTGTCAAGCATAGGTTAACCATTGGGAAAATCAGGCTCTTCCTAAACTGTTCTTTCAATGCCTTTGTAGAACATCATCCCTGCTTTTAACCCATGTCAACTTTTAGTTTCTAACTCAAATTTTCTGTTTTCTTTGGAAGTTGAAACTCTTTAAACTCTTCTCCTCCTCCTCCTCCTCCTCATTCTTCTCTTTCCTCTCCTTCTGCTCTTCCTCCTCCTCTTCTTTTTCCCTCGTTGTCTTCTCCTTCTCCTTCTCCTTCTCCTTCTTCTTCTTCTCTGGGGATTGAACCCAGAGGTGCTTTACCTCCTAGCTTCATGTCCAGCCCTTTTTTAATATTTGAGTCAGGGTCTCTCTAAGTTGCTGAGGCTGGCCTCCAACTTGCAATCCTCCTGCCTCAGCCTCCTGAGTTGTTGGGATAACAGGTGTAGACGCCCACCGGGATCCCTTGTTCTTCTGGCTTCCTCCTGCCACCCCAACTGCACTGAGTCTGTCTTTAATGGTTCATTCTCTTCCTCCTCATCTCTTAAAAATGAGTGCTCATTCTTCAGTTTTTTTTTCTTAGTCTACACCTTCTCTCTGGAAGTTCTTTCTTAGTCCCATGGCTTTGTGACTCCCACATGCTGGTGGATCTTAAATTTATCACTAAGATGCCTCCCTTGAACTCCACACTGCATATACCACTGCCTCCTTACCATCTCATGGATGTCAAATAAACATCTCAGACTTAATCTGTCTAAAATAGAATTACTGACTTTCTCACTTAAACCTGCCTGCTCCCCAGTTTTTTCTTTCTCAGCCAATGGTACCCCATGTCACCCAACTGCTCCGGCCTAAAATCTAGGCACTGACATTAATTCCTGTCTCCCCCTTACACCCCACATTCAATTGCTCAGGAAATGCTATTGGCTCCATCTTCCAAATAGACCCCCATGGGGCCACTCTTCGTTTACACCATTCCAATTCACATTGGAATTGTCTCTAGAATCATCTTTCTCCTGAACTCTTCCAACTTCCTAGTTGGTCTCCTGCTTCGGCTTTTGCTTTCTGTCCATTCTCAGGTGGTTTGAGTGATGGTTTAAAGATGGAAGGCAGCCCATGTTGCTCTCCTGCTTGAAACCCTCTGAAGGCTTCCTAGAATACTTAGTCAAGTCCTTCGTGTTCTGCAGTGTGAGACGTACCTGCTCTGGTTGCTGCTCTGTCTTGATCTTGTCTCCTGTCTTTCTTTCCCTCGCCTCCTCCTGCGACCACACTGGCTGTCTTTCGCTTCCTGCTCTTGGTAGTTCATTTTGCTGCAGAACTTTGGCCGTCTTCTCCCTCTTCTAGAAATGTTGCTTCTCCAGCTCTTCCTGTGCTTGTTTACCACATCATCTCCTTTATGATTTCTCCTGACTCCAAAATTTCTCCCTCCATGACTCTATCCCCTTATCACCTTATGTTTCCTCCACTCAAATGTAGTGCCACGAAGGCCGTTCGGTGATCTTTCTTGTTCATCACTGTATCCATCGAGCCATGATCTACCAAGAAAGAGTCAATCAACTTGGGTCCTTATGCCTCTCAGTGATGCAATACTGTGAATCAACAGATTTTCTTTTATTCAGTGGATCCTGCCTTCTTTGGACAAAAAACGCAAAATCAAGCAAAATTTTAATAGTTTTCTATTTAACTGATGAAGAAGCCAATTTGCATGAAGGTTGTTTTTGTTTCTCAACACTAACTAACTGTTGGTTTCTAGTTTGCAAACGATTTTAAGTTTAAAATTCAAATGGGCTGGGTGCAGTGGCAAACAGCTTTAATCCCAGTGGTTCGGGAGGCTGAGGCAGGAGGATCACAAGTTGGAGGTCAGCCTTAGCAAGACCCTCAGCAACTTAGGGGGACCTTGTCACAAAATTAAAAATTTAAGGAGCTGGGGATGTAACTCAGTGGTAAAGCATACCTGGGTTCAATCCCAAGTACAAAAAAAAAAAAAAAAAAAAAAAAAAAAGAAAGAAATCAAACAGAATTATTTTTTCTTAATGCAAAAGGAACTGGAAGGAGTTCTAAGGAAGTGAGACACATTCAGTCTCAAAAGCATCATTCTCTTCACAGTAATTTAAATTTTAATAAACTATGTCAAAAATTCAAAAGCAGAACAAGGGAAGGGAACTAACATTTTTCTTTCTTTTTTTAAAATCACTGTATCCCAGGGAATGTGAATTAACATGTACAGTCAGTTCATTTTTATAACAACATACTTATGTGAATATTATTATCCCTCTTAGGGATAAGAAAGTTAAGAGAAGAATTTTTATGTTTGTCGTAGGTCCTAATTAAGGACAGAGCTGGAATTTGACCCCTGGCCTGACTCACTCCCAAACCCAAGCTCTTTCTATCTTCTGCTGCCTCCCAGGGGTACCTAGAGGGAGAATCTATAGGTGTACTTGAATTATTTTTATGGGCTATCAAAATTCTCATTTAAAAATGAAATTGAATGTTTGCATTTAAAAACACCACAGCAGGGATCTCTAACCCAAGAGATGGAATTAGCTGATGAACCATGAACTGGAATAAGAAGACTTGATTTGTTTTGGAAAATACTGTCTGACAATTGCGTTATTGGAGCAGTCACCCCCGGCAGGACACTGAGCTGTGCCACGTGGGTTAACTGTCAAGGGGAGGGTTCCTGCTCTGAATGATTTGTGACAATGTCATAGGAGGCTTACTGTGTGCCAGTCAGGTTTACTGCACACCCTGCTTGCTCCTATCACATTATCACCATTTTACATGTGAAGGTGAGTGCTGTGCTCAAGGTGACCAGCAGGTGCCTGGTAGAGATGTAACCAAAACAGGCCCATCTGCTCTGGTCAACACCCTTGCTCATTTGGATTTTCCCCTACTTGAGAGACACAGAGTAGAAATGAAACCACTGTGAATAAAACCATTGACAATAATACCATTTATTCTACCGTCAAATGAGGGCTGAAAGAATGGTGGAGTCGGGTGGGGTTAGTAACATAGGAAGCAGATCTAACATGCTTTTCTTAAAAATCCTGTGATGCAGAGACATTACTAACTCATTTTGTTTTTTTTTTTTTTTTTTTTTTTTTTATATTTCTTTTTTTTTTTTTTATTGTAAACAAATGGGATACATGTTGTTTCTCTGTTTGTACATGGCGTAAAGGCATACCATTTGTGTAATCATAAATTTACATAGAGCAATGTTGTTTGATTCATTCTGTTATTTTTTCCCTTCCCCCCACCCCTCCCACCCCTCTTTACCCTCTATACAGTAGTTCCTTCCTCCATACTTGCCCCCCTCCCTAACCCTAACTCTAACCCTTCCCTCCCCCCCATTATGTGTCAACCTCCACTTATTAGCGATATCATTCGTCCTTTGGCTTTTTGAGATTGGCTTATCTCACTTAGCATGATATTCTCCAATTTCATCCATTTGCCTGCAAATGTCATAATTTTATCATTCTTTATGGCTGAGTAATATTCCATAGTATATATATACCACAGTTTCTTTATCCACTCATCAATTGAAGGGCATCTAGGTTGGTTCCACAGTCTGGCTATTGTGAATTGAGCACCTATGAACATTGATGTGGCTGTATTTCTGTAGTATGCAGATTTTAAGTCCTTTGGGTATAGGCCAAGGAGTGGGATAGCTGGGTCAAATGGTGGTTCCATTCCAAGTTTTCTAAGGAATCTCCACACTGCTTTCCATAGCGGCTGCACTAATTTGCAGCCCCACCAGCAGTGTATGAGTGTACCTTTCTCCCCACATCCTCGCCAACACCTGTTGTTGCTCGTATTCTTGATAATCGCCATTCTAATTGGGGTGAGATGGAACCTTAGGGTGGTTTTGATTTGCATTTCTCTTATTACTAGAGATGTTGAACATTTTTCCATATGTTTGTTGATTGCTTGTAGATCTTCTTCTGTGAAGTGTCTATTCATTTCCTTAGCCCATTTGTTGACTGGACTGTTTGAATTCTTGGAGTAGAGTTTTTTGAGTTCTTTATAGATTCTGGAGATTAGTGCTCTATCTGAAGTATGATTGGCAAAGATATTCTCCCACTCTGTAGGCTCTTTCTTCGCGTTGCTGATAGTTTCCTTTGCTGAGAGAAAGCTTTTTAGTTTGAATCTATCCCAGTGGTTGATTCTAGCTTTTATTTCTTGTGCTATGGGAGTCCTGTTAAGGAAGTCTGGTCCTAGACCAACAAGATGAAGATTTGGACCTACTTTTTCTTCTATAATCTGCAGGGTCTCTGGTCTGATTCCGAGGTCCTTAATCCATTTTGAGTTTAGTTTCGTGCATGGTGAGAGATATGGGTTTAGTTTCATTCTGTTGCATATGGATTTCCAATTCTCCCAGCACCATTTGTTGAAGAGGCTATCTTTTCTCCATTGCATATTTTTGGCCCCTTTGTCTAGTATGAGAAAATTGTATTTATTTGGGTTTGTGTCCGTGTCCTCTATTCTGTACCATTGATCTACCTTTCTATTTTGGTACCAATACCATGCCGTTTTTGTTACTATTGCTTTGTAGTAGAGTTGAAGATCTGGTATTGCAATACCCCCTGTTTCACTCTTCCTGCTAAGGATTGCTTTAGCTATTCTGGGTTTCTTATTCTTCCAGATGAATTTCATAATTGCCTGCTCTATTTCTGTAAGGTACGTCATTGGGATTTTAATTGGAATTTCATTGAATTTGTATAGCACTTTAGGTAGTATGGCCATTTTGACAATATTAATTCTTCCTATCCAAGAACATGGAAGATCTTTCCATCTTCTAAGGTGTTCTTTAATTTCTTTCTTTAGTGTTGTATAGTTCTCATTGTAGAGGTCTTTCACCTCTTTTGTGAGATTGATTCCCAAGTATTTTATTTTTTTCGAGGCTATTGTGAATGGGGTAGTTTTCCTAATTTCTCTTTCTGAAGATTCATCACTTATGTATAAAAATGCGTTGGATTTATGGGCATTGATCTTGTAACCTGCTACTTTACTGAAATCACTTATGAGTTCTAAGAGTTTTCTGGTGGAATTTCCAGGTTCCTCTAAATATATAATCATGTCATCAGCAAACAGGGATAGTTTGAGTTCTTCTTTTCCAATTCGTATCCCTTTAATTTCTTTGGTTTGTCTAATTGCTCTGGCCAGAGTCTCAAGAACGATGTTGAATAGAAGTGGTGAAAGAGGGCATCCCTGCCTTGTTCCAGTTTTTAGGGGGAATGCTTTCAGTTTTTCACCATTTAGAATGATATTAGCCATGGGCTTAGCATAAATGGCCTTTACAATATTAAGGAATGTTCCCACTATCCCTATTTTTTCTAGTGTTTTGAGCATGAAGGGGTGCTGTATTTTATCAAATGCTTTTTCTGCATCTATTGAAATAATCATGTGATTCTTGACTTTAAGTCTATTAATATGGTGAATTACGTTTATTGATTTCCTGATGTTGAACCAACCTTGCATCCCTGGGATGAAACCCACTTGATCATGGTGCACTATCTTTTTAATATGTTTTTGTATGCGATTTGCTAAAATTTTGTTGAGAATTTTTGCGTCGATGTTCATTAAGGATATTGGTCTGAAATTTTCTTTCCTTGATGAGTCTCTGTCTGGTTTAGGTATCAGGGTGATATTGGCTTCATAGAATGAGTTTGGGAGGGTTCCCTCCTCTTCTATTTTATGGAATACTTTGAGAAGTATTGGAATGAGCTCTTCCTTAAAGGTTTTGTAGAACTCGGCTGAGAACCCATCTGGTCCCGGACTTTTCTTTGTTGGTAGGCTTTTGATGACTTCTTCTATTTCAGTACTTGAAATTGGTCTATTTAAATTGTTTATGTCCTCCTCATTCAGTTTAGGCAATTCATATGTCTCTAGAAACCTGTTGATGTCTTCGAAATTTTCTATTTTGTTGGAGTATAGATTTTCAAAATAGCTTCTAATTATGTTTTGTATTTCCATCCTGTCTGTAGTGATATTTCCTTGTTCATTCCGAATTTTAGTGATTTGGGTTTTCTCTCGTCTTCTCTTTGTTAGTGTGGCTAAAGGTTTATCAATTTTGTTTATTTTTTCGAAGAACCAACTATTTATTTTGTCAATTTTTTGTATTGTTTCTTTTGTTTCAATTTCATTGATTTCAGCTCTGAGTTTAACAATTTCCTGTCTTCTACTACTTTTGGTGCTGTTCTGTTCTTCTTTTTCTAAGGCTTTGAGCTGTAGTGTTAGGTTGTTTATTTGTTGAGTTTTACTTCTTTTATTAAATGCGCTCCATGAAATAAATTTCCCTCTAAGTACTGATTTCATAGTGTCCCAGAGGTTTTGATATGATGTTTCTTTGTTCTCATTTACCTCTAAGAATTTTTTAATTTCCTTCTTAATATCTTCTGTTATCCATTCATCATATAATAGCATATTGTTTAATCTCCAGATGTTGGAATAGTTTCTGTGTTTTACTCTTTCATTTATTTCTAACTTCAATCCATTATGATCTGATAGAATACATGCTAGTGTCTCTATCTTCTTGTATTTGCTAACATTAGCTTTGTGGCATAATATATGGTCTATTTTAGAGAAGGATCCATGCGCTGCTGAGAAGAAAGTGTATTCACTCTTGGTTGGATGGAATATTCTATAAATGTCCGTTAAGTCTAAATTATTGATTGTGTTGTTGAGATCTATGGTTTCTTTGCTCAATTTTTGTCTGGAAGATCTGTCCAGTGGTGAGAGCGGCGTGTTAAAATCACCTAGTATTATTGTGTTGTGGTCTATTTGGTTTCTGAAATTGAGAAGGATTTGTTTGACATACATAGATGAGCCACTGTTTGGGGCATAGATGTTTATGATTGTTATATCTTGCTGATTTATGCTTCCCTTAAGCAGTATGAAATGACCTTCTTTATCCCTTCTGACTAACTTTGGCTTGAAGTCCACATTATCGGAAATGAGGATGGATACTCCAGCTTTTTTGCTGAGTCCATGTGCATGGTATGTTTTTCCCCATCCTTTCACCTTTAATCTATGGGTATCTTTTTCTATGAGGTGAGTCTCTTGCAGGCAACATATTGTTGGATCTTTCTTTTTAATCCAGTCTGCCAGTCTATGTCTTTTGATTGATGAATTCAGGCCATTAACGTTCAGGGTTATTATAGAGAAATGATTTGGTTTCCCGGTCATTTGGTTCATTTTTAAAATTTTGTTTATTTATTTGTTTGACCCAACTTGTTTCCTCCTTTATTTGACAATTCCTTTAGGATAATTCCTCCCTTTGCTGATTTGCTTCTTTGTTTTTCATCTCTTCCTCATGGAATATTTTGTTGAGAATGTTCTGTAATGCTGGCTTTCTTTTTGTAAATTCTTTTAGCTTTTGTTTATCATGGAAGGATTTTATTTCATCGTCAAATTTGAAGGTAAGTTTTGCTGGGTATAAGATTCTTGGTTGGCATCCATTTTCTTTCAGGGCTTGAAAAATGTTGTTCCAGGACCTTCTAGCTTTTAGGGTCTGGATTGAAAAATCTGCTGATATGCGTATTGGTTTCCCCCTGAATGTAATTTGGTTCTTTTCTCTCACAGCCTTTAAAATTCTGTCTTTATTTTGTATGTTAGGTATTTTCATTATAATGTGCCTTGGTGTGGGTCTGTTGTAATTTTGTGTATTTGGAGTCCTGTAAGCCTCTTGAACTTGATTTTCCATTTCATTCTTCAGATTTGGGAAATTTTCTGATATTATTTCATTGAATAGGTTGTTCATTCCTTTGGCTTGTTTCTCTAGGCCTTCCTCAATCCCAATAATTCTTAAATTTGGCCTTTTCATGATATCCCATAGTTCTTGTAGATTCTGTTCATGATTTCTTACCATCTTCTCTGTTTGTTCAGCTTTGTTTTCAAGGTTAAATATTTTGTCTTCAATGTCTGAGGTTCTGTCTTCCAGGTGTTCTATCCTATTGGATATGCTTTCTATGGAGTTCTTAATTTGGTTTATTGTTTCCTTCATGTCAAGGATTTCTGTTTGGTTTTTTTTTCAATATCTCTAACTCTTTATTGAAATGATCTTTTGCTTCCTGTATTTGCTCTTTTAACTGTCGATTGGTGCGATCAATCAATGCTTGCATTTGCTCT
Organism: Sciurus vulgaris; assembly: GCF_902686455.1. Classification (NCBI taxonomy): domain Eukaryota; kingdom Metazoa; phylum Chordata; class Mammalia; order Rodentia; family Sciuridae; genus Sciurus; species Sciurus vulgaris. The sequence goes on from NC_136473.1 coordinate 25,132,258, forward strand.
TTCATCTCATCATTCAATGCTTGCATTTGCTCTTTCATCTCCTCGTTTGCTTCTCTGATCATTTTAATTATGTACATTCTGAACTCCTTTTCTGTCATTTCTTCTGCCATGCTGTCATTGGGTTTTATTGATGTAACATCTAGATTTGTTTGCAGCATTTTCTTTCCTTGTTTTCTCATGTTGTTCAGATATCAGTGGACCGCTGAGATATTGCAGATTTCCTCTGTTGATTTACAATGACCCTGAAGATTTCTATATATATCCCCTCTTAGCGTTCAGTAGGCTGAAGTCTTGGAGGAGGTTGATAATGCGGTGCTCCACAAGGAAGCTGCCTCTCTAGGAGTGGTGGCCTTCAGGTGGGGTATATTCCCTGCTAGTGGGCAGAGGTGCCTCCACTTGTTGACCAATGGTCATCCAAAGGGGACCTAGGCTGTGGGCTGAGGCAAGGCCTGTTTGGGCCTGAGCCTCTGGTTTTACCGTCCTTGTGGGAAACCTCACCCAGCAGGGAAGACTCACTCGGTGGGGAGGTCTCACTGGTCAGTTTCCTCCTAGAGGTTCCCCTCAATTTACAGCTACTGCCTGGGCTGGGCTGCCTTCCTCTGCAAAGTTTCCAGTGGCCCGGCCCTACCTCCTGGGCCTGGGAGCCTCACCCTTCGCAGATGAATCTCCTTAGGCTGCCCCTCCTCAGAGAATTTGCCCATAGGCCTGGAACCTTCGCTCCGCCCTAAGCCTGTCTCTGTGCGGCTCTTCCACCCAGAAGCCTCCTAGATCCTGGGACCCTGTTCTGCACCTAATCGCCTGGCTGCGTGGCCCCTCCTCTGAGCAGCCACCTGTGGCCCCGAACAATCGCTCTGAGTCCCAGAGACCCGCCACAGGCCTCTTCCTCCAGACAGCCGCCCAGTATGCCGGTGCGGTCACTAGGAGTCCAAGAAACTCACTTCGTGCCTCCTCCTCCCACCAACCACCCGTAGCCCGGGGCAATCAATCACTCCGAGTCGAAGTGACCCTGCCCGTTCCTCCTCCTTCTCCAGCTAACCCCCCGGGTGTTCAGGAGCAGTCCCTCTGAGTGGCTCTGAATCCACGTGACCCGCTGCACGGGTCCTCTGGGCACCGCCCGGAGCTCTGGTGTGGTCCCTCAAGACCAAGCGTCCCACCACGCTTCTCCTCCAGGCAGCCCCCCTGTGTTCAGGAGCTGTCACTTTAAGACCAAATAACTCACCACTCGCCTTCTCCTCTGAGCAGCCGCCTGGAGCGCTAATGCAGTCACTGCGAGTCCAAAGGACCCGCCGCGCTCCTTCTCCTCCTTCTCCTACTCCTCCGGGCAGGCCCCGGGGTTCAGAAGTGGTCAGGGTCCAAACAGCTCGCCACGCAGCCCCTTCTCTGGCAACCGCCTGTAGTTCCCGTATAGTCGCCCGAATCCAAGCGGCTGCTCCTCTTCCTCCTTGTCCTCAGGGCAGGCCCCGGGGTTCAGAAGCGTCGTTCTGATTCCAAACAGCTCGCCGCGCGGCTTCTCCTCTGGCAACCGCCTGCAGCTCTGGCGCAGTCTCTCCGAATCCAAGTGGCCACGCTCCTCTCCTCCTCCTCAGGGCAGGCCCTGGTGTCCTGAGTCCACACAGTTCTCCCCGCCTCTCCTCCCCCGGGCAGCCGCCGGAGCCCCAGTGGCTGCTCCGAGTCCCAGCGCTGTGCCGACAGGCCTCCTCTATGGCGCTCCAGCGGGGGGAGGGGCGTCTCGCCGGCAGTTCTACTTCACAAAGTTTCCTGCGTTCCGGGACCCCCGTCCCATCCGGGATGCCCCCCCAGGGGGTGAGAGTCACCCGGCTACTTTGAGTTGGTCCCAAGCGTCTCAATATCTCCTCTCTTGAATCCTGAGTTTTGGAGCAACACGTAATGCAGCCACCCTCTAGGCCGCCATCTTGAAAACCCCCTCATTTTGGTTTTTAAAAAACATTACTACAAATTGATAAAATTTTTAAAATCTTTTATTAAAAATTATAAAATTATCTTAATATATGGAACCTGTAGCAGTTATATAAATGATAGTATGTGGAAGCAACAAGCTGTCCCAGATCTCAGTAGCTTAAGGCAACAAGTATTGTTTTCTTACACAGTATGTTCACTGTGGGTTGATGGGGACCCTGCTTCATGTCATCATTGTCCTCACCCTGAGGTACAGGCCGTGACAGAAAGAAAAAAGTTCTGGAGGCTCTTACACTTTGCTTCCACCTTCCAACTCATAGGCTACTGCTGACTCTTGGGTCTCACCCAAACACAAGGGCAGTAGGAAGTGCAGAGAGCTATAAATATTCTATGCACAAAATGAATGAGTACTATAACCCTGGAGTTAATGGTGAAAGTTTGATGAGGTGAAATTGTTTTTTCAACATAATATCATCCACTATGGTATATTACCATCCATTATGGTTATATTTTAGAAATTATGGAAAATAAGAGAATAAGATTCAGGTTAAATGTGTGATGATTGTATTTAATTTTTTAGTTACCTTGTTTTTCATAAAACATTTAAAAATGACTTTTAAAAATTCATTTTGCTTTTTCTTAAAATTTGAATCTTATAAAGTGTGCCGACCGTCTTTAGAGATAACCCACACTATAGATAGGTCTGCCAATCACAACATGGCCTGCCTGTCCTTGTTCAAAGAAACAACCATTAAAAACTGGCTTCTTAGATCCTCAAGCTTCAAGTAAGCCGAGTAAAACAAAATACTTTCTCCAGATGCAAACATGATCATTTTCTGCTTTTCACATTCTGGTCCTCAAAATCGGAACATTCCAGAACTGCCTTTTAACAATGTAAATATCTATTTTAAAAATCAGGACTTATCACAAGATGGTGAACTTACCTTTGGCATTTTTTACCAATAAGCTCTCTAAAGATGTCCTAAGATTAAACAAGTAAACCAAACAGAAACCAAAACTTCCCCTAAACAAGTGGTTGCGAATGATTCTCAATGTCCTTTGCAAACAGTGCAATGTTTCTTGGCAGAATGAAAGGCACCTTGAAAAAACTTTCAGCATGCTCTGACCTGAGAGTGATAGTTTGTACCAGAAAGTCAGCCTTCCCCAAGAGAATCATTTCCCTAACCTGGAGATCAGTTTCCATGATCATAGGGAGAATCAACATTGTCAATACAAAATTAGCTTCCATCTCATTTAAATTAGAAATATGCCATATGACATTTTTAAGAGAATTTAACATCACATATTTATATACCTAATAGATAGTTATACAAATTATATATACACTAATGCTAAAACTCCTAAAAATTTGGGAATTCTTGGAATAAACAAACAAAAGCCTTAAAATAGGGAATCAGCTGAGCTGCGCGGAGGCAGGGAGGGTGTCCTGAAAAGGACCCCTTAACCTGTGTAGGAGAGAGGGTGCAATGAGATCAAGTTCAGGGTCAGAAAATTCCCAAATAGCAACAATTTGTTACTGATTTGAGATTTCAACTCTTTAGCTATTTTCATAGGGAAATGTGATACAAATTAAAATTGGATGAAATCATGCCTGTGTGATCCTTGGGGAGGGAAATGTAAAATATTTGAAGAAAATACTTGTGATTGGCAGGGTTAGAAATTTTGTATTTAGCAGCCATAAGGAATTAGTAGCAAACTTTTGTCTTTTTAATCATATCAACTCAAATCAGCAGCAACAACAAAACAATTAATATGTGAATTTCATAGGAGACGAAACTTGGAAGAGTAAAAACAAAACAAAGACAATTTATAATTTCAATGAATTTATTCTCTGGGATGTAAAAATCTGGAGAGTGAAAAAAATCTGGTTTCAAATCATTAAATTTTTTTAAAGCATCTCTTATAAAAAACTTATCCTTGGGGGCAGGGGTTGTGGCTCAGTGGTAGAGTGTTTGCCTTAGCATGGATGAGGCACTGGGTTTGATCCTCAGCACCACATATAAATAAATAAATAAAAAACAAAGGTATGTGTCCATCTAACCAAAAAAAAATTAAGAAAAAAATTAATTCTTTTTAGTTATACCTGACAGTAGAGTGTATTTCGATATATTTCTACATATATAGAGTAAAACTTCCCTTTCCTGTGGTTGTACATGATGTGGTGTTACACTGATCACGTATTCATATATGAGCATAGGAAAGTAATGTCCGACTCATTCTACTGTCTTTCTTGTTCCCATCCCTCTCCCTTCCCTTCATTCCCCTTTGTCTAATTTAAAGTATTTCTATTCTTCCCTCCCTATCTGCATCCCAACCCTTGTTATGAATTAGCATCCATGTATCAGAGAGAACATTCTTTGTTTTGTTTTTTTTTTTAGTTTGGCCTTTTTTTTGATGGGGGGGATTGGCTATTTTACTTAGCATGATAGTTTCCAGTTCCATCCATTTACCAGCAAATGCCATAATTTCATTCTTTATGGCTAATATTCCATTGTGTATATATACCACATTTTCTCTATCCATTCATCTGTTGAAGGGCACCTAGGTTAGTTCCATAGCTTAGCTATTGTGAATTGAACTGCTATAAATATGACTGTATTTCTTCTTGCGTGAAGTGCTTGTTCAGTTCCTTGGCCCATTTATTGATTGGGTTATTTGTTTTTTGGTGTTAAATATTTTGAGTTCTTTATATATCCTGGAGATTAATACTCTATCTGAGGTGCAGTTGGCAAAGATTTTCTACCATTCTGTAGGCTGTCTGTTCACATTCTTGATTATTTCCTTTGCTGTGAAGAAGCTTTTTAGCTTGATATCATTCCATTTATTAATTGTCGATTTTACTTTGTGTGCTTTAGGAGTCTTGTTGAGGAATTTGGTTCCTAAGTGACATGTCAAAAAAAGTAGTTGGGCCTACTTTTCTTCTAGTAGGCCCAGGGTCTCTGGTCTAATGCCTAGGTCCTTGAGTTTTGTGCAGGGTAGGGGACAGGGGTTAAATTTCATTTTGCTACATATGGATTTCCAATTTTCCCAGCACCATTTGTTGAAGAGGCTATCTTTTCTCCAGTGTATGTTTATGGCACCTTTGTCTAGTGTGAGATAGCTGTATTTATGGGGTTTGCCTCTGTGTCTTCTGTTCTGTTCTATTGGTCTTTTCTGTTTCAGTGCCGATACCATGCCATTTTTGTTACAATAGCTCTGTAGTATAGTTTAGGATCTGGTATTGTGATGCCTCCTGTAAAACACCTCTTAATGTTGGATGTACCACAGTTTGAATAGAAACTTCAAAGTAATAATAATGGAAAACCTGTTGAAATGAACATGGCATACTTTAATTCAGATCTGAAATGTTTCCCCAAAGGCCCACCTGTTAAAGACTTGGTCCTCGGGCTGTGGTGCTGTTGGGAAATGGGAGCCTTTGAGAGGTGGAGCCTCGTGGGAGGTCTTAGGTCACTGAGGGTGTGCCCTCGAAGGGGACATTGGGACTCCCACTTCTTCTTCCTTCTCTTTCTTCATTTCCTGGCCATAAGATGGACAGTGTGCTGTGTCATGTGATCCCACCATGATGTGTCATCACAGACCCAAAACAATGGGTCAATTGCTCATGCACTGAAACCTCTAAAACTATGAGCCCAGAAAAACCTTTTTTCTTTATAAGCTGATTATCTTGGTTATTTGTTATACTATGGAAAGTAGACTAACACAGGCAGCAAAGAGAAAAGCCTTGTTTGCTCAGAGCCCTCCTGTTTCATCCCACGAGGCCTCATGCTTCAGTGCCGAAGGGCATGCAACCAGATGGGTACCTAGGTCTTTTTCTTTTTTTATATTGGGGATTGAACCCAGGGGTCCTTAACCACTGAGGCACATCCCTAGCCCTTTTCTATTTTTTTATATAGAGACAGGATCTTGCTAAGTTGCTTAGGGCCTCTCTAAGTTGCGGAGGCTGGCTTTGAACTCAGGATCTTCCTGCCTCAGCCTCCTGAGACTCTGGGATTACAGGTGTGTGCCACCCTGCTGCGCAATGTGTAGCTAGGTCTTACTGTTCACATGTGGAGGGAACATACAAGGATGAGCATGAGGGGAGAGAACCCAGGACATCCATGGTGTTTTGAAATGCAAACACTCAATTCCCTGGTAAAACTTGCTTAAAAGTTTTTTAAAAGTAAAAAGAAATTAGGTGTGACTATTGAATGATAGTTTGGCATGTGGTGGGGCTTAATTCTTGGGAGAGGAGCCTAGCCCTCTGCTATTGGTTATTTTTCATTCTGTATTTCTTAATTTTTACTCAGCTTTATTAAGGTATAATTGATAAAAATTGTGTGTATTTATGGTGTGCAATGTGATATTTATACACACATTGTGAAATACTTAAATCTGCTTAATTAACATATATGTGGCATTACATGGTTACCCTTTTCTTTGGTGGTGAGAACATTAAAGAGTATTTAAAGACATTTTAAAGTATACATTATTATTAGCTCTAGGCACCATGCTGTACCCTAGCTCTCTGGAACTCACTCATCCTGCCTAACTGAAACCTTGAACCCTTTAACTCACATATGCTCCTCCACTACCACTTCCTAGTAACCACCATGCTACTTCCTGTTTCTAAGGGTTTGTCTCTTTTAGATTCCACATATAAGTAAGATCATAGAGCATTTGCCTCTCTGGGTCTGGCTTATTTCACTTAGTATAATGTCCTCCTCTTTATTCATGTTTTAACAAATGACAATATTTCCTTCCTTTTTAAGACTGAATAGTATGGTGTGTGTGTGTGTGTGTGTGTGTGTGTGTGTGTGTGTACTCTATCCATTCATCCATCTATGGACACTTAGGTTGAGCCCGTATCTTGGCGATTAGGGACAAAGCTGCATGAACATGGGGTCTCTTATCTCTTCAACATTTTGATTTCTTATCTCTTGGATGTACAGCCTGTAGCAGGATCTGGATCATATGGTAGTTCTATTTTGACTTTTCTGAGGAACTTTCATGCTGTTTTCCATAACAGTTGCATCCATTTGCATTCCCACTAACAGTGTACAAGGGTTCTCTTTTCTTCATACCTTGTCAATATTTATTATTGTGGGTCTTTTTGAGAATAGCCATAAAGCAGGTGTGAGGTGATAGCTCACTGCACTTTTAATTTGTATTTCCCCCATGATTAGTAATGTTGAATATTTATTCATAAGCCTGTTGGACACTTGCATGTCTTTTTTTTTGGTTTTGAACCTTTAATGAGAAAAAAAAAAAAGATACACTGTGGAGCTCAAGAACGCTGTGGTCAGTGTGTCATTGGGTCAAGGGCTGGGGCTACACACTGCAGAACTAACAAAATCTATATCAACAAAGATACACACGGTCACAGAAGGTAAAACTGGTGTCTGGCAGCTAAGCCTCGGTTTCCTCATCATGCAGCAGCATGTTGGGGACCCCGCGGCTGATGGGGAACAGACGTCCTGACTCCGGGCATTGCAAGGTGCCCTCCAGCACATCCACCTCCAGAAGCACGTGGTGCACCTTTCTCAGAAAGGTCTCGTCGTTCTCCTAGCCCTCCATCGGCTCTTTGGGGACCTCCGCCAGGTGCAACTGCAGCTGAGAGGCGCTGCCTCCAGAAGCGCCGCCCACTCCCGCTTGGTATCATGGGCGCCACCAAGTCGGGGTTGATATGGACTTTGTGACCTGGAGGCGCAGGGGGAAGCCACGAGGCCCCACCCCCGCACATGTGCGCTCGGCGGCTTGTGGGTGAGCAGCTTCACGTGGCCACACGTGATCTTCCACTCCCTATTTGTCTTCTTTTGAGATGTGCCTGTTCAGGTCTTTTGCCCATTTTTTAAATTAGATTATTTATTTTCTTGCTATTGGGTTGAGTTCCTTATATAGGTTAAACTCCTGATCAGGCCTATGGTTTGCAAATCTTTTCTTCTGTTTCATAAGTTGTTATTGATTGTTTCCTTTGTGTGCAGAGCTCTTTGTGTACTGGGGATTGAACCTGGGGGCAACTTACCCCTGAGCCACATCCCCAGACCTTTTTAATTTTTAGTTTGAGACAGGGTCTCACTCAGTTCCTTAGGGTCTTGCTAAATTGCTGAGGTCGACCTTGAACTTGTGATCCTCCTGTCTCAATCTCCTGAGTCACTAGGATTACAGGTGTGTGCCACCGCATCTAGCTCTGCAGAATTTTAATTTGAGGCAGTCTCATTTATCTGCTTTTGCTTTTGTTGCCTGTGGTTTTGGGGGTGATATCCAAAATACCAATAATAGTGATGATGGTGATGATGATGATGGTGATGATGCTGATGGTGGTGATGATGATGATGGTGATGATGGTGATGATGATATAGTCCAGGTCAATGTTGTGGAGCTTTCTCCCTGTTTTCTTCTAGTAATTTTATAGTTTCAGGTATTACGTTTGAGTTGACGTTTGCATGTAGTGTGAGATAAGGGTCCAAGTTCATTCTTCTGCATGTGGATATTTCATTTTCCTTGTACCATTTATTGAAGAGACTATTCATCATGTATTATTGGTAACTTTGTCAAATATAAATTGACCATAAACATAAAGATGTACTCTGGGTCCTTCACTCTATTCCATTGGTCTATATGTCTGTTTTTATGCCAGATATAAACAGAACTAATAAATTAATTCAGCAAAGTTGCTGGGTACCCAGCAAAGTTGCTGGGTACAAAATCAACATAAAAAATTAATCTTATTGAAAGAATATTATTAAACCCATTTTACAGGTGAGGAAACTGAGGTTTTAAGCAACTAAGCACCTTATCTGCTTTTATATGGCCAGTGAAAAGCAAAACCTGGATTTGCATCCACAGCTGTATGATGCCCAGAGTCTGTATTTTTTCTTCTTTTTTTTAGTAGCTGGGTAATGTCAACTTTAAGGCTTTCAAATTATTAGTAGGCAGTTTGTTTTTAGCACTCACTGGCTTTGCTGGCTATGTTTGGGAGAGCTGTTCAACACCCTTAAATAAATAACTAGCTGCTGCTCCTCATTCGAGGTCAAACCAGATCCAGTTACCTTTGCAAGAAGCAGCTCCTTGGCAAATCTTTGCCTGCAGTTTGAAGAGTTGTTCCCTGTGACTTTTCAGCTGTGGCTCATGTTTGGCCTGTTTTCTCTTCTCCTGGCTGGCCCTGGCTGGCTTCTCACTCCTCTCTCCAGGACTTCTATAAATTGTGTTGAGGTCACCCAAAGCGGTCACCACCCCTGATAGTTACTTCTTTGGGAGATGCCAGTCTCTCTGGGATGCTGCAAAAAGTCCTCCTCAACAAGTGCACACACCACGTGCCCAGAGGTAGTTAAGGAGACTTAGCATCAGGGCCCCGTGGGCAGGACCCTTCCGGGGACGTTGTGTTTGTGCAGTAGTAGTGTCTGTGATTAGCAAAAGTACCTTTTGATGGCGGTCGTGTGGGGACACCGTCTTTCTCTTCTTACTCTCCTTGTCACTGTGCCCCTCCAGTCAGGTGACACTGGAGGTGGCCACAGGCATGTTGGGGGCTGGCTAAGGAGAAGTAGAGCTGGTAGTTCAGAGTCACACTATAGACAGACAGTCGCTGGTGGTCCAGGGGAAGAACGGGCTTCAGGAGTGCCCTACTGCTCGCTGGGCAGCGCGCCTGGTGTTGTGCAAGGAGGGCAGAGAGCCAGAGACTGAAGGGCGATGTGAGCCTGTCACCTGGACTGACGCTGCAAGGAGGCAGGGAGTGAGGGGGAACAGGCAGAGCCAGAAGCTCATCCGCGGAAAACTATTTCAGTGGTGGGCCAGCCAGTAACCCATTAGGTCTCCAGTTTTCAATTCTGCAGGTATTTCAATGAAATTGACACACATGCATTAAAATGAGTTGGAAATCATGATCTAGACCTTGTGTATCCTATTAATTGATATTATTATGCATATCCATTATAATTGTATTACCATTATATAATTGTATATACTACATACTACCTATATTATATATGTATGTACTATATATACATAGTATATATTATATACTATGTGTTCCTTTCCACATGTATTCCACATCTGGGACAGTGGGGCAAAATGAATTTTAAGAAACAGATTACATAATTTTTTTGTATTTTGAGGTATTTTATCAGCTTTCAGAGATGTGTTATTCTTTGTAAATTCTTTTCTCATTCTGAATATTTTTGTGCTGCATTTTACATTTATGATTTTGTTATACTTTTTCTTGAAGAGCCCCTTTTAACCAAATTGCATAAATTTCAGACCCTATAAATTTTAAGTCTCTTTCTTAAATTTGGTGAAAATTCTTTTCCAGAGGCAACTATACCAGAGAAGCCCCACAAAAATGAACTTTATGAACACTATGAAATGCCTATAAAGCAGCCCATCAGAAACATATACTCCATATTTAAGTTATTGGGTGGCCTGGAGTTGTAGCTCAGTGGTAGAGTGCTTGCCTGGCATTAGATTCTCAGCACCACACATAAATAAACAAATAAATGTCCATTGACAACTAAAAAAAATTTTTTAAAATTATTATTGAACAAATAGTAATTGTGTAGACTAAACATATTCCTAATTTGTGAAGAGCTAACAAATTAAATGTAAGGTAAGAACAAAGAAACCAAGAGTTCATTTCTGGTTAATTAGATCTGACTTTCCAAGTTTGGGGATTAGAATGTTAGCCAGGGGGAACTTGACTTCTTCTTCATGGGGATGGAAGGATCAAGGTGAGTGGGGTGTAGTGGCACAGGGGGTGGGTGTCCCTACTTTATTGCCACTCATCAACAGGTAGAAAGGAATTAGACCTGAAGATTGGGAGGAGGTGGGAGGCAGTACGTTCCTTTGAAATTTTATTTATTTATTTTTTTCGTTTGAACAATACAGGATGATTTATTTATTTATTCATTTATTTTTCTTTTGCAGTACTGTCGATTGAATCCAGAGCAACTTTACCATTGAGCTTCACATCCTATTCTTTTTAAATTTGAGACCAGGTTTCACTAAGTTGCTGAAGCCAGTCTTGAGCTTGTGATCGTCCTGCCTCAGCCTCCCGAGTCACTGGGGTTACAGGTGCGGCCATGATGCCTGGTGTACAATGGTTTCTTTAAACAATCAAGTGGTGAGAGTCTTCCTAAACACATCAGCAGTGGTTAATCCTGGGTAGTTAAATTAAAAACAATTTTTATTTCCTGTGGACATACATAGTTTCTGATTTTTCAATAATAGCTTGTATTAACAATAAATAAAGGAACCCCGGAATACGATGCTTCTCTTACTGCACCCAACAATTGTGTGTGTGTGTGTGTGTGTGTGTGTGTGTGTGTGTGTGTGGCAATTATTATATGAGATCACTTTTCTTTCTTCCTTCCTTATTTCTTTCCTCCCTCCCTCCTTTTTTTTCCTCAGAATAAATGCACAAAGGCTTATATTTAGGAACTCAAAGAATGCTTCATTATGTACCTTTAAAAACTGTGTGCAAGATTTTTTAATTTGAAAAAAATCCCAGATAGGAACTGCTCTTATTTGACTTGCATTTCATGTGAGCGTCTGTGAGTTGTACGCAAAGGAGAAACTCACGGGTAAATTACCAATTAGTTGTTGAGAGAGAACTGAGGAACGCTAAAGCAGAAATTAGGATCTAATTATCTGCCTATATTATTGTCATTCAAGACCTGAAACTGCTGCGTTTTATAATTGTGGGGAGAATCTATTCCATCTGTGACAGTTCCCTGACTGGGCTGATATTCTTCTGAACGTCTAGGGGAGGTTAGGAGGCTTCTTTCTCTCCTCACCAATGGTTGGTGGTGTCCCAGGTTTGGACTTTTTTTGAGAATAGGATATGCAAGACCAGCAGGTATATAATGTGGAAATATTTGCTAGTTCCTTTTAAATGTTTAGAGTAAAAGTAGAATAATTCATTTAAAATATAGCCTCTATTTATACTTCCTCTAAAGACTGCTATAGGCCTGTTTTTGAGGGCTTTTATTTACTCTCTGCGTTTCAGGCTGCCCCAGGCCTTCTCTGCCCTGGTTGTGTGCCTCGGGACATTCTCATTGCTGAGTCCTGGATGCGCCTTCCCTAAATACCTCATTAACACTCTCAGGCTACTCGTTAGCAAAGGTAGTGTCTCCTCCAGGGCCCTTAACAATCTCATGGTCAGTCCTGTTCTTGCATACAGAAGGCATTCAGACAGTGCTGTGTCAAACATGCATTCTACAGACGCAGCCCCAGCCTCCCTGACCTCCCGCTCTTCTTCCTTTCTCAATTAGAATCCCCACCTTTTTCTTTTTTTTTTTTGCAGTAGTGGAATTGAACCAAGAACCTCATGCATGCTGTTTGTGTTCTACCATTGAGCTACCCCAGTCCCTTCATTTCTTTCCCTCCTTTCCTTTTTTTTGAGACAGAGTCTCGCTAAAGTTGCTTAGGGCCTCAATAAATTGCTGAGGCTGTCTTTGAACTCGTGATCCTCCTGCCTCAGCCTCCCAAGCCGCTGGGATTAGAGGCGTGTGTCACTGGGCCCGGCTCCTTCTGCTAGTTTTTAATCCTCTCTAGCATTTGCTTTCTCTGTGTAAATGGTATATTGAGACCAGACGCTCTGCATTCCAATTTAAAGGAGCCATACCAAGTTTGCCACAAAACCAAATACAAGTTCAAGGACATTTAACCATGCAGTGAAACTTGTCAAGACAATCTTCTTCTGCATCTTTTGTGTAAATAGGAACTCCATAATAAACTGCCATTTTAAATCCAACTCTGAGTGATGGTCAGCAAGAAGAGCATGGGTTATTGTGAGATTTAAGGAGATAGAATATGCATATATTCTAGCTCAGTATTCCTTCTTTCCTGTCTTTTGTCATGGTGGTCCGGTTACATTTGTAGCTTTTACAGTGTGTAGCTCTGCTCCATAAAGAATCATTAAGAACTTAATGAGCTGTATTTCCTCCAATGCCATGGGCTGTGTCAACACAGAGCTAAACATTGTGACAATTTTTGGCTGAATTGAGTTAACTGACTGAATGTTTTGAAGTATTGACACAGCAGATAAAGGAGTGAGAACTGTAGTCAAGCCAGCTATTTGGTATGATGAGAAACGGCAAATGCTTAAACAATAAAACTAGAAACGAGAGCCGGAATGTGAGAAGCTGGTGGAAGTTGTGAGTAGCCACAGGGTCCCTGGAATGTGCCTGCTCAGGGACCCGGCTCGGTTGGCATCCGCGGGAACAAGAAGCTGAAGATACCCTGAGTCACCCGATGAGTCAGGTGGGGCTGAAGGGCTACGCTGACTTCAAACCTGTACTTCCTTCCTCTGGTCTCTGACAATGGGGAGGGGCTGTCCAGAGGCGGGTACCCCCCAATGGGCTGGGTGTTGGATATCTTTGCAAGGGAAGTTGGAGCAAGGATTGTGTTAATTGGGAAATATTTATTCACCCATTTGATTTTCTTTCCTTCCTTTACCTCTCTCTCTCTCTCTCTCTCTCTCTCTCTCTCTCTCTCTCTCTCTCTCTCTCTCTCTCTCTCTCTCTTTCCACTGGGGATTGAACCCAGGGGCACTTTACCACTGAGCCACATCCCCAGCCCTTTTTATGTTTTATTTTGAGACAGGGTCTGACAAAGTTGCTTAGGGGCTTTCTAAGTTGCTGAGGCTAGCTTTGAACTTGTGATCCTCCTGCCTCAGCCTCCCAGGTGACTGGGATTACAGGCGCACGTCACCGCACCTGGCGATCCATTTGATTTTCAGTGCATATTCTTAAAGTTAAAAATGAAAATTTGTTTTATCTTGCCAGCATGTATAAAGCTGAGTTGTTACATATATATGTTATAGACAAATAATATATTCATGTTATCTGACACGCATACAATGTACATAGTATTACATATAAGTATAGTATTATTTCTCAGATATAGGATAAAACTATATGTAAACTATATATAATTTAATATATATTATATGTAAATGTATACTATATGTGAAACATATAGTTTACACCCAGATTATATGTATGTAAGATAACATGTATCTCATAAATCTGTTTCTCTCTATAGACAGACAGATGATTTAGTAATTTGAAGCCTTGAAATGCATTTACTAGCATGGATAACCTTACCTAAGAGCAAATACACATGATGGTAACTTGGTACATCATTTCTGGAAGGTTTTTGACCAGGACATCAATAAGAAATTCCATGCTTCCCCAGCTACCTGCCATGGGAGAACCAACAAAAGAGATAAGTTTCCATCAACACAATAACATTTGGTTTGAGGATCAGTCTCTGAGAACAAGATCTCCTACAATGACCAACTTAGTTGACACAACACAATTTTACCTCCACAAAAGTACTGCGAGAGGTCGTGGGGGTTGTTGTAACTGGGTTTGGCATCTCTATGTGATGGGAGACACAGCTAGTAGGAAGTGGGACTTTTCAAGGGGCCAGTCCAGAGAAGACTGGAGAAAGGATTTGACTGCACACATCAATCAATTCAGGAAAATAACCATTTAGGTTGGTTTTCATTCCGGGACTTTCTTTCCCCACATGTCATCGATTGGAATGATCAAATCACTTTGTGTAGACATAGACTTGAGATTTAGCCTATTACCTCTTCTCCCTGGTGGCCTTTATTTCTCCCAAATCTTTGACATACAGCTTCTGCCAAAGAACACCTGACCAAGGACATGGGTCATGGTGTGTGTGTGTGTGTGTGTGTGTGTGTGTGTGTGTGTTTGTGCAAACCACAGTATTTTGCAGTGTTTCCAAAGAACCTAGAGGGCATGCATTAAACAATAAATGCAACCCAGCTAAAATTAACTCCTGCTGGCAAGGATGGCTATAAATGTCAAGCTAAGGATTTTAAAGACTTACAGTAGTTCAGACATAGCTTGTACATTTATAAGCATTATTGAGTTGGAAGATAATGACAGTCACATGTGGAGAATAGAATATGACATCTTAACGTATGTTCTTCTTCTCTATGAGTCTCAGGAGTCCAATTATTGAAACTTAAAAATGCAGCACTTTAGTGCATGAGTATAGAACCAGTGGGAATAATTAATACTAAAAATTTTAATCTATTTACAGGCCTTACAAAACCACATAGAATAACTGGGGTAGGGGGGATATGCCTGAGAAAGACATTTAATTGTGTGATTTCACTTTGAATTTTTGTTTTTAAAAATGTATGTATTTCTACTTGAAGCTGTCTGCCATGTTGTATCTCTTCATGTTAATGTCATTTCCATGTCTTGGTATAACGAGATAAATGTTGTCAAATCTACTAGCACTGTGTGTTTTGGGCTGAAGTATCTGGATTTATTAGTGAGGATATTTTTTCCTACAAGGCACAAAAAGTCTGACTCAAATGATCTTAAACAATAAAGACATTTGTTGGCTCCTATAACTAGAGGTGAGGGGGGGCCCTAGGGTCAGCTCATCCTGGTGAATCTGGCTTTGTTTGGAGAAATCCCAGCAGCTACCCTCTACCAGCTCCTGTTCTATATCTATAATTGTGGAGTAAAAACAAAGAGATACATATCAGTTGGGACATATTCTGATGACAAAAGGGGGGGAAATAGGGAAGGGAGAAATGGGAAAAGAGAGAGAGGAAAGAGAAAGAGAGAGAAAGAAGGAAAGAATGAACCACTAAGCAACAGCTTGTCAAAAGAACCTTGGCTTTTTTCATAGAGACAATGTGTGCCCTTTACAAAAGTACACATCTCCCTAGGATAGGCTTTCCAGATTTAGCAAAAGCAAGCAAGAAAAGGATACACAACACGGAGCATATTTTCTTACACTAAAATTATTTGTTGTTTATCTGAAATTAAAATTTAACTCAACATCCTATATTTCATGTGGCATCTCTCCCCCCCGGCTGTGGAGACAGCAGCATGGCCATGATAGAGAGAGTCTGTAAAAAGGACTTCCATAAAATCTTTTTAAAAGATGGACCAGCTGGAGGCATCACGATACCTGACTTCAAATTATACTCCAGTGCTCTAGTAACAAAAACTGCATGGAACTGGCATATAAACAGCACATATTCTGTACAGTGGTACAGAATAGAAGACACAAAGATGAACTCACAGATCCTTGACAAAGGATCTAAAACATACACTGGAGAAAAGAAAGCCTTTTTAACAAATGGTGCTGGGCAAACTCATTACCCATATGTAAAAGAATGAAACTAGATCCTTATCTCTCACCCTGCACAAAAATCAACTCGAAATGGATCAGAGACCTAAGAATTAGAAACTATGCATCTCCTAGTAGAAAATGTAGGGTCCACACTCCAGTGTACAGGCATGGGCAAAGTCTTTCTCAATAGGACTCCTAAAACTTAGGAAATAATGCTGAGAGTTAATAAATGAGATAACATCAAATTGAAAAGCTTCTGCAGAACTGAAAAAACTTAACACTAAAAATCCAAACAATCCAATTGATAAACGGGCACACAACTAAAAAGGTACTTCTCAAAAAAAAAAAAAAAAAAAAAATACAAATGGCCAAGAAATATATGAAAAACTGTTGAATATCATTGGCAATTAGGGAAATGCCAATCAAAACTGCACTGAGATTTCATCTCACACCAATCAGAATGGCAGTCATCAAGAACACAATCCATAATAACTGGCATGGTGGCACACACCTGTAATTTCAGGAGGCTAAGGCAGAAGGATTGCAAGTTCAAAGGCAGTCTCAGCAACTTAGCAGGACCTAAGCAACTTACCAAGACCCTGTCTCAAAATAAAAAGTTAAAAAGGACTAGGAATGTGGCTCAGTGGTTCAATCCCTGGTACCAAAAAGTCAATCAACCAACCAATCAAATATATATATAATATATATATTCTTACATATATGTAACATATATACATGTGTGTATATATGTTATATATATACAGGTATAATGGTATATAGATATATACATGTGTATATATGTATATATATGCTTTATTATTTGTATTCTTTCATACATGTATATACATGTATATACAAATACAAATACTTTTATATACATATATGAAAGAATACAAATAATAAATGCTGGAGAGGATGTGAAGAAAAAGGAACATTTTACACTGTTGGTGGTATTGTAAATTAGTACAACCACTATGGAAATCAGTATGGAGGTTCCTCAAAAGACTAGGAATGGAACCACCATATGACCCAGCTATACCACTCCTCTGTATTTATCCTGAAGAATTAAAGACATTATACTATAGTGATGCATGCATACCCATGTTTATAGCAGCACAATGCACACTAGCCAAACTATGAAACCAATCTAGGTATCCATCAACAGATAATTGGATAAAGAAAATGTGGCATATATGCACAATGGAGTTTTATTCAATCACAAAGAAGAATGAAATTATGTCATTTGCAGGAAAATGGATAGAATGTCAGAACATTATGTTAAGCGAAATAAGCCAAACTCAGAAGGTGAAGAGTCATGTGTTCTCTCATATGCTAGAGAGGAAAAGAAAGGGGGCGTGGCGGGGATCTCACTGAAGGGAGATGGGGGAAAGGGACAGGAGGTGGGAGGGAGGGGGGAAGTGCTGGGGAATGAAATCGGTCAAATTATTTTGTCATATTGTGTGCATGTATGAATATGTAGCAACAAATCCCACCATTATGTACAACTCCAAAGCACCAATAAAAAAAAATGTGGAAAAAAGAAAAAAAAAAAGATGAACTAAACTTGTCAAACACAATCCTTGTGTTCTTTGCCAGTTGGGCTTGCCATGCAGTATGGCAATTTCTGAAATGACCAGCTTTGCAAAAGAGAGTTTATTCATGAATGACCAAGACTGTGGAGCTGGGGGATGAAGGAGAGGGCTGGGGGTATTTGTGGATAAAAGAGCAGAATGGTCTGCAGCATGGGGGAGGAGTAATGTAACTGATGGTCTGTACGCATGTAATTAAACTTAAACGTAATTAAACTTCATGACTCCTCATAGGACATGTTCAGAGAGCGGTGACATGAGCTTGAGCTGAGGGTGGAGATTGGCTCTCTGATGTCAAAATGCCATTCATCGGCCCAACTGAAGGGTCTGCTGTTCTCATAGGTTTAAGCTACCTCCAAATTCTTGAAAAACAACTTAGTTGATTATTATCATTGCACATAAGGCAGGCTAGTGGGGGTATATTTTCTAGCTATGTAACCACTAAAATTGGTGCTAAATGCAAGGAACTCTAGCATGCAAAACTAGAGTGTTTATTTGGGTTTTCCTTCATTTCTCTTTGCCCTTCCATTTTCCTCCTGCATGGAATTTGCACTGATTATCTTGCAGCCAGGGGATTTAGGTCACACTTTAAGAATTGCAGAAAAGAAGGGAGGAGAGCCCAGGCTCCTCAACCAGCCCTGGATCGCCTACTCCCAGATTTCTTGTTGTTTAAAAACAAACAAATGAAGCTCCTATTAATTAAGTCACTGGAGTTCAGTTTCTGTTAACATCCTACCAGAGGTAGTCCTGGCCCATACAGCTACCCGCTGCTGGAGGAATGAGACAGGGACTGGCTAGTTGGTCACCAAACATTTCTGTTTTCTTCTTGGCCACACAGCTAGACTACATTTCCCAGCCCCCTGCAGTAAGGCGGGAGTCTGTGGCTGAGTTCTGACTGAGGGAATGTGAAGAGAAGGATATGTACCTTCCAGGCCTGGTGCTTGCCTGCACCTGCTCTTCCCACCTGCAGCAAGAACACTGGCCCTGGGAAGGGTGGGGATACTGAATGCAAGCAGCCTGGGCCCCAGATGACTGGGGGGCAGAGGGCTTCCACCTCGTGCTGACCCTCAATGTACTGTAATATGAGCAAGAAGCCTTCCTCACGTGGACACACTGAGTTGCGAGGTTCCTCGGGATCGGTCATGTCAACATCATGTGTCCTAAGAGGGACTGCATCAAGTCTAGGATTGCAAGCAGGAATCCTGAGACGCACCCTCATTGGGCCATAAGTCCTTTGTCCACTCTTTAATGAATGGAATGTGCTGATTGACTTAAACAAACCTTGAATGAATCCATGGAGCTGGGGGCGGAGATTTTCCCTAGAGGCCTGTGATCAGTCAGGCCTAGCAGGAAAGAGATGACACACTCAATTGAGTAATGTGAGCAGAGTTTAATAAAGTCACTATTTACGAAGATGGGGAGGGCTGTTAGAGATTCCACAGGCAGACACAGTACCTGGTGGCTGGTGTCAGCCAAGATCTGTATCCCTAGGCTTGGAAAGTGAATCAGTGAATGAATTCCAGAACCTAGAGATGGATGTACTATAGGTACAGATAGTCTGTGGGGAGGGGCCTGCTTCTCCAGTCCTAGACCTTAGGTTGAAATATGTTGTCAGTCTGCATGGAGGGAGTCAGGGAATAACTCTTGGTGTGGGGTCCCCCAGTTCCTCACCCCTTTCTTTCTGTGTCCTAACCAAAAAACATGATGCCTTGGCTGTGCTGTGACTAGCCAGCTGCAGGTTTTTCCCAGCAGAATTGAAACCAAACCACGGCCTTGAACATTCCCAGGCACTGATAAAGGTATCCAGGCTGTTGCCAAAACACTGAAAGAAACTGGCCCTGACCCTGCACCAAATTCCTTAAACCCTTATAAGCTTCACATCCTGACCTACTTGGTGTGAGCACATCCCAGGTAGGATATCTTTCTCTTCATGTCCACTGAGAGGACATTATACTCTGCTCTGTAAGCAAGTTCCCCCAGTTAATGCTTTGGACTGATCACCCTGGCATTTAGTGCTTCTTTCTTTGGAATCCCAAATGGTCCCATCTAGGGAAGGTTTGGGATGTGCTCTTGTCAGAATTACCTTGTCATCACTTTAGGGCTGACTCCAGCCTTAGGTTCAGCCAAAAGGAAACACTGAGCATTATTCTTCTCCTACCTTGTCATCTGTGGGTTCTCCCCATTGGCCAGATCCAGCTGGAAGGTCAAGGGCACAAGAGCCCATGATGTAGTCCATGAAGGTCAGGCTCCCAGGGCAAAGCAAGATGAAAAAAGGAGAGAGTGCATGGAGCACAACCTAAACCAATTCCCAGTTCTGTTCGTATGGAAGAAGGGGATCAGGGGTGGTGGGGAATCATCCACAGTTTCTACCTCACGGTCACACCTCAGGCCCTGGGGACTAAAATGTGACTATCAACCAACCAATCAATCAATCCATCCGTCAATTTTTTGCCCATTTGATAAGAACAAATAAATGACTTCTGAATTTCTACTCACGTCATAAATTCCAAGTTCTGTATGATGTCAAATAACTTATTTATCAAAGCATTAGAGTTGCCGCGACAACAGAATTAAATTTAGTAGTATTCGATTTACACATTTGCTTTAATTCTTCTCCCAGAGCTCTTAATTTATTTCTGTCTCCTTAGGATTTGGAAGTGTTCTGCTAACAGCCATTATACTATCCATAATATCCATTGATTTATTAATATTTTTATGTAATCCAGTGACTTTTATTGGCCAGGACTTTTTGATCTCTTGTAATTGGTTTTATTCCAGAACATCTTGATGCAACTGATGCTGGAGACAATGTGAGGTTTGTATTTTTTGTACTGAACAAATCCCCACATTGATTCACACTTGACGGCTAATTGTGCCTAATTTTTGGGCCTGCTGATATCAATCACAGCAGTCTAGTAATGCATTTTTAGATCACATGCCAAATTGTTTTGAAGACCTTCACGTATCTTCTCCTGTGGAAGCTTTCCTTAATTACATGTTTATAAAGTTTTTAGTGACAATCACATTTTCCTACCATAGAACCTCCCTGTAATTGTGGTATAGCAAGTATTACTATTAAGTAAAATTTGGTAACTAATGCTTATTATTGAGCAATCATAAAGATAGGTAAATATAAGGCAAAAATAAAAATCATTTTGTCCTATTCCCCAAGTATAACTTTCATTAACATATTGGTATATATTTTTTTCAGAATTTTCTCTAAGACTTATGTAGTTGTTTCTTACAAAATGGGATCTCACTGAATATACTGTTTTGCAACTGCTTTTTTATTTTTTTGCTTACACTGTGGACATTTTTGTGTGTGTGTTAAAAAACCTGTTTGCCAGGCGTGGTGACACATGCCTGTAATCCCAGCAACTTGGAAAGCTAAGGTAGGTTGTAAGTTTGAGGGCCGCCTCAGCAACTTAGTGAAACTTCACCAGACCCTGTAAAAGTAAATAAATATATAAATAAATAAATAAACAAATAAATAAAAATAAAAGCATGCTTGTACAATGCCACTTTTTATTTTTTTGGTTCCAGGGATTGAACCCAGGGGTACTTAACCTCTGAGCCACATCCCCAGCCCCTATTTGCATTTTATTAGGGACAGGGTCTCTCTGAGTTTCTTAGGGCCTTGTTGAGTTGCTGAGGCTGGCTTTGAACTCCCAAGCTGCCTCCCAAGCTGCTGGGATTACAGGTGTGCCCCCCTGTGCCAGTCTCACTTTTTAAAAAAGTTTTAAATTGACAATAATTGTGCCTTATAAACCTCATTGATTCTGGTACTGCCACTGTGCAAAGCTGGCAATGCCATTTTTAACAGCTGCAAAGTGTTCCACTATAGATATACTATGATTAATTTAAATCCTCATCTGAATATGAACCTTTGACTTGTTTCTAATTGTTTTTTTGCTATTACTTACAATGTCCAAAAAAATTATTGTGCATTCATCTTTTAGTTCTTATTCAATTATTTTCTTTGGACAAATTAGCTAGAAATAGAACTGCTGGGTCACATGATAAAATGTTATGGCTTTTTGATATACATCTGAAGCAGATACTGTAATCTTATGTAAAATGTATCCCTTCGGGATCATCTTGAATTTGACATGTTTTGGATGAAATAGACATCTTCACTGTCACAATTTTGGACCTTAAGATGCAGATGACACTATACCTTCTTGTTCTCATGTCTAGATTTAACTTGGAGTACACAGTGAGAGAGCTTGGTTGCAAGCAACAGAAATGGACTCTGACTGAAGCAGAAGAGTAATTTATGAAAAGGTAGTTTTCTGACTTTCTGGAGGGCAGGACCCCTGTGAAAGGCTAGGCAGGCAGGAGAAGGGATGAGAACCAGGCCCCAGAGCTGTTCTACTGGAAACCCATGCCTACTGCCACAGAATTCTAGTAAATGCTGTAGCTTCATGATGGCAGCCTCACTTCTAGCCCTTAGGCACTCACAACTCCTTTTCCAATTACCATTTCTGAAAGTCTCTGTGATTTTCCTCCTGAGGCCTGCCTCTGGCAATGCACTACCAGCCCTGGTGGGACAGACTGAGTGTCATGGAGTGACAGTACCCTCAGTTCAACAGAGGATCAGAGGATGTGCTGGTCAGTTTGGGTTATGTAACAAAATGCCATGGCCTGGGTGCCTTAAACAACAGCAATTTATTTTCTCACAGTCTTAGTAGGTTGGAAGTCCAAGACCAAGACCAAGATTCTGACCAATTTGGTTTCAGGTGTGATGTCTCTTCCTAGTTTCTAGATGAGCACTTTCCTGCTGTGACCTCTTGTGGCCTTTCTTCACACATAAATGGGGGGAGAGAGAGAGAGAGAGAGAGAGAGAGAGAGAGAGAGAATATGAGAATATGAGTTTCCCTTCTGTAAGGATATTAATCTCATTGAATCAGGGTGCCACCCTTATGACTTCATTTAACCTTAATTATTTCCATACTCCAAATATAAGGCTTGGACATATGAATTATGCTGGGGTTAGGGCTTCAGCATATGAATTTGAGGAGGGGGACAGACACATACATGTAGTCTATAACATAGGATAAGTAGGGCAATAATTTGGATATGTCATGTTGCCCAATACTTGGTCCCAATTGCAGCAATGTTGAAGTGGGGCTCTTGGGAAGTGATTGGATCTTGAGGACTCTGACCTCATCAGTGGACTAATCCTTGATAATTGAATAACTACTGAAAGGTGGAAACTGTAGGCAGGTGGGTCATGGTTGGAGGAATAGGTCACTGGGGGTGTGCCCTTGGGAACCATAATTTTTCCCTGGCCCCTTTCTCCTTGCCCCACCCTCCTTCCTGGCTGCCATGAGCTGAGCAGCTTTCCTCTGCCACATCCTTCCACCATGATGTTCTGCCTTACCTCGGACCCAGAGCAATGGAGTCAGATGACCCTGGACTGAAACCTCTGAAACTGTGAGTTAAAATAAATATTTCCTCCTCTAAGTTGTTTTCCTCAGGTGTTTGTCATAATGATGAAAAACTGACTAATACAGGTAGTCTGGATTTCTCCCCTGTCGGTGGGGGTAACTTTGAGGCTTATTCTAAACCATCTTCCTGGGGTCTCCAGCAGGTCCCAAGCTCAGGTGCTCATTAGAGGTAACCTGTGGATTAAGAAGCACTTTTGTTCCCTAACTTTCCAATCAGTGCTTCCTGACCTCACATTCCCAAGTAGGCGATCTGTCTTTAAAGTCTTATTTCAGGGTCTGCTTCTGAGGGAATCTGACTTGGCAGGTGGTTTTGGGTCAAAGGCATTCCTGAAACAAGGCTGCTGCTGATATCAAAGAAGAAACATACTCCCCTGCTCTGAGTGTCAAGGCTGGTAGGGCTGAATGATGCTACCTGCTTGCACACTGGTGGCAAGGGAGCCTGGAAAAGCAAATCTGCCTTAGTCAGCTGAGTTTTAGAGCCATTAAGTGGTGCATTGGTCTGCTTGCTGGTACTGTAACAAATACCTATGATCGTCAAGTTATAAAGAGAAATGGTTTATTTTGGCTCACAGTTTTGGAAGATTCAATCCATCATTGGTTGCTTCTACTGCTTTTGGGCCTGTGGAAGGAGCATATGATGGAGAAAGCCCATTCACCTCATGGCCAGGCATGAAAGAGAGAGGAAGAAGAAAGGGCTGGGATCCTAATATCTCCTTTGGGGACACAACCTCCAGTTTCCCAACTTCCCCCTATTAGACCACCAACTCTCAAGGTTTCCACTACCTCCCAATAGTACCAGAGTCTGGGGACTAAGTCTTCAACACATGTGCCTTTGGGGCACATTTATCCAAACTATAGCAGGTGAGAAGTTTGTTAAATGCAGGAAAGAGCTTCAGAAACAGAGCAGGCAAGAAGAACAATAAACATTCAAGCGCAGTCTATGTATTTTTGTTGGGTGACTCTATTTTCCTACTATGAAAAACAGGTGGTATTCAGAGGTGTTGCAAAAGCCATTGTTAGCATGTAAAATACTGGTGTTTTCTCCTTTTAGTTGTCTTTATAATTCAGCCCCACTCCTGTTTCAATGACAGAGGGAGTAATAAGGCATCTGCTGCAGTTCCACAAACATAGAAAATGATCTACTAGCCACTCTTAGGCTGAAAGAAAAATGAAGTGAGACATTCTTCTGCGCAGATAAACAAACACAGGGTTTGAGTCCACAGGTGGGAGAACTTTATATAAAAGCAATTTCTCAGTCTTTTTCATACTAACTTTTTTTATGGAAGACTGTGGGTCTCCTCCAGGGAAAACACTTAGCTCAGGATTTTCTGAAGTTCTGATGTGGATGCTTGTGGCCATCTGGGCCTGCCTAATGATGGGACGGAGAATGTCTTGGGGGAGGGAGATTGATTTGTTGGTAATGAGGAAACAGCTCAGTGGCATTATTCTGCCTCATTGAAGCTTTGGTTGGAAGAGAACAGGTAGCATGTTAATCAATGCAGATTTTAAAGTATCCACAGTAATGAGATTTTCAAGAGCATAAGAACTTTATTCCCAAGGACCTTATTCCCTATTGTGGAATATTCATTTTTTTAAATGAATATTCATATATGCTTCAAGTAAATGCCTTGCCAAACTTACGAAAATAAAATATGTCATTCCCAGTCTTTAGAGATTGTTGTTGTCCTGGGAAGCTAGATAAACTGTCCCAGATAGATGTTTATTGATGATTCTATTATTAAAGAAAATATTTTCAATATTTTAATATGTAGTTTGTAAAGTTAAAGAAAAATTAAAGGACTTGGGTTGTGGCTCGGTGGTAGACACTTACCTAGCACGTGTGAGCCACGGGGTTTGATTCTTACCACCACATATAAATAAATGAATAAAATAAAGGTCTATCAACATTAAAAAAAGAAAAAAAAAGAAAAAAGAAAAGTCGAACAACTTCATTCTGCCCAAGCTGATACCAATTATCTTGTTATATGTGTTTCTAGAGTGTGAGTAGGTTGAGAAGAGAGCCTAGATAATGTAAAAGGAATTCCCAGGCTCTTTTTTAACCTCAAAAAAATAATAACGATGGTAAAAGTAGCTGACCATGTTAGTTTTCTTTGTTATAATTGAATGCCACAGACTGGGTAACTTACAAAGAACAAAGGTTTACTAAACTCATGGTTTTGGGACTGGAAAGACCAAAGGCTGTGACTGGTGAAAGCCTTCTTGCTGGTGAAGACTGCAGAGTCCTGGGGTGGGGCGGAGCATTCACATGGTGAGAGGAACACATGTATGGGATAGAGCAAAAGTGGTTTCTGTAACAGACCCACCTGCAAATAACCCCATTGATCCATTTTTTTTTTTTTTTTGGCATTGGGTATTGAACCCAGGGCACTCTATTACTTGACTCCATCTCCAGTGCTTTTTATTTTTCCTTTTGAGACAGGGTATCACTAAGTTGCTGAGGCTGGTCTGGAACTTGCTGTTCTTTTGCTTCAGCCTCATGAGTCATTGGAATTACAGGCAGCTCAGCTCTTAATTACTTCTTTTTTAAAATTTATTTTTATTGTAAACAAATGGGATACATCTTGTTTCTCTGTTTGTACCTGAAGTAGAGGCAGACCATTTGTGTAATCATACATTTACATAGGGTAATGGTATTTGAGTCATTCCATTAGTTTTTCCTTCCCCAATCCCCTCCCACCCCTCTTTTCCCTCTACACAGTCCCTCCTCCTAATTACTTCTTAAAGATCTATCTATCCCACCTCTTCATGCCTCACAACGAGGCCTGCATTTCAACATGAGTCGTGATGAGGACATTCAAACTACAGCATTCTGATCCAGCATCCCCAAACACATGTTTTTCTCACAATGCAAAAGACAATCATTCCATCCCAGTAACTGCAGAAGTCTTAACCTGTTCCAGCATCAACTCAGAAGTCCAAAGTCTCCTCTGGGTCTCAGGGTGAAGTCCTTCCAGCTGTGAGCCTGAAAACTCAAACCAAGTTATCTGCTGCCAAGACAACGGCGGAACAGGCAGAGGATAAATGTTCCCATTCTCAAAGGGAAAGAGAGGCAGAAAGAAGGAATTACAGGGCCCCAAGCAAACCTGAAACTAGCAGGACAGATATTAAGTCACCAGATTGCAGAATGTGGCACCCACACACTTACATACACATTTGCTTGTGTGTGTGTGTGTGTGTGTGTGTGTGTGCACATACTATTACAAACATTATGACTGTTAATTTAAAAAATTATTACCACCCTATGTAAATGTATGATTACACAAATGGTATGCCTCTACTTCATGTACAAACAGAGAAACAAGATGTATCCCATTTGTTTACAATAAAAACAAATTAAAAAAAATTATAAAGTGCTATTCACATCCATTCACACTTAATCCTGACATTAAAAAAATAAATCTAGGACTGGGGATATAGCTCAGTTGGTAGAGTGCTTGCCTTGTAAGCACAAGGCCCTGGGTTCTAATCCCCAGCACCACAACAAAACAAAACAAAAAAACTGTGAAGAGGTCTGGGGTTGTGACTCAGTGGTAGAGCGCTCGCTTAGCATGTGGGTTCCATCCTCAGCACCACATAAAAATAAATAAATAAAATAAAGATATTTTGTCCATCTACATGGACAAAAAACCCAAAAAAACTGTGAGATAGGTAGGGCAGGTTGTATTCTCTCAATATCACCTGCATGGACTTCTCTTATTGCTAACATTGTTAATTACCTGGTGTCATGAAATAAAGATGCAGGGATAGACATCATATCACAGTAATATTATAATTAATTATAATTTCCAGACTTTGTGAAGTCTGTGGAATTTGTCCCTTTTGGAAATTTGTAATCTATCATAGTCCATTTTTTTAAAAAAATAAATGTTCATGCTCACACCTACTTTAAAAAAATTGTTTTTGGACCTTTATTTTATTTATTTATTTATATGTGGTGCTGAGACTCGAACCCAGTGCCTCACACGTGCCAGGCAAGTGCTCTACCACTGAGCCACAACCCCAGCCCACTCACATCTATTTTTATATTTATACTTTTTGTGTCCTTTGGCTTAAAGAAGTTCTCCAAAATTATATTAGCGGCAGGTCGCAACAAAACCTGGATCTTCCCCTGCACCTACACATGGAATATAAACATGCTAGTTATGCCTCACAGTAAATTCTGATGCACCCACGGGAGAGTCTTTTTAGGCTGGGTCTTTGGAATTCTGCCTCTAAAAGTGTGATGATAACACTCTAGATCTGGTCACCATGTGAGAAACAACTCTTTTCCCCCACAACATACTTAATAGAGACAGAGTCCAACACAGTTGAGGAAATTAGTCCTGTTTCCACATAGGAGTGAACTTAGTCTTATTTTGAATCAGGCAGGTCATCAAAGGAATAGCCAGTTTGGTCTTAGCACCTTGACCTTAACATTTGTCCCATTGATATGGCAAATAAAATTTTGCACAAAAAAAATTGACCAACTCCTATAAAATTCACTTTTAAAATCATGTCTGTTGTAACTTAGATCACTGAATCCTAGAATGACATTCAGCTGGTACAGGCATACTGACTGACTGTAGCTGGCCTCTGTTCTGATTCTGTGATACCCACATTCTATCAGGTATTAAATATTTTGGATAAGTACCCTCTTGCAAACATCTCTGGACTTGGGGCTATCTTGAAATCTCCTCAGGATTTGTCACTTTGCACAGTCAATTTTCACTAACCCAGTCAATAAATATAGCCAGTTGTCTCGAGTCAGGTTTCCTGAGAAGCAAAACTTGGATCTTTGAGCAGCCTCGGTTGACCAGGGAGAACTCTGGTGCAGTACCTACAGGGCAGCAAGGGATGCAGGATTGGGCTGAGGCAGATGAACTGGGCAGTGGACATTTGAGCTGATATGCTGGCGTGTCATGGAGCTAGGATGGCTCATCTCCGAGTGTCTGAGACAAGGAGAGGGCTCGGGCCTTTGCATTAACCACTCATTAAATGTGAGCTATCCCCGTGTTGCACAGGGCCCATGGTGCACATTCTCCCCAGTTCTGCAATCAATAATGCCCTATTGTAGCTCTAAATCTGCTTTAGTAAGTGACTTGACACCTTGTGTTATGGTTTAGATATGAGATGCCCCCAACAGTACAATGCAAGAAATTTCAGAGGTCAAATGTTTAGATCATGAGAGGTGTGACCTAATCTGTGGATTGATCTGAGATGGATTAGCTGGACTACTGTAGGTAGGGTGTGGCTGGAAAAAGTAGATCACTGTGGGGTTGGGGCATGTGCCTTTGGGCTTTGCATTTTGTTCCTGGTGAGTAGAGCTCTTTCTGCATTCTGGTTGCCATGTCCTGAGCTGCTACTCTCTGCCACACTCTTCCACCATGATGTTCTGCCTCATGAGGGCCCAGAGTTATGGAGTCGGCCAACTGTGGACTGAAACTCTGAAATCATGAGCCAAAATAAACGTTTCCTCCTCTAAGTTGTTCTTATCAGGTCTCTTGGTCACAGCAGTGCAAAGCTGACTAAAGCACCTTGGCAAGCCACATATCAGGTTTTGACCTCTACCCTCTAGTCGGTTGTCAAAATGCACCTGCCTACCACTGTGGTGTGGGAGCATAGTTCTTGGGCAGCAGCTTTCTTTGATCACTGTGACTTTGGGAAAGGGACCCCAGGGAGAGACTTAGCTAGCAACATTCTGGCAGCAGCTGGGAGAATCAATGGCTCATCCAGAGAGATGATCCAGGTGGCCACTGAGCACACCTCACCCACAGCTCAGTGCTCCTCTGATCAGTCCCAGCTGTTGTTTCCCTGAATCACCCTCCAGTTGGGTCCATGTGCCCTCGCTGAACTGTCTACCATCTTTGTTTCAGTGGGCTGATGCATAAATCTATTTAAGGAGGCTTAAACAGGAATAGGAAGAGTTCAGATAGGCCATATGTGAAGATCCTAACATGTAGTTGATAAAGACATGGGGGGTTTCCCCATGGTTTGTGATAGGATGTCTTTGTTTTTATTTATTAAATGGTTTAAGAGTTCAAAGAAACTTACAGATTTAAAAAATAATAGGGGGCCGTTTTAATTTGATAAAATAAATTTGTTTAGAAGGAAGGAGTATATTTCCTGAAAGAGAACATGGTCACTTTCTAGATGATCCAATAACTTGGTTACTTTTTGGAGGAACGGTAGGGAAAGTCCTGTCACAGACTCTGGACAGAGGAAGAACTAAACTGCCACCCTAGTGTGGATCTGGAGTGTTCCTCAAAGGCCTAAATATTAAAAGACTTGGTTCCTGGCCTGTGGTAACTACTGGGAAAGTGGTGAAACCTTTCAGAAGTGGGACCTAGTGGAATGTTAGGTCCTTGAAGGAGGTAGTGGAACTTTATCCTCTTGTTCTCTTTTTGCTTTCCAGCTGCCATGAGGTGAGCAGTTTGCTCCTCCACATGCTCCCTGCCATGATGTGCTGCGTGGCTGTAAGTTTTAAAGCAATAGAACCAACCCACCCCCAAATTGTGAGACAACATAAACCTTTCCTCTTTTTAAATTGATTATCTCAGGTGTTTTGTTACAGTAAGGGAAAGCTGACTAACAGACTCTACACAGAAAAAAACAGCAGGCATTGGTAACTGGGGCTGGCAGCAGAAAGGGGTAGAAGGGATACTAGACAAGCAGTCCAGCAATGGGCAGGGCTCTACATAGTTTCTGGAGTAGGAATGACCAATGCTCTTTCAGAATAAAGAACAAAGATTTCCAATAGTCAACTTGGAGTATAGGTTTCGGCAATAGAAGCAGGTGTCCCAGAGCACAAAAGAGCTAAAATATCCAAGTTTGCTAGCATTCCACTATGTGATGGCAGTGCTTTGGGGAAAGTGGGTGTCAAATCTTTATCCACTGGGGTACCGTGGAGCAGAAAAGGGGCAGTGGGCACTGAGGCAAGACCAGAGAGCAGAGGGGGAATCCAGAAGAAACAGTAATTCAGAGACTAAGTAGCTTAGAAAAAAATGGCAGTTTCCACCACTGTTGTCTCTCTTTCCAATAAAGTGATATGAGAAAGGTCTTTGCATTTTCCCCTATTAATGATTGGAGTTTAAATCAGTTTTTATCAAGATCTCAGAGAAAATATGTTGACCCAGCAAGCTAAAGGATTTGTCACATCCAATAACAGATAGCTGTGAAAGACAGACAAGGGGCTGGTGGTCAGAGAAGGCTAGTGAAGGTAGTGATCACTGGGATGCAGAACTTTAAGTGGAACCAGATTATAATCTTTGTTCTCTATATCTTACTTTAGCCCCTTCTGCTTTGGAATCATGAAATAAAACTATGGGTCAATATTGAATTGCGGCTTACAAAACTTAGGAATTCATTTATCTTTACAGTCGCTTCAATCCCACAGAAGAAATCCTCGTAGACATATTGTGGAACAGCAGTTCTCAACCCTGGCCACTCACCAAAATTACCTGTGGAGCTTTTAAATATACAAATGCCAGCTACAGGTTCAGAATTTCTGGCAGCAGGACCTTGGGCATCTGTATGTTTAAACAACCTCACAGGGATTCTGCTGTATAGCCAGGGCTGAGTGCCATACTGTAGAAAATCATCTGATAAAATTCACCAGAAGAGAAATAACCATTTTTCACAAGTTGAAGAACAAAATTAAATATGCCATGATTTTTTTAGAGGAAACTGTGCCAATGTATCCTCATCGTGCTTTTAGTTTGTAAGTCTGAGATCCATCACAACTGCTAACTGGAAATGTGAGAAAACGAAATAACATCCTAAAAACTGCATTTCATGGAAAATGCTGCAACGCATTTCCTCAGCTGCAGAGCGTGGACATGTATTAAAGGAAAGATAGCACCTTGCAGAAGACATTTTGAATAAGATCCTGAGCTTTTGGGAGAATGCTGTGTTCTGTTGGCATAGACTGGGTCAAAGTGACACCAATGAGTGGTTAAAAAATTCCCCCCCCAAATGAGTTAAAAAGAGTGTTGGGGGCTGGGAGGGCTGCTGGGAGAGTAGAGAACATTCTTAGCATGTATGAGGCCCTGGGCTCAATCCTCAGCATTAAAAAAAAAAAAATCTTGGCACAGTATAGAAGCTGAACAGTGTCCTTGAAGCCAACAGACTTGAGAGATTCAGAAATGAAGAGCTGTTTCCAGACTCAATTGTGTCAAAATAAAGTCAGAGACACAAACAAACTCACAACTTTTTGGAGGGTTTTGTATACATTTAACTTCAAATGATTGCCTTAATTTTGGCTGTGTCTAGATCGAGACCTTACAAAACGAATAAAACATTATTGTGCAGAATTCTTATAGTTGATATCAAATCTCACCCATATTTTCATTTGATGATAATATACTTTGGTAACTTTGAATTCATTGAGAAATAATGGAATGATAAGAACATGTATATTTTAAACTCTAGGGATGTTGGGGAGGACGTACATGGTTCCATGATTTAAAAACAGCAAAGATGAGTTTGTTTTTCAACTCTCAGAATTACAGTTATGCAATTAAGTGGTTGACATCCAGAATTTAGCTAGTATCTTTGAAAAGCACCTGTCTCAAGTTTGAGGTCCCCTAGCAGGTTCATGGATGGAATGTATTCTGAGTAAATAAAAGTCCAATCTGGTGACAGATAGTCAATTTAATTACTAGAATATGTTGTGTATCTGGATATGTTGTGATTTTTATGCTGAACGTCACCCTGACAACGTGGGGATTTATGTTTTTAGAAAACATCCTAAGTAGGGTTAATTTTATGGCTGTCACTCAAGCTGAGCCAGGTGTATTTCCTCCTTTATTATTGTCTGCTTTTCTTCCTTGTGGTTTAGTCTTGTTGAGTGATATCTCTCCCAAAATTTCAAGATCTTTCTTTCATGAGGATGACTGTATCCATCTGACATTTCTAGGATGACTGAATTAACTTGACAATAATTCTGATAGGAGAAAGGAGGGTGGGCCAGGCCTTGGAAATTTCTAATTTTATCTGTTAGCAATTTATGAAACTCTAAAACGAGCTCAGCAATGGGAGTCAGTTTAAATTACTCCCTTGCTATCTATCTTCCTGTATGTCCTGTGAGACTTCATCCTGTCTATCCTGTCTAGCTGTTGATCACCTCTTAAATCCATCCACTGTAGGTGTTTCATACAGACTACCCATTTTCTTTTTTCTTTTTTTCTCTCTCTTTTTTTTACTATGTTATTAGTTTTCTATCTGATTTCTTTGGAGCAAGGCTAGCAATCTGACCATCATGTAATAGTTAGGATTCTTTTGGTTGCAAATGATTGAAAACCTAAACCAAAATAATTTATGGAAAAAAAAAAAAAAAGAAAGAAAGAAAGAAAAGAGAAAAGAGAGAGAGAGAAAATTTTTTTCTTTTTGGCGTATGGAGTTGAATTGTACAGGGGTCATTCATCCAAGAGGTTCAGTGTGTCCTCAAAGGATGGAGGTAGGAGTAGGACTTCTCCATTCTAATTTCTTTTGTTCTTTTCTTGTACTGGGGATTGAACTCAGGGGTGCTTAACCACTAAGTCACATTCCCAGATCTTTTTTACATTCTATTTAGAGATAGGGTCTTGTGAAGTTGCTTAGGGCCTCCCTAGGTTGCTGAGGTCAACTTTGAACTTGTGATGCTCCTGCCTCGGCTTCCCGAGTCATTGGTATTTTGTGCCACCGTGCCCAGCTTGGACTTCTCCATTCCTGACTCTAATTCCGGGGATGCTGGCCCACATAGAGTTGTCTCTTGATATTCCTAGAGGATTGATTCCAGGCCCCTGCAGATACCAAAACCTGTGGCTGCTGAAGTCCCTTATATAAAATAGTACAGTCTTTGCGTAGAACCTGCATACAACCTACGGTATACTTTAAATCATCTCTAGATGACTTATAATACCTAATGTAATGCAATTGCTATTAAATGGTTATTAGACTGTGTTATTTAGGGATTAATGACAAGAACAGAAGGTCAGTACAGACACAACTTTTTTTTCATAATATCTTCAATCTGCGGTTGGTTGAATCCATGAATTTGGACATGGGTATGGAGTGTCAACTGCAAGGGCCTTGTGAGACTTAGAAAAAGGGCTATTTCCTTCAGTAAACAGCATTTAAGTTACTGCATTTTTATCTAGTAATGATGATTACAAAATCGTTCTGTGAAGTTGTTCAGATCAACTATTGAACATGAAGTCATAAATATATAGTTAGTTCCCACTTAGTTATTAGAAAAACTGAAATCTTTATGATATAATACTTTGTTGTAAAATTGGGCTCAGATTGTGGCTCAGTGGTAGAGCATTCTCTTAGCATGCATGAGGCCCTGGGTTTGATCCTCAGCACCACATAAAAATAAAATAAAGGTATTGAGTCCACCTACAAGTAAAAAAAAAAAAAAGTTACATATCTTGATTTTGAGATCAGTGCTTACTTCAATAACTCATCTTCTATTAAAAAAGATTTCTAACCAGGAGCAGTGGTGCATACCTGTAATTCCAGCGGCTTGTGAGGCTGAGGTGTTAGGAAAGCCAGCCTCAGCAACGGTGAGGTGCTAAGCAACTCATTTAGAGACCCTGTCTCTAAATAAATACAAAATAGGGCTGGAGATGTGAATCAGTGACCGACTACACCTGAGTTCAATTCCTGATATGTCCCCCCCAAAGATCTAGATTCCACAGTGTTTCTTGTTGAGATTTTTGTAGAATTAAAAAATTTTAAGATACATTTTTAGTTTTGAGAAGGTACATTCTTCAATGGGAAGAAACGTTATAATAACTTAGTATTTTACTGTTGAATTTGTAACATTTAAAAATAATATACATGTAAAAAGCAGCTAAATTTTCATAATACTGAAGAAATCTCTACAACAGGCAAACATTGCTATAATACTGTTGCTTGTCCACCATGGAGTTCCTTGCAGGATCACAGGTGTGACACAGGGAGAATATATGATGCTGTGCTCAAGTAAGCCCTCAAACCATTTGGCTATAGTTATTATCAAGTATTACTCAGATATTGAGGTCATGGAGTTCATATCTTTTCCTCTTTTTGTCCTTTTGGTTCTCAGTAATTGTTTTTGAATTTCTATAGACAAGGGCTTTATGGTGCTGGGGGTGAAACTCAGGGCTCCTCAAATGCTAGGCAAGTCACTCTACCAGTCCAAAGCAGGGATTTGGACCAGCAATCTAGTTGCAAGGAGCTCTGGAGGACTTGGCTTGAAACACTGTTTGCATAGCAAACTCAACTCTTCTTAAAATTATATCACCCAAACTTGGGTGATCAGGGTGAGGGTTGATCAGGGTGATTAGTGGAGATGGGTTCTGAAGCTTCCCTAACTATGTTAGTCAGCTTTCCATCACTATAACAAATACCTGAGAAAATAAACTTATAAAGAAAAAAGGTTTCTATTAATTTATGGTTTTAGAGGTTTCAGTCCCTGATCAGTTGGTCCTGTTTCTTTTAAGCCTGTACTCTTCATGATGGGAATACATGGTGGAGCAAAACTGCTCTCCTCGTGGCTGGGAAGTGAAAGAGAGAGAAGAAAGAAGGGTCTGGGGTTCCATAATCCCTTCATGCCTTCCTCAATCTTAAAGACCTCCCACTAGGCCCACCCTCTTAAAGTCTTTACAACTTCCCAATAATGTTTTCCAGGGCACCAAGCCTCCAAAGCATGGGCTTTTGGGGATATTTAAGGCCTAAACCATACTACCAACTCCACACTCAGTACAGCCCTGCTGAATAAGGGCTTGATTTTTGGCTCTTGCTCTTGAAATTCTTTGTAGTCATCAATATTCAGCTTTTTGCCCTGTTCTATCTATTAATGGTGTTTGCTCGGATCTCTGTCTTCCTTGAATCCCATGGTTGTTGCAGCTTCTGGTCTCCACATCCCACATAATTTGGCGTGGTTCCTCTCTCCCAGGTCTCCCTCCTCTTCATCCTTGTGACTGGCTGGCCCCCTCCTGAGAGTACCAGATACCTCCCCAGGGCATTTGGGTGTCCCCAAGGTATTTCCTTCTGCGGGAATGCTCCATTGCCTCTGGATCGAACACACAATTCTGAGTCAGTCATGCAGATCTGCTGTCTCTGGAGTAAAGTACCCTTCAGAAGTGGTCCTTCTAGGTCCTTCCATTGAATCCCACTGGTATTCAAGGTGTTTGTACAGTAACAAACTGTACAAACCTACCTGCATTTTATAAAAAAAAAAAAAAAAAAAAAAAAAAAAAAACAACGCATTCCATCAACTGTAAGATGATTTTCCCAGCCCTTCCCTCTGTGGACCTCACATGCTTTCCCACAAAATGTTGGAGAGACAAAGCTTCCCTAGCTTGTAAAACTGGAAGTGCTGCAGAAGAACTGGGGGCTGTGGGAGGCACAAAAGAGTAACAGTGAAAGGTCTGCAAAGCCAAGTGATAAACCTACCTGCATTTCTCTACCTGCATTTTCACTTTCTGGGGTTTCAGTTACCTGGAGTCAACTGCAGTCCAAAAATCTCAATGGGAAATTTCCATATTTTGAGATAACAGAGAACAAAAGAGTACACACTAGAGAGACAACATTCATGTAATTTTATCACAGTATATCATTATACTTGTTCTATTTTACTATTAGTTACTTTTGTTAATCTCTTACTATGGCTAATTTATAAATTAAGCTTCATCACAAGTATGTATACACAGGAAAAAAATATTATCTATAGGGTTTGGTACCATTAGGCATCCACTGGGGATCTTGGAACATTTTCCCTGAAGATCAGGGGGGCTACTGTATATTTTATGTTTTGGTGTTTTTAGATTTTAAGTGTCTTGGAGTCAGGATTTTTGTACTGTTACTTTTTATTCCTGGTACTTACTGTTCATTAAAAACTACATCTGTCAAAGTAGAGGGATGAATGAATGACATTCTTGGAGTTGCCTTGCCTGGAAGAGTCTACCTCTTCAGGAGATCTCTTGAGACCCTGGGAATGATGGAATGGTTTGTAAGACACCCTCTGCTGTGTCAGTCATTAAAGAAACAAAGACCTTGGGACCCCCTTAAGAGGAGCCATCAGTAACCCTCTTCTCCGTATTGCTCTAGCTAAGCCTGTAAAAAGAAATTCTGAAGACTTGGCTTTGCAGACCTTTCACTGTTACTCTTTTGTGCCTCCCACAGCCCCCAGTTCTTCTGCAGCACTTCCAGTTTTACAAGCTAGGGAAGCTTTGTCTCTCCAACATTTTGTGGGAAAGCATGTGAGGTCCACAGAGGGAAGGGCTGGGAAAATCATCTTACAGTTGATGGAATGCGTTGTTTTTTTTTTTTTTTTTTTTGATAAGAATGACTCACTGTATAGAATGCCCTCAACTAATAACAACAGTATTTTTTAAATGTACCTATTGTCAAAGGCTTTGGGCGGAGAGTCAAATAATTACATAATGGAATTGCAGAAGCCAGTAGCAGATGCAGGGTTCATACTTAGTGAACAGACCTCTCCTACATACCTCAAAATAACAACGGTTCCAGTCAGTAAGCTGGCACTAGATGGGACATTCCAAAGATAACTCCTCTCATGAATGGGGAAAATCCTGAACTGTCTTCCTAACCTGGTCTTCAAGGACCTGCAAAGAAGTTTCAGCTCATTCCAAGGTTGAACAGTGGGTGAGAATTCAAACTTCAAAAATAGAGGTGCCGGATTATAGTCCAAGTTCTTGCCTTTTTAGTTGTGTGATCCTGGGCGAGTTATTAACCTCCAGGTGCCTCATTTTCCTCACTGCAACATGAGTTTCATCATAATGCTATTGGGTTACTGTGAGGAGGACCTGAGTCTGAGCATCTGAAGTGTTTAGGTGGGTGTCTGGCACATCATAAGCAACCTCAAGGTGTTGACTGATGCTATGCCAGATTTAAGAATGCTTGGGGGCGTTGAGGAGATAGCTCAAGGTAGGGTGCTTGCCTTGCAAGTACAAGGCCCTGGGTTCAATCCAGCACCCCCCCCAAAAAAAAAAAAAAAAAAAAAAAAGAAAAAAGAAAAAAAGAAAAAAAAAGAATGCTTGGGGACAATTCCAGGTAGAAAGTTGGGTTGGGAAGAATAAGATCACCTAGGATGCTCCTGAACTAGATCTGAATACATTTAAAACTGCATTGCTCTATTCTAAATAGTTTGTGAGTTTCTTCCATCAATAGAAAACACTTACAGGCAATTTTTAAAGTTTTTTTTTTTTTTTAAGTTGTAGATGGACATCTGTATTTTATTTTTGTGTGGTGCTGAGGATCAAATTCAGTGCCTCGCACATGCTGGGCAAGCGCTCTCCCACTGAGCTATAACCGCAGCCCTACTTATAGACATTTTTAATCACAAAGGGTTAACATTTAAAAAGGGCAAAATTGGCAGTGCCCATTTTTTTTTTTTTTTTTCCTGGAAAAGTACCTATTCTTGGTCTTCTGAAAGAGTGGAAAATTGAATTCTGAGAAGGTAATTGGGAAACTTTCAGATATGGCTTCCCTCAAACACTGAAATATAGCAGGCTAATAGGACATAGCTTTATTTACTTCCTGATTAAATTAGCATTTAATTTTATTCTATAAGCATCATAATAATTATTCAATGCTCCAAGAGAACATTTCCATGATAGAAACAGTTTGGGCCCCTAGATCTTTTGTTCTTAATGATTCTTTAAATGTTTGGTATAAGCAGATTAAGACACCAAATTCCATTAAGAGATTAATTACATTGTTCAATTCACAACTAATAATCATCAAATGAATCATCTACTTTAAATTACCTTTGGATGATCCTGCTTTCCAAATTCTTATCAACTCATTCGAGAAGGCGAGAAGGCACTATATTCTAGCATGTTAGTTGGTTTTTTCAATCAATTAATAATCACATATTAAGTACTGATAGTAGGCCAAACTCTGTGTTGGGGCAGCAAAATTATCCATGATATCCCAACATCTCCCAAATTTATAATTTATTAGGTGAGATTTCTTTTCTTTTCTTTTCTTTTCTTTCCTTTTTTTCCATGAAGCAAAAAGACCTTTTAAATCCCAAACACCTCAATTCTGGGTAGATGTTTGGAATTCTGAGAGATTTCAAAAGTGCAGCTTGACTTCAGCCAGAGATGAGATGCTATGATGTAGGGAAGGATTCTGAGCTAGGGGTGCAGAATGAGAAAAATGGACAGTTTGGAAAACCCTTTTCAATTGCTGGGTTACTTTCCCAGGGCTGCCTGAACACAGGACCACAAACATGGTACCTTGCAACAGCAGAATTTCTTGTAGTTCTGGAGGGCAGAGTGTGAAACCAAGCTCCCTTGGGAGGCTCTAGGAAAGACCCCCCCCTTTTTTTCTTCTGGTGACTGTCAGCATTGGCTTGTGCCTGTGTGGCCCTTCTTTGCTTCTGTGGTTATTCTGCCTCCTTCTCTATGTCTTCTCCCAAATCTCCTTCTGCTCTTCTCTTGTAAGGGCATTTGTCATTTGATTTAAGGCCCACCCAGATAACCTAGAATGATCTCTTCATCTTAAGATCTTTAACTTAGATGCTCCTGCAGAAACTTCTATCTTCCAAATAAGGTGACATTCACAGGTGTTGGGCATTAGGACACGGACATATCTCTTTGGGGACACCATCAAATCCATCCATCAAAGTTCTTCACAGCATATTTTCAATATTTTTTAATAAAAAATATCCCCAGAAGCCAGGTGTGGTGGTGCATGCCTATAATCCCAGTGATCAGGAGGCAGAGGCAGGAGGATCACAAGTTCAAGGCCAGCCTCAGCAACTGAGTGAGGCACTTAGTGACTCAGCAAGACCCTGTCTCTAAGTAAGGATTAAAAAGGGCAGGGGATGTGGCACAGTGGTTAAGTGTCCCTGTACAAAAAAAAAAAAAAAAAAAAAAAAAAAAAAAAAATCCCTCAGAAAACCTTATATATCCTATTAAAATATAGGTGCCACACTATGTCCCCTGAAGCAATGGTAACCTTGAGAGACTCTGTTATTTCTCCACTCCATTT
The DNA here is from genome assembly GCF_902686455.1 of Sciurus vulgaris. Lineage (NCBI taxonomy): Eukaryota > Metazoa > Chordata > Mammalia > Rodentia > Sciuridae > Sciurus > Sciurus vulgaris. The sequence continues at coordinate 25,171,322 of NC_136473.1, forward strand.
ATATGAGTAATTAAGAATTTGTAATTTATTCATCAGTCACATGCTTTAATTTCATTTTGTATTTGCACTTTTTGCAACTATTGCATTTGTACATATTGCTTTTATAACATATGTTAAACTTTGAGGAGAAATAGATCAGACTCATAACTGGTATAAGGAATATAAATTCCCAAACTGTGACAAGTCTCAGCTAGAAATGACAACTGTTTCTATATCGCACTTGTGAAAATGGTGCTGAGGCATTGGGATTTTCTTGGTGTTCCAGATCACATATGTGCATCAGATTATGGGGAGAGAGAAAGGAAGCCATAAAAAGTGTTAACGTGGCAACTTCGGGTTTCTGTTCGGGCATGGAAAGATCCTTACTGAGTTGCCGCTCCCAATCACACAACAAGAAAAGAAAAACTCAGATCAACAACTCTTCTTAGACCCATCTGAGAACTGAGGTCACAGGCAAACCACTGGCCCCCAAATTGGAGAGAAAGACAGGAGGATACAGAGAGTCACTGTATGTGGGAGCGGAAGCACTCAGCACATGGTAGGAAAACTCCGACTGGAATTACTGAGCTGCTGGAGTCTCAGGGTAGAAAAGTCTGGAGAATTAAAACTCTAGGGGGACCGAGTCTTATGGGGGTCCCACGCTTTGCGAATTCCACTTCTAGGAGAATTCTCTGACAATGAAGATCAGAAGAAAATTCCCCTCATGATTCTGGCAGGGAGAGGGGAAAAGGGACCATTTTGAAGTATCCGGAGTACTGTGTTCTTAGCAAGACCTTCCCTCAAAGAAACGATTTTTACCAGAACCTAATGGAGGGGTTTGCAGAGCCCGATTGCCTTGGGAGAAGGACAAATACTCAACCCCAGCCCTCCCCCAACACCCCCCTTCTTGTCTGATCTGAGGGGAGGATGTTGAAGACACCTGAGAAACTCTCAGAGTTAACACCTCTGAAGTTTCTGCCAAGAGTCTCAGGCTGACGGAAAGATGAGACCCAATCATGGGACAATAGACTGCTTCCCTTCCCACCCCACCTGCCAATACATCTAGGGCTTCTGTAGAATAACAGGGAAATCTGACTGAAAGATATGTACCTCTCAGACCTTATTTACAAAAAAGTTTCCTAGGAAACCCAAAGACAACAGACAAAGCAAAAACAGGGAACGCCTGCAGAACTTTAGATTCTGACACCTGCAACTACAGGAAATAAACACAACATAACCTCCAGCCACACAAACGAAGCCCCACCCCTGAGAATGAAGGCCTCCTTACCCCAGGTTCTTTTGCTGGGTACATCATGCCCAACTTCCAAGAAAAAAATGACAAGGCCTACTAAAAGATAAAAGTCACAATTAGAAGAGACAGGGCAAGCGTCAGAACCAGTCTCTCAGGTAAGGCAGAGGCAGTGGAATGATCCGACCAGGAAGTTAAAACAACTATGTCAAAATGTTGATTTATTGGAATGTGTAATGGAAAAAAAAAAAAAAAAAACATGGCTAGCACGCAAGAACATGGTTCATATAGGTAGTGAGATGGAGGCTCTGAGAAAGAATCAAAATGAGTGCTAGGAATCAAAAACCACGTCCCAGAAATGAGGAAGGGCTTTGGTGAGCTCATCCATAGATTAAACACGGGTGAAGAAAGAGACAGTGAGCTTCAAGGAATGTCAATAGACTCTTCCCAAAGTAAAATTCAAAGGGAAAAAAGAATGAAAAAGACAAAACAGAATACCCGAGAACCGTGGGTCCATTATAAAAGGTGTAACATATGCCTAACGGGAATACCAAAGTAGAAGAAAAAGGAACGGAAGAAATATTTGACGCAATAATGACTGTTTCTTGAAATTAATGATTAACACCAAATCACAGGTTCAGGAAGCTCAGAGAACACCAAATAGAATAAAATTTCTACAAAAATCTGAACCTAGGCATACTGCATTCAAACTTTAGAAAATCAAAGACAAAGGGAATCTTGAAAGAAACCAGAGAAAAGGATACCTTACCTATCAAGGAACAAAGATGAGAATTCCATTGGACTTCTCTACAGAGGCCATGAAAACAAAAAAAGAATGGAGTAAAATATTTAAACTGTTGAAGGAAACAAACCATCACCCTAAAATTCTGTATCTGGTGAAGTCCTTCTTTGGTGGGATAGAAATTACTGGTATGACTTTTTATAAAGGCAATTTGTTGCCAGTGGAACTGCTGTGCCAGAAATGTTAAGAGAAATTCTTCAGGAAGAAGAAAAATAACATATGTCAGAAACTTGGACCTACACAGATAAAGGAGGAGAGTTAGGGAATAAATAAATGTAAAATAAGATATTTTTCTTATTCTTAACTGACCTAATAGGTCATAGTTTGTTCAAAATAATAGCAACGAGGCGATTCAGTGATTAGCGCTATGGATAAGGAAAATGAATAGCAGCAGTATTATAATGGATGGGAAGGAAGAACTGAGAATAGTCTAAGCTGTTTGCCTGACTTGTGAATGTGTGCATGGTGTTATTTGAAAGGGGACTTGTATTGGTTATATGATGCAAACTCAAAGGTAAGCACTTAAATATTTTTAAAGAATATAATTGATATGATAGGGAGGGAGGCAAGAATGGAGGAAGGATGGATTGTATAGAGGAAAACGAGGGGTGGGAGGGGTAGAGGGAAGGAAAAATAACAGAATGAGACAAACATCATTACCCTATGTACATGTATGATTACACAAATGGTATGACTCTACTTCATGTACAACCAGAGAAACAGGTTGTATCCCGTTTGTTTACAATGAATCAAAATAAAGAAATTATTAAAAAAATTGATATGATAATATAGAAATAAAAAGTGCAATGATATTTAATGTTCAAAAGAGAGAGAAAAAATAGTAGAAGATGAAGGTGGGCGTGGTGGCCCATGCCTGTAATCCTAGTGACTCAGGAGGAAGGGGCAGGGGGATCGAGAGCTCAAAGCCAGCCTCATCGGCAGCAAGAGACTAAGCAGCTCAGTGAGACTCTGTCTCTAAATAAAAAACAAAACAGGGCTGGGGATGTGGCTGAGTGATCAAGTGCCCCTGAGTTTGATCCCAAATACCCACCCCCAAAACAGTAGAAGATGAATAGAAACTAAGAACCAGGGCAATGGATAGAAAAACAGTTATAAATATGGTCCATATTAATCCAGATATGGAAAAGTCTTGATAATTTTCGTAACTAAAACATTATCCCCTGTTTGTTCTTTTTAAAAATTTGGTGCTGGGGCTGGAACCCAGGACCTTGTGCATGCTAAGCAGGCATCCTATCACTGAGCTACACTGCCCCTTCTCCTGTTTCTTACTCTCTGTCTTAATTTTTTCATTTTTTACAGGGGAGAATAAAAATCAATATCATAATGTTATAGGTTTAAAAAATATAATATATATAAAACCTTTACTATAGGGTCTGAGGGAGAATCAGCTCTCAAAAAATACTACCTACCTATATTTTCTGAGAGAATTAGGAGAAAAATGTTTATTAAGTATCTCTTCTATGTTAGACATAGCACAAGTGATATGTTGATACAATTTTAATTTTTTATTATACAAAAATACCATAACAATATGTATGTATAGAAAAATTAGAAAATTCTGAGCAGCAAGTTTGTGTGTCTGTGAGAGAGGGAGAGAGAGATGAAAAAAATGTCACTGCTATGATTTATGTAGTTGTGCCCCCAATCAAATGTTAAAAACCTAACCCCCAAGATGGTAGTTTTATGACATAAGGTCTTTGGGAGTTGATTAGGTCAGAGAGTGGAGCCCTGTGTTAGTTAGCTCTCTGTTACTGTGACAAAATATCTGAGATAATCAATTTATAAGGAAGAAAGTTTTTTGTTGTTGTTTCTTTTTTTTCTTTTTTTTTTGGTGGTACTAGGAATTGAACCCAGGACCTCAGCTCCCCATGGAGGAGAGATTTATTTTTGACTCAGAGATTTAAGTCCCTGGCTGCTTGGCCTTGTTGCTTTGGGTCTGTGGTGAGGCAGATCATTGTGGCAGGTGGCACACAGTGGAGCAAAGCTGCTCATCTCCTGGAGCTGGGAAGCAAGGAGAGAGAGAGAGAGAGAGAGAGGAAGGAGGGGCCGGAGTCCCAATATCCCCTCCAAGGGCACATCCCCCAGTGACTTCACTTCCTTTCATGAGGTCCCATCTGTGATGGTTGTGCCACCCCCACATGGTGCCACAGTCTGGCAACCAAGCACATGTCCTTTGGGGGACATTTAAGATCCTAACCACAACAAGCCCTTTTGAAGGAGGTTATGCCCTTATAAAAGAGGCTCCAGCGAAGCCCCTCACTCCTTCCAGCCTATCAGGACACGTAGGAAGTTGTTCTCTATAAGCCAGAAAGTGGGCCCTCACCGGACCCTGAACCTTCCTTGATTCTAGCCCCAGAATGATGAAAAATCAATCCTGATTTTTTATAAGCTATACAGTTTATGGTATTTTGTTTCTGCAATGAGAATGGACTAAGATACCTATCTTTTGCAGTAAAAAATGTCAACACCTTAAAAACAACCTTTCAGATTTTTTAATGCAAATATGTATGTGTATATATAAGTGTGTGTGTACATATATGTATATATATATGCATACATAGAGGGAGAGAGAACTTCAACATATATATACACATATATACATGTATATATATAAACACTTTTAAAAAGGGTCTAATTATGTATATTCTGTTTCATCTACTTTGGTATCTAATATATCTAACAGATTTCTATGCATAAAGATAACATTTTTAAAAAAATTTTGAAGTGTGCATTAATTTTACCTGAACTTTTAGAATTTGAAAGTAAATTTTAGCTTGGCTGTTTCATTAGATGATGGGAATTTAGAGCGATGCAAATGGGAATTAAACAAAACAGTCTCACATCAAGAATCAAAGCCAGGTCGGGCGATGCGGCACATACCTATAATCTCAGCAGCTCGGGAAACTGAGGTGGGAGGATTGCAGGTTCAGAGCCAACCTCAGCAATTGAGGCCCTAAGAAACTTAGGGAGCTGCTGTCTCAAAATAAAAATTAAAATAATAATAATAATAATAATAATAAAATAGGGCTGGGGATGTGGCTTAGTGGTTAAGCACCCCTGGGTTCAATTCCTGGTACAAAAGAAAAAAAACAATCGAAGTCACACAGCACAAATCTCTGATACTGGTTAGCCAGCTTTTCTGGGATTTCAAGCAGCAGTGGGGTTATAATTGAAATCCTGGTTTTCAGCCAACATGTTGAGACATAAAAAAGAAAGACAAAATGGAAGGTCTACGAAGGTCAGATACAAGGACTTATCTAATGGCAAAATCTATTGCATAAGCTGCTAGAATTTTATAAAAGTCACATGCATCATAGGGTCTAAGGCAAACGGAGCAGAAAGAGAAGTTGGAATTCTATGCGTTTGGCTTGGCATACCCCTCCCCACGCAGAGTTCTGGGGAGTCACATCCTCCACCGTTCCCTCACTACCAGGAGTTTCAGGAAGGGGTGGGACCTGTATTTCTTTCCCATCAGCCTTTTACCTGAGGCGACCTTTCTGTGCCCTTCTGCTCTTTTTAGCAACTAGTGCAAGGGTGGCGGCTTGCAAAGCTTGGTTGTTACCAGGTGCATTCTTAAAATGTGAATAAAACAAAACAGAAGCCCACACCCTAAAAATCTGTCCCAAACTGGCCATTTGTTTCCTCTTAGCTCCACTATTTTCTCTAATGGAGCATGAGGTGGACTATTTGAGTGACAGGTAGATTTGCCACTTTTAATGGCCCATGAGCCTGGCGGGGTGGGTAATGTCAGGCAGCAATTTCAAAAACGAAGTCCCCTTCTGCTCTATAGAAGAAGTTTCCTTGTTAAAATACTATTTATTGTAGAACAGTTGGAAAACATAGGAAGGAAAATGCAAACTGTAATCCCATCTCCGTTAACATTTTTAGTGTTTACCAGTTCGATGTTTCCTATGCACATTTACTTATATAAAATTCCCCCTCCAAAAGAGATTGTGGCGAACACATGTTTTTATAACCTTCCATTTTCCCTTAACAAAATACCAGAAACATCTTTTCATATCATTAAATGTGATTTAACATCATGTTTTACCTTTTCACTTTAATTTTTAAGAGGTACCCGGTTAAACATTACATTTCTGTTTTGTTTTATTTGAGCATTAATACCTATTTTTATTGGATGAAGCTGCCATAGCAGAGGCAGCAGCAGGGGCTCAGATTTCCTTTTTGTATAATGAAGGCTCTTTTCTCCCTCCGACTCAGTGAAGCCAGTTCCATTCATTTCATTTAATTCATATTACTCATATTACTGAAGAACACTTACTTGCTCTGATGCCTACTGCTAATGGGCACATTTATACAGTGCACGTTTTAAAAATGTTGGTAAAGAGTAGGTTCCATGTTTCCACTGTATGACGATCACCGTCAATGAAGAAAAACACCACTTTCCAGATTTTTCAGTGAAATCTCAGCCCCTTCACTAGCAACTAGTAACTGTTTCAGCATTGGTTGCTTCTGATGCAGTTTGGCCTCCAGACATTTTCTTCCTTTTTTTTTTTTTTTTCTGCATTATTCAAAGCAGGAAAACATCTTTTGACAAGCTTGAACCCACTCAGAGTACACCAAAAAATGAAAAGCATGACCAAAGAAATATGAAAAAAATGTTGGGCACGTGAACTACTAGCTTAGTTTTTGTTTGGGTCAGTCTTCTAGTCTTCACTCATGAAAAACTTGCACAGCAATATCTTCTACTCTATGTGAAGCCTGCGAAGAGGCCTTATTACCAAGAACGCAAACCATGAGTCCTGAGCTCAAAAACAGAGTTAAAGGACGGGGGTAGAGTACATGCTTAGCATGCTCCAGGCCCTGGGTTCAGTCCCACCCCATCGCCCCAGCACTGCAAAAACAGAAACAAAAACAAAAAAAACCCAGTAGAGTTAGCTGACCACAAGCAGATTAAGCAACTGAAAAAATCTTTAGCACAAAACAGAACATTCTACTTTTGTTAATGACACGGCTTTGTTGATTTTTTCTGGCCACTTTTTTTTTTTTTAAAAGAAATTCATGGCTAGGCCAAGCTGACTTCAGCTGCCCTGGGACTCAGCTCAGGCAGAGGTCTCGGTTCACCAGGCCCTTTCCTTTTTATCCCCCTGTTTTTTCTGCTTGGGGCTCCCTTCCCTTGTGGGCCCTTTTCCTCTCTCAGGGTACTGGTATCTGAGTTCCTGCCTTTCCTTTTTCACTTTAGGTCTTCCTTCCTCATCGGCCCTCTTTTGCCTTTCTCTCCTGAGGACTCATTCATTTGCCTTAGGCATCACTTCCCTTCCTGTGCTGCTGGGCCCAGGTTCCAGGATCCATGATGGAGGTGATCTGCTCAGCATTTTGGCTGTCAGCAGAACTTGGTGCTGTTCTGGTTGCATAGCCCTGGTGGAATCACTCCTGTGGGGAGCCTTTTGTGATCCCAAATGCCACCCCGTCCAGTTCTTTGACCCTGACCCTGTACCTCCTACTGTAACAGGGGTTCACTTGATGCTTTGACTGTATCCCTTGTGGCTTTGAAACTTACATGTTTTTTTTTTTTCTTTTTCTCAACTTTCTTCTCCCTGACTTTCTCCTCTCTGATCTTCTTTTCCCAGATCTTCTCTTTCCTGATCTCTCCTTAATTTTATTTTCTCTGAATCACCTTTTTAAAAGCCCCCTGTTCCTGCTGATGGGCAGAATCACAGCCTCTGGGACAGGAGTTCCCTGAGTTTCTCCTTTGCTAGCAAAACAATAAACCTTCTTTTTTCTTTTCCTCAAAACTCTCTTCATTATTGGATTGGCATTGGGGACAAGGTTGGAGTATTTGGCAACACTACTTGTTTCTGTCTTAGGCTAAATGAGCATCATACTGTCCAAGTAGCCACCAGAGGCTATGAAGCATTTGCACGTGGCTAATTCCTTTTTTTTTTTTTTCCCCGGTGCTGGGGATTTGAACCCAGAGCCTATGTGCTTGTGAGGCAAGCACTCAACCAGCTGAGCTATATCCCCAGCCCCGCACGTGGCTAGTTCTAATTGAGGGGTGCGGTAAGTGTAAAATAGACACTTGGCTTTGAAGTTTTAGTATGAAAAAAAAAAAAGCCAATGTAAATTATCTCATTAATTGTTAAAACATCAATTGTATGTTGACATAATATTTTGGATAAATTGGGTGAAGTAAAATATATTACTATAGTTCCTTCACTTGTTTCTTATTACTTTTTAGAATATAGCTACTAGAAAAGTTAAAACGTGTGGCTCACAATTGTGGCCCTTGCTGTGCTTCTCTTGGACAGCACACGCACAGGTCTGAACTGTCGCTCAGAACTAGCAGTTTTCCAGTTGCTAAGGGCGTGAGTATTTCTTTTGAGGCCATTATGGTGTCCTTATTTTTATTTACTTTTGTATCTTAGAAATGGTAATAGTACTGCCAATTCCTAACTTTTAATTGGAAAGTTTAATTCATTTACATGTAATTACTGATGAGATACAAATTAAACTTGCCATTTTGCTAATTTCTTTGTGTTTTGTGTCTTTTTTTTTTCATTCCTGTTTCCCCATTACTGCCTTTTTTTGGTATTAAATAGGTCTTTCTAGTGAATTATAATTCTTTTTTCTCTTACTATATACATTTTAATTATTTTCTTCAATGGTTGCCCCAGATGCTACACAAAACATTTTAATTTATTTCAAAACTAGTTTAGATTAATACCAACATAAATTTCAAAAGTATACAAAAAAATTGGTAATACCAAATCTTAGCGATAAGAATGTATACACTTCCACTAATTTATCCTAAAATTAAAAAAAAAAATTACCAGCAGCCATATCTTATCCATGATTAGATTTGTCTATTATATATATTTTTTCTTTTTTCTTTTGAGACAGGGTCTCATTAAGTTGCTCAGGACTTTACTAAATTGCTGAGACTGGCCTTGAACTTGTGATCCTCCTGCTTCAGCCTCCTGAGCCCCTGGGATTACAAGCATGCACCTTCATGCCAGGCTAGAATTTTAATCAACTTATTTCAATTCTAGTTTTTTTTATTTTTTATTTTTATTTTTTAAAGCTACCTAAAAAACAAACCTTTATTGATCATGGCTAAATAATATAATTTATTTTTACTCTTTAAACTGATTAAATTTGTGTTTGCTTTTGTATACTAAGAGGAAGGCGATCCCTTAATTTATCACTGAACACAATAACAATTCTTGCCCAGCAGGTTGGGGACCTACTTTCCTTTGTAGTTTTAAATGGATACTAATTAGTGAGTCAGAGTTTTGGTATGAAAAATAATAAGAACTTACTACAAGGAATTAAAAAACAACTTATCTTTATCTGTGTCACTAATTTTATTGGGTAAGAACATTTTCCTTGATGTAGTTCTCAACTGATTATAAACCATGTTGAGGGAGAATATGAACTTGGGCTTCCATAACAAAATACCCTGGACTGGGTAGCTTTAACAACAGACATTTCTTTTCTGATGGTTCTGGAGAACAGAAGTGGGGTCAGGGTGCCAGGTTCTGGTAAGGACTGTCTTCCTGGTTTGCAAATGGAAACTTCTGCCTGTGTCCTCTCAAGAGAAGAAGTCGGGGGAGGGCAGGGGGAGGGGGGGTGGAGAGAGAGAGAGAGAGAGAGAGAGAGAGAGAGGGAGGGAGGGAGAGTGTTATGAGCTGGTCCTTTGTTGTTTTCTTTTTCTAAGGGCATTAATCCCATGAGAGCCACACCCTTATGACCTTATCTAAACTTAATTTTCTTTTACAGATCCTGTTTCCAAATCCTATCATATTGAGAATTAGGGCTTTTATATATTAATTTTGAGGAAAGGGACACAATTCAATCTATAACAGTCAGTAAAGGCGAATTATAGTCTAAATCACAAATAACTTTTTTTTTTTTTTTTTTTTTTACTTATATGAGTATGTTAAGAAAAGTATTTTTAATGCAATTTTTATGCCGGTAGCTTGATATTTATAAAGTTGGCAGATGACTGAGAAAGCAGTCTTGAAATACACAAAAATGGTAATAATAACTAGCATCAGAGTTGTCGTCTCTCTTTTGATTTATCTTAAAATACACTAATGAGTTTGATATTATTTTTCACTCTGGTTATTCAATGATTAAACAAATATTTACTAAGGTCTTAATGGGTGCTAGACAGTGCTTTGTATGAATTAATTTTCATTTAAAAATATAACATAGTGTGTGGGGTCTCAGGACTGCAGAAAAGCATATTTTATATACAACATTTCTAAGTCTGGTCAGGGAGAGTGAAATCCCACTCCTTCCATGCATCCACATGATGACAAGATTTTTAGAGAGTCGTTGCAGAACAATCCAAGAAAGATATAAATGGCTCTGCTAAGCTAAATGTCTGGAGACAGATTCAAAATCATTTTGACTAGTAATTGAATAAATAAATATGGAATAATTTGAATAAATAAATTGGCAAGATTCAATAACTGGACAGGGTGGTTTAGGGAGAGAAGAGGAGTTTGGGTTGATTTTTAGTGTTCTGGATGAAAAGATGATGTTACTGGGTTGCTCTGTAAAGGAGGAGAGGAAAGTTCAGGGAGATTTGGAGAAAAATATATTGACTTTGTGAACTAACTGGAATGTTTGTGTCTACATGTGCAAAATTAAATGGAGACTGCAAACAAAGTAAGTCCTTTCATTAAGAGGGGGAGGAGAGAAAATGAATGCTTGTTTTATTTTTACTCACTTTGTTTTCATTTCTTTTCTAAAGAGAGAACATGGAAAAAGAATCACAATCATTTTGACTTTTAATTCTTTTTGGAAATCCTGGAACCCACTGTGGCTCTAAAGAGAAGAGAATTCACACAGAGGAGATGTATTAGTTTCCTATTGCTGCTGTAACAACACAAACTAACTGGTAACACACATCTATTTTCTGATAGTTTTGAAGGCCAGAAGTCCTGAAATCAAGATGTCATTAGGACTGCATTGCTTTAGAAAACTGCTGGGGTGAATCTGTTTTCTTGTTTTATTCAGCTTCTAGCTGGATACCTATATTCCTTTTTTGTGTTTCCTTCTTCCATCTTCAAGTACAGCAGTACAGCATCTACAAATCAAGTCTCTAACATCTGCATTTGTTCTCATATCTCCTCTGACTCTGACCCTCTTATTTTCCTTTATGAGGACCCTTGTGATTACTTTGGCCCATCTGGCTAATCTGGCTAATCTAAATATCCTTAATAATCAAAGTGCCTTTGCTACATGTGTTAGTCTGCTTTCTGTTACTATAACAAAATATCAGAGATAATCAACTTAAAAACAGATAGGATTTATTTTGGTTCACAGTTTTGGAGGTTTCAGTCTATGGTTGGTTGACCCCATTGCTTTTGGGTTTATGGTAAGACAGCACACCACTGTGGGGAATGAATGATGGTAGAAGCCCATTCACTTCATAACCTGGCATCAAAAGAGAAAAAATGATGAGTGCCAATCTCTCTGTTTTTAAGGATTTATTTTATTTTATTTATTTTTAATTTTTATTTTCCCTGTATCACTTGAAGGACACATCACTAATGACCTAAATTCCTTCCACTAGGTTCCACCTCTTAAAGATTTCACCTCCCAACAGTGCCACAGGCTGGTGACATTCTAGATCCAAACTCTAGTACCATGTAAAGCAATAACAGGAGGAGGAACTCTTTTGGGGGCAATTATTTTGTCTTCCACAGAGGGTTTGTCTTATCCTTTATCTTGGTTGGTGGGGGTTATAGGGAGAGATCTGTCTCAGAAGGGTCCAAATGAGGGACTGTTTTTCTTCTTTTCTTTTCTTTCCAAATCCTGGAAGATTTTTCAGTCAGATTTGCAATTATGATGATGTCTACACAGGTTTTTGGTAAATTGGAAGTTTGGAGCTTATTTTAAGGAGATATGTCATCTATCAAGAAATAATGTTATTATTTGAAGTTCATTGTTATACCATGCTGTGGTGGGAGGGAACACTGAAGTGATGTAAATACATCTCCAGCATGTTTGCAAAAGTGGAGTAATCCCTGAAACAGGGAAAAATAATCACTCTAAAATCCTCACCTTAGGTAGCCTTGCATTCTCGCAGGAGGGGTACCAGGTAGTTCCTACTTCTAGGGGGACGAGTTGTGACTGCTTCCTCTACATAGCCTTTCCTAACTCCCCTGCCTGAATGAGAAGTTCCTCCCTTCTTCCATGGTTTCTGGAACACAGGTTTATTTTAGAGGATTGATCACTTTGTAATAAAATTTTTGCTTACTTCTTTGTCCCACTGTAAGTAAAGCTCATACCTATTCCTAATGCATCCCTTTGTGCTTGATATCATGCCTACCAATTATTACATATTGAATGGATGAATTAAATTATTTCTATAACAGCTTCTGAATCTTGAATTTCCATTTATATACATATGCATACATATATATATTTTACTTTAGATTTGCAGGAATGCTATATTGGTAAATGAGATAATTTCTCTAAATTGTTTAAGATCTTCAGAAAATGCTTCTTAACATATACAGTTATCAAATGAAAGTCTGTGCTAAAATTTACTGTTTTCCTTTAGTTTTACCTGCCAAAGTTGCTGGTTGGTAAAACTTGCTTCCGTGGTGAAGCAGAGTGAACTCACAGCAACACACACAATTTTATGCAATGCCTGATGAATGGAAGACACCCAATAAAGATTTATAGAATGAAAAGTTGAAATAGTTAAGTAGTTAATAATAATAGTCCTAGGTCATTATACTTCTTCTTTTTTTTTTTTTTTTGTACTGGGGATTGAACCCAAGGGTGCTTAACCACTGAGACACATCCCTAGGCCTTTTTATTTTTTATTTTGAGATAAGATCTTGTGAAGTTGCTGAGGCTGGCTTTGAACTTGCGATCATCCTACCTTAACCTCTCAGTCTGCTGGGATTACAGGTATGTACTACCATGCCCAACTTGGTCATTATACTTCTAATAGTATATTTTTAGAAAAGTAAAGAAGAAAAACATACCGAATCTTGTGTGTCAATTAATTATTTCCTTATTGTTGATGAGGTAGAAAAAATTTCCCTTCAGTTTCATCACTATGTATCAGTCAGCTTTTGCTGCAGTAACAAACAACACCTCAAATCTCAGTGGCTTACAACAATTATTTCTTGTTTTAAAAAATATTTTTTAGTTGTAGATGGACACAATATTTATTTATTCATTTTTTTTTTTAATGTGGTGTTGAAGATCAAACCGAGTGCCTTGGACATGTGAGGTAAACACTACCATTGAGCTACAGGCCCAACCCCAACAACAAAAATTACTTCTTTTGCCCATTATATAAAGGATATAAGCCTGCTGTGATTCTGATGGGCATGGAGGGGCTACATTGGGCTCTAATGTCTAGTCAGGTCTTCTCGTTCTTGGACAAAAGTCAAAGAATCACCCAATATCTAAGATATGCTCTACTCAAGGTCAAGAAGGGCCAGAGTTCAAAGGGAAGGGAGAACAGGGTGAACTATGCAAATACATGTAAAGCCTTTGTTCTGATACAACTTATGTCACATTCACTCACGTTCCATTGGCCAAAGGAAGTCATGTGGTCAAACTCAAAATCACTGCATTGAGTAGGGGAATGCACTCTGCCCACAGGAAGTGTTGCCAGGGTGACAGGGGAAAAAAACAGTGAACAAACAACATAACCCACCATGACTGTGTCTGAGGTAATGTTTGTCAAACCAGTATTTGGCCTTTTGTAATATTAATTACTCCTTAAGACTTTGAATTTGGAGTTTCATTTATATAGCTTGAGTAATAATGATTAGAATGTTTTCAGTCAATTCTGTATAACTAGACCTCAGAGAAAAGAGTAAACAGATTTGGGCATTTTAGGTAAAGAAAAAAATTTAGCTTTATAAATATATAAATGTTTTATGAAGATGGTGATGGTCAATTATTTTCAATATCTATGCTTTATTCCAGCAGAAAGGGATTTAAATTAAAGTAGACATACTGGGGTATAGTTACCATAAAGGAAATTTCTTGACCAGTCAAGTGAAAAAGACATGGAGGGCAAAAGGTCTTCCTAGCGGAACAATTAAATCATTCATCTACTTGGAGGAAGAAGGCTGGGCCAGATGACAGGTTTCTGCCAATTCTCTGTTTACAGTACTTTGAATCTGGAAATAAAGAAGTCCTTCTAAAGACAGATGGTATTAAAATTCTTCTTACATCAGAAAAATGGCATTAAGAGACTCAGAAGCTGGCTTGATGTAGAAAATGAAAAGCATAAGAGAAAGAGGAAGGAAAATATAATTCAGAAAACAACACAGCACGGTTCCTTGGAGTTTTAATGTATTCATTTGTTTTATTCTTACTTTCAGGGAACATTTAATTAGTACCTACTATGTCAGTCACTGGGATAGGTGACTGGTTTGGTAAGAAACTATGGAATTTATAGTTATTCAATATAATCAGCTATAAATTTCACACCTCACCACTATTCTGCCTCTGATTTTATGCTCACCATTTAAGAGAGTAAGATACTTAAGCTATATTATGATTTTCAGTTATGAAAATCTAAATGCTAAAAAAAAACTGTCATTCAGGAGATCAAATAATACTTTCTTCCTCAAGCATATTTCATGAGCTCTGAGGTGTTTGTAAAAGATAACTGATCCTCTCTGACAGCAAATTATCCTTTTATTTGCTTTTGAGTTGGATTTGTGAACACAGCAGCAGTGGTTCAGGGGCTGTTGTGTTTCGTGAATACTTTTAAAGAAGTTACCTCTTCTAAAAAGACAAGAACTCCGACATCATTTTGAATGTTTATCTGCACAACCCGCCTAAAAGACTCAGAAATCGTTTCCTCACGAAAAGATGCAGGTCTGAATTTTTAAAAAGTGACAAATATTTGTCACAGTAGTTGCTATGTGGCATTACAGAGTCTTAATCCGTGTGCTAGCAATGGAATGTGCTTGCTTGTTATGACCAATTTATGATAATCCTGACTCTTATGCAGTGCTTACCAAGAGCCAGGCAGGTTGAAGCTCTTGAGATTTGCTGACTCACTTAATCCTCACAATAGGCGGGGAGGAGCTATTTTGCAATTCCACCGTTATCCCCATTTTGTAGATTAGAAAAAGTGAGGCTTAAAGAGGCTAAAAATTTGCACAAGTCACAAAATTAGTAAATGGCGGGTTGGGCTTTGAATCTAGATAGTGTATCTCCATTTTGCTGCCTCTTGCAAAGCGAATCCAATAACCTGCAATCTTATTATGTTTGGTTTCATCCTACCCTTCAGCTTGATCTGGCTCCTCTGGTTTGGACCATGAGTTTGTAATTGCTTCTCTCAACGCAAATGAAGAACTTTTCGCAGATTCTTGTGGTGCTTAATTGCACAACAAAACAGTGCATACACAGCCTTTAAATGAAATGAACGACGGCTGGAATTAATCAAGAGCGGCTTGTTTCAGGTCTAAAAATGACCAGTCGTTCTCCAGTGACAGGTGTAAAAGTACAGTGATTGGGAGCCAGTAAGGATGTAGGCTCTTCCCCATGCAGGGTCCAAGGACTTCACCCAGGCAGGCGAGGACCGGTCCACTCGGAAGGGGCCAGTGGCAGCTAGCGCGGCACTACACCGGCGTCACCAGGACTCGGATCTCCGGGTTCCTGGCTGTTTTCCCGCTCCCAGGCACATCCCTGCGGGTGGCCGGGGCAACCTCTGCCCAGGAACTGGGCGCTGCCGGGGGCGTTGTTCCCCTGAGCTGGAGGAGAAGCGCTGGCGCATCCTGGCCCCGGGGCTCCCTGCGTCCTCCGGGTGCCTGGGAGTGGAGGTGCGCCTGCTGGGGAGAAGAGAGAGGAGGAGGGGCAGAAAGTGCGCGGCTGAGCCCTTCCCCTGTGTCCCGCCGCCTCCGTCCCTCGCCTCCCTCGCCGCCCCCCTGGGCGCCGGGGCTGTGGCGGCTGCGGCGCGAGGCTTGCTCCCAGGCCACACTGTCGCCGCGCGCGGCTGTCTGCGAGCTCCAGGTCCCTGCCCTCCCCTCCCCCGCCGCGCCCTCCCTCCCGGTGCCCGACGTGCTCGTTCACTGCCACTTCGGTCGGGGCGCGCCGGTGGGTTTGGCCTGCGCGGCGGCGGCGGCGGGGAGCGAGTGAGCGCGAGGGGCGGGCGCGAGTGTCTGTGAGTCACTGGTACCTGGACTGCGAACGACGCAGAGCCAGCGGCGCGGAACCCCAGCGGGAGCCGAGCTCAAGCACCCGAGCACCGGAAAGCGCGGCCGGTCCCAGCGCCAGGCCCCGCCGCGCACGCACCCTAGCCCCTGCCGCCGCCGGCTCGCCTCCTGGCCCGCGCCCGCCCCCGATCCCGGCGCTCGGCGCCCTACCGCCTGCCCGGAGGCGGCGTAGGGCTTGCTGGGGGATGTCACAGCGGCTCCTCGGAGCCCCCAGCCACAGCCGCCGCAGCAGCCGCCGCCCGCGGGAACCGCGACAATGAACCCCCAGTGTGCCCGCTGCGGAAAAGTGGTGTATCCCACAGAGAAAGTCAACTGCCTGGATAAGGTGAGCGAGGGGGCGCCGGGCCCGCCCGGACCTGCCGGGCGCCGGGCTGCACCTGCTGGGAGAAGTTTTGGCACCTGGGATGGAAAGAGATGAGTGGGTCGGCGTGTTTGTGTGTCTTGGCACCGAGGGAGGGAGCGCGAGGCAAGACGCCTGCAGGAGTGTCAGAGACCATTCTTGACGTTTGTCATGTTGGAACTGGGAAATGCTTTTGCAGGGGTGCAGGGCTGCGCGGCATCCGCGCAGCTGCCGCGGAGGGCGCGCGGCGCCCCGGGCACCCAGGGACCAGGCTGGGCACCCGGGGTGAGGGCAGTTCTGCACGCCGTTGTCCTCCCTCCATCCTGTCCCTCACTCCCCTCCCTAGAGATCCCCCGCCCCGCACCCTCACTGCACCCCAGCTCCAGCGCCTCCGGTGACCGCACGAGGGGGAAAGGCAAATAGTAATTAATATGTCACCGGGTGACCGTTGCCGCATTGCTAAGAATAATCCCCACTAGAGACGCGGCTCCGCGGAGAGTGGAACCCACGGGTCTCTAATCCACCCGGGTGGGGAATTCCAGAGGAAGCGGCTTTAACCGGGTTTCTACAGCTCTGCCCTCTGCCCTTCTTGGGTATGGATGGAGTTGAACAGCCTGGGAGACAGACCCCGGGTGCGATCGCGAGTGACTGACAATTGAAACCAGCCAAGGCGTTCCCAGTGAAATTTGTGTTAGATGCTACAAACGTCTTATTGGAGCAAGTCGTTATCCCAACTGTCAACCATCAGACAGTTTGTGCATTTTAGTGAAAGCTGGACAGGGATGGGGCGGGGGAAGGAGGCAAGGCCACTTTACATAGTCTGTCTCCTGCCACCGGGGGTTGTCAGACTAGCCTGTAGAGATCTACAAACACTACCTTTAGGCACTTTCACCTGGAATCCTTTTTGTTTTGAAGTCACTCCATGCGCCCCATTTCTCCACTGATAGAGCTCAGAGTGCCTTTCTGGTTGCTCACAGAAGTGCAATAAGGATAGAGACCTGGCAGTTCTTCCATCGTGGGTCTGGTTGCGGTGGGATTAATTTAAAACTACTAGCTGCCTGCTTTATTGACTGAACTGAAGGCAAACACATTGCTACTTACATTTATTTCATAACAGTAATTTCAAGTATGAGGACTGTGGTGCACTTAAAAGCCTGCCTTCTGTACTCATCCTGGCCAGAATTGGCATTGTACTACAATTTTAAATATTTATTTTTTTTCAGTATTGGCATAAAGGATGCTTCCATTGCGAGGTCTGCAAGATGGCTCTCAACATGAACAACTACAAAGGCTATGAAAAGAAGCCCTATTGTAATGCGTAAGTATCATCAGTGTGGCATGCCAGGTGTGGCACAGCATGAGAACATAAAAGTCAGTGGACCTGCCTGTTCTGAAAAATTGACTCACTGGTGTCACCCAGGTGTGCTCATGGCCAATTACTTGTTTATGCCACAGACTCTGGGGCCATGTACTTTGTTGAAGGTCACTGCATTTATGTCTTGCTAATGTGTAGGATAATTTGCCTCCATCTTGTACCTGGTTAGTTTTTGAGGTTCACAGCATTGTGGAGTTAGAGACATGGATTAGAAGCTGCAGAACTTACCTGCTGAGAATGTGTGGGCTCTGACATGCATGTCAGGTAGGTTTCCATTTTAATCATATGTCAATTTCCATTTTAATCATAGGATGTTGCCATCTTGCAATTTTACACCTGAACCTATTGCTAGGGAGAGTCCCATTTGTTTGGCCTTAGCTGAGACCACTTCAGGCTTTGGGGGGCTTAAACAGGGAACGGAAGATTTGAGACATGGGTATTTCTGACTGGTTAGTAGTAGGTCTGCTCTAGTTGATTGGGTATTTCTGGCTGCCTGGTAGTAGGTGGGGATTAAAGAAGTTAAGCTTTCTTTAGCAAGCTTTTCTGTAGGCATGCTTCTGCCTTATAATAGCAAGTACTTAGCATTAATGTAGTGCTCATCATGTGTTAGGCCCTCCCTGTTCTGAGCAGTTTATGCATACCAGTTCAATCTTTACAATAACCCTGCAAGTTAGGGGGCACCATTATGACCCCTATTTGATAGATAAAGAAAGTGAGGCTTTAGAGGATGGACCTCAGGAAGGGCCCAGATTACCATGTTGGCCAGAACTTCCAGATGGCTATTTTGTGCTTTGGAACACTTGTTTCCACTGCTGTGAGCAACCCCACCAGAGACTGTTTTCAGCTGTGGGCTCTTGGCCCTGATTCTAGAGCCTTCCTCGGTGAGCCTTCTTCCCAGTTCCCCTATGGGGCTGGCCTGCCCTGGCCTAGAGGTGGCAGAGGGACCTCTGGATTGCTGGCCTTTAGGCTGGAAAGTTGCCAGAGCTTCATACTCCCCAGGGTCTTAGCAGCAGCTTCACTCAGGTCTCCTGGAGATGGAGGGTCTGGTTCCATGCTTCACCCCACACTGGGAGTCTGTCATCATAGACAGCAAATTTTTGATAAAACAGATGTAACGTGCTCTTACCTTTCTGGTGAAGAGTTTTTTTTTTTTTTTTTAAGATTTTATTCTCCTTGCTTTTCCTTCAATTTAGTTAGTGCTGAAAGGTAGACCAGAAACTTTTTAAGAAATCAGAAAATAGGAACTTGTATGGAGTTCAGGACATCCTTAGATAAGCAAAATCCACAAATTTCCCCCAAAGTTCTTGTTATCTTCAATCGGCCTAGATCATGCCTCTTATTGGGGAAACATGAAACAAAAATGGGATTTCCGTGTCAAGGTCTCCTGCTTCCCTTAAGGAGAGGTATAAATGCCTGGTTAGAGATCAAAGGCAGGCGGCAGTGAGGAGAAGGGAAAGGGCCCGACAACCCATAAACAGGGTAATTGTTCTTTGATTAAAGGAGAGTGAACTGTTCTTCTTGTGACTGCTTCAGCCCACAGCAGACTCCATCAGGCTTTATGGGCCACATCAGGATTCTTTACTCACTGCCTGAAGTTTAACCCAAGTGATAACAATGCCTTTGGGTGCTGCTGGTAGGCCTGTAGGGTTTGGGAGGGAGCGGGGAGGAGGAAGAGGAAGTAACAGTTGCAATGAAGATGACTAGATGGTGAATTGAATTTATGAGAGAAAAAGAATTGGCAAAATAAAAAGTACATAAGAAGATGCAGCTGAAGTGGGGTTATTGATTGTTTTGGTTCACTTGAAAGTCCACTGCTTTCTGCTTAGTGTCAGTTCAGTGTGAGTCGTGGATGAGTCAGGAGGATTGGTTTCACTCTGACTCAACGGTGAAGTGAAGTAGTGCCCAGAAGTGTTGAGATGTGGACGCCCCTCCAAAAAAAAAAAAAAAAAAAAAAAAAAAAAAGACTCAATTTTAAATAGGAAACATCCTACTGTGTAGCTTCATAGGTCTGCGTTTTATTTTCAATACTTTACCCCTAAATCAAATGTTCAACTGTTCTAACATTTCTCATGATTCCAGAACTTTACGATCAGTTTTAAGTCAATTTTTTAGGGTGACTTCCCAGGATTTTTTGCTTGATATTGAACCTGATTGTCCACTTTATTGAGCAGATTACAAAAGGAAGAGAGGAACTCACTTTTAATGGGCGAATGAGCAGGGAGGGTTGATGTTTTCATTTGTTTGTTTTAGCTTTAAGTTTAAGCCATAGCTTGATACGCTGTCTCCAGATAATGAGCCCTGTGAGTTGCAGGTTCTTCTGCCATGAGGGTTCCAGGCTTAAAGGCATCTATAATTCCTAACCCATATTTTTCTAAGAGTGCGTGTTGTCATGTAATCTGGTCCGCATGGATTACCCTCTGGGGAGCACAATGCATCTGCTCTAATTCAGGTGGTGTATGTCAATCAGCTGTTCCCTGTGGTCCCAGCCAGAAGGGCAGCCATAATTTCTCTGGGTCAATGGTGGAAAATTGATTCTCTAATGTATACTGCTCCCAGAAAATGAAACATTTGCTGCCCATGTAAAGCAATATTTTATCTTTACCTAGTTTGGTTCTGTAGTCAATCCACATTTATGCTTAAATGAAAGTGCTATTCTTTTTCACTCTGTCACTTTTTATTATGAATATTTTTGTACATACCAAATGGTTCAAAGAATAATATAGTCATCCCTTAATATCTGAGGTGAATTGGTTCCAGGACCTGCCATATCAAAATCAGTGGATGCTGAAGTCCCTTAGAGAAGATGGTGAAGTACGTTCATATAACGTTACACACATTCTCCTGTATATAGCAAAGCATGTCTAGAGTACATGTTTATACTTAATGCTAGGTAAATACTATGTAAATAGTTGTGTTGTTTAGGGGATAACAGCAAGAGAAGTGTATACATCTTTACAACTGATGGAGTTTTTCAAAGAATATTTTTGATATTAGTTAAATCTGTGAATGTGGAACCTACAGAGGAGGAGGGCCTTTACATCTGATATGCTTCCACTGAGAGTCATCTCTAGACATTTTGCCATATTTGCTTCATATTTTAAATCTAACTGTGTAGAATTTCTAAAAATGGTTGGGCCATTTCAGTTTCATATCATGACATTTTACCCCTAAAAACAATAACACTAAATACAAGGACATTTTCTTAAAGAATCACAGACCTGTTATCACACCCAGGAAAATTAATAAAGATTCGATAACCTCTGGATCCTGTTCATGTCTACATTGTCAGCATTGTCCTAAGAATGTCTTTTATAGCTCTTCTTTTTTTTTTTTTTAACCCAGGATCCAATCAAGGTACATACTTGTCATTTTATAACAACAAAATGTAAACTTTTCATGTTCATTGGAGATTCAGTATCAGTTATTAAAATGCTGGCATTTCCCTTGGCTTATATAATCTTTGAGATTTTAGGAAAAAGGACTTTAGTAGCGTGTGTGTGTGTGTGTGTGTGTGTGTGTGTGTGTGTGTATGTGTGTGTGTATGAGAGAGAGAGAGAGAGAGAGACAGAGAGAGAGAGCACGCACGAGCATAATTAACCTTTAGAAGAAGTATTAAGGATATGTTTAAAAATTGGAAAGCATGAATGTAGACATTTAGAATTCGAAGAAAACATAAAGATTTCTTATTTTAATCCACACCTGAGGGCATTTTTTAATGGAATGCAATAGTGAGTACTTCTTCAGTTTAGATATGTTGCTTGTTTATATTCTCATGTGTTTGGAGAAGAAACAAGTATTCTGTTTGATTTCATGTAAAGGAGAACATGTATAAAATATAATTTATGATATTTAAATTTTGATCTTTTGATAGAATGATCAAAGTAGAGTACACACTAGATGTAAGATCGGGCATAAATACACGTTTAGTTCCTAACACAGCAGTGCACACTATTAAAATATTTAAAAACAAACTGGTCTATTTGAGTACGTGCCATGTTTTCACAAGCCTTTATGTTTCATAAGCAGGCAATGGATTCTTTAGCACATTGGAGATTTTTTAAAATCTTAGAACTTGCAAAGCAAAGAGTACTAAACAGAATTATTGCTGAGAGGTGCTGAGAAAATAACATGAGATGATTAGACAAAAAACATAGCTTGTATTTATATGTGAATTGATATGCCAAGTTAAACTATAAACATTTTCCTATCCAACATGCCACACAAAAAATATAAACCCCAAGGCCATTTGTCAAATTATTTATTGTTTGCAAAAACTTAATTGCATTTGCAAAACATACACTTGTTCTTCAAATTTCTGAGAGAGATTACCAGTTAGAAGTGGCTATTGCCAATGACTGGCCAGTGAACTTGACATTTGGTGATGGCACATTATCTTAGCTCTGGGGAGAGACCTAGGTAATGAGCAATGGTTTAATATGACCTCACCAATCCCCCCACAAATCATTCCTTCTGCGGAAAATGTTTTGGGCTGAACATTGGTCCTGACCTGTTCACGTTTAATGTGTCTTAAATTTTGGGGCTAGAAGAACACACACCTGGGTTAAGTACGTTTGGCTATCCTTCCAAATAAGATTCCCTGTCACCAAAGAGTCTCAGATAACATGATTTTGGAAGACTTTTAAAAATGAAGCAGCAGGAGCTGTGTGCTGCATCTCCCTTTTCTCTGGCTGTGCTAGCAGTCCTTCATGTGAATATTCATCAACTGTCCCCAGCCTTGGAAGATGCTGAGCCTGAGCCAGCTGCCGCTCATTATGAGCCACCCAGAATGGTCAGTGCGCTTCCACCAACCTGTCTTGTGGGTGGTTATCTAGGCCAACATTCTGCTGGCTTTCATTTACCTTTTCTCTGTTGGTCACTCCTTGTTAGTTCCTTTGCTGAGGTTATCAGAGAGCAGAGAAGAAAATGGAATAAACATAAACCAGAGAGTTTCCCCACCATCTATTTCTCTTATCTCTGTTTGGGCCTCCCAAATTAGGTTCTGTAACACTCCAAGGACTTGAGTATCTCAAGGAGATTTATAAAATTCCTTTTATTAGGTGAGCTGTGATTGCTTCAGAACCTTTTGTGAAGTGCGGTATGTTGTAATCGGAGCTTTAGAGCATGACGGAGCAGGATTTGAATCTTGACTTCATCCTGTCCTACTGAGCAAGAATCTGGATCCCTAAGCTTCAGTTTCTTCGTTTATATGGATCTGGATCCCTATGCTTCAGTTTCTTTATTTATAAAATGGGAATGGTACATCCAGACTCACACAGCTGGGTGAGGATTAATGAGACAGCACATGGAAAGGGTCCAGCCCAGTCCCTGGCACATAGCAGACAGTCAGTAGACAATAGTGCTCTAGTTTCCATGGTGGTACTTTTAGGAAGAGTGTAAAAAGAAGTATATCAAATAATAGGCCATCACACCTAGTGCCATTTATACCAGTCTTCACACTGTGGATTGCCACCTATTAGAGGGCTGTAACCAGAATTGAAAGAAAGAGGGGGGGTGGGGAAAGCATGAGAAGAAAATATCAGAGTGCATTTGAGAAGGAAAAACAATAAAATGATAGAGGTACATCATAGGATTAGGATGTAGAAAATATATTTATTGGAAGTAGTAGCTGAAAACACTAATTCTGTTCCATATTGTTGATACTCCCATATATCAGAAAGTGTTGAAAGCTGTCTAAGTATAATGCTGTAGGATATACTCATGGATTCGAGCTGCCATTGCTTTCACATGCTTCTGTCTAGGCCAGCCACACCCAGTGGAGGCCAACATAGCCTTCCCTCAGGTCTCAGCCTGGCAGAGTCTATCCTGCACTGTGTGGGAACCATATGCTTCCTAGCCGTATCCCCTTCTGAGGGGCCTGTCTCGTTCATCCGCATGTCCCTAGAGCCTGGCTCTTAGGAGATGTTCAATTCTTATTAGCCATGATTGTGCAGATTAAGTTAGCATTGTAGAGTGTAGTCTCTGTTCTGAACCCCAGTTCAGGATGAGGCCCCGGCAGATTTCTTCTGGGAAAGCAGACAGAAGTTGAGCAAGCTACAGGAACTCACCTGGGGTTAGGCTTTGAGG
The DNA here is from genome assembly GCF_902686455.1 of Sciurus vulgaris. Taxonomy (NCBI): domain Eukaryota; kingdom Metazoa; phylum Chordata; class Mammalia; order Rodentia; family Sciuridae; genus Sciurus; species Sciurus vulgaris. The sequence goes on from NC_136473.1 coordinate 25,195,349, forward strand.
AGCCTGCATGGCAGTTAACAGTTTCCACTAAGTCCAAACACCAGTGGATAAAATATCTCTATTGATGGGTTAGGCTCACAAATTCCAATCCATATTGAACATGATAGAATTTATTTTCATTGCTTAGAGGCTCAGTTTCAAAATATGACATTTAAAGTGTTCCTTATTGATACTTGTTTATTTTCTTCTGAGTTTAATTATATTCTGTAAAATGGGAAAATAAATTTCTTCCTAACAGGAACTTTACACAGATTAAGGGGGAAATGTTTGTAAGACTTAGTGTATCAAATGATGCCTGTTAGGTACCTAAGTGTTCACTACCTTGCTTATTATAAATTGAAAGTTGTCTCTTTTTTCCCCCGCCCCCTTAAAAATAGGAGAAAATGTTACATTGTTAAAAGTGACAGTTTCTAGGGAATGTTATTGGGGCATATCAGAGTCCTAGTTATTATTCATTAGAATGTACTTTACCTGACTAGCTAAGTTTGCCAAGCTGGGCCTTGAACTTGCAATCCTCCTGCCTCAGCCTCCTGAGTAGCTGGCACTGAAACTTTATCTGACTTTTAAGTTTTCTATCTCCCAGAAAGAAAGAGATCTTTGCTTCCTTCATGAAAGGATGACAGATTTCCTTTTTCTTTTCATTATAACTGGTTGGTTGAAAAGGAGAGGACATATTTGGAACCACATGAAAAGGTTCTAGTATATATGAAAAATGCTGATTTTTCAGTTACCCTATTGAAACATTGACAATATCTAATGCATTTTAGTATTTTTGAAAATCATGCTAGAGAACCATGTTGACAAATCTTGCACTGAGCTCTGTCCCATTTGAGAATGTTTCCAAAGCTTCCCGGGATGTGTAGCTTCTGACTTTTTATAATGATGTATTAATTATGGAGTGATGTCAGATTAGAAAAAGGTTCAAGATGAAGCACAGCAAATATCTCCTGAATCATCGTGAAATGCAAGGTTAATGCAAGATATAGATGTGTGTGCTTAAAGGTGTATTGATTATGTGTCAAGGGGTGGTGTAAGAGCACATTTCAGTAGGTCTTCTTTAAACGTTTTCAGATGAGTGCTTTACAAAGTGGTTCCCGGGAATGTCAGGGAGTAAGAGAGATACAAACATAGCCATGTGTGGCACCCTGTCTTCCAGATCATCAAGCCCCATTCAGAGTCTCTAGAGGAAGAGGAAGTTGAATTATTTTTTCCTGTTTCTTCTCTATAGTTAGCATTACAGGGCAGACCTAGGCTTTTAACAGTAGAAGGAGAATCTAGAGTAATTTTTATGAACTAGTATCCAGCACATTTTAGAGACTGAGTAAACAGATTATTCTTGTTTCTTCTGTGTTCAGGTTTGCTGCTGGAATTCAGCAAAGTCCTGCTAATGAATCAAATGGTTCTGCAGGTCTCTCTACTTAAACTTACGGGCACAGGCATAACCATGAAAGCAGGACCAGATTTGAATGGCTGTGATTGTTTATTGCAGCTCTAGAAACTCAGTATTAACTTTATAATTAGCTTTGCATTTTCTTGGTGGAGTCTTGGAGGAAGTGGCTTTGCATTTAGCTGTGTTTATCTTTCTACACTTTCTTTTGATTCATTCCCTTAGAATTTTAGAAGGAACTAGAAGACAACTAGTGCTAAGTGTGCATCCCTGAATTTCACCAATGATTAGACCGGTGGTCTGTTATACCTCTGCTTCAGCTCAGCAGTCTAAAAAGCCATTTAGACAAAAATCCTTGATTAGCTCCCCTGGTGCTCATTATCCATCAAAGACAGGTGCAAACCCAACACAGGGAGTCTGGAGGAATAGAACGGCTGTGCTCAGCCCCAGGTCTTTAGATCTGGAATGTAGAAGGGAGTTAAATGGTTGCCTGCCAGTGTTGAACAAGGTCTTTAAACATGACTTCATTATCTATTAATTGATCAAGATTATGAATTCCACCAAATTCAGGCTGTGCACAAGAGCAATAACACTGAATAAATGTACACATTGGCTGGAAGGGTATGCCCTATACACAGATTTTTCTTTTTTTCGGGTACCAGGGATTGAACTCAGGGGCCCTCAACCACTGAGCCACACCCCCAGCCCTATTTTGTATTTTATTTAGAGACAGGGTCTCACTGAGTTGCTTAGCACCTTGCCATTGCTGAAGCTGGCTTTGAACTTGCGACCTTCCTGTCTCAGCCTCCCAAGCTACTGGAATTATAGGTGTGTGCCACTGCACTCAGCCACAGATGTGTTTTTGATGGTCTCTTCATTTGGATAACCTGTATTGATCTCTCATGGCAACTCTCCCCACAGTGTCCCCAGGCTCCTGAGCCTCGTGCCTGTCATCTTCTATGCTTTCCTCTTCCTTGTCCCTGTCCCTTCATCTGAATTCCTCTGCTCTGCCCCTGGTTCAGACTCTTACCATGTTTGGCCAATAACCTCATTGACCCCCTAACTGGTCTCTCTGTTCTAGTCTTTCTCCTTTTGTGTTTTTTCTGACCTCCACAGTTATCTTTCAAAACATGAGGTCACATTACTCAGTGTCCAAACTCATTTGATGACTCCTCAGTGCTGACAGAAAAAAGCAGAACCAAAACAAATTGGGTTTTGACATGCAGGGGCTTTCAGAACCTGCCTTCTGCTACCACTTCATTTACCACCCTTCTCTCAGCCACCTTGTTCTACAGCCCTGACATCTTCATCAAGTTTAGCTGAAGTCTCAGTCTCCTAACCTACAAAAAGGGAATTATAAAAAACTTGATTTCATGGGCTTAAGGATTCATCGGAATACTCAAATTGAGTTTCAGGCACATGCTAAGGAGTTAATAAAAGACTTAATTTGCATCATGGTAACAGCACAGTGATTTGACCTTTTATTCCTGCTGATCTGGTGCCTCCATGTGTAAGAGTTTCCTTGGCCTTTAAGACTTACTGCCTTTGTGAGGTGTTCTGAATCTTTCAGGCAACTGCTGAGCTCTTTCTTTATGCATTCATTATAGTTTTGTAATTGAGTATCCTTCAATTACATCACTTATCAAAAAAGCCTGTCTTATGCTGTAGTTCTGTTTGGCTACCCATTCGAGGTGCTTACCTGCTGAGGTGGGGCCACCTAGGTTCTCAGCCTGAGGTGGGAGGTGAGTTGGGGGTGAAGAAAGCTGTAAGGGATTGTCTTCTTAAAGGGATCATTTCTGGCAAGTGTTTCAGGTTCTGAGAGTGCATGTTGCAATACTCTAATGCGCTGCTGATGCTAACCACCTGGAGTTAGTATGAGCTCCACAGGTTATGGGTGTAGTCCCCAAGGAGACTGCCCTCACTTCACATGCCAGCCACAAGTTCAAGAGTTCTCAAGTTGCCTGCATTTCTGTCCAACTGGCTACCATTTTAAGAGTTCATACAACCATCTCTGATGTGATAATTAGCTTGGATGATTCACAGAGCCCAGGAAACTGCTGTACTTAAGATTTTTATCTTTAATTATAAAAGATATTAATCAAATGAAGAGACACACAGGGCAAAGTATGAGAAATTCCTGGGCATGGAGCTTCCCTCTTTGCTGCGTGGGATCAAGATTTGTTACCTGCCCAGTACATTGATGTAGTCATCCTCCAGAAATCTCTGTCAAGCTTTGGTGTCCAGAGTGGTTATTGGGGGTTCATTACCTAAGCATGATTGACTGCTTCATTGACCATGTGATTGTTCTATCCTCCCTCCCTCCCATCCCCTCCCTGGAAGGTATCAGCTGAATCGCCTTATCCTAAGTCCCAACTTCATCACATGGTTGGTCCTTTTGGAAACAACTGCCCTCACTCAGACTTCTTGAAGACACAAGTGTGGTCCAAGGGACTCATGAATAATAGGGAAACACCAATTACTTGGAAAATTACAAGTATTTAGAGTATCCCTCCCAGGAACTAGGGACCAAGGCCAACTTCTTCATTACACAACAGTTGTGCTCCACCCTGCCTCCTTAAATGTACTGTTTGTTCATATTATGAACCTTCCTATTCCATTACAAGGATGATGATGTGAAGGCCACCATCTTTATTTAGTCAGCCAGTAGATGTTGGGTAAGATAAATGAACAGTTTGGTGCCTGCAAACAGGAGGTGGGTGGGAGGACCTAGCCTTGGAAAGAACCTCAGAATAACTCTCTAGATTTGGTTTTTATAAATAAGCAAGTCTTTCATACAAAGCAAATTATATTCTCCAGGGCAGGAATGGTCCTCATTGCCTTCCTATATTCCAATACTTAGTGTTGGAATATAGGAAGTTTCCCCTAGAGAGGGCAGTGCCTAACTGGCTTTGTCAGGGGCATGGTGAACCCTGTTGGTTATCTGAATAATACAACTCAGCCTTATTCCAGGCATCCCTGACCAATGAGAAGTTCCTTTCTTTCCATAAGGAACTGTGTGATGGTCTCTGATGGAGCTGGCCATGTTTGGACAAATAATGCGCGTGACCAGTAGCAAGCACTTCTGCTTAAGTGAAATACTGAAACTTGCATCTAGATTACAGGTCATTGACATGCACCTGTAAAAAGGACGATAAGGGTAATGTCTACAAAGGTCGTTCATAGAAATTGCTTTGTTACACTATGTTTTCCAGTCTTGGGAGCAAATCCCATATTTTAAGCAAAGGGTCATAAACACATTCACTTGCATATCACATATGTATTTTCCCCAGAAAATAGACTTACTTTATTTCTTGAAACTTAATTTCCTCAGGTATTAATGGATTGATCCCTGATGAATGAAAGGTCTTTACAGTCTTTTTGTAGAATTTAATTTTCTTCAATGTTCTGTCTTTCCATTTCCATTTCCGGCCCTTCATAAACAACTTAGCGGGATCAGTGCTTCTCCCCTGACCTCTCTATACTCTGTTTTTCTCTCCCTCTCTCTGTTTAAAATATTTTCTGTTGCCAGTGACGTAGTTCTCCAATTTTCTTAACATTACGTGAAATTTCTATTTAAAAATTTCTAAATGCTTCAGGAACATAATAATTAAGGGTTATTCCTGTCAGGAATAGAAACACCATATTAGCACAGTTCTTCCTCCGAGACTGCTAAAGAAGGAAAATCCTGTTTAGAGGGTTTGCCTCTGTGGTCTTTTTTTAAAATAGTAGTTATGTAATGTGAGGTTTAATTGGCCAGGAGTCGGGAAGCTGGTTTATTTGTGTGTCTCTTGTAAACTATGCTCCGGAAGTCTCAGTGGCCAGTATATGTACCCATAATTTGTTCATGGCCGTCACCTTGCAGGAAGCATCCTGCATGATGGCTGTTGGGCAGATGTTGAAAGAAGAGCATATTGTCATTTCTTTTCTACAGTGATAGGTATATGAGAGATGCTGAATAAACAGGTGTTGATTGACTTTAAAAAATATATTGATTTCAAATGGGATGCAGCAGGCCTCAGAAGCCTGGTTTCTTTCTCTGGCATATCCTGATGAACCAGGAGAGCTGGCCACCCAGGATTTAAAAATTAATTCCATAGCAGGAGAAAACAGGTGGTAACATAAAAAGGTGCCTGAATAGCGGAGGGATCAAGTAATTCTCAGAAGGGACCAACAGGGGGATATTTGTGAACTCCCATCTGTACCAACACATAGACACTGAAGAAAGCACATTAAATCCAGAAGTGTCACCAGCGTGGGATGGGGGTGGGCCAGTATTAAATTGAGACCACAGAGAGGTTTGCTGTGCAAAAGGAACATGTCTAGTAGGTAAGTTCATGTATGGGAAGAAACAAACTTGAAGGTAAAAAAATGTCAGGGAGCATTTGAATGAGAATGGAATGAAATGAAGGAAAACAGAAGCGACCTCATCGCAAAGTGGCTGTACTGTTTTAAAACTGGACACGTAATGGAGGCTCTTCAACCTCCTGACACTTTGGCACGATGAGGTATCTGCTGAAAGTGCAAGAGAGAATATTAGTTGATTTCTTGGTTTGCTTGTGTTTGTAGTTCTCTCCTTTCAAGCTTCTTTGGTCTTAAATTTGGAAAACAAGTCAGAATTGGGTAGTGGGGTTGAAGTTGTGAGACCTTTGGGACAATCGGACTCTGTTATGTTGATGTTTGTGTGCGTGAAAGGAGGAATTGTTGGTCACACCACACCCAGACTTTATGAAAAATTAGCCACAGTGTAGGAGAGGAGGGAAAGGCCATGTTTGTTCAAGAAGCCCTAAATTCTGAGAACTCTGCAGATAGGAGCCACATACTTTTGCTCCTACCAATATATTTCTAAGCTGAACATTAGCCTTTAATAAAGATTTCCTGAGAAAACAAAAGGAACTGTGTTAGCTTTTCATTATTATAACAAAATGCCTTCAGTAAGTTAGCTTATATAGAGAAAAGGTTTATTTTGGATCACAGTTTTAGAGGTTTCAGTCCATGCTTGGGTGAACCTGTCAATCAGGTCTATGGTGAAGCAGCAGGGAGTATCTAGAGTAGTGAAAACATTCAAATCATGGTCAAGACAAAAGACAAAAGGAGGAAAAAGACAAAAAGCCTATGGTTCCACAGTCTCTTTCTAGGGTCATGCCCCCAACGATCCAAGACCTCCTGCTAAACCCCACCTCTCAGTGCCAACCTGGAGATCAAGTCTTTAACCTAAAGACCATTGGGGGACATTTTATCCAAATTATAGCAGAAGGAATAAAAAGAAAGCTACCTCCTGAGAGATAGAAAACTTTGAAAAATAAATTTCTGATAGAAAAAGTGGCAATTACTTCAGAGAAAGAAAAGGGAAGACTACACTTAAAAAAAAAGAAAAAAGAAAAAAAGCAACATTATGGTATCCCTGGAGCTCTCTGAGCTCAGATTAGTACAACACACAGTTTAAAAGATGGATGGTAGAATTCAGGAAAGGGCACAAACAGTCAAAAGAGGATCAGGGAAGTTCAAAGCCAAGGTGAGCAATGGCTTGTGGAGAAGTCGAAAGACAAAGGAGCTTTCAAAGCACTTGTTCTGAGAAAGACAGACAAACCATGACATGGGTAAGAGATTGTGATAATAAACTATGGCAAAGAAAAAGAGTTATCTGAACTCTATTTAACCTTCATTCTTTCAACAAAAATAATAGAATTATAACTAGAATTGACCCACAAATATCATTAAGAGAACAGGGATGGGGTGTGCTTAGTGGTAGAGCGCTTGTCTGGTCTGTGAGTCTTTGGGTTGGTTTGTTGTCATCATTGTTGTTTTTGGGGTGTACCTGGGATTGAACCCAGGTGTGCTTAACCACTGAGCCACATCCCCAGCCCTTTTTATTTATTTATTTAAAATATTTTTTAATTTGTTCTTTTTAGTTACACATGACAGTAGAATGTATTTTGACATATTATACATACAGGGAGTACAACTTCCTGTTCTGGTTGTACATGATGTAGGATTACATTGGTTGTGTTGTGTATTCATATATGAACATAGAAAGTTAAGTCTGATTCATTCTATATCTTTCCTGTTCTCATTTCCCCTCCCTTTCTCTTCATTCCCCTTTGTCTAATCCAAAGTACTTCTATTCTTCCCTACCTCCTTTCTTATTGTGCTTTAGTATCTGCGTATCAGAGAGAATGGCCTTTGGTTTTTGGGGATTGGCTTATTTCACTTAGCATAATATTCTCCAGTTTCATCCATTTACTGGCAAATTCCATAATTTAATTTCTCTTTAAGACTGAGTAATATTCCATTGTGTATATAAACCACATTTTCTTTATCCGTTCATCTGTTGAAGGACACCTAGGTTAGTTCCATAGCTTAGCTATTGTGAGTTGGGCTGTATCACTGTAGTATGCTGATTTGAAGTCCTTTGGGTATATGCTGAGAAGTGGGATAACTGAGTGAAATGGTGGTTCCATTTCAAGTTTTCTGAGGAACCTCCATGTTGCTTTCCAAAGTGGTTGCACCAATTTGCAGTCCCACCAGCAGCGTATGAGGGTACCTTTTTCCCACATTCTCACCGACATTTATTGTTACTTGTATTCTTGATAATTGCTTTCCTGACTTCCCTAGCCCTTGTAGATATTTTATTCAGAGACAGTGTCTCTCTGAGTTGCTTAGGGCCTTACTAGGTTGCTGAGGCTGGCTTTGAACTTGAGATCCTCCTGGCTTAGCCTCCTGAGCAGCTGGGATTACAGGTGTAATTACAGGTACATCCAGGAAGGCCCTGGGTTTGATCCCCAGCACTGGAGAAAAAAAAAAAAAAGTACAACCTAGGATAATAGGATAGTCAATAGAAAGAAATCATCAAGCCATTCTTCATTTGGGATAAAAGAAGGTTGAATCTCTAGATCCAGATGAGAGCATCTTGGGGACCTGAGAGCATTGGGCAGATGTGTTCCTGGGACTAAAACCATGGTACCATGGCCCTTAATAGCAAGAGATGGTGTGTTGGAATGAAGGCAAGGGCTTCTGGGCTCAGTGGGTTTAGTTTCTTCACCTTGCTGTTCCTTAGTCTCCTGTCTGTAAGATGGTGGTGCATGTCTGCAAAATGAAGATGCCGAGTTTCATAGGAGGGTAAAAATAGCACCGACTGCCTCTTCTGGTGCCCGTAAGAAATACATAAGATAATCTGTGTGAATAGTTGGCACGGAGTAGACACCATGGAAGTGTTAGCTCTAATTATTACTGCTTATTCTTTTTGAGAAATTGTCTGTAAAAGAGCTTTGGGGATGGGAAAAATTTCCATTTAACTTTTTAGAAAGGGGATGAGACAGATTGTAGAAATTATAGCCTAATAAATGTGACATTAATTCCTGGCAACATTTGTCATATGGGTGAGTGCAGAGATGGTTTGGAAAGACTTCAAAACAGAGTCCTGATGGGCTGTGGCATAGTTTGCTAGGCTTGCCATAATGAAGCACCATGAACAGTGTGGCTTAGATGGCAGTAGTTCGTGCCTCCCAATTCTGGGGGCTGGACATCAGTCAAGGTGTTTGAAGGGTCAGTTTCTTTGAAGGACTGTGAGGACAGCTGTCCAGGCCTCTCTCCTCACATCCTCTTGTTTGTCCTAATCACCTTCTTTTATAAGAACACCAGTTCTTGAACTGGGAGTATAGCTCAGTTGGTAGAGAGCTTGCCTCACACGCACAAGGCCCTGAGTTCAATCCCCAGCACCACAAAAAATAAATACATAAACGAGGACCAGCCCTGTTGACGTAAGGGCAAACCTAAGGGCCTCATTTTAACCCGATCACCTCTGTGAAGACCCTGTCTCCACAGAAGGTCACTTTAAGGTTACATGAGTTAGAACTCCAACACTTTCTTTTTGAGGGGACGTATTCAATTCAACCCCTTATAAGTTCACTACAAAAAAGCCCAGCGGAGCAAAAACTAGCCTTATTTTTCAAAGTACAGAATAAAGGAAATATATATGCACTGAACTTGGAATTTTGAAAAGCATAGTCAATGATGTCAATTTTTGTATATCTGTTATACCTTGATAGAGCTTAAAAAAAGGTTAGAGTTTAAAAAAGTGAAGAAATAGAGACTGAACGACAAGTGGGTCAGAGTATCTTTCTTCCTTTGACATGTGTTCTCAAGACTCTATTATTTTCCAGGTGTTATGAACTCCTTTTCTGTCTAGGATGTTTGCTTTGTGACAATACTACTACTACTACTACTAAAAGATTTTTGTGATATTATGATTATTTTTGCTTTGTGGTATTATATGCAAAAGCTTGTGAAACAATTAGGAGACTGTTCTCTGATGGATTGTTCCTTGCTCATCGGAGAATGGTCTTCAAATATTTATAGGGAAATGAATTTCAGTTTCAAATGGAAAAGACAAGAAGAAATATGGTTTAAATTTTCATGGAAAGTGACACAGTTCTCATCACTCTACTCAAAAAGGGGGAAAAATATTCTGACAGTGACCTTGGCCGTAGTTCAATGTAAATATCCTAGTGTGGAGATTTATAATGTTCACATGCCTGGAATTTAGGATTTATATTTCAGTTTCAAAATTTTTATTCATTTTACCATGAAACTTTCTCCGCCAACTTCACTTTCTTAAAACTTATTGTTTTATTGAGTAACAGCATTTTATCTGTGTTTCAAGAGTTAGTTGGATAGACTCTGGTAGCTGGCGCTTTTGACCTAGCATCAGTAGCGGGCTCCCAAAGGTAGCGCATTGGGGAGGCTGCCTGGGTGCACCCTGTGGTAAGCACTGGGCAGCCCCCATTTGTTTGCAGTGGACGTGGCCCCTATCAGCCTGTTCTCCCAGGTGAGCTTTGTGAGATAGAAATCTTATCCACCCATGGAGTTAGTGTGCTTTGAAAAGTGGCAGCCCCCCTCCACACTTGTCCCTGTCCCATGTGGGACTTTTCCCCACCCATGTGGGAAACAAATCCCAAACTCACTCCTGTTCCCTGGTCATGGTCAGATCCTAGCTTTCAGTGCCTCCCCCACCCCCCAGTGTTTCTGTCTTGAATTAATCATTTTTGGTAACTCATTGTACATCTGCACAAAAGTAGACTTGTACTTTTTTTTGCATTGTACTTACAACCATGTGGGAAAGAGGCCCGATGAAAAAGCTCTCCACATCTTTAAAGAAAGGACAGAGCTTCTTTGCCAAATGACCTGAGTGTAATTCCTCCTCTCCTAGAATAAATGAATGCCTCTAAGAGCTTTCCTTCCTTATAGTTTCTACTGTTTTTTTCTATTTTTTACCACTGGAGTGTCCAGAAATCCAGCGCATGTGGGAAGATGGATATTTTATTTTTAACTTTTCTAAAAACCTTTGTTCTAAACTATGGGGTCTGGGCCTCGCCTGAGACTAGAGGGTGGTTACCCACATGGCAGTTATAGACACAGCAAAGGCAGGTGGGCTGGGGCCAAGCTCACCTCTGGGACCTCTGTCCCAATCATGTGGTGGGGCTGGTCCCGGAGAGGCAGTGATTATAAGGAGGAAAAGGTAAAATGGATGTTTATAGAGAACTGGCCCAGCCCTGCCTCAGTGACCAGCTGGCACTCCTTGTCCAAGGCATCCCCTCCCCGGCTGGTTTTCTTTCTAGAACTGGGCAGTGCTCTACCTATTCCAGTGTTCTAATCTTTGCAAATGTCACAGTTGGCACAGTTTTTGGAGTCTTAGCTATAAAGTGATTATCTGAGATATGAGTGTGAATTTTGAAGTTGAAGTGTTAAATTTTTATAGGCACAGTACTCAACATTTCAAAAGTACTTATGTGTATTTTCCAAATGGGAATGTGTTTCCAAATTATTTTAGATTTTTGTATAAGATTTAGATTCTGAATAAGAGTTTTGAGAAGAAAAAAAATTTTTTTCCCTGCCTGTTAGGTTTAAATGTCAGCTCTAAAAAAAAAAAAAAAAAATTTACTCATGAAGAAGATATCAAAGCGACTCTTGGCTGTGAAGATTTGTTTTATGATGTTGTTACTTAAGGCAAATGCGTGTACGTCGTCTCCCTAACATTTTGAATAACGCAGAGAGTTTGGGCTGCTGTTTTTGAGAGTTGTGCTTTTCTCCTACCCTGTTTCACATCGTGGGCTTCTAAACATACAGGTGTTGCTGGAGCCCGCCAGTGTGGAAGACAAGATTAATGGTACAGCTTGTTATGTTGCCGCTGACTTTCTAAATTGGACTTTAATGTTTGCTTTAAAGAATAACTATTCCCTCTGTGGTATGAACAATATAATAAGTTCTCTGCTGAACTGGAGAATTGTTCTCTTCATGATTAAGTTGACTTTTAAATAAACAGAAACACTGAAGAAGGTGAAGCATATTTCTGGAAAATGTACATCCTATCTATATTCATTCTGGACATTTTTGTTTTTGATTACATGACTTTAGGTTTTGTACCATTTAACAAATAAATATAACACAGTCCTGTATTTTACTACTAAGGTGTAAAGACTTTTATTTCTTGTGCTTTTGTTTCAAGAAGTTAATTTAGAATACAATAGCCTTTGCAAACTTGCTGTATAATATAGTTGTTATAAACCCACGATTTGAAGCCAGACTTATTTACATTTGAGATTTGGACTCACATAGTGTTATAGTGTGGCTCTTAAATGTCCCTGCAAAGGGTCTGTAGGTTAAAGGTTTGGTCCTCAGCTTGGTTCTCCTGGGAGGCTATAGAACCTTTAAGAGGTGGGCCCTGTTTGGGAGATCTTTAAGCTAAAGGGGGGCTGCCGGACTCTGATCCCTTCTTCTTTTTCCCTTTTGTTTCCTGGGCATGAGGTAAGGGGTTTAACTCTGCCACATGCTCCCACTGTGATGTGTGCACTTACCATAGACTCAAAGCAATGAGATCAACTGACCATGGACTGAACCCTCCAAACGCCTGAGCCAAAAGCAGCCTTTATACAAATAAGTTGATTTAGCTCAAGTATTTGTGGCAGTGATGGAAAGCTAACACAGAATCATGTCCTCTCCAACCTCAGTTTCCTGATCTGTGAAAGAGGATAATAACAACTACCAACTAGAGTTGCTGAGAGGTTTGCTTGAGACATACATATAAAGTGACTGACTCGTAAATATTAACCATTTCCATTATCATTTCTCAGTGATGACCTGTTTGACCCGTGGGGTGAGGTAGACAATTCGATCCAAGAAGATTGGAGTTCAGAGACTCTAGGTCAGAGGAAATCCACCAGAGCTGGAAAGGGATGTTTCGACTAAGGAAACCAAGACTGGTTCTAAGTACATAAAGTGGTGGTGTTTTTCTGCAGGTTATTCTCTTGTCCATGGTGCTACAGAGAAGTTGATAGTTATTTTTTCCCAAGGTCCCTTTTCATTTCAGAAGAATAAATAGGAAAAAAAATTATGGGCACTGGACTCTTGGACCAGCTCTTGATGCATCGATTTCTTCTTTATCTGAACAGGAAGTTAAGTTACTGTTCTGAGATTCTTGAGTTAAGAGTGAAGTTTGTGCCCTGAATCAAGTTCCGTATACTGTTAGCTAATGTACGTTTAGGCCAGTTAAAATTTGGAATGAAATTATACCTTCTTGCTTCTTTTTGGTTTTTGTTGCTCTGGATTTATGTTGGATGCCTGTCAGTGGTGGTATCTTTGTCCTTGTGGCCTGTGATGTGAAGAATGCCCAGGGACATTGTATGACATTTGGAAATGGAGGTGTGTAGATGCTCATTGGGTGCCAGTGGAATTTTGGGACTAATGCATTTTAAATATTATTCTGGAGCCACTGTCCTTGAAGTCCAAACTGTACAATTAGTTCATCACCTTGGGGCTAGAGGAGAGCCAGACAGATGGCCCTGAAAGAAAATCCATTGTGGATTGTGCTGTGTTGAAATCCCAAATTCTTTGGAACTGACTGGGGTGGAAATAAAATCAGGCTTGACCCTGCCTACCTGCCTATCAAGCCCAGGAAGCCTTGTTTCCTCTGTCCTACTTTTTTATGGTGCGAATTCAGTTACTCCTACTTTTATTCAGCCAGTGGCAGAATTCATTTATTCATTTACTTAATATTGATCCAGCATCTAGTATGAAGCAGGTGCTATCCTGAGCACTGGGAATACAGCAGTGAACAAAGCAAATGGAATTCTCTGCTGTTATGGAGCTTCTATTTTAGTGGGAAAAAGTGGGCAACAACAACAACAATAAAACCCAAACAACAACAACAACAACAAAACCCAAACAGCAACAACAATAAAACAAGTAATATATTAGAAAGTACTAAGTCCTAGAGAGAAAAATCAAGCTGGAAATGGAAATAGTGGATTGGACAGGTGGCTTACAATTTAGAATGAGTTGGTCAGAAACACCTAATCCTTCTATTGGAGCAAATCTTGGTAGATGTGTTAGTCAGTTTTATGTCACTGTGACCTAAATACTTGACCAGAACAACTCAGAGGAGAAAAAGCTTATTTTGGTTCATGGTTTCAGAGGTTCAGTTGCTGGTAGGCCAACTCCATTGCTGTATGCCAGAGGTGAGGCAGAACATCATGGTGGAAGGGTGTGGTGGAGGAAAGTGCCTCACCTCATGGTAGCTAGAAACCAGAGAGCAGGACGGAAGGAAGGAAGAGTAAGCCAAGGGGGTAAGATATAACCCCCAAGGGCCTGCCCCCATTGACTGCCTCCTCCAACCATGCCCCACCTGCCAAAGTTACCACCCAATAATCCATTCACAATATTAATCCATCAAATGGACGGATCCACTTCTTAGGTTATAACTCTCATAATCCAATCCTTTCACCTGTTGTTACATTGACATAGGAGCTTGGGGCGGGGGGATACCTCATCCACACTGAAAGAGTGGAGCTGAAGGAACTGGAAGAGCAGGAGTGTGTCCGGAGTTTGTAGGAAAGACCAGGCAGTGGCAAGCCTGTGTGGAATGCGGGAGGAGGAGGGTGGAAGAGGAGATGTGGGTGCACCTTGCTAATGGAGAGGCAGGCAGAAGGGAGCACGGATGGTGGGGTCTGCGGAAAGCCTGCAAAGCACCATAGGGCCTGGAGTTGGAGTAGTTCTCAGTGAGGGGGAAGCTGCTGGGGGGTTACGCAGAGGAACGACCAGGTGTGTGACTTAGGTTTTTAACAGGATCACTCTGGCTGTTGTGAAAAGAAGAGAGACTCCTTGGGAAGAGGGCGTTTTGTGTGTGTATGCTAAAGGGATAGTCATGCTTAGTGTCACAACATTACCTTGGTATAAGCAAAAGTGTGTTTTGCCATAAAAATGAACCCAGAGTTATCCTGAGGTCATGTACTTTGAGGGACTTTTGTCCCCTGGAAGTTGCTAGGACATGAGGGTTTGAGGAAAAGGACCACACAGGTGGTTTTCATCATTGTTAGTGACGGAGTTGGTACTGTTGATGGCTGCAGGGTGGTTACATGATGTATGTTGCTTTATGTGCAAAGATACATATTTTATTTCATGCATGTTGGCCTAGATTGCTTTAGAGGGAACTCGAGAAGTCTTGCGGGATGACTGGGTCTTGTTTATTTTGCTTCTTTCTCCTCCCTTGTTCCTTCGTCCATTTCCCTGCCCTTCAGTGATGACCAGGGCTGGGGGTTGCCCTAACAGACCATATATTTCTGAGTGGTGATCATTAATTTTCCTTGGGATGACTGAGGAAATGTTCCTGTCACTTCTTTTGAATGTAGATCCCCACCTTAGTGGGAATGAATTCTGACAACGAAACCTTGTTCTGTCGCCAGCATGGAGAGAGGTTGGCACAGTTCCACTTCCTATTAATTTTTTTTTTTTTTTGTACAAGTTGGGCACCTAGGAAAACATTTGAAGAAAGTTTCTACTTTGTGAGCTAATAATAAATGCTGTGAGCTAGTTTGCCAATTTGCTGGCTTTGGGTATAACTTTTCTACCTAAGATGTACAAAGAATGGGTCCTGCAAAGGTTAATTAGGAGCACATAATGACTCTGTCTTTTAAACTCTTGAAACCTGAAAATTGATTCACAAGGATAATTGTTCTGAAGTTTTCACATCTCGTTTTTACATTTGTCAAACATCCCTGCCATTTTCTTGGCAGTGCAAACGTTTGGAGCTGTGTGGTGCGTTTTCTAGCATGTGTGACTTTGCTTCTTCCCTATGTCCCGGAGTCGGGCAGGCCCAGGGATACAGCCTCACTGGGGAGTCCATTTCAGTTTTAATTGGTTGTAAAATATTAGCAGGAAGGCAGAGTTATTTCACATTGAAGTGACTTTTTTGGGAAGTGGCAAATTAAATTTTATGGGAGCAGCTGTTCTGAGCAGAATTTGTCGGAAAGTTGATGAGAAGTGAAAGCTTGCAATACTTGGGTCTAAATCCTTAGTTTAAAAAAGATTCAAGCTGCAAATAAACTAGGGTATTAAAATATGGAAAAATATTTTTGTAAATATGTGTTCGAAAACCCTAGGCTCCATCATTTTGCCTTTCAGCTGAAGTCTCTCCAAAACAATCTTTGCTCTGATTTGGCAATGGGAGCTGTTATTTACTTCAGAAGTCATAAAAAAGGAACATAACTTAGTAGAGAGACTCCCCAAGGGTGGGTATGCTGGGTAAAAAATGTAAGAAAGAGCAGGACCTTTGCACAAGTTCCTCATCCTGGGACACCCGCTCCATGTAACATTGTCTAGTTGGTGCCTTTTCATTCTTTGACACTTAACTCTCAACAGGATTCCTTCCCTGTCCTGTTTTTCTCTATTTATTTGCAGTGATCAAACCCAGGGTCTTGTGCATGCTAGACAAGTGCTCTGCCATTTAGCTATGCCCGCAGCCCTCTCTGTGTTTTAAACTCTTATAGTATCATGTGGTTCTTTATGTTAGCATTTGGAGAGAGATAGAGAGCGAGAGAGAGAGAGAGAGAGAGAGAGAGAGACAGAGAGAGAGAAAACTTCTTTATCCTATAAACTGCCTGAGATAAGGGATACTTTATTGTTATCTTTTATTATCATATTGTCATTGCATAAAAACAGTACCTGGCATGTTGATGAGTCTTTGTTTCATGAAGGAATCCATGAATGGATTGACATTGTGTAGTAATAGCATGGCCAGTTTGAAGATTGACTCATTGCAACCTCAAGTTCAAGTGCAGGACCAGGCAACCAGGGTATATGAAGGAAGAAGACTATGAACAACCTGAGTTGTTCTGGGCAACTAGATAGAATGTGCTGGACAGGTGACCGCTGAGTGGCTGTTCTCTCGCCTCTCCCTGTGGGGGCTGATTCTTACCATAGGGGAGCAGGCTTGGATCATGGTAGACTTGAAGTACTGCTTGGGAAGACGGGACTTGAGTGGAGGACACAAGGGAGGGAGTTTGCTGCAGAACATGGGGCACTGTAGATGCCCTTTGAACAGAGGAGAGAGAGGGTCAGATTAGGAAGTGTTTCAGAACAAAAATTAGGCAGCTGTGAGTTAAAATATGAAGCTAATGCACTGTCTACATCTGCTACATGAAGCAGGGTGCTGGGACCTGTTTCCTACCTGTTATGGTTTGGATGTGAGTTGTCCCAAAAGCCCACGTGTGAGACAATGCAAAAAGGTTCAGAGGAGAAATGATAGGGCAGTAAGAGTCTTAACCCAATCAGTGAATTAATCTCTGATGGGATTAATCGAAGTGGTAGGGTGTGACTGGAGGAGGGGAATTGGGGTGTGGCTATGGGGTATATATTTTTATCTGGCAAGCGGAGTCTCTCTCTGCTTCCTGATCACCATGATGTGAGCTGCTTCCCTCTACCACCCGCTCCTGCCATGATGTTCAGCCTCAGCTGGAGCCCGGAGGAATGGAGCCAGCCTTCTATGGACTAAGACCTCTGAAATGGTGGGCCCTCAAATAAACCTTTCCGCCTTTAAAATTGTTCTGGTCAGATCTTTTAGTCACAGCAGTGAAATAGCTGACTAAAACACTAAAAGTAGTTTTGCAAATACAAAGACAAAAATACCTGAAAAATAGATTTCTGGAATTTATATTCATCTTAGTCTCAGTCTTTCTAGAAACAATAGAAATGGTGAGTGGAGGAGGAAACCATGAGGTAAAGTCAGATGGCAGTGGGCTGAGGATGGAGTGGGAAGTAGAAAAGGAAAGTCAGTGAATGGAGGCTCCTCTTTTGAGAAGTTAAAAAACAAAAAAACAAAACAAAATAAAACAACAACAACAACAAAAAAAAAAAAAACAAAAAAAAAAACAAGCAAGAAAAGAGACAGGAGAAGAAGCAGAATTAGAGGAAAATACCAGAAACATACAAGGGAGGGCGGAGGCATTTACTCTGTCAGCGAGGATCCCTTCTCCTTAGATAATGGGTGAAGAGCCCAGTTCCTGAGGTAGAGATGGTGAGACCTTGTCAGGAAATAGGAGGAGCCACAAACTCCAAAAGGATAGTATGTGGGGTTGAGGTTTTGCTTTGGGGAAGATGTATGTAGGATGGCGTCCTAAAATGTATTTCCATTTCCACTTTTGTCACAGATTATATTAACAGGTGCTGAAGAAATATTCTTGGAAAGACAAAAGGCAAAACTTTGCTTGCTTTTTCCTTCTGACTGAAAGCTCACCAGAACCCTCAGGCACTTCCGAAATCTTGACTAAGAAAAAGCACTCAGAACCATGCCAAGGAAGGATCTTGTGGACGTTGCTTTTCTGGGTGGAATCTTGCAGACTAAAACCCTTCACACTTATCTCAGGAGCCCTGGTAGCTTTGCAATCAGATAACTGTGTCCGAAATGGTTCTAAGTATCATCAGTCACAAAGTAGCATAAAATATAAAATGATTGCAGAAATTCTTTGCCATGTGGTAATGCCCTAAGTTGGCAAGTACTTTCATAGTTAAAAAAATATTTTCACTCTACTAGACCCTTACTATTTTTTTCCACCAGTGAATTTACACTCTAAGGTCTTTTCAGAGCATCTCATAATAAGTCAACAAATCTATTTCAAATGTGTTTGTTCCTAAGCAACGGTTTCTAAGAGCTTCTGTAATTAAGATGAAAGTTCCAGGGTAACAATGCCCAAACAAGCACCATTTCTCCCATTTTCTGGTAATGCGGGAGGAGTAGGATGGATAAAGGTGAATGCTGAGAGTGCAACATCTGAAATCTCCAATATATTGACTGCCCTCTAGCTGATCCCAGTGTGTGTGTGTGTGTGTGTGTGTGTGTGTGTGTGTGTGTGTGTGTGTGTGTGTTTTGAAATCAGCCAGTCCTTTTTTCCTGGAGTGTGGAATGTATATCCCAGGCATGGACAGGTAGAGTGTGTGTTGAAGGTAGATTTACTGCAGAGCTGTGTTACGACAGGGCCCCATGGTAATGGGAATTATGCTGCCCCACACGTGTGGCCATGGGAGGGATGACTGGAGTACATGCCACGTGAAATCAACTTTCTTTGCCACTATGACTGACCTAGATTAAGCGGTGATGCAGGCCCGTTCTGTTCTGCTTAACAATGCACAGTTGCTTGTTCTTTTTGGTGATTTGTAAAGGAAGACTCAGACGAATTTTTTCCTATTCATCATGCCTGGCTCATAGCAGGCATTTAACAAATGCTCCTCTTTCCCTTCCTGCTTCATTTTGTTCCAGGGGCAAGAAGGGGGCTAGGGTTTCCATGACGACCTGTTGTTGAATGACCTCCTTTCAAACCTGTTGTTAGATGCCCAATGGGCCTGAGTAGTGGTCCAGAGAGCCAAGCCCCACCTAATGGAGGCTTTGCTGGTAAAAGAATATTCCGTTTAAGTCTGCAAGCAATTATTGATGATCCTCCAGCTGCCTAAAAACTTGGTGCATCCCAACAGGGTTTGCTCAGAGGTTTGCCTCATTGCCGGCAGAGTGATGGCAGCCACCAAAGGGTACTGCCCAATGGACCTTGTTCTATTTTGGTGCCATGCCTGAGGTTTTTGATCTTGGGCAGGTCAAAACCACCTTGACATTTAATTTCCTCATCATTATGCTGTGAATAATAATAACTTCTTGACTCATCATAGGCTTATCCTAAGGATTAGATGAGATAGAATATATAAATTGCTATGAGAAAGTATGTATGTATTCATTTATTTGACAATAATTATCAAGTGACTCCTGTATGTCAGGCACTATTCTAGTTTCATAGTATTCCATTCCAGAATTAAAAAATAGATCTCTGGAATGTTCTTAATGGCAATTTAATATTTCACAGTACAGGTGTTGTATAATTGATCTGACCGTCCCCCAGTCAATAGACACTTAAGTAAACAGTGCCACATGGAACATCTTTATACATATATCTTTGGTAGATGTGAGAGTATTTCTCTAGGAGGGTGTTAGAAGAGATTTTGCCAAGTCAAAAGGCAAGTACATATTTAATATTGAACAGTACAAATTTCCCTGCTATAAAGCAACAGCAACCTGCCCTTCCAGACAACATGAATGAGAATTCCTGTTTTTCCACACACCATTGTTAATCTTTCAAATTTTACCAATCTCTTTGGGTGAAAACTAATATTGAATGATTGTCTTATTTTCCATCCCTTGGTCTATGAGTGATCATCTTTTAATGTTTTTGGCCATTTTTACTTCCTATGTAATAACCCTTTCTACCCCATTTTGTGCTAGTAGCTAGATCGTCTTAATTTAAAAGGCTTCTTGTGTATTTAAAACATGTTTATATACCTTTTCATTTCATTTAACATACTTTTTAATTAAGATGACAGATCTGACAGGAATCACTATTTTACAGAGGAAGTGGGCGGAACAGAGTCAAATGGTTAGCTGCAGGCCACTCAGTCAGTGAATGGTGGTAGAGGGCTGGAACTTGGCTCCTCCTGGTCCAGTCTGCTTTGGTTTGAGCAGAGAGGGTTATTTAGGAGGCTCAGCAGGCTAGGGAGGTGGGTTTCCTCTGTGGGGCAATTTGGCTGGCTGGCAGCAACATGAGGAAAGCCACTGGTCGCACGAGGGGCGTGGCACAGACACAGGCCTCTCCGAGCACCAGAAGCCCTTTCAGCCCAACCTGCAGGAGTTACCTAATCCTGGGAAAAAGTGAAGGTAACCGAGGAACTGAGGGTTATGACTGTGTCTTTGTTCCTTAGAGGGTGGATTCAAAGGCAAAGGAGAACAAGAGTGACAGTCCCTGTAGGGTGCCTGCCACCTTTCTGCCTTCTGAGGGTACAAGAAATGCTGCCTTTGCCTCTGCCTTGCAGACCAGGAATGTCCTTGTTCTCAGTAATCACAAGAGAATAATAATGTTCCTGTTCTTAATAGTCAGATCGAAGATCCTCTCCTTGAGTTTTCTGCTGTGTTTATTTGAATGATCATTTTTTTCCCAGATTGAATAATTACCATTTGCCTTCTTATGAGTGAATAAACTAGATGTGAAGTTTCTCTGGAATGGTCTTATTTTAGACTTTTTCTTGTCTTATCCTGGCCTGGCTTGCAATGTACATTCAATGGGACTCAAGTCCTAGGGTAGAAATTCTGTAATTTTTGTTTGTTAAGGCTGGTAGGGATCATCTGGCTCAGTCAGCTTATTGAACATATATGGAATCTGGGATCTGGGAAAGTGGGGTGATTTGCTGAGATTACCCAGTTATTCCAGACCAATGACCAGAATTTGGAACTTCCAGCTCTACTAGGACTGTGGTTGTACCATTTAGTATCTTTCTAATATTTTTCTATTTTTTCCTACCCACTTCCTGCAAATTTACCTTGAAAATGAAGCTTCTTTGCATTTGTTTTGTTGAACCATTGTGATAAGCAGTTAATAAAGCACTTTTCATGCTTAAATTTTAGCTTCCATTTGTACAGGTTTTAGAAGCTCCTCCTTTCCCCAGCTTCACGTTATGCTCATATGCTTAGTTGGGACTTGGTGAAAGGATAAGGTGATTGTTATATATTTCTGTGCTTTAACTTCTCCCTTCTCTTTCTCTCTCTCTCTCTCTCTCACACACACACACACACCCACACACACACACAAATACACACACACATACACATGCACTAGATATAGTCTGTTTTCCTGTTTTCAGGCATGGGATAGTTTTTTTCTTTTTGTTACTGGGGGTTGAACCCAGGGGTGCTTAACCACTGAGCCACATCCCTAACCCTTTTAAAATATTTTATTAGAGACAGAGTCTCACTGACTTGCTAAGGGCCTTGCTAAGTTGCTGAGACTTGCTTTAAACTCTTGATCTTCCTGCCTCAGCTTCCCGAGCTGCTGAAAATACAGGTGTGCGCCTCCATTCCCAGTACATGGGGATATTTGAAATAGTCAGTGTTAATAAGTTCTCCCATCATTTGAAAGAATTTAGAGAAGAGGCCATCACAACTTGTTTGTTTTTATTTTTAATAATTGATCCTGTTGGAAAAAATTTCTTTACTGTTGACTCATTTTCTCAAGTTCTGTCCTGAGAAATCTTCACAGACCTGACTGGGTGGTTTTGCCATGGGGTAAGGTTGAGGCAATCAAGACCACGTTGTGTCATCACATGGTGCCATCAGAGTAGGTGAAGCCAGAGTCTGTGTGGCTACAGAGTATGGGGTGGACCAGGTCAGGCTAATAGAGAGGGCTGGTACCACCCTGGGTGAAGCTGTAAGTATTTCTAAGGCTGCTTGGTTGGTCTGTCTGGTCCTTGTCTCAGAGAAGAGCCAGGCATATTTTGAGCCAGCTTATCTGTATATCAGGAACACCACCAATGATGGGTCATATTACCAAGGAGAATGCTAAGAGAATTATTGTTCCTACAAGTTTCCCCACTGAATAAGGTCTTTTTTTCCTGTTACAAAGAGTGATTCAAAGTCCATTAGTCCTGGCCTGGCTGGAGCTGGTGTGTGGACAACAGGGGTGGGGCTGGTCTTCCACCTAGAAGCCTTTGATATTGGGCCAGGAGGAAGATTTTCCAGAAAAGGCATCTGTTGGAGGTATTGTGGTGGGGTAGGGTGATCATCCTATACCTCAAGTACCCTATTGGGTAAAACCTTGGGCAGGTATTTGTTGTGAACATCCTACATACTTTGGACCAGAGCCCTTGTCCAAAGGGTTATAATTGACTTTGGGTTCAAGGTAGATTTAGGAAAGCTTAATAGGGTTTAAATACAACCTTCTCTCATTTTCAGACTTTTATTAAGAATGTGAAGTTTTCATTTTGTACATTTTATTCAATCCTATTATGCTCTCTTAGATATATACTTCTAGCTGTTAATTTTTTGTGCTTATTTGTTAGTGGGTGATTTTTGATGTCTTAAGATTAAAAAAAAGGCTAAATATTAGTTTTTCCTCCTTTTAACTTTTATTTTGATATAATACTAGATATATAAAATATATTACAAAGATTTCCTTATATACTTCATTCATATTTTCAAAATGATATTTTAATATATTTTATTTATCATTTTCTCTTTCTCTTTTACTATTTTTTCTGAACCACTGAATTAAGTACATTGGAGATATCTCTTTGCTCCTAAAACACTAATTCCTAAAAGCAAAGGTATTCCCTTATGTAAATACCGTATAATTTTAAAAATTGGGAAATTAACATTGATACCAGAGTATTACCTCATCCACAGACTGTTGAGATTTCACTAAATGAAACAATAATGTCACTTTTAGTGAAAGAAAACCTCAGTTTATGAAATTTATTGACTTGTCCCTTGGTCATCTTTATTCTGGAACTATTTTGTCTTTTCTCTTATGACAGTGATATTTTTGAATAATATAAATCAGTATTTTTGTGGAATAACTTATTTTACCTTTATTTGATTGTCTACTCATGATTAGATTCAGGCTGTGCATTTTTGGCAGGACTACAATTGTTATTAGTTTTAAATGGTATTGATTTTTAATATGGATTTATTAAAGTTGGAAACTAGATTTATTTTCATCTCAGTACTTTTATTTACCTTAAAGGTATATATTCTGTGCATAAATCTAATAAGTCATGTATAAAACAAAACAGTTTTCGGGTGTTTGCTTTAAATAATGGTTAATAATTTCAAGTCAGATGGACTAAATTTTCATTAATCGATTTGGTTTGTAACTTAAGCACATTTCCTTAAACATTTAAAGTTATCTTAGTAAGTAAATAGATCCAGTTTGCTTTTAAATCATTTCAAATCTCCAATAAGGCAAACCTGAAGACCTTAGCACTTCCCCAAGTATTTGAATAATTCTTGTCAACTAAAACTTAAATTTACAAATACAGTAGATTCCTCATTTTTAAAAAAATATTCTAATTTTGTTTGAAACACTCATATTTTCACCTTTTGCTCAGTCACAGGTTTAAAAATCAGTTGCACATTCTCAAAGATATTAGATTCTCCAGATTCTCAAATATTCTACACACTTTAATACTGAATTTACAAAGATAATCGTGAACTTCATTCAAAGCTATTAATACCATGGATTTTATTTGCCTTAACATCTCTGTATATGATTCCATTCCTTTCCTAGGGCTGGTAAGACAGTTCACTTTGGGAAGCAAATCTTTTGTAGGAGGCGGGCTAAAGTTTCTGTGCTGATAGTTAAGGAATGGGCCAGTAATTTGTGCCCATATACAGATGTTTATCTGGCAGAGATTTGGGGTCGAAGAGACACATGTCCAGATTTTTTGGGGGGAACTACAGATAAATCCATTTTCTAATTACTATGGCAACCTAAGGCTAAGCCCTAAGTTGCTATGACAACAGCAATCTACACCCTTCCCTTGTGATGGATTTTCAACCTTAGTCTCCTGGCTTGATACTCATGTGTCCTCCTTTCATCTCATTTAGGTGGACATATGTCTGCATCCTTATTAGGTTGCGACTGATTTCCTCCACTGCTTGATTGCATTCTGTATTTCTTTAGCTCTTGGCAGCATCTTGTAGTCATCTTTCCTATCTGATTGGATTTTACGTTTTCTTTTGAAACCTTTGGCCACAACTCTAAAGCTTCATGCTAATGAGAAGGTCTTTCTCTAATTTCTTCATGTTACTGTGAATTATAGTCTTTAGACTTGACTTGGATTCCCAGAAAGAGTGTCACTAATGCCATGTAACTTGATCATGAAAACTCCCAAGCCAGCCGCTGCTCCTGATGTCGGAGAGCTCTTTGTGCATGCTGTAACGAGAGATGACTGTGTTCTCTTTAAAAATTTTGTTGTTGAATTGCTCTCAAAAAGATCTGAAGGCTAAATCACTATTGAACCAATAGAATTCAAGTAGGAAAGGGTCACGAAGTCCCACCTAGTGACTATTTATTATGATGAACTATTCGTGTTGGTAATTTAATTTCATTTTGCTTGGAGTATCTTGGATGATAGCACTCACTCCCTGCTGACCTTTTCTTTGTTTAGCAGGGTTATATAAAAGCTCATGTTTTGGAATTGGCGGGCCTGGGTTCAAATTGCAGTTCTGGAGTTTATCAGCTGTGCGACTCTGGGCAAGTTGCAGAACCTCTCAGAGCTTCTTATGGTTCCATCTTCCTCACAAAGTTGTCATAAGGATTAAGCGGGATGTGGCTTGTTGAACACACAGCTTGGCCCCTGGTGTCTATAAGTGTTCAAAGAATTAATTTTTGCTTGCATTTGCCCTCCTTGTTGGATTTTGTCACCATCCTTTATGTCTGGTCTGCTTTACCGGCTCTGACATCTTGTTGAACCCTGGCTCCTCTTTTATAAGCTGGACATTGCTTATATCCACTGTGTATTTCTACTACCTTGTAATCATGGTGGAGACATAGTTGATAGTACATTTATATTAAACTGTTTTTCTCTATGTCTCCTGGGAGAGCCCCTCAGTTTGACACAACATATTGAGCTCAGAACCCAAAGGCCATTATTTCTATGCATCCATCTCTCTTTGATCTTGGAAATTCACAGCAGAAACTAAGCACATTTTGCTGCTGTTTATTGTGAGTTGGGACAACGTTGTCCATTGCACCAAAGATGTAAGACCCCCGTTGGTTTCTCCAGATTGGAGAGGCTAGTTTGATGCTCTTTCTCTTTGTCCTTTGTGGTTATAGTCATCATTACCCTCCAGGAGGGGACTCTGGCAAAGAGGAGCCACAGTTTAGAGCTCACAGTTTCCATCGTCCTAACATGCTCAGGTCCTTTCCACTTCCAGTTACATTTTTGCTTAGGTGGTGCCACCTATAGGGAGTGGCCAGGGAAGTAGTGGGCTTAGTGACCATGATGAATGAATTTCAAAGACCAAAAATTCAAGGGGGAAATTAGCTACAGTAGCCATAGTGTTTTTAGATACTCAGCAGGAGTAAACTCGATTAATCCTACAGACGTCTACTGGCCCAGGTAAAAACCATGTTGGTCATGACCACTGATCTCCCCTGCTTATAGAGTTGTAAATAAACACCAAGACTTTCTGAACAATGAGCCATGATGACCAAGCACACAAGAATAATCCTGTGTAACTGAATGCAGGAACGTTATCAGATGAATATTTACATGCATACTCTTACAGAGTTGATAATAATAATTATGTAAGTACCAAATACTTTGAAAAAAAAGTTTCTTTGAATTCTAACAAGTCTTTTAGGTAAGTGTTATATTTACCTCCATTTATACAAATATGAGGTCACGTACATTGCCCAGAGACACATGGCCAATGGGTAGTAGTGAGGACTTAGATCCATATTTGCCTAGGACCAATGAGCATACTTTCTTTACTTTCATGTAGGCATATGTTGTAAGGAGTTGTATAATAGTTCTTTAGTGGGATTTTTCACTTGTCAAATAGAGAAAATTTTTGTGCCAGTCAGGAAAGTTAGCAGAAAGTACCAATTCAGGTACTTTCAACTCTGAGACTGTTTTTCTCCCAATGTCCCTTAATCCCACAAGTCCATGACTTATTCAGGTCATAAGCAACTCCCCTTTACCAAGAGGAAGAAGTTATATCAGTCATTTTGCCCTAGGTGTGAATTAATTTATCCAGATTGGTTTTCTAATAGCGAACTCTAATGTATTATGTGAAAAGATTTGATGGTTGGAGGAGAAATTGCAGATGATTTTGGAACAGAGACCCTTCAGAATGGGTAGATTTTGGTGAAAGTTATCCATCCATAAACCAGCAAGTGGTAATGGTTCTTGAGGGTATAAAAGAAGGATTCAGAAAACTGAGTCAGGACAGGTATACAGAGGCATGGGGAGGCCCTTGGAGACACATTCTCCTCTCTCCTGCTTTTGCTGACCCTGAAGATCACTGATATCACAATCTCTTTGTGATGAGGATGGGTATTTGGAATAAGAAAGTAGTCAGGACATGAGTCCTTGGATTTCAGTATTCACCAGACATATTCTTTGCTTTCTTAAAAAAGGGAGATTTCTGAACTCTCTCCTATCAGAGACTGATTTAGCAAGTAGCCTGAGAAACTTGGATTTCATCAATCTCACAGGGGATTCTAATACAAATGGTCTGAGCACTAAAGTTTTGAAAACTTCTGTTGGGAGTCTCTCCCCCTGGGCTAGTAGGCAAGTCTAACCCCAACTCAGAAATTATCCAGTGGCTTCCCTGAGGGTGTACACTCCCTGGCTGAGCAACTGATGGTGATTGAATGAAAGAAGGGCTTCTTCTCTTTGAGGACTTTCCTTAATCTAAGCAATCAAACCCCTTTAAGGTCTAAAAAGTTCTGTCACAGGGACAAGCTGCCCTACTCCTCTGTAACTCTTTCTTGGCCTCTGGTGCCCTGCCATGTACGGTCCTGGTTTGGAGGCAAGGTGACAAGGGAAGAGCAGCCAGCTGCAGAGCCAATGGCAGCATGGTGGTCATTGGAAAAACACTGGATTTCCAGAGCTGAGACTGGGACGGTCACAGTCCAGCTGGGATGGCGGCCACCCTCCTTGCACAGAAACCTTCATTGTGTAGAGCCATGGCCAGTCCCCTATGCTGCTGGAGGGCTGCGCCATGGTGTCTCAGGTCAGTGGAAGAACTCTATGGGTATGTTTGCTTTGCCTGTCAAAGTTAGTCCTTTTTTCCTTAGTGGAAAAACTCTTTGTGGTTTGGTTTCTTAGCCTCATTTCCTAGAACTCCAGGAGGCTGAATGCAGGCAGCCTCTCCTGGCCTGAGAAGTAGCTCCTCTATGCCATACTTTTGTCAAGGAGTATTATGCTGAGACTTGGTCTTAGCTTTTATTTCTTAATTTCCACTGAGGCTATAACTAGCACATGCTCTTCCTAAGACTGGAGAAGTGAAATCTTAGAACAGCCCCTTGGGAGGATGAGGATGAGGAAATGCTAAAGAAAAGAGTTCCAAGAGGAAGGGCTGTCCTGCTGGTTGGAGACCCTATCGCCTGCCTCACCCAATGGTTCCCGGTTTTATTTGCTGAGAGAGACCTCAGTGCATGCTTACTGAATTCAGTTTGGAAGCAGAAAATGTGTTTTCTTAAGTGAGGCCTCTGGGGTGGAGTTTAGGCTGTTTTGCTCTCAGCTTGGGCTCTGGGATGAAATAGGGCCTGTTACAGACAAAGCTCTGTTTGAACTGAAATGAGTCACACGAGGTGTCCGGGAGGAAACGGGTGAGTGCTGGGACTGGAGGAGCGTGGCCCTTAGTAGACGGAAGGCTGCGTGAGTGATCGAGCTGAATACTCCCATTTTTGGTTTTAAAAAAAGGCGTAAAATATTGAAGTTGTGTGATGTGTGTGTACATAGATAACAAATGGGGTCTGAAAGGAATTCTTTTTTATTTTTTCTGCAGTCCCGGAGATCAGACCCATGACCATGAATGCTAGGCACGTGCTCTAAGCCTGAGCTACACCCCTGGCCATGAAAGGAACTTTTAAGAGGAACTGTGAAAACAGTTTTAAGCACAGACACACTGTAGAATAAGTGTAGCGTACCTTCTGGGTGGAAAGAGAACAATGTCCACTGGTTAAAAACATCTTGATATTTGTCAGAACTGGGTCATCGCCCTGTCCACGATTTGATTTGATTCCAGGCAGTTTCCCTATCTACTACATTTTGTAGATGCTGACATTACAATGACATTAATTTGCAATTGCTTAATGTACACTAACTGATGGGCTAGTTGTGAGGGTAAGGAGAAAAATGTTCCAGAATCTTTCTAACTGGTAAGAAATCTCTTTGGAATGGAAACCTGTCCAATCTGAATCATTAGGGATTGACAGTATAAAAGATGGTCCTTGGAAGGGAGACCTCAAATTACTTATGATGTGGGTTTTCATGGGTGGAATGTGTCTCCAAAAGTTTAGGAAGCATGTGCAAGAAATTTTGGAAAAAAAAAAATCCTGCCCTCTGTCTCTAAGGTATGAAGTATTGCTTTTTCTTTTTTACTTTTTTTCTCTTTTTTTGGTACTGGGGATTGAACCCAGGGGTGCTTTACTACTGAGCCAAAACCCCAGCCCTTTTTGTTTCTTATTTTGATATAGGTATTCACTAAGATGTTTAGGGCCTCACTAAATTGCTGAGGCTGGCCTCAAACTTACAGTCCTCCTGCCTCATCCTCCCTGGTGATCATAGGCATGTGCCACCATGCCTGGCATTATGAAGTCTTTTGAACACTGTTGCTAAATGACCTGGAAACAACACTATAGAGAAAGGATCTAGAGAGTGCAGTATTATAAGTCTGATTTTTTTGTGGCATGGAAAATTTGGCACCTGGGTTTGCCTTAGGTAAACATGCAGGCCTTTGGAAAACCAATCAGAATGAGAGCCTGTCTCCATGCTGGTAGTGCTCCCATGGAGGTGGTAAAACCCACAAGAAAGTCTATGAGAAGAGTGGTGAGAACTGAACCCCAAGGAGGCCCAGTACTAGAGGGCAGGGAATCTCTGCCCAGGGAAAGCAGTGTTGGGACAGGAAGCAGTGTGGCCGTGTTGGGCAGACTAAGCTGATTTTCCAGAAATGGACTAAAACTCCTAAGAAGATTGTGTTGGGGTTGAGTGTGCTGAGCCCAACTGCAGACCTAAGGGAACACTGGTTCTTAAGAGGTGCAAGCATTGAGACCTGGGAGCAAATAAGAGGAGATGGGGCTGAGAGATCATCTTGAGGCTGTGTTAAAAAGGAAAAAAAAAAAAAAAAGTTTGAAAGTGCATATAGGACACAGGTAACCATCATCATCAAGTGGTCCCCTCCTGGGGAGCTGTAAGGCTCTGAGAGTTAAGGAAATCATCTGGGAGAATCAGATGTTGTCATGGTAACCATACCAACTATCTAAGAGGTATTATTTTGAGACATGTTTCTTGGGCAACTGTACCTCTAGGGTTAATATGATGGGATCTTTACTGATAATAATAGTCAGGGCTTTCCCTGTAATAACTCGTAACCATAAGTCTATGAAGACACTCTATTTTATCTCTTCTTATTTTAAGATGAGGAAGATCAGATGCACAGAGAAAAGAATAACTTGACTTTAAGTCACATGGCTCGAAAATGGTAGAATTAAGATAGAATCTGGCTTTGGAATGCATGTTTTTTACCCCCAACCTCTGTGCTGCCCTCTGTGCCATCCATTAGTGGTCTAGGAAAATTATAGAAGGTCATGTTTCACTCATAGTAAGAAACTCTTCATTGAGCTAGCCTTCCAAGATATAGTACTTTCTTTCTTAAATGATTTAATTGGTAGTTTTATTTTATTACATACACACCTGCTTTTCTTACAATTAGCCTGTGGCTTCTACTGAAGCAAAGTTATGAGGGCTACAGCTTCACAAAATCAGAAAGTGTCACAAAAAGAAAATGGCAAAGAAATGAAGTTAGACCTCTGCCTCACACCATATATAAGTTAGCTCAAAATGGATCAATGACTGAAATGTAAGAGCTGACAGTCTAAATCCTTAGACAAAAAGAGGCATAAATCTTTGTGACCTTGGGCTAGGTAGTGGTTATATATGACACAAAAGTGTGTGTATGTCTACACATGCGCATGCTCACCCACACACACACACACAGACAGGAAAAATAGATTTCAAAATCACCTCTACTTCCAACAATATTCTCAAGGAAGTGGAAAGACTACCCACAGAATGCAAGAAAAATATTTGCAAACCATGTATCTGATAAAGGATTTGTCTCCCAAATAGATACAGAATTTCTAAACTCAATAATTAAAAGACAAATAGTCCCATTAAAAATAGGCCAAATATTTGAATAGATAGGTCCCCAAAGAAGATACACAAATGGTTAACAAACATATTGCACTTTGCTGGTAGGAATGTAAAATGGGGTAGCTATTTTGGGATATGGTATGGCAGTTCCTCAAAAAGTGAATGAAACAGAGTTACCATATGATCCTTCAATTCTACTTGTTGCTATATACCCCTCATTGAAAACATATGTCCATAAAAGAACCAGTACACAAATGCTCATAGCAGTATTATGCATGATGACTATAAAGTGAAGACAATTGAAATGTCTACTGGTTGATGAGTGGGTAAACAAATTTGGCATGTCTATACAATAGAATATTATTCATTCCTAAAAAGGAATGAGATATGATACATGCTGAAATGTGATAAACCTTGAAAAGAAACCCGGTAGTAAGACCCGATGCTGTATGATGCCATTGATATGAAATGTCCAGGACAGGCAAACCCATAGACACAGAATGTAGATTAGTGGTCACCAGAGGCTGTTGTAGAAAGGGGAGAATGGAGAATGATGGCCCATGCATACTGGGTTCCTTTTAAGGGCAAATAAAGTTTTCTGGAATTATATGGTCGTTTGGGCTTCACCACTTTGAGAACCTACTAAATTATGTGTTTTAGAAAGGTGGCTTTTATAGGATTAGGATTCCACTCAATCTGAATAGATACATACATACATGCATACATACTACATAAAGAAAATGGTGCCTGCAGCAAATCAAGTCGCTATTCCCCAAAATGCAATAGCAGGAAATCTTACCAACTTCATTTTGGAGATAGGGACCAACAGGAGCTGGGACCTAAGTCCTTGCCAAGTGAGCTTCTTTTTCTTTTTTACTTCTCATTTCCTCTCTTGAACTTTGTGGCTGGAAGAAATGCCTAGTTTAGTAAGGAGGAAAGGAAGGAAGATGGTGTTTTGATTTGAATATTGAAGTCTTATGTCATGATCTGTCATTCACACCAGAGTTCCATTTGTATAACAAAGTAACAATGGTGAGTAATGTCTCTCTCTCTCCATACTCTTAGTTTTGGGCAGTGCTGTGCTTTTATCTGGCTGAGTTTTTTTTGTTCTGCAAATTTATTTATTTTTTTTATAGAGAAAATCCTCATTGAGAACACAGTTCAAGTCCACTGCGACCTAACTGGAAGATACATAGTGTCATTTTTGCCTGGTTTTAGTATTGGGGAAATGCTGACTTCATAGAATTGAATTAGAAAGTATTCCTTCAACTTTTATTTTATGGAGGAGATTATAGAGAATTAGTATCATTTCTTTTGAAATGTTTGGTAGAATTTATCAGTGAACACAGTTAACCTTGCATTTTCTGTTTGGGAAGGTTATTAAGGATGGATTCAATTTCTTTTCTAGAGATTGGCCTAGTCAAAGCCTTCCTCCATCCTCTTAAGGATGGAGGATACATATTTGTTTACAAGTTTTCCACGGCATGGGAGCCTCATAAGAAAATGAAGACTTGAAGAAACAGAGTCAGTTACTCATATACTGGATTGAACAAAGAATAATCGTGAAGAAACAGCTAAATTATGTAGGGAGGCTTAAAAGATAACATTTAAACGTCTGCACAGAATTCTCTGTTTTGATTTCTTATCCTTGAAGGTAAGGATATTACATCTTTCACGTATAGGAAGGACAACTTTTTACCTGGGAATTTTATCTTCTGCTTCTGAGAAACACTGCAAAGGCCAAAGTGATCATTTTGTACCTGCTTATTTTCAATTGTCTTTAACTTAAATAGCTAATATAAAAGAAAAATGTATTTTAACCCCAGTCACCTATTTTTTCTTGTGTGAGTTTTGGCAGACTGTATCCTTCAAGGAATTGGTCTATTTCATGTAGGTTATCAAATTTAGGGCGTAGAATTGTTCGTAGTATTTCTTTATTATCCTTTTAATATCTATGGCATCTGTAGTAATGGTCCTTCTTTTATTTCTGATTTTCAAAATTCGTATCCTTTCTTTTTTTCTCAGTACACTTGATTATATTGATTGTCCTGATCTTTTCCAAAGAACCAGTTTTTGGTTTCTTTGATTGTTCTCTATTGATTTCCTGTTTTCAGTTTTATTGATTTCTACTCTAATTTTTGTAATTTCATTTCTTCTGCTTACCTTGGATTTACTTGACCCTTCCATCTACTAGTTTCCTAAAGTGGAAGGTAAAATAGTTGATTTTAGGTCATACTTCTTTTCTAATATATGTATTCTGTGCTTTAAATTTCCCTGCTTTCATTGCATCCTGCAAATTTGATAAGTTATGCTTTCATTTTCATTTAGTTAAAAATAAAATTTCTCTTGAGAGTTCTTTGACCCACATATTATGCAGAAATGTGTTTATGTTATTGATTTCTAGTTGAGTTCCATGTGTTCTGAGAGTAGACATTTTGTGATTTCTATTTTAAATTTGTTAAGGTGAATTTAATGTGGCCTGTCTTAGTAAGTGTTCCAGGTGAGCTGAGAAAAGTGCATATTCTACTGTTGTTGAACGAAATGGTCTTCATGTCAATTATATCCAGCTGATTGATTGTGTTGTTGAGTTCAACTACTCTCTTAATGATTTTCTGTCTGCTGGGTCTGTCCATTCCTGACAAAGGGTGTTGAAATCTCCAACTATAATAGTGGCTTCATTTCTTTCTCTTTGTAGTTCTATTAGTTTTTGATTCATGGATGTTGATGCTCTGTTATTAAATATGTGCACCTTAAGGATTATTATGTCTTCTTGGAGAATTGACTTCTTTATCACTAGGTAATGACTTTTTTTTAATCTTTGATAACATTCCTGACTTTTAAGTCTGCAGGCGTCTGAAACTGCTGTAGCTACTCCTACTTTCTTTTGATTATTATTAGTATGATTTTTTTTCCATCTGTTTATATTTAACTTATACTCATCTTCATATTTTAAATGGATTTTTGGAAGACAACATATAGCTGGGCCTTATTTTTTTAATCCACTTTGACAGTTTGTCTTTCAATCAGTACATTTAGTGCATTGATGGTCAAAGTGGTGATTGACATGATTGGATTCATATCTGCCCTTTTCATTACCAGTTTCTATTTGTCTTTCACTTTTTTTTGGCATCTGTGTTTTTAATTGTATTTTTTAATGATTCCATTTCTCCCTTTTCTTTGCATATCAGTTGCATATCATACCCTTTTTAAAATACTTTTATTTAGTGGTTGCCCTAGAGGTTACAATATACATTTATAACTTATCCAAGTTCCCTTTCAAATAATACTGCAGCCTTTATGAGTAGTGTGAGCACATTAAAATAATAGTAATCTGAATTCCTTTCTCCAGTCCCTGTACCAAGCTGCCATTCATTTCACATATATACATATTCACTCAGGCACGTTTACACACATACATAAGATCTATACGTAAACACACATGATTAAGTGCATTTTTGATATTTTATATTGAATAAACTGTTACCTGTTAGATCCATTAAAAATAAGAAAAATGAATTTTGTATTTTACCTTTACTTATTCATTCTCGATGTACCTCTTCTTTATGTACATTTGCTTCTGACCATCATCATTGCCCTCACTCTAAAGAACTTCTTTTAATATTTCTTGCAGGATATATGTATTGGCAACATGTTCCTTGAGTTTTTGTTTTAGAAAACTTCATTACTCCTTTACTTGATGATTGAGCAGGGTACAGAATTCTAATATTTTTTTGTTTTGTTTTGTTTTTCTCCAAAATATTTCCCTCCACTTTCTTCTTGCTTGCATGGCTTCTGAGAAAGTGGGTTGGAATTCATATCTTTGTTCCTGTACTGGTTAGGTTGTCTGCCCCCCCTACCCCCCATTGGTTTCTTTCAGGACTTTTTGTTTTTTTATTGATTATTTATGACTCATATTCCACATCTCTTCAGTCAAAAGCTCTTTGAGACAGCATTGTCATCTGCAGCCAGTCAGAGAATGGGGTCATCTGATGCTCCCATCCTCTGAATGGCCCTTCAGATAGCATAGGGTTTCAACCAGCTGTTAAACCTGCTTATAACCTTGCCAACCTTGGCTGCATTCATCTGGATCCTTTTAAAAAATTCCCCATCAACCTTCCACCTAATGGTTTTTGCAACTACTGATTTTCCCTAGGAGTGATAAAATGAAAAATATCAAATTCCATCATTCTCTGCACATTTACTAGTTGGGATTCTTTATATGGACTCATTTCACATCACCAATTATTTGATTATTTTGAAAAATAGTTTGGAAAGGAAAAGATGGATCCATTCCTTAGTCTCTCCTTTCATTTGTTAACATTTAGACTTCTCATTTGGGATTCTAGCAACCTCCGCTTGTGTTCAACCAGAGTTTTTCTCTCTTTTGGAGGCCAGGTGAGGAGAGATTGGGATGAACAATTTATCAACTCATTATAAATCCATGAATTTTATAGAAGTGATATATTTGAATCAGCTACACTTATTCCTTTTGATATTCCAATTGTCCTGTCTTTGGCCAGTGGAGCCGCCTTCTGATTGGCTTGTATGTTTCTTAGACACTACTGTGAGTTTGAGCCATTAATCTCTTCTTCAATTATATTAGTTGACTTTTAAGATTCCTCTTAATTTTAGTTTCCTCTCTAGAGGAAAGATCGCATAGTCTAATATATTATACATTTAAACTTTTTATGCTGAAAATCTAGTATTTTGTTGTTGTTTTTCTCTTTAGAATTCACACAGTGGGTGAATTGATGCACTTTAAAGTATTTCTGTTTCAATATTTTAGCTTCTAGTTTCCTAATATTGACTCAGGATAGTTTCACACTCTAAGCTCAGTTATCTAGTTAAAAAAACAAAACAAAAAATACAAATATTTATATACTTCAGGGTATAATGAGGCTTATTAAGGAATTCTCTAAGTTTGAAGATAATCTTTAATCCAAATGTGATAGTTTTCTTCCCTTCTGTGTGGAGTATCAGGCATGAAGAATGGACAGCTGTCCCTCATTCCATCGGCTGCTACGGCAGAATGTGAGCTGAGAAGGGCTGGAGGCCCCACAGGGAGCTGCTTAGGGGTGGGTGACCAGAAGGCTGCAGAGCTGGCCAAGGTGTTCCAGGTGGCTGCAAAGTCAGCCTCATTCCCTACAAGCCAAGAGCTGGAGCCCACCCATCCAGGCACACCTGAGCCTGGTCCAAGCGACTGGGCCAAGTCCCTGAGGCTGTCTCTGGGACCAGAAGGTATAACCAGAGGGAAACATGGATTTAAATTCCAGGGTATAAGAGAAAAGTTCAGCATATCCAAGGAGTAGCTGAAAATGACTTTTTGTAAACGTTTGAAGGACATTGTCTCATATCAAGCCATATGCAATAAAATTTTAAAAGAGCCAGAGTTTTGTTTCCGTCTGTGCCCTGTGGAGCACATGTGACTTCAAAGGCAACTCTGGAGGGCGCAGGGAGAAAAGAGCATGCTTTTATTTCCAGTTTGGCACAAGTCCACCAAACTGTTTTTGATGGCCAGGAAGCAAAACTTGTATTCCCTCTCAATTCATTTTGCATTGAGTAGATCCACCTGTGTTTTTCTAGAGGGAGAGTTTCTACCTCTTCGGTCTGTACATTCCCATTACTTTGAAGCTTTAGTTTGTAGGAAAAAGGCAAGAGGGATGCTGGCGATTTCAAGTGAAGCCTAAATAGCCCCCACTCAGTAAGTGTCCCCTTCCTAAGGAGTCTCTTCAGAGTTCAAAACAGTTGTTTCTAAGACGAGCAAGTCACTGTACATCGCTTTGAGAGATGTCTTAAATGTAAAACTGAGCAGCTGGTTTCATTTCAAAGTGTTGAGACCCCTAAGTAATGAGCAAATATGGGTTCAACCTAATCCTCATGCAGATGAGTTTGTGTGTATGTGTGTGCATGTGTGTGCTTGTGCCCATATGAAACCCCGAGATCCCAGTCATCATAGAAATTAGAAATGTCAAGCTGGCTCTCAAGGATGCTATCTCTCCCTCACCAATATGGGGCTGTTCATTATGTCTTGTTTCTGGGTGATTTTCTTTGTGGTCTGTCTTTGCCTGCCTGGCCTGGTCACCCTTCCACACATGCACTTCAGTGGAGACTGACTAGGCTGTGTGACTTTTATTTCCTTTGGCCTGTTTATTTCTGATGATTGTTATTACTCTTTCCAAACTCTAGGCATTCACCTTCTTGTTCGAAGCTCAGTGGTAGGTCTGCTTAACTGGTTGAAGAGTGGTTCTAAGGAGCTTCAGCTGGTTTTATTGCCTGACTGGTCTTCTGACTTTTGACTGCTCAGGAAGAAACGGTCACTCTGTATGAACTTCTCACCTCTGTAAGAGAAATAAAGAACCGAGTCCGATTATTATGGGTCACAAGATATTGTTAACTTTTTTTTTTTTTGTTTTTAAAGGGTCCAATTTATTTATTTTTTTTTATTATTTTTTATTGTAAACAAATGGGATACGTGTTGTTTCTCTGTTTGTACATGGCGTAAAGGCATACCATTTGTGTAATCATAAATTTACATAGAGTAATGTTGTTTGATTCATTCTGTTATTTTTTTCCCTTCCCCCCACCCCTCCCACCCCTCTTTACCCTCTATACAGTACTTCCTTCCTCCATACTTGCCCCCCTCCCTAACCCTAACTCTAACCCTAACACTAACCCTTCCCTCCCCCCCATTATGTGTCATCCTCCACTTATTAGCGATATCATTCGTCCTTTGGCTTTTTGAGATTGGCTTATCTCACTTAGCATGATATTCTCCAATTTCATCCATTTGCCTGCAAATGCCATAATTTTATCATTCTTTATGGCTGAGTAATATTCCATTGTATATATATACCACAGTTTCTTTATCCACTCATCAATTGAAGGGCATCTAGGTTGGTTCCACAGTCTGGCTATTGTGAATTGAGCACCTATGAACATTGATGTGGCTGTGTCTCTGTAGTATGCTGATTTTAAGTCCTTTGGGTATAGGCCAAGGAGTGGGATAGCTGGATCAAATGGCGGGTCCATTCCAAGTTTTCTAAGGAATCTCCACACTGCTTTCCAGAGTGGCTGCACTAATTTGCAGCCCCACCAGCAATGTATGAGTGTACCTTTCTCCCCACATCCTCGCCAACACCTGTTTTTGCTCGTATTCTTGATAATCGCCATTCTAATTGGGGTGAGATGGAATCTTAGGGTGGTTTTGATTTGCATTTCTCTTATTACTAGAGATGTTGAACATTTTTCCATATGTTTGTTGATTGCTTGTAGATCTTCTTCTGTGAAGTGTCTATTCATTTCCTTAGCCCATTTGTCGACTGGATTATTTGAATTCTTGGAGTAAAGTTTTTTGAGTTCTTTATAGATTCTGGAGATTAGTGCTCTATCTGAAGTATTATTGGCAAAGATATTCTCCCACTCTGTAGGCTCTTTCTTCGCATTGCTGATAGTTTCCTTTGCTGAGAGAAAGCTTTTTAGTTTGAATCTATCCCAGTGGTTGATTCTAGCTTTTATTTCTTGTGCTATGGGAGTCCTGTTAAGGAAGTCTGATCCTAGACCAACAAGGTGAAGATTTGGACCTACTTTTTCTTCTATAATCTGCAGGGTCTCTGGTCTGATTCCGAGGTCCTTAATCCATTTTGAGTTTAGTTTTGTGCATGGTGAGAGATATGGGTTTAGTTTCATTCTGTTGCATAAGGATTTCCAATTCTCCCAGCACCATTTGTTGAAGAGGCTATCTTTTCTCCATTG
Organism: Sciurus vulgaris; assembly: GCF_902686455.1. NCBI lineage: Eukaryota > Metazoa > Chordata > Mammalia > Rodentia > Sciuridae > Sciurus > Sciurus vulgaris. Next base: position 25,233,507 of record NC_136473.1, read on the forward strand.
CATATTTTTGGCCCCTTTGTCGAGTATGAGAAAATTGTATGTATTTGGGTTTGTGTCCGTGTCCTCTATTCTGTACCATTGATCTACCTTTCTATTTTGGTACTAATACCATGCCGTTTTTGTTACTATTGCTTTGTAGTAGAGTTGAAGATCTGGTATTGCGATACCCCCTGTTTCACTCTTCCTGCTAAGGATTGCTTTAGATATTCTGGGTTTCTTATTCTTCCAGATGAATTTCATAATTGCTTGCTCTATTTCTGTAAGGTACATCATTGGGATTTTAATTGGAATTGCATTGAATTTGTACAGCACTTTAGGCAGTATGGCCATTTTGACAATATTAATTCTTCCTATCCAAGAACATGGAAGATCTTTCCATCTTCTAAGGTGTTCTTTAATTTCTTTCTTTAGTGTTGTATAGTTCTCATTGTAGAGGTCTTTCACCTCTTTTGTGAGATTGATTCCCAAGTATTTTATTTTTTTCGAGGCTATTGTGAATGGGGTAGATTTCCTAATTTCTCTTTCTGAAGATTCATCACTTATGTATAGAAATGCGTTGGATTTATGGGCATTGATCTTGTAACCTGCTACTTTATTGAATTCACTTATGAGTTCTAAGAGTTTTCTGGTGGAATTTCCAGGTTCCTCTAAATATATAATCATGTCATCAGCGAACAGGGATAGTTTGAGTTCTTCTTTCCCAATTCGTATCCCTTTAATCTCTTTGGTTTGTCTAATTGCTCTGGCCAGAGTCTCAAGAATGATGTTGAATAGAAGTGGTGAAAGAGGGCATCCCTGCCTTGTTCCAGTTTTTAGGGGGAATGCTTTCAGTTTTTCACCATTTAGAATGATATTAGCCATGGGCTTAGCATAAATGGCCTTTACAATGTTAAGGAATGTTCCCACTATCCCTATTTTTTCTAGTGTTTTGATCATGAAGGGGTGTTGTATTTTATCAAATGCTTTTTCTGCATCTATTGAAATAATCATGTGATTCTTGACTTTAAGTCTATTAATGTGGTGAATTACGTTTATTGATTTCCTGATGTTGAACCAACCTTGCATCCCTGGGATGAAACCCACTTGATCATGGTGCACTATCTTTTTAATATGTTTTTGTATGCGATTTGCTAAAATTTTGTTGAGAATTTTTGCATCGATGTTCATTAAGGATATTGGTCTGAAATTTTCTTTCCTTGATGAGTCTCTGTCTGGTTTAGGTATCAGGGTGATATTGGCTTCATAGAATGAGTTTGGGAGGGTTCCCTCCTCTTCTATTTTATGGAATACTTTGAGAAGTATTGGAATGAGCTCTTCTTTAAAGGTTTTGTAGAACTCGATTGAGAACCCATCTGGTCCCGGACTTTTCTTTGTTGGTAGGCTTTTGATGACTTCTTCTATTTCAGTACTTGAAATTGGTCTATTTAAATTGTTTATGTCCTCCTCGTTCAGTTTAGGCAATTCATATGTCTCTAGAAACCTGTTGATGCCTTCAAAATTTTCTATTTTGTTGGAGTATAGGTTTTCAAAATAGCTTCTAATTATGTTTTGTATTTCAATCCTGTCTGTTGTGATATTTCCTTGTTCATTCCAAATTTTAGTGATTTGGGTTTTCTCTCGTCTTCTCTTTGTTAGTGTGGCTAAAGGTTTATCAATTTTGTTTATTTTTTCGAAGAACCAACTATTTATTTTGTCAATTTTTTGTATTGTTTCTTTTGTTTCAATTTCATTGATTTCAGCTCTGAGTTTAACTATTTCCTGTCTTCTACTACTTTTGGTGCTGTTCTGTTCTTCTTTTTCTAGGGCTTTGAGCTGTAGTGTTAGGTCGTTTATTTGTTGAGTTTTACTTCTTTTATTAAATGCGCTCCATGAAATAAATTTCCCTCTAAGTACTGCTTTCATAGTGTCCTAGAGATTTTGATATGATGTTTCTTTGTTCTCATTTACCTCTAAGAATTTTTTAATTTCCTTCCTAATATCTTCTCTTATCCATTCATCATATAATAGCATATTGTTTAATCTCCAGATGTTGGAATAGTTTCTGTGTTTTACTCTTTCATTTATTTCTAACTTCAATCCATTATGATCTGATAGAATACATGCTAGTGTCTCTATCTTCTTGTATTTGCTACCATTAGCTTTGTGGCATAATATATGGTCTATTTTAGAGAAGGATCCATGTGCTGCTGAGAAGAAAGTGTATTCGCTCTTGGTTGGATGGTATATTCTATAAATGTCCGTTAAGTCTAAATTATTGATTGTGTTATTGAGATCTATGGTTTCTTTGTTCAATTTTTGTCTGGAAGATCTGTCCAGTGGTGAGAGAGGTGTGTTAAAATCACCTAGTATTATTGTGTTATGGTCTATTTGGTTTCTGAAATTGAGAAGGATTTGTTTGACATACATAGATGAGCCACTGTTTGGGGCATAGATGTTTATGATTGTTATATCTTGCTGATTTATGCTTCCCTTAAGCAGTATGAAATGACCTTCTTTATCCCTTCTGACTAACTTTGGCTTGAAGTCCACATTATCAAAAATGAGGATGGATACTCCAGCTTTTTTGCTGAGTCCATGTGCATGGTATGTTTTCCCCCATCCTTTCACCTTTAGTCTATGGGTATCTTTTTCTATGAGGTGAGTCTCTTGCAGGCAACATATTGTTGGATCTTTCTTTTTAATGCAATCTGCCAGTCTATGTCTTTTGATTGATGAATTCAGGCCATTAACTTTCAGGGTTATTATAGAGATATGATTTGGTTTCCCGGTCATTTGGTTCATTTTTTAAATTTTATTTATTTATTTGTTTGACACAACTTGTTTCCTCCTTTATTTGACAATTCCTTTAGGATAATTCCTCCCTTTGCTGATTTGCTTCTTTGTTTTTCATCTCTTCCTCATGGAATATTTTGCTGAGAATGTTCTGTAATGCTGGCTTTCTTTTTGTAAATTCTTTTAGTTTTTGTTTATCATGGAAGGATTTTATTTCATCGTCAAATTTGAAGGTAAGTTTTGCTGGGTATAAGATTCTTGGTTGGCATCCATTTTCTTTCAGGGCTTGAAAAATGTTGTTCCAGGCCCTTCTAGCTTTTAGGGTCTGGATTGAAAAATCTGCTGATATGTGTATTGGTTTCCCCCTGAATGTAATTTGGTTCTTTTCTCTCACAGCCTTTAAAATTCTGTCTTTATTTTGTATGGTAGGTATTTTCATTATAATGTGCCTTGGTGTGGGTCTGTTGTAATTTTGTGTATTTGGAGTCCTATAAGCCTCTTGAACTTGATTTTCCATTTCATTCTTCAGATTTGGGAAATTTTCTGATATTATTTCATTGAATAGGTTGTTCATTCCTTTGGCTTGTTTCTCTAGGCCTTCCTCAATCCCAATAATTCTTAAATTTGGCCTTTTCATGATATCCCATAGTTCTTGTAGATTCTGTTCATGATTTCTTACCATCTTCTCTGTTTGTTCAACTTTGTTTTCAAGGTTAAATATTTTGTCTTCAATGTCTGAGGTTCTGTCTTCCAGGTGTTCTATCCTATTGGATATGCTTTCTATGGAGTTCTTAATTTGGTTTATTGTTTCCTTTATGTCAAGGATTTCTGTTTGGTTTTTTTTCAATATCTCTAACTCTTTATTGAAATGATCTTTTGCTTCCTGTATTTGCTCTTTTAACTGTCGATTGGTGCGATCAATCAATGCTTGCATTTGCTCTTTCATCTCATCATTCAGTGCGTGCATTTGCTCTTTCATCTCATCGTTTGCTTCTCTGATCATTTTAATTATGTACATTCTGAACTCCTTTTCTGTCATTTCTTCTGCCATGCTGTCACTGGGTTTTATTGATGTAACATCTAGATTTGTTTGCAGCATTTTCTTTCCTTGTTTTCTCATATTGTTCAGGTATCAGAGGACCGCTGAGATATTGCAGATTTCCTCTATTGACTTACAATGTCCCTGAAGATTTCTATATATATCCCCCCTTAGCCTTCAGTAGGCTGAAGTCTTGGAGGAAGTCGATAATGCGGTGCTCCACAAGGAAGCTGCCTCTCTAGGAGTGGTGGCCTTCAGGTGGGGTATAATCCCTGCTAGTGGGCAGAGGTGCCTCCACTTGTTGACCAATGGTCATCCAAAGGGGACCTAGGCTGCGGGCTGAGGGAAGGCCTGTTTGGGCCTGAGTCTCTGGTTTTACCGTCCTTGTGGGGAAACCTCACCCAGCAGGGAAGACTCACCCGGTGGGGAGGTCTCGCTGGTCAGTTCCCTCCTAGAGGTTCCCCTCAATTTACAGCTACCGCCTGGGCTGGGCTGCCTTCCTCTGCAAAGTTCCCAGGGGCCCGGCCCTACCTCCTGGGCCTGGGAGCCTCACCCTTTGCAGATGACTCTCCTTAGGCTGCCCTTCCTCAGAGAATCTGCCCGCAGGCCTGGAACCTTCGCTCCGCCCTAAGCCTGTCTCTCTGCGGCTCTTCCACCAAGAAGCCTCCTAGATCCTGGGACCCTGCTCTGCACCCAATCGCCTGGCTATGCGGCCCCTCCTCTGAGCAGCCACCTGGGGCCCTGTACAATCGCTCTGAATCCCAGAGACCCGCCACACGCCTCTTCCTCCAGACAGCCGCCCAGTATTCCGGTGGGGTCACTAGGAGTCCAAGAAACTCACTGCGTGCCTCCACCTCCACCAACCACCCATAGCCCTGGGCAATCAATCACTCCGAGTCGAAGTGACCCTCCCCGTTCCTCCTCCTTCTCCAGATAACCCCCGGGGTGTTCAGGAGCGGTCACTCTGAGTGGCTCTGAGTCCACGTGACCCGCAGCACAGGTCCTCTGGGCAACCGCCTGGAGCTCTGGTGCGGCCACTCAAGACCAAGTGTCCCACCACGCTTCTCCTCCAGGCAGCCCCCCTGTGTTCAGAAGCTGTCACTTTAAGTCCAAACAACTCACCACTCGCCTTCTCCTCTGAGCAGCTGCCTGGAGCGCTAATGCAGTCACTGCGAGTCCAAAGGACCTGCCGCGCTCCTCCTCCTCCTCCTCCTCCGGGCAGGCCCCGGGGTTCAGAAGTGGTCTGAGTCCAAACAGCTCGCCGCGCAGCTTCTCCTCTGGCAACCGCCTGTAGCTCTGGTGTAGTCACTCTGAATCCAAGTGGCCACGCTCCTCCTCCTCCTCCTCAGGGCAGGCCCCGGTGTCCTGAGTCCACACAGCTCTCCTCGCCACTCTTCCCCTGGGCAGCCGCCGGAGCCCCAGTGGTTGCTCCGAGTCCCAGTGCTGTGCTGAGCGGCCTCCTTTACGGCGCTCCCAGCTGTCCGAGTTCACTGCTCCAGCGGGGGGAGGGGCGTCTCGCCGGCAGTTCTACTTCACAAAGTTTCCTGCGTTCCGGGACCACCGTCCCATCCGGGATGCCTCCCCAGGGGGTGAGAGTCACCCGGCTGCTTTGAGTTGGTCCCAAGCATCTCAATATCTCCTCTTTTGAATCCTGAGTCCTGGAGCAACATGAAATGCAGCCACCCTCTAGGCCGCCATCTTGAAACCTCCCGATATTGTTAACTTTGATGTCTTAGATAGTAGACTTTTTTTTCTTCCTGTATTAATTACTTGTAACTCATCTATCTTTTTCCTAATCTTTATTAGTGATGTTGCCTTAAACCACTAGGATAGTAATATAATATTAGTAACAATATGCTAAAAACTTTACTTTCTCCTCCTACCCCTTCTTCTTTCATCATAATAGGACCTTCCCAAATAGACTCGGTTATGAGTGGAATGAATTTGTTGGCCTTGTAAGTAATATTATGATCTAAAGTGTTTATCAAGTGGCCAATGTATATAAGGTATTATATGAAATTTTATAAATACCAAGAGGTATTCTAGTCACTTGCAAATATTGTCTACATCTATATTCATAAAATTGCATAGAATGGTGCTAGTGAACACACACACACACACACACACACACACACACACACACACACACACTCACACACTCTGCAGATGGATATGTTCCCCCAAATAGCTTACTGGTTTATTCTAGTGGAGAAAGAGAGAGAAACTTACATGAAATATTTATAGAACAACATAAGAAAACTTAAACCTAAATGTTAAATTGGTTGGAGATTTACATATAAATTGGTAGGAGAAACACATACATGAACATGCACATATATATTTTGGAGATTATACACATAATTAACAGAATCCAGAGAAGGAAGCCTTAGACTGGATGAGTTGGTGATGCCAACGTGAAAGAGAAGGAAGAATCTGGAGAATCTGGGTGGAGTGGGGAAAAAGTTGGGAGAAGGAGATGCTGAGCATTAGGGAGAGAGAACTGGTAGGTCCAAGGAGAGGGACTTAGCATTGAGCATTTAGGGGAAGGCCCGGTGACTTGAGCTCAGAGTCTTGTGACATAAAAGATTTCATGAACTTTTTACTAATAGCTGCAGTGTATGAGTAAAGTAAATAAATAAGTTTAAGAATATGCAGTTTTGTTTATAGTTATAAAGGAAGTAGTAATTATCCTCAAACCATGTAATTGCTTGTGTGATGTAAGTAGTTTATTTGCCAACGTTGAAAGCAAATTATGAAATTTCACTTGTATTCACAAATACATTGGAGTGTCCTAAAATGATACAAGGCACAACATTACCTTCGACTATGCACAAAAATATTTAAATACTATAAGATCTAGTGGAGTGAGGACTGTGTGTGCCTCCCAGGAGGCACGACTTATCACAGTGCCTTGCACATGGTGATTTTTTTTTAGTTTGCATTGAACGAATACATGAATTTAATATAAAAACATCCTTTCATGTTCTCCTCAAAGAGAGATGACATGCCAGGGTACCCGTAGAAGTGGTCTTCATTCTGCAGGGAAGGCGCTAAGCGTTGATAAAGCCCCAGTGATGTGAGCTATTTCATACATATTTTTGAATGATAATCAGAATCAGCCCAAATGATTCTGTCAACTGCACCCAGTAACCTAGGAGAAATTTGGGACTTGACTCTTGGTTCTATAACACTTAATAGGAATATGAGAGTATTCACTGGGGGAAAATAAGAAAACAATTTAAAAATATAGGTAAGAAGGACTCAAGGGGTGGATAGGTAGATGTCTTTGTTACTGTTCTTTTCTCTCATTTCTCTTTTCCTCAGACAATGAATTGGTCCTATTTTCAACTGCTCTCTCTACCAATGACTCTGGCATTTCATACCCAGACACTGAACATGTTCGCATCATCTGCAGGCTTGGGACTCTAAACCCAAACTCTGTCTACCAACCAGATTCCTTTCCTTTTCCACTTCAGTGGTAGCACCGTTGTTGTGATCGCTCAGGCTCCACTTGACTCTGCATATCCACGTGTCCTTGTGTTTGAGTGGCCATGGCTGCTCTGGTTTGGACTGTGGGTAAATCAAAGGTGTAGAAGAGATTCTTAATCAGGTGAGACTGAATCTGTAAAAGCAAGTGTGGGGAAGAGATGGAAGGAAGTGAGACTCCTGGGACTTTAACATTTTTTTAGTTGTCAATGGACCTGTATTTTATTTATTTATATGTGGTGCTGAGAATTGATCCCAGATCCTCACACATGCTAGGCCGGTGCTCTACCACTGAGCCACAACCCCAGCCCCTCCTGGGACTTTTTGATGGAAGATGCAGATGGGACTGACTTAATGGTACTGAGGTAGATCTGTTTCAGGGCAAGAGACACAGTGGGAGAAATCCCCACTTCTCCTTGATCTGAAAATGTATTTTGTTCATATATTACCTGTTGACTTGCTTAATATTGGTATATCAACTTTCAATAAATAGAATTTTCCTTTCATTGTTTTGGAAATGCTTACTATTTTAAGGTAGCCTATTAAATTTGAGTTTTCCTACCACTGTATTTTTCCAACATGCTTGGTGGGTTTATGTGCGAAACACATTGATTCTTAGCTCCCTGGTTTCCAGGCTGTTTTAATGTAACTGTTGATTGATGAAATGAACTATCATGTGTCACAGACCATCTTCCACCTTGAGTATTGAAACAGAGATGGCATTACTATTTTAGATACTGAGGACATGAACCTGGCATTGGATAAGGGATTGGATTAGCTCTCTAATGCCCCCTTTAAAGATTAAGATTCACAAGATGAGTATTTAGTGATTTATTTCTTCTATTATATATTGTGCTGGTAATGTGCACACATTAATTTTGGCTATTTGGCACTTTGAAAAGGAACAAGATGAAACACTTAAAAACAGCATTCCAGGGTAGCACCATTAGCTGAATGTTCATGGATTACACTGTGATTGTATAATTAAATTTTTTTTTATTTTGCCTCAATTTTTGGTGGAATGGAACTCAGTGTTAGGGGATAAACCTGGAAAGTGCTGGGTTTGGCATTACCATGGAATTAAGGGGATCATTCCCCAAAGCATGGTAGCCTATGTCTATAAAGTTAAGTAGTTATACTCAGAGTATGTTTCCATAAGAGAAGTACTTAGAAAGGAATAGAATGGAACACTTTGTCCTTTTTTGCATGGGAGCTATGTGAGACAAAGGAGGAAAGGGTATCATTTTGAGGTGTTTGATCTACACTTAAAGTTTCAGAGCCAAACACACTTTAGAAATGATCTCCTGAATTTTCCAGCCAATGTCCACTTTTCTCATTCTGATGTTTTCCGAGGCCTGCCTTCTACTTCAGAGAGGAAGCTGAGGTTATTGAATGGAGCTTGAAAATGCAATTCCTTTAGATCCTTTGCCAGTATCCCGTCCTCATCCTGACACAGAGTACATGGTAAACATCCATAGCTTACACAGTGGAAGAGTTCCTTTGAAGCAGATCCACCATAGGGAAATATCTCCATACACACAGCAAGTGCAGAGCTGACTTCAGGGTTCACTTGGGTGTGTGCGCTTCGCTGGAGAGCTTCCTTTTCCAGGAAGCTGCTGATTTCTTTTTCTAACCTTCTTATATAGGTGGTCCTGGGTATTTTTTGCTTTCACAAAGTACTTTTGAAGAGTTATTGAATGGAGAAGGATGATGGAAGAAAATAACCACTATTTTACAGCAACCATAGTAATCAATCAGTGATGCAGGCAAGAGTGCTCTGTTGATGCTAAAATCAGCAAGTGAAAGATTGTTGGGGGAACAGACTGTCCTCAGAGTATGACCACTGGAATGCTTCATTGCAAAGGGAAGAGGTACCTTGACATTGGAGGATACCTTAAATAAACAATGAGATTTAAACAATTGAACATCATGAGACCAGGAGCAAACTGATGTTGATGTACCTCTGGTTCATTCCCTCCACAACACTGAAGCAGCATCCCTGCCCACAGTTCTTAACCTGAATTGAATCCAACAAACCCTCAAATGAACCCTTGTAAGAAGTGCAGGTCCTTATAGACCAGAAAGACTGGGGGCAGTGTTTGTTGTTTAAAGGAGACTAGAGAGATGTGACATCTAAATGTCGCCTGTGAGCCTAGATTGCATCTTAGGTGGTGGAAACAGCTATGAAGGGCGTGGATTGTCTCATTTGGGGAAAATTGAAAATGGGGTACATGTTAGATAATTACATTGTATCAGTAATAAAATTTCCTAAGTGTGATAATTATGCTATGTAAGAAAAAAATCTTTGTTCATAGAATATATCCATAGTAAATTATTTACAACTAAATTGACATGATTCTTGTTGCTAACTTCCAGATGGTTCATATATGAATTATGTAAAAATGTAATTTAATGATGGTATTTATTATTATATAATTAATAAAAAATATATGCACAATATTTCAAAGGTAGCATATTAAGTATATCGGATGTACTTGCATCATGCATGCATACACATGCTCCTGAGCATGCATAAAGCAAGTCTGGCCTTGTTGACTGGTGAATCCAGCTGGAGGGCATCTTTTTTTTTTTTTTTTTTTTTTTTTTTTTTTTTTTTTTCTCTTTTATTTTCAGGACCATGGACCGAACTCAGGGCCTTGTGAGTACTAGGCAAGCACTCTGCCACTGAGCTAAATCCCCAGTCCCTGGAGGGCATCTTTGTTGTATAATTTTGAGACATTTCTGAAGGTTTGAAAAATTTCAAGCAAAAAGGTTGGGAAAAAACTTTTGAATTAAGAAGGAGACAGTGGACAAAATTTTGAGCTGTGAGATTCAGGTTCATGAGAAAATAGCATTTTATTGTTGTCTGAATAAAGCAAAGTTAAATGATGTAGACTCTTAAAATTAGTATTCACCAATGAACTTTGAAGTGAGATTAATTGAGATAGTCCAGAATTAAGTATTTTTAGAGTATAGAAAAATAGCTGTTGGACATCTTATTCTTTTTCTTCTTTTGTGTTCACAATATTAACTCTCTCCTCTTGTGCATCCCTAGCCCACAAAATTGTTTTAAGAATGAATGAGATAATGTATGTGAAAATACTTTTGTAAGCTGTAAATATAACATCTCGATTCCTCTTTGTGTTTCGGATGTAACTGGTACTGAATTATAATACCCAAAGTTGTATTTTATCTCTATACATGCATTGGCAAGGTTAATTTATATATATAACTTATATATATATATTTTCTTTTTTTTTTTTTTTTGGTACCAAGGATTGAACCCAGGGACTCTTAACCACTAAGCCACATCCCCAGCCCCCTTTTTAAAATTTTTTATTTTGAGATAGGGTCTCACTAAGTTCCTCAGGGCCTCGCTAAGTTTGTTGAGGTTGACCTTGAACTTGTGAACCTCCTGCCTCACTCCTCAGTGGCTGAGATTATAGGTGTGTGATACTATGCCCAGCTGATAATTTGATTCTGACACACATATATACATTGTGAAATATTCACCACAATCAAACTAATTAGCATATTCATTACCTCACATAATTACATTCATTAAAAAGTTCCTAAACTTTCATACCATACAGAGCAGGATAAGTGTTTTAGTTTACACTGATCGAACTCTGGCCATAGAAGTATGAATAATAATTGGTGTCATCATACATGGTAGCATAATGCCTTTGAACTTGTCATGTGTTTAGAGATATTTAGAAAACCAATGACTACTAGTGAATGTTTTCCTTCAAACATTAGATCTGGCTCATCAATAATTCCATTGTAACTAGGAATAAAAAATGTATTTGGATGTCTTTCATTTACATAAAGCAATGAACTACTTATCTGAACAACATAATTCACCTTCAGGAGCTAAAACCATTTAAGAGTCATGCCTTATCTTTTTCTTTGCTATATATTCATAACCACCAGCTTACTTAGACGTTTCTAAGTCTTATGAGAAGTCAAAAGAAAAGAAAATCTGAAAAAAGATTTTGAAGACTCTTAAATAGTAGTCTAGAAAAACCGATGTGAAAACTCATTTTAAGCTCCTTCTTTTTAAAAACATTAGATATGTTGTACTTTAAAAAAATAACTTGTCATAACTAATTTGTGCCCATGTTAGAAACTCTAAACTCTAAAGTTACTTTTCAAATAGTCTCACAGGAGAGTTTTTCTATAGAAGTAATCCAAATTACTCCCATAGAAAGTGTCAACAGGGCTGGGGATGAGGCTCAGTGGTAGAGAGCTTGCCTAGCATGCACATGACCTTGGAGTTTAACCCCAACACTGCAAGAAAAGGACAGGGATGGAAGGGAAAGGGAGGGAAGGGAAAAGAAAACAGGAAGGAAAGGGGAGGGGACAGAAAGGAATGAGTCATTAAAACAAAAGGGCATGTGGTACGACTATAAATATATGGCATTAAGCTCTTACAAAAAGGTTTACTAAGCTTTAGAATTTTAGTTATATCAACTGGATGATATTTTGGCTGCACAAAATAAGTAGTGCGTAATAAGCGCCATGGTGGCCTGGCCGAAACCAGAGGGGTGGGCGGCAAGTGGGCTCCAGTGGGACTGGCTTGAACCTGCACGGCTTGGGGTGTGGGCGGGGCATAGCAGAGGGGGAGGGGCTGGGCGGGGCAGTGAGGTCACAGGGCAGTGAGGTCACAGGGCAGTGAGGTCACAAAGCCCGTGGGGTCTGGTTTGCCTGGCTCCTCACCCACCTCAGGCATTCTGTTCCTAGTGATCGGCTTGGTCGCAGGTGCAGGTTTGGGCTCCCACCCAAAGTCTAGTGTCCGCAGCCTATTTTCGTGGTTGGGCAGGATGTAGTTGCCAAGGTAGTTTTGGTGAGATGGAGGGGCCAAAGGCCGCCCCTCAGTCTTACTGGGATCTGGGTCTGGAAAAAATATTCAGGGTTGCGCCAGCATTGCCTGAAGATGGAAGACCAGGCCCTAATCCTGATACCTTTCGTCTGGAGCTGGTAATATGTGCAGCTGTTGGATTTTTTACTGTTCTCTTGTTTTTGTGGAGAAGTGTTCAGTCTGTTAGAAGCAGGCTTTATGTGAGGAGAGAAAAAAAGCTTGCTCTAAAACTTTCTGAACTAATTGAGGAAAAATGTAAATTACTTGATAAAGTTAGCCTTCTTCAAAAAGAGCATGAAGGCTTACAGTTGTCTTTCAAGGAGGCCAATCCCGAGAAGGCATCAAGAGAAGTGCAACATTTGGAGATGATACATGAAATGCTGAATAGGTCCAAATCTAAACTTGAGGATAAAACACTCTTTCTAGAAACAGAGCTAAAAGAAGAGAAATCCAAACGTTCTGAACAGGATGAATTGATGGGAGATGTATCAAAAAGGATAAAGTCCCTAGAAGAGGAATCAAAATCCCTCATATCACAAGTAGCTGAAGCTAAAACAACCTTAAGACTATTCCAAGTGAATGAAGAAGACCTTAAGGTAGCAGTAAAAGAGGCTCTGAATGAAAATCACCAACTGCAGGAAAGCCAGAAACACCTTTTACAAGAAGCTGAAGTATGGAAGGAAAAAGTGAGTGACCTTAAAAAACAGAAAATAACAATCGAAGACTCTAAAGGACAGGCAGAACAGGTTCTAAGTGATAAAGAAAATCACATTAAGTCTCTGACTGAACGCTTGCTGAAGATCAAAGATCAGTCCCCTGTGCCTGGAGAAGACCTAACAGGTGATGGTAACTTGGAGCTGGAGAGGAAGAGTGAATCAGAAATTGGAGCTCACTTAGGAAATCAGCCAAAAGAAGCCTTGAAGGAGCTGGTTTATGCAGCTGAGTTAAATGCCTCCTTAGAAACCTTACAAGGAGAAAGACATCAAATTTACACTTTATTATCGGAAGTAGATAAAACAAAAGAAGATCTGATAGAATGTGTTAAAAATCTTCAGATGGAAAAAGAATCTTTACAGTCAGAAAACACGCAGCTTGAAAACGAGAATCAGAAGCTTCAGGAGAAATTTAAAGTAACGATGGAACAACATCAAGGAAATACAGTGAAACTCCACAGGAAATTAATAGTAGAGGAAAAATGCCGGTTAGAGGAAGAGGAGAGGTTTTCCGAAGTTGAGAGAAAGATCAACCGTGCAGCTAAAGAGCTGGAGACCTACAGAAATCGAGCCAAAGATCTTGAGGAAGAGTTGGATACCATCGTTCATTATTATGAGAGGCGGAGTATAGCCTACGAGAAAAAAGCACGTGATAATGCGTTGGCAGCTTGGAGAGCTGAAAAAAACCTGAAGTATTTCAAGACAGTAAACGCTCACAAGAGACAAAAGTTAACGGAAATGGAGTTTCCATTTAAACTTTTAGAAGGTCCATATGCACCTGATCTATTGAATACAGCATTTGCTAGAGGGCAGTCCCCATATGGTCCCTCACCACTGAGTGGACCTTCATCTGAAATGAGAGCTTTTCCTTCGGAGAAGAAGGGTCCACTCAGATTGTCACCTTTACATCCAGGGGAAGGAGGAAGAGGCTCAGGAGGCTCAGAGGATCCTCTGGACCTTCACATGAACAATAAAAGAAGAGAATCAAGCTCTGGTATAGTAAGCGATCCTCACAGAGCACCTGCTGGCACTGGGCCCCTGTCATCGCCATGGGAACTGGAACGTAAGATGATGATCCCTCCACCAGGCCGACCATATTCTAATCCACCTTCTCTTCTACAACGGCAACATGGATATGATTCTTATTATGGAAGACCATCGGAACCAGGAGAACCACCTCCAGTCCAACGCAAAAATGTCTGTTCACTGAGGCGTTTTGCTCATTATCCTCCACCAAGAGCTGGATTTTTCCCCCCTACCCCCACATTCTGAGAGGAGAAGCGAGTTCCCTTCAGGGTTGATTCCACCTTCAAATGAGCCTGCTGTTGAACATCCAGAACCACAACATGAATCCTGACAATATATTTGATCTCTTCAAAATATGACATCTCTTATTTTTAGTTTAACTGCTTTTAGTTATTGTATTTTTGCTCCAACTGAAGCTTAATTAAATTAAAATTCTTAGGATAACATTATATAAATAAAGATGATTTAAATATGAATCTTAGGAGTAAATTATTTCCATTTTATTTTATAGTATAACTTTTAATTTGATTAATCCACTATTAAACAACAATGGGAGTTTTATATACATAATCTTGCTGTTGGGGATATTTTAAACTCCAAAGACTGTGCCTTTATGCCAAGAAATATATTTACTATGATTGTAGAAAATGTGAAAATACCTTTATGCTTTATGATATATTTTAATTGTTTTAAAGTCTTGTTTGGCATTGGTGATAATAAAATCAGTTTTTTTTATTATACAAAGAATAAGTAGAGTATATTAAGAGTAAATAAGAAAACATGACTGAACATGTCATTTAACAGGAGATTTCAAACACAAAGAATTTTCAGCTCTCAGGAAATTTTTAGGCATTGGAAACCACAATTTAAGCTCACTCTATCCCCATTTTCCCTTATATCTTCTTTATTTTGTGCCCATTTTCATAAAATGAAGATTTGCACTCTGCTGTGGTTCACTGATATGGGGAGTGACCTAGTCTCTGTTTTGCTTTCAGGGAGACTTTAGCTATATATACAATGTTTTAATTTTTAAAGAGTTTTAAAAAGTTACTTGAAAAAAAGTGTCAAAGCATTTCAGTAAGTTTTGAGGTATGAACCGATAAAATGAAAACTGAGGTGAGAGGGAATTAAATCAGTTCAGCAGAACCAGGTATAATACCCATGCACATGAATCCATAAGAGAGAAAAGAAACTTAAAAAAAAAAAAAAAAAAAAAAAAGGCAAAAGGACTAAGGAAAGATTAGGATTAGGGAGGTATGTAGCAACAGCTGGAGGAAAAAGCATGAAGTGGGCAGAAAAGGAGGAAGAAAAGGCCTAGCTACTGGTAAACTGATCCATCCCTCACTGGTGGTTCAACTGTATAAATAAAAGAGTGGCAGCTTAGTGGGAAAGTACTTAGCAACTCAGTTTACACAGACAACAGAAAGTGCCACTAGAGTGGCAAATTGAACCCAGCAAGGCCAATTAACCCTTTCACCTTAGTGTTTTATATTAGCTATCTTACTTACTGTGCCTCTGTTGATCTACACTGCTATGTGTTAGGACCAAATGCAATTATAAATCATTGTTACATGTATTGATGAATTCTGCCAATTCCACAAAGCACATCCATTTTATTTAGTGTTCTGAATACCTTCTTTTCTACTCATCTGATTTTAATTAAGAAACACTTTCAAAGGAAGAGAAGTTATCCCTATACTTAAACTACACATGTCCTTTATTAAACTATGAATTGAATATTAATCAACTTTTTTGGCTTAAACTATTTTTAAAGTGTTATATTCACCTCAAATTTCTTCTAGATAAATTAGGGAAAGATTTGACAAAGAATAACATATTTAGATGGGCAAAAATGTAATAAATACTAAAATTCACTGAACTGGTCTGTAAATCAATAAACCTTAAAACTGCTGCATAAGCAATACTTCTATGATTACAATTTATTATAAGATAAACTTTGCATCTTAAAAGGGGTATATATATATATATTTTTATAATAGTGATAGATTTACTGCTGACATTTTCCTGTTTCTCAAATATAGTCATGTCTTCTTTTAATTATGTATGTTTGAGAGCAAGGATCATATCCTCAACATATTCTATAAAACCTAGAAAAGTGTCATGCACCAATTAAGTGTACAAATAATTGGAAAAACATGTTGTGCAATGTTGACATGTGAAAGTCTTGTTTCTATGAAGTAAGGTAAATAACAAATGTAGTTGTTCAGTTGCAAACAAAGGCAATTCACAAAAATGTTTATTCATTAATCCCAACACTCTCTTTTTCTCACTATCCACACTCCCAAAGGTACCAACATCATCCCACCATCAGCTGAAATTTCACATCAAATTTTCTCCTGGCCATATTATTTATCACTTAATTTTATTAGTAACTACTTTAAAAATTTCTAGTTAAATAATGCGAAAATACCAACAGATTATTTTGAGGAGGGTTACTTCTTCACCCAGCAAAGATAAGAGCGCTCTGAAAATGTAACCCTTGCATTTTAAAAGCATGAGATGATCCCTGCTCTGGCTTTTCTCAACTCTTCCTACTGAGTAAGAAACAGCAAAAGAGCTGGAGAATTCGGCCTTCCTCACAGACAGATGCCATGCTGACTTCCTTGGCCATGTTAAAATCAGTGGGGGAAAAGGACAGGCATTGCAGCCTCAGCCTCCCTCTGTCTTTTCACGAGTGCAGGCCACCCGCTAGGAACTCCTATTTCTCTCTTTTTCCACAACAACACCAGCACAACCATGGCAAAAGCAACCAATCAAAACAATCAGCATCAGGAAAGAGGCAAAGGGCCAGTGGTAAGCCACAGAAGAAGGAAGCAGCTCCAACCCCACAGCTGCTCTCTTGAATGAGTTGGCGCACGTTGGTGCTTTTTTGGAGGCAGGTAGAGACCAGAGTGGACACCAAGGCACTACCGAACTCCCACCCCCTTGAAGCATTCTCATGAGCACAAAAGCCACATCTATACTTCAATACCAGACAAAATTCCAGCCTTTAGCTTAGCAATTTTTTCAAAAAGAAAACTGCCAAACTTAAAAAATGAAAAGAAAAACACTGGCCCCGGAGCGCAGGGCGGTTTGGTCGTTTGTTGGAGTAGCGCCGCTCTTTTGCTCCGCGGCTGCTGGTCTTCACCGGGCAGCAGCTCGGTCTGGCGGTCGGAGCAGCCGACGAAGACTTGGGCGTTGGGTGAGAGAAAATGGCCCGAACCGAGCAGACGGCTGGTAAGTCCACTGGCCCGAAAGCCCCCCTGCAAACAGCTGGCCGCCAAGGCTGCCAGGAAAAGCGGCCCCTCTACCGGCGGGGTGAAGAAACCACATCGCTACAGGCCCGGGACTGTGGCGCTTCCAGAGATTCGTCCTTACCAGAAATCAACCGAGCTTCTCACCCGGAAGCTACCTTTCCAGAGGTTGGTGACCGAGGTCGCCCAGGATTTCAAAACCGACTTGAGGTTTCAGAGTGCAGCCGTTGGCACCCTGCAGGAGGCTGGTGAAGCGTCCCTGGAGGATTTATTTGAAGATACTAATCTGGGTGCCATCCACGCTAAGAGAGTCACCATCATGCCCAAAGACATCCAGTTGGGCATGGGGATACGGAGAGAGAGCTTAAGTGAAGGCAGTTTTTATGGCGTTTTGTAAATTCTGTAAAATACTTTGGTTTAATTTGTGACTTTTTTGGTAAGAAACTGTTTATAAGATGTTGCATTTGTACTTAAGTCACTCCATCTTTCACTCAGGATGAATGCGAAGAGTGACTGTTCACAGACCTCAGTGATGTGAGCACTTGCTCAGGAGTGACAGGTTGCGAACATGCAGAAGGGATGGGTGACATTTCTTGCTTCTCATGAAGCATGTTTCTCTTTGTTAATGACTTGTTGGGTAGTTATTAAGGTACTAGAATTGATAAATGTGTACAGGGTCCTTTTGCAATAAAATTGGTTATAACTTGATCCAAGTGTTTAACAATCGGGGCTGTTAAGTCTGACCGTACATCGCTGTGATAGAATGCGGGCTTTTTCAAGGGTGAAGATACAAGTCTTAACCACAATGTAACAGTTTCCTCAAAAAAAAAAAAAAAAAAAAAAAAAAAAAAAAAAAAAAGTAAACCTGGCAGCTATAGAATACACTATGTGCATTTATAATAGTTATTTTATGTATAGTAGTGTCAACATTTTTAAATTAAATGTTTTACATTCATAAGTGGTGGGGAGTCTTGTCATTAAGGTGTGTAATTTACAGTCCAGTTGGTTTTAACTAGAGACTGCACTTGTTTTCATAGTAGTAAAATGCTACGTGTAATACCTTGCATAAGTCCTCATTCTACCACATGTTAACTAACCCTCTAGCTGATAATGCAAACACTAACTGGGGGATTTTATTGATAAGGGCTCTAGAATAAAATAAGTTATTCACACCAGCATCATCTGTTAACTAATATTCTATCTAGTTTAGCTTTTCATTGTGTTGTGGTTGGTCTCGAATCTAGGTTTTCTTCTAAGAGGAAACACTGTCAAGTGTTGGTTCTTTTCCTTGCGGAGTTTAGTGTAAACTTGCTGTGGAAGAGGAGCAGGCAGCTCCAGGTTTATTTGGACCTCTGCAAATTTAAGATGGTGTTGGTTGGAATAGATTACATCTGGCTATTTACTGTCCTGGGAAAATCCCTTTTACAGAGATGGCCTCCCAAATGGTTTTTGAATTTATCCTTTATTGAGGTTTTTAGGCCAATTATGTATGTTGACTAAATTTAAATTTTTGTTTATCCAAAAAAAAAAAAAAAAAAGACCATTCCAAGTAAACACTGTTTAGCTAAAATCTACAATCTAAATATTCTAATTTACAAATCTTAATTTCTATAAAGGAACTATTACCAGGCTCTTTTCAAGAATTCACTGTCTTGATTTGTAGGTGTCTATAGAAACTTAAATATGAATTAAGTGAAAAATTCTGAAAGAAAAATAATTTCCTAGAGTAGGAAACCCAAGCAAAGACGTGTGGTTCAAAAAGGTACAGATATCGCTATATCTCTTCTGAATTTTCTAATTGTGGGAGTCAATTTTGGATTTCAATTTAGAACTCACTCTCAGAGCAGGAGACCAAAAGTACATAAACCCAGAAGCCAATAGTCAATTACTATGATTTTTTCCCCATTAAATGAAAGCATCCTAATACACCCAATGAAATATTTATGTTAAAAGTCAGGAGCATTATATGCTGTAATCTTACATATGATCATTACATCGTTCTCAATCACCACTTTCCCATCTGGATAATGAGGGTTTATAATGGGCCAATTCTCTCTTTGGGAAAGATAGGATTGTCTAATATAAAAATTCCTTGAAAAATCTAAAGAAAACTAGTAATTTTTTTCCAAAGTGACATGGGGAAAAAAAAATCCATGCCCAAGTTTTTACATTCCGTATATCAAACCAAACATTAGATAAAATTTAACTGCAAGTGGGTTGTTTGTTTTGGTACTAGGAATTAAACCCAGAGGCACTTTACCACTGAGACACACACTCAGCCCTTTTTTTTTTTTTTTTCGAGACAGGGTCTTGATAAGTTGCTGAGGGCCTCACTAAGTTGCTTGAGCCTCAGAAGTCACTGGAATTACAGGAGTGCACCACTACACCGGGCTGTTTATGTTTTAATCCAAATGGGGCTGTCAATGTTCTACATAGGAATACTTACTTTATTATGTAATTTAGATAAGGTTCAATAATTTTCTACCTAAAATTCTTCTCTTCTAAATTTCTTCCATCTTTTTTAATCCTCAGCAACTAAATATATATGAAGAAATATATTTTTCTTAATTAACTTTTTAATAAGTAATACAGTATTGAAGAAGTAATAGAGTTCCCTAGCCATCTGCCACCCTGAAGCATATCTACATCAAAAAGAGGCAAATTTGAACAGAATCACAACACACAAACTCTAAGAGAATTTTCATTATTTCTTGAAGCAAGATTTTGTAGTACTGATATATTCCATGTTTTAATCAGGGTTTTCACTGCTGTAACCAAAAGACCTGACAAGAACAATTATAGGAGGAAAAGTTTATTTGGGGTGCTCAATTTCAGAGGTCTCAGTCCATAGAAAGCTGACTCCATTCCTTGGGGCTAGCGGTGAAGCTGAACATCAGGGCAGAAGAGTGTGGTGGAGGGAAGTGGCTCAAGAAAGGAGGGAGGAGAGGGAGAGAGAAAGAGAGAAAGAGGGAGAGCAAGCCAGCTGGAGCTCCCCTCACTAGGACAAATATAAATACCAGTGACATGAGCCCAGTGACCCACCTCCTCCAGCCATACCACACCTGCCTACAGTTATTACCAAGTTAATCCCTATCAGGGAATTAATACACTGATTAGGTTAAACTTCTTGCAACCCAACCATTTTATCTCTAAGCTTTCTTAAATTGTCTCACATTGAACTTTTGGGGGGACACCAATTATAGAAACCATGCACCGATAAAGTAAATTTATAGAATCCTTTCAGTCAAGTGGGAAAGTCAGCAAGAGAAAAGATCAGTTCACAACTTGATATGACAGGGGAGATCAGCAACATCTTAAACTGGAGGTGCTTTTTGAAAAACTGGTCAATGCTAGGAGACAGCACAAGCAAGCCTAGTATTTATAACCACATACAGCAGTCTATCAATTGATTATGTTTCGTCTTATAATGCTTCCAAATTATTTCCTATCTGTAAAGAGCAGGAATTGTATGTTTCTTCAAAAGATTTTATGAAACCTAGTCCACAGTTGGGGACTCAAGGAATGGTTATAGGAATAGGAGAAGGCATAGGAATAAGAGGGAAAGAATTTAAAGGACTGTAGAACTATATACAAAACTACTACTGAAAAGAGCTTCTGTGAGACCCAAAGGTTAAACTGCTTCCTGAAACCACCATTTATTTAAAGACTGCAATTCAACAAGTGATATGTGTATACAGTGTTATCAGAAACATATAAGACTATAAAAATACACATGTACAAAATATCACCTCTGGTTAAACCTTGTCACTGAGATGTACACATACTAGCAATCACTCAGCATATCGATGGTTAATTACTGCTAGAGCATGTGCTTCTTTAACATAAATTATCTTATACATAAATAATAGTAAACAGTGGAATAAAGTCCTTATAATGCAGAAACTGTGTGGATTCAACTTGACTGTTTTCCCCCAGTACATTCATTTTCTTAAAAAATCAAAGACAAACTTTCTTACAATTAAAGAACAAAGTCTTAGCAATATATGAACACCCTTATAAAAAATGGTTAAAAGTCTACAGAAGTGCCTTCCATTAATCTAAGTAGTAGCTGGTTTAGTGGCTTCAAGAACTTCTACGGTTCCCCTGATGGAGAACTATCTGAGGAGTCCGTGAATAGAGGTGCTGAAGAAGCAACATAGGGGAAAGCACTCTACTCTGGATAATATTTTGAATTTTTATTCAAATGATCTAAAAACTTATATCTCTAATATAAGAAGCATAAACATTAGGTTTTTAAAAGGATTTTAGGAACTGACTATGATAGTTGATGGAAAAGCTGATGGAGATTTAATTAATTTTTTAGAGTACTGCTTTTTTTGCTAGTACTTATAAAATTCCATAAATTTAGAAGGCTGTACCCTGATCTACTTTTTCTGTCAGTCTGGTTATTGTTAGGCTCCTATTTTTGCAGAATGTAAAGTACATGTGGTATTATAGCAGAAATACTGTTCTTGGATCTCATCTATGTAAAGTAAAAAATATTGGATAGAAAGCAAATTTACGTTAGAACACCAGTAAAGGAAATATCCTCATTTGCTTTTTTTCTTTTTTCACCATAGCTTTACTGAGGAAGCCTTCTGCAAGTCAGGTCAAAATGAATAAAAGGACTTTAAGGCCTTTAACTCCCTTCACTGGTTTTGATAATAATTAAAGCTTTCTGTTCCCATGACTTTTGCATTTTTCTTATTATGAACGTTACAGAGAGTATGTTTGTTTGGTATGATTCTCCAGCTTATCTTTCTCAGAATGAGAACATAACAGATTTATGAGATTGGAAAGTCCCTAGGTCATCTAGTCTAATTTTCTACCAAGTGAGAATCCCTTCTACACTATTAGTTATATATTTTGTGCTCAACTTGTGCCAGTTACTGAATAGTAGTAAACAAAAAGACACACAAATCTAGATATCAATCAAACTATAATATGTATTTCCTAGTTCTGTCCATTGAGAATATGCAAAGGCACTTCAGATACTTAAGCACATTTAGTGCCTGTATTTTGATATCTAAACCAACTATTCTCCAATAAAAAGAACCAGATATCCTCAGAAAAATGACTGATTCCAGAGCAAGGGCAATGAAAATACAAGACGAATCCAGAACATCTTATGGTGACAGAAAAAAGAAAACACCCTGAAATATAATAGGGGTAAGACAAAGGACACAGAAGTCACGGTGAAGAAGTTTCCAAAGGTCAAATGTAGTTGGTATGAGCAACACAATAATGACAGAAGTAGAGGAAAATACACTGAGTAAAATAAAAATTCTTAAGTTCATCCTGATGTAAGTAAATGACTATAGAGTCAGAAAGGACATCTCATCCCTCACAGAATTCCAACTAACAAACATTGACTAATGAAAATAGAAATGTCACTGTTTGTCAAATATTATGCCAATAATTATTATAGGCAAAAATCATCGATGGTTGCTAAAATTACTGGGTAAAAGTATTATGAGAAATAGGATTTTTGCAGAGCCTGAAAGTACTTTCCATATGGAAAACAAAAACAAAACAGAAACACTCCAAATATTAATTTTATAGTAAAGACAGAAAAAATGAAAAATGACATTTAATCACATAATCAAAGTATCATCTGTGATGAGATATATTGTTAAAGGGCACATCACTTTCATGGTATTTGTGATGAGCACCCATCGCCTGAATTTAGTCATAAAGAATATTTTTTTTTCCTGAGACAAACCTCGCTGTGTTGCCCAGGCTGGCCTCCCACTCCTAGACTCCAGCAATCCTCCTGTCTCAGTTTCCTGAATAGCTGGGATTATAGGTGTGCCCACAAAATCCAGCTCATGAAGAATTTTTAGACAAACCCAAATTGAGAGACATTCTAAAATACAGCTGTCCAGTACTCATAAAAAGGATCAAGGTCAAGAAAGACAAAAATTAAGGTACTATTCCAGAAAGGGGGATAGTACCTTGAGATTAGACAACTAAGTGTGTGATTCTGGACCAGGAAAAGGAAGTTAAGGGGACAGTTGGCAAAACTTGAATAATAACTATACATACAATATACAATAGTATTGAATCAGTGTCAATTTCCTGGGTTTGATAGTTTTACTAAGGTTATGAAAGACTTTTGGGAAAGCTAGGTAAAAAATATACCAGTACCCTATTATTTGTGCTATTTTTAAAGAATGAAATTATTACAAAATGAAACATTTTAAGTAAAAGTAGTCTAGAAATGTATTTTTTAGGTCTAACATTTGAAGTCAGGGGTCATACATCTCTTCAGCCTTTCCTTTTCACAATAAATGTATTCCTCTTTGGACAAGATTCCCAGAACCCCTACTACATTTGTAGCTCCACTTTTTAAAACCTAGTTGTCAGTAGCCCTCTTAAAGTATGTTTCCAGGA
Source organism: Sciurus vulgaris (assembly GCF_902686455.1). Classification (NCBI taxonomy): domain Eukaryota; kingdom Metazoa; phylum Chordata; class Mammalia; order Rodentia; family Sciuridae; genus Sciurus; species Sciurus vulgaris. The sequence continues at coordinate 25,257,051 of NC_136473.1, forward strand.
ATGTTTATAATATATTGATACAGAATGCATTAAATTTCTCATTTTTGATCATAGAGTAGCTATGTTTATTAGTGCAAATTGCAGTGAAATTCTAAAAACAGATTAAACCATACAGTTGGCCTAATTCAACATGCATTCCAATTAAACTTGAACATTTATTTTTACTGAGGTCAAACTAGATCTTCCCATTTTATCCTTGTGCAATTGATTCATTTAAGCCAATGGTAAAATTACATTTTTCCCTTGAACATTCCCTTCCTTCAGTTTCAACTCGTATTCTACATCATTATGGCAATGTTAGACTCTTCTGATGCACAATTCTGTCATTTATTAACTTGCCATGTATTAAATACATTACCATTTGCAGTAAGCTACAAATAAGAATCTATTAAAACTTTGCTACTGGGGCTGGGGAGCAGTTCAGTGGTAGAGAATATGTGTAGCAAGTCTGAGGACCTGGGTTCAACCCCAGCACCAAACAAACAAATAAAATAAAAATTGCCTTGGAGTTGAGATTGGTCATATCAGATTGGAAGGGCAGGTGATAGAGAAAAATCTTAATAATTAGATCAAAGTTGTGGTGGGCCTTTAAAAATAATGGAAGTTTCCCCAAAGAAGATCAACTATCACATGAACAGATGTTTACATCACTAGCCATTAGAGAAGTGCACATCAGAACCACAGCAGACATCATTTATTTTCTATCAGGATCACCACCATTATGGTTTGGATCTCAAACGTTGGCCTGTGTCCTATGGTTTCCAGACTGTGGCGGGCCCTTAGGAGGTAGGCCTGAGGGAAGAGTCAGGCACTGCAGCACGTCCTTGTCCTTCAAGGGATGGTGTGATCCTGGCCCCTTCTCTCCCTCTGCTTCCTGGCTTCCATGAGGTGAACAGCTTCCTCCTCCCACACTCCCTGTATGGGGAACGAAAGGAAGGGAGTGAGGATAGGAATAGGAAAGACAGTAGAACAAATCTAACAAGATCTTCCTATGTAGGCATATGAAAACACCTAAGTGAATCCTACCATCATGCCCACCCACAAGAATGGGGTCCTAATTAGAATAAGATATATTCCATGCTGTATAATTTTATCAAAATGGATTCTAATGTCATGTATAACTAAGAAGAACCAATAAAATAAAATAAAAATTAAATCTCTTGTGCTAATTTGCAATCAGTTCCCTCTCTAGACTATCACTACTCTGCTTTCTGTCTCTACCTTTGCTTTTTCTGGATAGTTCATATAAATGAGATCATACAGGGCTGAAGGGGTAGCTCAGTGGTAGAGTGCTTGCTTACCATGAACAAGGCCCTGGGTTCAATTCTCAGTACTGAATCAGTCTATTAATAAGTGAAATAGAACAACACATAGTCTGGCTTCTTTCTTTCACTGAGCATAATGTTCTTCAGATTCAGCCATGTTGCGAATTATTTTAGAAGTTCTTTTTTTTAATACCAAACTTTGAAGAGCTTTCCATTAAACAGATATACTACATTTGATCTAACCATTCCGGGTTACTAGGCATTTGAAATTGTTTCTGACTTTTGGCTAATACGAATAACACTGCTATGAACAATCATGTATGTTCTGTGTCGAATACATTTTTGCTTCTCTTTTGTGGATAATTAGAAGGAATTTCTGGGATATATGCTAACTTTATTTTAACTTAGCCAACAAACAAAAACCTGCCACACTTCCAAAGTGACTGCACCATTTTACATTACCGCTATCAATGTACAGGGGTTGCTTTTTCTTCACATTGAGTGCTTTTTACTGTCCATCAAGTTACTACAGCCATTCGATTAGGTGTGATGTGTTATTCCTTATGGCTTTAATTTACATTTTTAAGACTCATACTGTCAAATCACCTTTTTATATACTTATTAACCACATATCTTTTTGGCCTGTGTGCCTATTAAATTTTTTTCTTAGATTCTCTTTTAGGTTGAAGTAATTACTTCTGCTTCTAGTTTTTTGAGAGTATGTATCAGGATTAAGTGTTAAATTCTTCTAAGTGATTTTTTCCTGTATCTGGGATGACCCTGTAGATTTTATCCTTTATTCTACTAATACAGTATATTATGTTGATTTTTAGATGTTAAACCAACATTGCATTCCTGGGATAGATCTCCTTTGACCACAGTGTGTACTCCATTTTATATGTTGTTGAATTCAGTTTGCTAACAAATTTTTTTAAAATGATTTTATTTCACTGAGATGGGGTCTTGTTATGTTCCTCAGGCTAGTCCCAAACTTCTGGCTCAAGTGATTCTCCTGTCTGAACCACCCAGGAAGCTGGAGCTACAGGCATGCACATCATTCCCAGCTACCTCTCTGGGAATTTTTACAAGTGTTCTCATGAGGATTACTGGTCTATAGTTTCTATCTCTATTTCTCTTTTTCTTTTTTCACACCTGCAGTACTAGGGATTAAATAGTAGGGTTCTGCCACTGAGTCAGATCCATAGCCCTTTTTATTTTTTATTTTGATACATGGTTTTGCTAATTTGCTAATTTGAGGATGGCCTCAAATTTGTGATCCTCCTGCCTTAACCTCCTGAGCAGCTGGGATTAGCTAGGATTATAGGCATGCAAAACAATGCCAGGCTTAGTTTTCTTATGATATCTTTGTCTACCTTTGGTATCAGGACAATACTTATAAGTTGGGAACTATTCCCTTCTCTTCTATTTTTTGAAAGCTTGTCAAAGGTTGTAATTATTTCTTCTTTATATTTTCGATAGCATTCACCAATAAAGGGCTGGACACAATGGTGCATGCCTTTATAGGAGGCTGAGGCAAGAGGATCACAAGTTAGAAGTCAGCCTTGGCAACTTAGCAAGTCCCTGTCTCAAAATAAAAAAGGTTTAGGGATATAGCTCAGTGATAAAGCCCTCCTGGGTTCAATCCCAAGTACTAAAAAGAAAAAGAAACAACAAAAGAAAAAGTTCATCAATGAAGCCATCTGGATGTGAGCTTTTCTTTGTGGAAAGATTTTTAATTACTAATTTGATTTACATCTACTCAGATTTTCTTTTTTTAAATATATTTTTAGTTGTAGGTGGACACAATACCTTTATTTTGTTTTTATGTGGTGCTGAGGATCAAACCCAGGGCCTCATGCATGCTAGGTGAGTACAATACCACTGAGCCACAACCCCAGCCCTCAGATGTGCTATTGAGATAGTTTTGGTAGTCTAATTTATTGGAACATTTTTTTTTACAGGGTTTGGAGATTTTATTGTTTATTTTTTAAAATTTGTTCTAATTAGTTACATATGCCAGTAGAATGCATTTTGACACATTTCACATAAAGTGTAACTTCTCATTTTTTTTGGTTGTACATGATGTAGAATTACACTGATTGTATGGTCCCATATGTACACAGGGTAATAATGTCACTTCATTCTGTTATCCTTCCTGTCACCATACCCACTCCCATCCCCTCACTCTCCTCTACCTAATCTAAAGTAACTATTCTTTCCTACCCCTCCCCCACCCCCATCATGGATCATCATTCACTTATCAGAGAAAACAAACATTAGACCTTTGGTTCTTTGGGATTGGTTTATTTCACTTAGCATGATATTCTGTAGCTCCATCCATTTACTGGCAAATGCCATAATTTCATTCTTCTTTAAGGCTGAGTAATATTCCGTTACGTATATATATATATTTTTTTTTTCCCACATTTTCTTTGTATACATGTATATACACACACACCACATTTTCTTTATACACACACACACACACACACACACACACATATACACATTTTCTTTATCCATTCTTCTGTTTTATTTTATTTTTATTTTTACAGACTGCACTTTGATTCATTTTACATAAATAGGGTACAACTCTTCATTTCTCCAGTTGTACACAATGTAGATTCACACCATTCATGTAATCATACATGTACATAGAGTAATGATGTCTGTTTCATTACACTCTCTTCCCCACCCCACATTTCCCTCTACACAATCCAGAGTTTGTCCATTCTTCTATTACCTCCCTGTCATGTATCATCATCCACCTTTCAGAGAAAACATTTGGCCTTTGGTTTTTTGGGATTAGCTTATTTCACTTAGCATGATATTCTCCAGTTCCATCCATTTATTTGCAAATGCCATAGTTTTATTCTTCTTTGTGGCTGAATAATATCCATTGTTATATATACCACAGTTTGTTTATCCATCTGTTGAAGGACACCTAGGTTGGTTCCATAGTTTAGCTATTGTGAGTTGAGCTGCTATAAACATTAATGTGGCTGCGTCACTGTAATATGCTGATTTTAAGTCCTTTGGGTATAAACTCAGGAGTGAGATAGCTGGTCAAATGGTGGTTCCATTCCAAGTTTTCTGAGGAATCTCCATACTGCTTTCATAATGGTTGCACCAATTTGCATTCCTACCAGCAATGTATGAGGGTACATTTTTTCCTACATCCTTGGCACCATTTATTGTTGGCAACGTTCTTCATAGTATTCTTTTATTGCTTTCACAGTAATTCTTTTTTTTTTTTAAAGCTTTTTAAAAATTTTTCAGTTGTAGATGGACATAATGCCTTTATTTTATTTACTTATTTGTGGTGCTGAGGATCAAACCCAGTGCCTCACATGTGCTAGGCAAATGCTCTACCACTGAACTATAACCCCAGCCCCCACAATAATCCTTTGAACTGATGTAGAGTTAACTGTGATACATTCTGTTTCATTTCTGAGACTGGTAATTTATGTTTTGTTTTATTTTGTTTTCCTGATCCATCTAGCTAAGAGTTCATCAATTTTGTTAATCTTTTCGTGGGGCAAGTTTTGGTTTCACTGGTTTTTCTATTGTTTTTGTCTTATATTTCATTGGTTTCTGCTCTAATCTTTAGTATTTCTTTTCCTTACTTTGTGTTTAATTTGCTCTTTTTCCCTCTAGTGACTGAAGGCAAAAGCTGAGGCTATTTTCCCCCCCAGTACTAGGGAGTGAACCCAGGGCGGATCCACCACTGGGGCTACATTCCCAGCCCTTTTCATTTTTTATTTTGAGGCAGGGTTTCTCTAACTTGCCTAGGCTGGCCTCAAACTTGGAATCCTCCTACTTCAGCCTCCCAAATCACTGGGATTACAAGACATGTGCTACCACACCCAGCTAAAAGCTTAGGTTATCGATTTGAAAACTTTCTTCTCATCTAATTAGGTATTTAAAGCTGATAAAGTCTCACAGAGGGTTTCAGTCTCTCTTTTTCTTTCGTTTTACAAACTGAATAATTCTGCTGGTATAACTTTAAGTTTACTGATTCTTCTATCATCTCAAATCTGCTGTTGATCCCATCTAGTGATTTTTTCATTTCAGTTCATATACTTTTCAAGTCTAGAATTTCCATTTGGTTTTTATTTTTAAAATCTCTCTCTTTACTGATATTCTCAATTTGCTGAGTCACTGTCATACTTAACATAATTCCTTTATTTCTTTGAATGTATTTATAAAAGCAACTTTGAAGTTTTTGCCTACTGAATACAATCCCTGAGCCCATGTAATGGTCTCAGTTGACTGCTTATTTTTCCTGATTATGAGTGACACTCTTTTGTTCTGAGTGTGTCATATTTTTTGTTGAAAATCAGATAATTTGATAGAGTATTGGAGGTTCTGACTCTCCCTCCTACCCCCCTATACATATTAGGGGTTGTTACTGCTATTTTCTGTTTGTTAAATTTCTTGCTGAGGACTATTCTCTGGAGTCTGTCTTCCCTACCATGCACAGCTGCTGAAATCTGGCTCAGGTGTTTCTGGATTTTTCTCCCTTGTTTTTATTTTAAGACTGGCTTTCTAGATAATGTTCCTATGTCAGCATAGATTGATGATTAACCAATCATTGGTCAGAGGCTGGGCTCAAGCACCCTGGGTCAATAAGGTTTCTGCTTCTTTACTGACATATGTCTGTCAACTGGGGAATTCCTTCTGTCTTTAGGCATTTTTTAAACCCTCCAGGCCTCACAGTTTCCACTGGACCCTCTTGTGTCTCTTCTACCTATGCTCAGGCAGGAATGTCTGAGTAGCTAGAGCTCTGTTCCCTCCTGAGTAGACATGCATCCTTGTGTATAGGTAAGACTTTCACATTGTCAGATTATGTTGAAGCCTGTCGAGACCTACTAGACTGTCTCATTCTCTGGGTCTGTTTTCTGGTTAGTCTGATGGGCTATTACTTGCCCCACTTTTTGCCAACTACATCCAGAGGCTGGAGCTATTTTTAGTTTTACTTCAAATCACATCAAGTACATCCCCTCCAGCAGTGAAGCTATTGATCTCACTCCTTGCATTACCCTGGCAGAACGACCTCCCAGACAGCTGGAAGAGGGACAGGTGCGGTCCCAGGTTGAAACACCACAACTTCTCGTACCTGAGAGTCCCAGTTTTGTTGTTGCTCTTGTTCGTTTGTTAACACATTTTGTCAATTCGCGGTATACCTTTGGCCAATTTTCCAAGTTGTGAAATGATTGTTTTCGACAATTTCGTCAAGTGATATCATTGTTTCTGGGGAACAGATTTGTTGAGGTCCTTATTTCTTCATTCCAAAGTCCTTCGTCCCATATTTCTCTCTCTCACATCCCACTCCCCAATGTCCTCTAAACTGTGGTCATCGAAGACTGTTGATCAAATGCTTTATCAGGAAAAAAAATCGTTAATTTTTATATTTGTATTTGAATTTTGTCTACCTACTTATTCATTAACCTATATAGGGTCTATTACTATTCTAACATATGCTATATTAGAAAAGATACATAAAATATAAAAATTTAAAGAATTACTAAATAGAGGTTTTAACATTTTCTTTCTGAACTCACCAGTTTTCTTTCGTACCTCTGGAAAATATGAGTACCTGCTTCCCTACTCTGGACTTTTCTTAGGGGGTGGGGGTTCCAGGGATTGAACTCAGGGGCACTCAACCACTGAGCCACATCCCCAGTCCTATTTTGTATTTTTATTTAGAAACAGGGTCTCACTGAGTTGCTTAGCGCTTCACTGTTGCTGAAGCTGGCCTTGATTCTGCAATCCTCCTGTCTCAGCCTCCCAAGCCACTGGGATTACAGGTGTGTGCCACCATGCTTCCCGACTGTGGAATCCACTGTTCTAAACCAGGTCTAGGTCATGCCACAGTTTTTCCATCCCTGCCATAAACCAGTACTATCCAATAGAAATATAATCCAAGTCTTTACACTTGATAGTAACCACATTTTAAAAAGTAAAAGGAAACAGAAAAAAATTAATTTTAAGAATACATTAGCCAGATACAGTGGAGTAACCAGTAATCCCAGTGACACGGAAGGCTGAGGCAGAAGGATCACAAGTTCAAGGCCAGCCTCAGCAACTTGTTGTTTCAAAATAAAAATAACAAAGAGGGTTGGGATATGGCTCAGTGGTGAAGCACCTCTGGGTGGGATAAAAAAAAAAAAAAATTACCAGAATAAAAAAAAAAATTACCTTGAATCAATAAATCAAAAGTATTGTCTTCTCAACATACAATAAATATTTTAAAAATCATTGATATATATATATATTATATTATACTGGTTTTTTTCATATTAAGTCTTCAAAATCCAGTGGATACTTTTTACAGCATATCTTAATTCATAAGTGAAATCTGGGAGGGTTAAAGTGAAATGTGGTCCTACCCAAACAATAAAATTATGTTTAGTGGGAAAATATTATTTATTCCCTCTGTTTTCAAATTTAATTTTACATTAATTAAAAAATTAAATACAAGGTAAACTTCATATTCTCAATCTAACTAGTCATATTTCAAGTGCTTTATAACCAGATATGGCTGTGGCTACAGAACTGGAGAGCATACTGTAACCTGTAAGCATTGTGAGGATGTAAAGGGTGTAAGAGTCTACATTTTGGCTGGTTGTCCAGTAGTATTTGCATTATTGAATTAAAGAGATATAGTACATATAAAAGGATTCAGATGAGTAACGCAAACATTCAAAGCACCAAACTGTGGTCTCAAACTCAAGATTTATTAGTAGACTTTCTTGGCCAGTATGCCATAGTATTTATTTACCAGAATGTGTAATTATACCCATAGTTTATTATAAGTGTATTTACAATCACTTTTATTTACTATAGACCATGAGTCTACTTCATTTGACCAAGACTAACATTTGAAATTATGATGAAATTGTTTCTGATTCACTGAAACAATTATTTAAATTTTTGGAATATTTTTCAAATAAAAAAATAAACACATAGTGCTGATCATGAGTTAAACTGTGAAATGAGCTTTTGCATCTAAAATTATTTGTTTTATTTAATTTATAACTTATAATTTTCAGCAAGTTATATGTAAAAAGTAACATAAAAATATCCATACCATTTATCTCATAAACATGAAAATGTAGTAGTTTATCTCATTGTGATCTAATTGCATAACATTCTTGTTTCCAAAGTAATATAATTTACATGGGTCTATGTGAGTGTATTAACAGAACTCAAAATGAGATATTCACTCCTAAAGAAAATTCCATCAACTTCACAAATCAAACTGTTCTCATTAGTTCATGTTTCTGTTTCCTCTGCATACATATAATTGCTATGAATTTATAATCAAATGTGAACATAACTTGATATCTGGCTTTTTTTACTTATAAGTATTTTCCATGTTGCTATAACATTTTCACATATATTATTAATAATTATATCAAGAATGTCACAATTTACTCAAATATTCTTCTATGATAATTTGATAATTTCTAATTTTTTAAGATATTACGTCTTCTGTGCATCTCCAATAATATGGCCATATATAATCACTCTAAGATAATAGACTTGTTACTAAATTCAAAAACTTATGGGAATCGATTATTTAAAATATGTTATTTGCCTGTTTCACCACCCAGTCTTGGATAGTCTGGGAACAATACCAGAAAGGGACAGGGATGGAACAATACCTTGTAATGCCTTAGTAATAGCCATATATTGTTATGAATGACAGACTTGACTATACTTCTGAATGATAAGTGGTAAAGGTTCTTAGATAATAGAAAAATCAACATTAAAAATAATAATCATAAAAGACATGTATCTTTTCAAAATATTCCAGTGTCAAAGTAGCCCTGCGAGAATTCAAGGGACCTACTCCCAAACCCCACTCCAAATATGTACCAGTGATAAAATTTAAAGAGATAAAAGTTATAAAATGTATACAAGATAAAAATAATTTAAGTATCTCTTTAGACAAAACAAATGGGCTGGGGTTGTGGCTCAGTGGCAGAATGCTCACATGGCATGTGTGAGGCACTGGGTTCGGTCCTCAGCACCAGATAAAAATAAAGGTATTGTGTTCTTCTACAACTAACGTGTGTGTGTGTAAAACAGATGGAAGCTTGTAGCCATAAATAGGGTTAAGCTATAGGCCTCCTGAGCTCCATGCCTACAAAGAGGCAGAAGAAACCAGAAGTTTGATTTCCACAGAGTAATGAGGATTAAAAGTACTCTACAAAGCCCTGGGATCAGAGTCAGGCTTGATGATTGAAACCAAGGGTTGCAATGGGACTCTGAACCAGCCGTGGGGAAATGTTTGCCGTGTGTTTCCTTCTAGTAGTCTCATGTCTTATTTTGTAGTCTTTAATCCACTATGAATTGAGTTTTGCATATGGTGAGAAATAGGGATCTAGTCTTATTTTTCTGCTTGAGGGTATCCCATTTTCCTAGCCCTGTTCTTTCCCTAATATTCGTTCTCAACTTTGTGCAAGGTCATTTGGCTGTAGATGCCTGCATTTCCTGCTAGGATCTCTAATCTCTTCCACCGATCTGTGTCTGCCTTTATGCCTTACCATGAAGTTGTCATTACTCCAGTTTTGTAGTATATTTTGAAGTTAGGTTGTATAATGGATCCTGCTTTGTTCTTTTTGTACAAGATTGCTTTGTTTTGTGGTTCCATATGAATTTTAGGATTTTTTTTTTCTAGTTCTGTGAAGAGTTTCATTGGTATTTTTATAGGGGTCGTATTGACTCTGTAGATTGCTTTAAGTAATGTGGACATTTTAACAAAGATACTTTGAATCCACTAACACTCAATGTCTTTCCGTTTTTTGTGTGCTCCATCAATGATTTGTAATTGTCATTATAGAGATTTTTCACCTTTTTGGTTAAATTTATTCCTAAATATTGTTTAGGTAGCTATTTTAATTGATATGGCTTTCCTGATTTCATTTTCAGATAATTTGCTCTTAAGCATGTAGAAATGCTATTGAGTTTTGTGTGCTAATTCAGTATCCTGCAACTTTGCTGAATTTGTTCATTAGTTCTAATAGCTTTTTGGTGGTGTCTTTGGGATTATCTATAGATAAGAGCTACAGAAGATGTTGTCTACAAATAATGACACTTTAGCTTCTTCCTTCCAATCTGGATGTCCTTTCTTTCTTCGACCTGCTTGCTCTGGATAGAATATCCAACAAATTTTTAACCAAATGGAAAATTCCTTTAAAAGATATACTAAGAGCACTCACTCAAGAAGAAATAAGCAAGTTGAATATAGCCTTATTTCTATTTTAAAAACTTCAGTGTGTATTTACAACCATTCCCCCAAAGAAAACTCTTGACCCAGATGCTTTCAATGGTGAGTTCCACCAAAAATTGAAGGAAGAAATATCAATTCTACATAAACTCTTTCAGAAATAGGAGGAGCCATGAGACCAGAATTATTCTAATTCAAAACCAGACAAAGAAGTTACAAGAAATGAAAATTTCAGACCCACAGCTTTCATGAACACAGATGTAAAAGTTCTTTTAAAACTTAGCCAATCAAACTCCATAGTATATTAAAGTATAATACATCATGACCAAGTGGGGTTTATTCTGGTAATACAGGGTTGGTTTATCATTAAAAGAGTCAGTATCATTCATATAGCAGGCTAAAAGAGAAAAACCATATGTTTATCTTACTAGATGTAGAAAGAAATAACTACGTTCATTTTCAATTCCTGATTAACATCTCAGCAAAGTAGACCTAAAAGGGATCTTCTTCATCCTGAGAAAGGGCATCTGTGGAAAATGTGAAGCTAATGTCTTCCTTAATGGGGAAAGACCAGAAGCTCCCTCCTAAGACAAAGAATAAGATGTGATGTTCGCTTTCATCTCTTGTATTTAATATAGTACAGAGCTTCTTGTCAATACATAAGGAAAGAGGAGAACAAAGCAACAACAAAAAACATCCAAATTGGAAAATAAAGTTAAAACTGTCTTTATTCACAGATAACATGATTGTCTATGTAGATAACCTAGAGACTAAAGAGAAAGAATTGATAAAGAAGCTACTGGAACTAAAATGTGAATTTAACAAGGTTGTAGAAAATAAGGCCAATGTTTAAAAAAGTTAATTTCTGTATATTAGCAATGAAATATTAAAATTTGAAATTGAAAAACACAATCAGAATAGTTAAGATTTTCTTTCAGATTTTGGAATTTTTGTATATATACTTTATGGTTGAGCATGCATAATCTAAAAATCCCAAAATCTGAAATGCTCCCAAATCTAAAACTTTAAAAATGTTTGGATTAGGGATACTCAATTTGTATTAAGATGTCCCATCTCCTGAGAGCATTCTATGTAGTTCACATGATTCCAGTTGAAATCCCAGCAGGCCTTTTGTTTTGTACAGTTTGATTTGCTGATTCAAAACCACAATTTTCCTCACAAGCACAAGGCCTTGGGTTCAGTCCCCAGCACTGTGAAAACAAAACAAAAAACCAAAACCACAATTTTGAAAAAGAAGAACAAACTTGGAACACTTATAGTAATTGATTTTGAGATATTAATCTGTCACTTGCCATCGACCAGCGGGACAAACGACACGTACTCTTCAGAAGTTCATGAAGCAGCTTCTGCTTTATTCGGATAACACCCTCAATATATAAGCAGTCTCATGCATAAGCAATTGTAATCAGATATGTCCATCCCATCCTGTTAAAGGTCAAGTGATCATGAGCTCAAGCATACATGTAAGATATATCTGTCCACACGCTAAGCAGCTGAACTAATTATCATACAGCCAATGGTAAATGCTTCCTGTTTTTCTCAAGGTGCATTCAGCACGCCCTTTGGCTCTCTGCAAGTCGCCATCTTGGATGCATGTGGCGTAACCCTGGGCCTCGGGTCTCGCCCGCCACATCTCTCCCTTTCTGTTTATAAAAGAGACCGTGCCTGTCTTAGGTTGTCCAGGACAGAGCCACATCCTTACCCGTCATCGGACAATGAGGCTCTAGCCCTCATTTCCTGTCTTAGGTTGGTATGAGCTCCCCATGAATCTTACCTGTCTTTGGCTACCGGTCCAGCATATTTAACCAGACTTGGGGGGATGAGCCAGCATCAATTACGACGAGAGCTTGGCGAATAATGGCTGTTTCTCTGCGCCGATGTATACGCATTTTGTATAAACACTATATGCACTGAACAGATACAACACACAATAGACCTCCCCCGGACAAAATCCAAACCATTCTTTTTCCCATTGAACAGCAGACTGAAGAAATGTGGCAAATTGTTGTAAAAATAGGAGGATATAGAATAGAGGAGTTGGTAAGGGGTACAGGATAGGGCCACATCTTCACTATCCCCCATAGTTCACGCGAGTCTCCTCCATTAACTTGGTGGGAAATCACTAACACCATCAGCGGGAGAAGCCTCCTCATCTTCTTCCTGTTTTTGGGTCTCTGGTGAGGCCTTGACCAATCTCTCCGGCACCCAAATTGGCGATTGTGCATCCTGTGGGAAAACACAAACAAATCCTCGGGTCCAGATTAACACCGGATCCGGGCCTTTCCATTGTCCCGATAGAATGTCCTTCCAGAGCACTTGAGGTAGATGCTTTTTATTAGGCTCTGAATGACGGTCAGCAACCAATCGGCCCTCAGAATCGAGATTTAAAAAATTTAAGATGAACAAGGCAACAGATAATTTGTCTTTTGGGGATCTGTATGATGCCCCTATTCCCCCTTTTTGTTTATAAAGCATGTTTTTAAGCATTAAATGGGCACGCTCAACAATGCTTTGTCCAGTAGGATTATAGGGAATTCCTGTGACATGTTGAATACCAAAGGTGGAACAAAATTGTTTAAAGGCCTGGGACATATATCCAGGACCATTATCTGTTTTAATTTGTTTGGGAACCCCCAGGATGGAGAAAGAGTGTAAACAGTGTTTTATTACATCTTTGTTTTTTTTCTCCAGTATGAGCAGAGGCCATAATAAATCCTGAAGAGGTATCAATAGACACATGAATGAATTGTAGTTTTCCAAATTCTGAATAATGAGTTACATCCATTTGCCAAATATGATTGGGCTGAAGCCCTTTTGGATTTACTCCTAATGAGGGGTTAGGAATAAGTGTAGCACATTTAGCACAAGACTTGACTATGTCCCGAGCTGTTGCCTTAGTAATCTTATAGCGTGTATATAGAGTGGAAGCATTTACGTGAAATTTGGAATGAAAAGCTTTTGCATTTTCAAGTGTATTAAAGATGTGTGGGTCTCTGGTGGCTGTGTCTGTTAAATCATTGTGTAAACTTAGAGGACCTGGAAGGCCAGTATGAGCCCGAACATGCCCAATAAAAAAAGGATCTTTTCTGTCCCAGATAAGTTTTTGTAAGCATTGTAAATATTTAGTGGAAGTGAGGGAAATCAGACCAGTTAATTCTAAATTTTGAACAGCATTAACAACGTATTTGCTATCAGAGAATAGGTTAAAAGGCTCATGGTGGGTTTTGAATACTTCCATAGCTACTAATAGTTCTGTTTGTTGTGCAGATAGAGTATTAAACAGCAATGTTTCTGTAACATTATCTATAGTAATAGCACCCATACCATTTTTTGATCCAGCAGTAAATATAAGGGTAGGTCCTATAATAGGTTCTTTTTGGGTGACTTTAAGGAAAATTATAGGATGTTGACTCCAAAATTAGAGAAGAGGATCAGATGGCAAATGATTGTCAAACACAGCAGAAGTACTAGTAAAGACTATATATAGCCCATGAATTTGAATTATTAATAAGATATTGTATCTGATCAGTAGTATATGGAGTAGTGATTGTTGAGGGATGTGATCCAAAGGTGGAAAGGGATACTTTTAACACCTTAAGGATTAATTCTGCCACAGATTCAGTAAACAAGGCTAAGACCTTGTTAGGGGCATAATTCATGTGAACCCATAGAATAGGACCCTTTTGCCAAAACACTCCTGTGGGTAACTTATTTGTGGCCAAGACAATGAATGATAAAGGCTTATCTAGGTCAATACGATCAAGATGAACCTTTTCCATAGCTGTTTCAACAAGCTTGAGAGCTGTTCGAGCCTTAGGGGTAAGTACCCGCTTAGAAAGGGGGTCAGAATCACCTTTAAGAATATCAAACAGGGGGCCCAAACTTGAGGTGGGTCAATGAAGGTAAGGTCTAATCCAATTAATATCACCCAAAAGTTTTTGAAAATCATTTAAAGTTCTAAGTTTCTCCACCTGAATGGCAATTTTTATGGGTTTAACCATAGTTGCATTTATGATAGATCCCAGGAAGTTTTTGGTGTCTGTCATTTGTACTTTATCAATGGCAATATGTAAGCCCCATCTTTCCAGTGACTTTAGTAAGGAATTATAACATTGCTCTAAGACAGGTTTTTCCTTATGAGCTAGCAAAATATCATCCATATAATGATAGATTAAAAGTTGAGGGTTAATTTGTTGATACACACCGGGGTGGAAATTAATCTGATTACCTTGCCCTTCATATGGTCCTTGGCCTGTCAGCATGTTTAGATTCCATTGAGGATTGCCCACAACTGCATTACTTCGGGCAGTATCAGAGCATAACTCCTAGTTAGCCACCTTCCACATGAGATATTGTCCCCCAGATAAACATGCCTTTGCTAAATTACACCAATCTGTCGGAGTAAGATTTTGACTTGCAACATTCTCTAATAAAGAAATGGTAAATGCAGCTTATACTCCATAGGACATAACTGCCTCTTTTAATTATTTTACTAATTTTATATCTAATATTTGATGATATCTCTGATTGTTTTGATCTTCAAATACCTGGAATATTGGGAACACTGATCGAGATTCTACATCAGCCCACTGTCTGGGGGCCACCCCTGTGCAGCAAGCACATGCACCCCTACAACTTGGAAAACAGTGGTGATCTGGATTATATGCCGGAGGGTGTGGTGTGGTAGGGGTTAAATGCCACTGAGGGAACTTCTTGTTTAGCTCTGTCTCAGATAGCTCCTGTTCTTCAGAGTTACATCCCTGTTCTGAGTCTGAACATCTACTTTCTCTTTTAGAAGCTCGACTTGATTGTTCTTCTTTTACAGTTTCTAATATCTTTCCCCCTTCTCTTAACTGTTCTTGAAATTTTGGTTTTTTGGAAGTCAGACAGAAACGAACTAATGTCCATATCACCACAACAACAACAAACAGAAACCAAACAAGAAAAGGTAACACAAATAACACCTTACACATATTCATTTACTACAGGACGTCCTCTGCTGTCTCTTAGGACAGCCTTCTGTCATGCTCCCTCACTAGGGGAACCTTCCGTTATGCTCCCTTACTAGGGGAACCGTCTCGTTAATTACGCTAGCGAAACTGTCTTTTACTTACCTTATCCTTGTGGTGCCGATAATGCCAAGGCCGCGGGCCCAATTCCTCGTAGGGGCCACCACTTGCCGCTTGCCGCCGACCAGCGGGACAAACGACACGTACTCTTCAGAAGTTCATGAAGCAGCTTCCGCTTTATTCGGATAACACCCTCAATATATAAGCAGTCTCATGCATAAGCAATTGTAACCAGATATGTCCATCCAATCCTGTTAAAGGTCAAGCGATCATGAGCTCAAGCATACATGTAAGATATATCTGTCCACGTGCTAAGCAGCTGAACTAATTATCATGCAGCCAATGGTAAATGCTTCCTGTTTTTCTCAAGGCGCATTCAGCACGCCCTTTGGCTCTCTGTCAGTCGCCATCTTGGATGCATGTGGCGTAACCCTGGGCCCCGGGTCTCCCCGCCACATTAATCAGTTAAAATCATCAGGTCAGTATGATAGTAGCATAAAAGTAGAGAAAATAGCCCAATGACTTCCTACCAAGATGCTTAGTTAGCTCAGTTCAGGAAAATTCATCCAAAAAACATTGCTGGAACAATTTCATAGTCATATAGCCATGTGCATGAAAAAGAAAGAAAAAAGACCTAAAGCCCTTACCTCACACCACATACAAGAATTAACTTCAAGGGCAGCCTGGATTTCCATGTAAGAGCTAAAGTAGTTAACTTCTAGAAGAAAGCTTCAGTGACTATGAGTTAGGCAAATATTTTAAAACTATGGCACAAAAAGCACAAAGATAAAAACATAATTAAAGGAGGAATTTTAGATTATGTAGAAGGAAATGAGAGGGAGGGGAGTATGAAAAATGGTGGAAGGAGACAGACATTACCGTATGTACATGTGTGATTACACGAATGGCATGAATCCACAACGTGCACAACCATAGAAACAAAATGATGTACCCCATTTGTGTACAATGAATCAAAATTCAGTCTGTAAAAATAAAAAAATAAGTAATTTAAAAATTGTACTTCCTGAGATTTGAGACCTTTTTCTTTTCAAGATACTGATAAGAAAATGAATTGGGAAGCCACAGACTGGAAGAAGGTATTTGCACAAGATACATCATGCAAAGGACTTATATCCAGAATGTAGAAGAAACTCATAAAACTCAACAGTTAGAAGAAAAAAGAACAATAAAATGTGGGTAGAAGAGGTGAAAAAAAAAAAGCGTCTACAGTGAGATTCCACCACCCTCCTGTTAGCATGGCTGCCATTATGGAGACTGACCCACATCAGGAGTTGAAAAGGATGTGGGGAACTCGTGCTGCTAGTGGGATTTGTAATGGAACAAACAGTACATAAAACAACTTTGGTGTTTCCCAAGAAGCTAGATGCCATACCCCCTGGTGATTCTACTCTACGATGGTAAGAACGACCAACAAACTTTAGTATATACAGACTTAAATGTGAACACCCATAGCAGCCTTATTTCTATTTTTCTTTTTAGAGCAAAGCAATTGTTTTTTATTGTTTTAAGCAAGTACATTTTGGGGTGTCTAGTTATAATGTGGTTTGTTAAACAAGTCTGTGTGTCACATCATAAACATTGGTTGATGCTAAATGTAAAAGATAATATAGATCATAAAGCATTTTGTAGGAGAATATCTTTGTAACATATGAACAGAGAAGGATTTCTTTTATAAATTTTTAAAAAAATTTTTACAGACTGCATTTTGATTCATTGTACACAAATGGGGTACACCTTTTCATTTCTATGATTGTGCACGATGTAGATTCATACCATTCATGTAATCATTCATGTACATAGGGTAATGATGTCTGTCTCATTCCACCATCTTTCTTACCCCTGCCGCCTCCTCCCTCTCATTTCCTTCTACATAATACAAGTTCCTCCACTCTTCTCTTATCCGCCATTTCCCCACCCCAATTATGTATCATCATCCACTTATCAGAAAAAACATTCGGCCTTTGTTTTTTTGGGATTGGCTTATTTCACTTTGCATGATGTTCTCCAATTCTATTCATTTACCTACCTACCTATTTTATTCTTCTTTATGGCTGAATAACATTCCATTGTGTATATATACCACAGTTTCTTTATCCATTCATCTATTGAAGGGTGTCTTAGTTGGTTCCACAGTCTAGCTATTGTGAATTGAGCTGCTATAAACATTGATGTGGTTGTGTTACTGTAGTATGCAGATTTTAAGTCCTTTGGGTATAAAACAAGGAGTGGGATAACTGGGTCAAAAGGTGGGTCCATTCCAAGTTTTCTGAGGAATCTCCATACCCCTTTCCAGAGTGGTTTCACCAATTTGCAACTCCATCAGCAATGTATGAGTGTGCCTTTTCCCCCACATCCACACCAACACTTATTATTGCTTGTGTTCTTGATAATAGCAATTCTAATAGGAGTAAAATGAAATCTTAGAGTGGTTTTAATTTGCATTTCCATAATTACTAGAGATGTTGAACACTTTTTCATGTATTTGTTAATCACTTATATATCTTCTTCTGTAAAGTATTCGTCCAGTTCCTTGGCCCATTTATTGATTAGGTTCTTTGTATTTTTGGTGTAAAATTTTGTAAGTTCTTTACAAATTTTGGAGATTACTGCTCTATCTGAAGTGATGTGGAAAAGATTTTCTCCCACTCTGTAGGCTCTCTTTTCACATTATTGATTGTATCCTTTGCTGAGAAAAAGCTTTTTACTTTGAATCCACCCCATTTATTGATTCTTGCTTTCATTTCTTGCACTCTGGGAGTCTTGTTAAGGAAGTCTGGTCCTAGACAAAACTGATGAAGATTCGAGCCTACTTTTTCTTCTATTTGGTGCAGGGTCTCTAGTTTAATTCCTAGGTCCTTGATCGATTTTGAGTTGAGTTTTATGCAGGGTGAAAGATAGAGGTTTAATTTCATATGGATTACATTTTATCCAATTACCTACGGATTTCCAGTTTTCCTAGCACCATTTGTTGAGCAGGTTATCTTTTCTCCATTGTATGTTTTTGTCTCCTTTGTCTAGTATGAGGTGACTGTATTTATGTGGATTTGTCTCTGTGTCTTCTATCCTGTACCATTGGTCTGAATGTCTATTTTGGTGCCAATACCATGTTGTTTTTGTTGCTATTGCTCCATAGTATAGTTTAAGGTCTGGTATTGTGATATCTTCTGCTTTACTCTTCCTGCTCAGGATTGTTTTGACTATTCGAGGTGCAACCTTATTTTAATAGCCCAAACTGGAAACAGCCTGAATGTCATCTAACAGGTGATTGGATCTCAGAATAGTTAGACTGAGTGAAAGGAATCAGACAGGAATGTGTACACATTATGTGATTCTAATGCAATAAAATTCTAGAAAATTCACATTATAGGAACAGTTAGAATATTGGTGGTTCCCTGGATTTGGGATAATGGGGAAGAAGGGGTATGGATTACAGAGAGGAATAAGGAAACTGTTCATGATGAAAATGTTCGTTATCTTTTTGTGATGGTTTCATGGGCATACACATGTCAAAGCTCATTAAATTGTACGCTTTAAATATGTGCACTATATTGTATGCCAATTATGCCTCATTAAAACTGAAAAAATGGTATAGAGAATTTTGAGACTAAGATTAGCTTGTGCGTCAGGCAAGAATCCTAACTTATTTCACTGGTGAGATGCTAAAGTAGCATTTTAATCATTGTGGTGGAAGCCTAGATATTTGGAGCAGATGAGACCTTAGGGATGACCTTCATCATGACAGAGAAGCGGAATGATTTGTCTGGATAGTCACTTGTCATTCAAGCAAGCATTTAACAGAATGCTGTTTCATGACACTCCCATGAAAATGTTCCAGAAGACCATATGTCCTGTCCATCTTTGAGGCTTCCCCTCTGTCTTGAAAAATGCATTGTACACAGTGGTGCTCAGTAAATAGATGCTGGCTATTTGAAAGCATGCTGTTTCCTAAACTGAATTATAGATGAGAGCCGCTTCACTTTCTTGGTATAATGGAAAGAAGCGCTCTGTAA
The DNA here is from genome assembly GCF_902686455.1 of Sciurus vulgaris. Taxonomy (NCBI): domain Eukaryota; kingdom Metazoa; phylum Chordata; class Mammalia; order Rodentia; family Sciuridae; genus Sciurus; species Sciurus vulgaris. Next base: position 25,276,675 of record NC_136473.1, read on the forward strand.
GTGGTAGATCTTATTACAGTTTCCCTTATTAAACGTACGTGGAGTTTCCTGTGGGTACCAAGTTGTTCTCCTGGCAGGTTTGACACTTCTTGGGTCTGGGAGAACCTATGAAGTAGAACATAAATTACAGGAGTCCATAGTTTTTAGGATCTGAGCTTGACTTCAAGTGGCAGAAAGCAGACAACAGTGACTTGAACAGGGCGGATGTGTATTTCTCTGTCACCTGTCTGAGCCAATGAAGCCACTGTGCTCTGGAAGCCATTAAGGACCCAGGATCATTCTGTTCTTATTTTCCCACCATTTTTAAGTCTTGCTCTGGCCTAGATGTTTCACAATGGCTCCTTCCATTTACAGTTTTCCTCCAACAAGGAGGAGGAATGAAAGCTACTGTCAGAAAGTTTCACCTGTCATTTCTGTTCAGATTGTTTTGTCCAGAGCTGTTCCTTGGCCACATGAGCTTCCAGGGAGCTGGGCCTGAAGTCTTATCTTAGAAGAATTGAGAAGAGAGGTTGGGGGTGACTGACAGTCTTAGCTCTGGGGAAAATCTGAGTATTGAGGAGCTTTAGCCTTGCAGTTGACTAGAGGTTGTGGAGATCTGTGACATTGTAATCTCACTCAGTCATTCATTTCTTGCCTCAATTAGGAAGCGATGGAGAGAGGAGAGGCTGAGGCCTGTGGCTGGAGGGCCGGCCCAGGCTTTGACCCCACTAGTGGCCCATCCACTTGAGCGTCAGCTCAGTGAATAAAAGGGATGACCCTCCCTTCTCTAAAGTTACATTCTGGTGGTTAACATTACCTCCAAAAAGCTACAAAGTGTTCCTATGTAAGGTCAATATGTGGGAATGGAACTTTTGATTAAAAAACAAAAGCCACAAGGGACATCTAAGGAAGGTCACAGGAAATGTGTTATCATTCAATAGCTTAGTCATTGCTGAATACTTTAAAATGCCATTGGAAAACTCAATTTCTTATGACTTTCTGAAGAAGCGACTGATTTGCATTTGCACAGGAAGGCAACCGAGTCATGGAAGGGTGTCTAATGAAGCAGTTCTGTTCAACAAGGAAATCTGACAAAATCAATCCTGGAAACTCAAAATGATGGGTTTGTCACCCATTTCTTTGCTGATTAGGTCATATTTCTTTTGGAGAAAATTAGGAGGGATCTAAAGGAAAAGAAAGACAACATAAGAACTTTCCTCCCCGAAACCTGTATTAATAGAATCTACATTTCTCTGTGACTGCACGGAGGTTGGCCCCCAGAGTTGGAGGGAAGCAGGACCACCTCCTCCTCAGAGCCAAGCAACTGCTCTTTATCTTTTATGCGGGGTGCAAAAGGGTTGCTTAGCAACATTGATTCTTCCAGCTCTTAACAACTGCTGCAGCGCTGAGCTGACAATAGAGTGGAGCTGGAGAGTGAGGTCCTCATTTTTCAGCTTCTTCTCTGTGGCGAGGGGGAATAAAGAAAGAAAAGGCAAGTCGGATGAAAGAAACACAATCAAGAGCACGCTTCAGAAAAGCAGTGGTGGACGGTGGACAGCAGTCCAGAACCACGCATCCCACGCATGATTAATAAATGTTCCCGGAGAGAATTAAAAGGGTGTAATCACAGCAGCAGAGGTTAATTAGGAAAAGTAAAGAGTCAATCAAACAAGATGGCCAGGCAGTCTGGAAATTGAAGTTATTGACCAACTGGGTGTCTGAGCATGTTTATCCTTTCTGTGTTTGGGGGGGGGGGCTTTTGTTTCTTTTATTTTTTATTCTTTTATTTATTTTTAATTTCAGGTTATTAGGCAGGTTTTGAAGGATAAAAAAGGATCAAGGAAGGCTTTTAGTTTAGTTTTTTTTTCTCAACTCCCTTACTGATCACCCTAAAAATAGGTTAAACAACTTCCCACGGGCTGGGAACGTAGCTCAGTGGTAGAGCACTTGCCTATCTCGTGTAAGACCCTGGGTTTGCTCCCTGGCACTGGAAAAGCAAAGTCAAGCAGCTTCTGATTGAGTTATGAGTGTTTAAAAAGGTGATCGGGACAGCCTACTTTCACAACTTCAGTGATGGTTTTATCTCTGGTGGCTTCTCCACTGGCAGAGTGGCTACTAGGTGACTTTAACGTCCGGATTGCCCCCATGGCCTGACTGGTATTCTTCTTCCCTCTCTCCATGCTCTCCTGGAGACAAGATGGAGGCGCATATGCTGACCACTCACACGAGGTATTTCGAGTCTGGGAGATTACCATCTTTCCTATCAAATGCAGTTAGAGTCCTTTGTAGAGCAGTCTTCTGAAGTGAATCAGATGAGTTTTTCAGAGCAAAAGGAAGTCAGAGGATGAAATAAATAAAAGCAGAGAGGAAATTGAAAGGGGTGGTGGTGGGGGAACATATGTTTTCAGATGATATTTTAAAATAGATGGAGAGTTGATGAGACAGAGATACTGAAAACTGACTCCAGATGGCAAGAATAGCAATGGCAGGCTGGTGTGAAGGGACAGAACGCAGGCTGGCACCAGACAGGGGGAGGAAGCGACAGAGGAGGGAGAAGGAAGCCCAGGGAAGCAGCCTGTAGGGGGTGGGGGCTAAGAGTGTTTGAGGTGGTACAGAAAAATATTAGAACCTGAATCTACACCCTTGCCTTTTAGCGTGATCGTTCACTCAGTAGGCGCATGTCATATAACAGACTCTTTCTTTCATGATACGCTTGTGCAAAAGGCAGGTTTGTTTCACTTTGACTTCTTTGCTAAGGAAATAGCTATAGGCAAAATGACTATTCAAGTCATCACTAGTGAGCGACCATGGAGGAAGTGGGCCCAAGGGGAGTCTAGCAAATATTTTTTCTATATACATTCAAATTATGATTATATGTATATATTGGAGAATATTTATGCTTTCCTATAACAGCCTTGTAGGCCTCAGAGTGACCTGAATTCATCTTCACGGATCGACTGAGAAGGGAGGAATTACTGAGAGGAAATTAAGAAACAAGAAACTAGTCTACTTCTGGCAGGCACTAAGATGTCCATAGGGGTAGTAGGCAAGTTCATCCACCATGCCTGCATGCGAAACTTCTCACGTGTCTTTGCCTAAGTGTTAAATGCCAGTGGGTTTCCTGACTGAATCTGGCACTATGTTTTCACTCAGTGCACATTTATTGACTGCCTGCTGTGTGCCTGGAGAAGTTCTAGGGCTACAAAGAGGAAAAAGTCACAGTTCTGCCTTTGTTTTTTTGTGAACAAGTGAATGGAAATGTCCCCTTTCATATACACCCTCTGCCGTGGATGAGTGTGTGGGTGTGTTGCTGTCTCATCTGGGAGGTACCTGTGGCTTTACCTCGATGGCTGTTGTAAATCCACATCTACCACATTTTTTTTTTTTTTTTTTTATGCTTCTTCTAGGCTGCCCCATCCTGATCGATTTCTGCCCTTTCCAACAACTGTTTGCATTTAGATAATTGTTGTTATCAGTACTTAGCTACCAGGGTTACAGAAGACATCAGGATTCAAAAGAAGATGATTATAAATGCTCACTCTACATGGGGCCATGAATTAAAACAGCAACACTCATCTGAACCATTGAACAAGGAAAAGAATCTGTATGCAGAAGGTGACTGCCCTGGTGTCCTTAGTCTCTCTCACATGGAGCTTTGACTATTAACATCCAGAGAGTGGTGCAGTGTCTTCCTTCACTGGGGGGGTCACTGGCCTCTTTCAGGGAAGTGCCAGTCATTCCAGGTGTGGGGAGTGCAGTCCACTTTCAGAGGTTGACCCAGCCCTATCTTTTCTGTTTTTATTTCTCTTGGACTTTTTCATTTGTTCTTGTCATTCGCCATGGAAACCTGATTGTAAATCTTTTGTTGGTAATGATGTAACCAGCATAGTACAGGCAAAGCTCAGAGCCTGACAATACGTAGCATGACTCATTTAAGCAGGAAAGAAACAGAGGCCAGCCTACTGCTTCAGGATCAGAAGGGATGCACCCGAGTGCGGAGTCCATATTGTTTTCTAAAATGCAGCCAGGAATCATCATCAGGAAGGGTAGACTGATGGCAAGAAACCAACCTAAATCTCGGTTAAAAGTGCACACTCAAAACCAAGTAGCTCGAAAACTGTGTAAATGTTCTGTTCTTTATAAACCCTTTAAGAAAAGAGCCTCTAAACAACTTCTTCAGGCTGATCTAAGATACTACACTTGACTAATTTTTTATGAGGAAAAAGTTCTTAAAATATTATTTATTTTTATCCGCACATTATAATTTTATATAGTGGATTCATTATACCACATTTGTATGTGCACATGACATAATTTGATCAATCTCATTTTCTAGTACCCTCCTTTTCCCTTCTCTCCCTGGAGGACTAAGTTCTACATGCAAGTTATTTTATGCCCAGTTCTAGCTAAAGAAATGAACTGATCGAGGATGAGGATGGAAGGAGAGAGCCCTAAGGAAGGAAAAGACCAGGGTCTGAGAATTTCAGTCCAAAGTAGGTTTTATTTCTTGTGAGCAGAATCCTCTTGTCCTGACAAAGTTACAATATTACCAATAGGACCTTTAAAAAAACAACAACAAAAAAAACTGAATAATGTATTTTTTAATCACCTTCATTTCTGGTTGTGTTCATATATTTATGTTTGACACATAATTACATACATTTCTTAGGAGCAAAGTAATGTTTCAGTATAAGTGCACATTGTGTAATGTTCAAATCAAGGTAATTAGCACATCGATCATTTTAAACATTTATCATATCTTGGGGCTTAGCATGTGCAAGACAGCAGGTTCCATCCTCCACCCCCATAGAAAATGAAAGCCCCAAACAGCAATGTAAAAACCACTTATTATTTCTCTATGATGAGACCAAACACCTTTCTCCTAGATATTTTGAAATATTACAATGTTATTGTTAACTTCAATTGTCCTGCTATATAAAAGAACACCCAAATTTGTTCCTCCTACCAAATAGTTACATTGTACCCTTTGACTAGTTTTTCCCATTTTCCCCTTTTTCCTCCCCTCTGCAGCCTCTGGTGACCATTACTCTACCCTCTACTTTCGAGAGGACACTTTTTTAGATTCTGCATATGATTGAGATCATGTGGTATTTGTCTTTCTGTGCCTGGCTTATTTCATATGACGTTATGACATTAGTCTTCTAGGTTGAGCCACATTGCTGCAAAAGACAGAATTTCATTCTTTTTGTGACTGAATAGTATTCCATGGTGTATATGTACCACATTTTATCTGTTCCCCCATTGATGGATGCTAGGTTGATTCTGTATCTTGACTATTGCAAATAGTCATTTCTCAAAAGGAGACATACAAATGACCAGAAGATAAATGAAAAAATGGTCAACATCACTAATTATGAGGGAAATGCAGGTCAAAATGACAACTTGATACCACTTCACTCCAGTTAGAATGGCTACTATCCAAAAATCCAAAGATAACAAGTGTTGGTAAGAATTTGGAGAAAGGGGGACCCTTACACACCATTGGTGGGAATGTAAATTAGAATAGACATTACGGAAAACATTTTGGAGGGTTTTAAAAGAATTAAACATTGAACTACCATATGATCCAGTAATCCCTCTCCTGGATATATATCCAAAGGAAATGAAATCAGTAAGTCAAAGAGACATCTGTATTCCCATGTTTATTGCAGCACGATGAACAGGATCATTTTGACATATTACATTTCTCAGAGGGGGAAATGATAATAAATTGATGTGCCTACGAGGTCTAAAGCCTATTTAAAGCAAAAAGCACAGCATTGCCATTGTGAATAATGTTACGTTAGCATGTTGGAGCCAGCAGATAATCTGGTCTAACTTCTTCATTTTACTGATGGGGAAGCTGCAGTTTACCAAGGTTAAAGGACTTATTCAATCTAGTCTAGGGGATTAGTGGAGATCAGAACCCAGGTGTTCTTTCATTCCAGTTCTGGCCTCTTGCAGAGTACTGCGAGTCCTCCTGGGGGAGGGGACATGGGAAGGACACACCTGTCATTGTCTCAAAAGCCTGAAGGAAGAGGACGCTCTGGCTGAGGCAGAATGAAGCCTATCAGTGGCTAGGACACAAGTAGCATTAGGGTGTCCTCTGTCTCCAAATTCAGACCCCAGGTGGATTCATATAGAAAATGTGTGAGATTTAGGAGGAAGTTCCATTCTTCTTTGGACAACACTGTCTTTACTATCATGCTCTGAAGTCATCTGGCTTCAGAATTCTTAAGCTGAACAATTTGAATGGCATTCGAGTAATTTGGTTTTAAAAAAGGTAGACTCATGCTAATATCTTAGTTTAACATTCCTTAACGCAGTGTTTTCTAAAAGTTTATTGATGGAGAATTGAGAAAAAAAATTCTAACTTGAGAATTTGTAGTGTTTTTTGGCCATCTGTCCTCATCCATTTTCATCACTGACTAACCCCTCCTAGTGCTCCCTGTTCCTACTTTTCTCAGGCTAGAGTTTCCCTAACTCAAGCAAGATCTGGACCAGATGTCTGCACCCTTTACCACCCACCGGACAGAATGTTCGTGAGGCCCTTCTTTCAGGGGAGGGGTTCTGAAACATTCGTGGACCTAAGAATAGTGGAGGGAGCTGATTCACGGGTCCCACCTCCAGATTCTGAGATGAGGCTTCTGGGAGGCAGGTAGTCCACAAACCACACTGCTTAGTGGTGCCAGCTCTTGGATACACTAATACAAGGACACTCACACTTTGGATCCCTCCATTTAATTTTTGGGAGCTCTGTCCATGGTTCTTTGTTAGTTTTATCAAAGTGACAGAAATCTGAGAACATCAACTTAGAAGGAGGCAAAGTTTACTTTGGGTTTATGGGTTCAGTCCTCGGTTGGTTGGCTTCATTGTTTTTGGGCCTGTGGCAAAGCAGGATATCATGGTGGGGAGCAGACTGTCATGGTGGGGAGTGCCTGGCGGAATAAAACTGCTCACTTCCTGGTGGCCCAGGAAGCAAAGACAGGAAGAGCTGAGGGTCCCACAGTCCCCCTCAAGGGCACACCCCTACGGACCTAACTTCCTTTCTCTAGGCCCCATCTTCTAAAGGTTCCACCACCTCTGGGTAGCAACAAGCTGAGGATCGAGCCTTTAACACATGGGCCTCTAGAGGACATTCCAGATGCAAACTATCGCAGTTTCCGTCTGTGGGCCCTAAGTGTTTGTTCACCATGAACTTGGGAACTATTGGAGGAGGAGAAGAGTTCTAGTCTCTCCTGCATTCTTCCTGTATTCCCATTCTTCCAGTTGATCACTCTGGTTCAGTGAAATTTACTTTCAACAACATGAGGCTCAGAAGCCAAGCCATAATCTGACGTTAACATGGATTTGTAAACCACATGCTGCCACCAGACTGACTTTTGAGAAGGAGCCGGTTTTAAACAATAGCCGACTGCAGGTGTTTAGATCTTTAAGGAGTCATAAGAACAAATTAAGTTGAGTAATGATGCTTCATGTGTCAAAGCACAGATAAATAGAATTTGCTGTAGAAAGCCTGGAATGGAAAATAGTCTTTCACAAAAATGACAAAATGTTTCCTGGTTTCAAGAAAAAGAAGAAGAAAAAAGCTATCTCTGTACCAAAGAAGGTCAGTGAGAACTTTGGTGTGATTCATGGAGTATGAGTAATGTGGGCAGCAGAGCCTTAGGAAGCCAGTCTAGGACATTTCCCAAGAAGTGTATTGATTTGTTTAGGAAGCAATTGATTTTTCAGGAAAAAAGAGTATTTTTGCCCTCTTCCAGTGGGTGAACTTAGATTTATTTGACCAAGACTGAGATTTGAGGATTCAGGAGTCCCGGAGCTTTGCATATCTTTTCCTTTCTTGATCTTGAAGAAGGCAGTTAAGAAAGACACTTTGACCACCTTTAGTTGCACATTCTTTCTCCAGTTCCAGCTTGTTGGCAAGTGTGATGATTTGGAAATGTTCTTTAGTTTGCATGGACTCAGCAGCTGGATAAACACCAACGGATTTTTCCAGTGCTGGTAGAGGGGCTGATAAACTTGGCCTTCAGCCTCTGATTTCTTGCATGTTGTGCAAAGGAAGGATGAGATGGAAGCAAGCTTAGGGACAGCCTAGGAGCACCTTCTCCTGCCTACTGCTTTCCTTCCCACCTCTGAAGTTTTGTCCAACTTATGGTCCTCCAATATAATGCCTCAAATATTCCTGGGTTGGTAGACCCTGGCATTACCATGAGTGTACTTGCCAACAGAGTCACTGAGGCAGAACAGCCATGTAAAGAAACCAAATCTTGCAGAAGCTTCATTTGGCTATATTAAAATGAAAAAATGGCTGGTCTTGATTTTTAAATTAATAGCAATGCTCTTGTAATTTTGTTCTTGCATTTTCCTTTCTCTTTGTAGGTAAGCAAGAAGCCCAGAACCAAAATAAAAATGTAATACATTGAGCAACTATATTTTTGCAACTATATTTTTGCAAACTATATTTTTCTTTTTGTCAGAAATCCCCCCCCCCCCACACCAGAGAGAATATGCTATGAGTCTACTTTGGACCTTTTGCATATGGGCCAGTTACTGAAAGTTCTAGAAAGACTTTGTTGTAATATAATTTCATTGGTTGCTTGGCATGGGTTCCTGACGGACAGGCCAGGAAAACTGATAACAGAAGCTGGCGAAAAGGCAGAGGCCTTTAATGTCTTATTCAATTCATTCTTCATAAGAAATATCAGATGTGAGGGACCTGGAATGGTTCCCAGTTTTGATGAGAGTAAAGAGAGTCAGAATAGAAAAAGAGTTAGAAAGTGCTTTGAAGAACTGGAACTATTTGTATTAGTAAGACATGCTGGGTATGGAAGGAGCTGGCAGGTGCCACTGTGGTGGCGAGCTGTTATTGTTATTTTCCCATTATGGAGATAATGAGAAATCCCTGAGAATTAAAATCTGTTCAGCATTGTCGTTAGCTTAAAAAACACACAGCTAGGGTAGATTGATCATGGGAATTGTGGATGTCTCTGTTTTACTCAGCTTTTCCACTTCTGTGACCAGAAGACCTGAAAACAATTTTAGAGGAGGAGAAGTTTATTTGGGGGCTCAGGGTTTTAGTCCACAGAAGGTCAACTCCATTCCTTGGGGCTTGAGGTGAGGCTGAACATCATGGCAGAAGAGTGTGGTGGAGGGAAGCAGCTCACATGGTGATCAGGAAGCAGAGAGAGAGATTCCATTCACCAGATACAAAATATATACCTAAAAGTCACACCCTTCCCCTGTCCCACCTCCTCCAGTCACACCCCACCCACCTTCAGTTACCACTCAGTTAATCTCTACCACAGGATTAATGCTCCAATTCAGCTAAAGCTCTCATAACCCAGTCATTTCATCTCTAAATCCTCTTTCAATGTTTCACACATGAGCTTTTGGAGGACACCTCACATCTAAACCATAATGGTCAGACTAACCACAATACATAAAGAGATATTAGAATAAATTATCAAATAATTTAATGTCATTTGTAGAAACAGATAGTAACCAACTGGATTTTGCATAGACTAAATAGCATTAGATGAGCTTGTCTTCTACCTATAGAAACACTAATAAGCTACGGCTGCAGTTGTGGCTCAGTGGTAGAGTGCTCACCTAGCACACCGGAGGCCCTGGGTTCGATTCTCAGCACCACATAAAAAGTAAATAATATAAGAAGTATTGTGTCCATATACAACTAAAAAATATTTTAAAAAAAGAAACACCAGTAAGCAATGGGACATTAATAGCTGTGCTCATGTTTAATATGCAAGTGCTCTCTCTTGACCCTCGTAATGGTACCTAACTGGATGAATGAATGTCACATCCACAGAACATTTACCATTGTTCCCATGATCAAAAAGGTCTATGCAAATAGCAATAGCTCACAGGGACTAGTTCTGCTTAATGCGTCTGTGGGTAACTTGATTAAGAATTTAGAAAATAACTCATCACATATTCAGATTTCATGGCATTTCTGATACTATAAAATATGAAAGAATTTGGCTTGACCTTAGCAAATTGGAAAAATAACATGCTGTAGGATTAAATTAGTTATGGATGAAAATGTCATTAGCAAATAGAAGATGAGGAAAAAAACCCCTTACTATTCTATAGTCACTGTTTAAGCATGAGAGATAAGTATCTCAGAGAAATGGGAACCAGTAACTAAATTTGGGAGAGATTTCAGAGAAAAAGTTGAAGGTACCTGATAGCTAATTGGATAAAGAAGAGTTTTTGTCTTGTATAAATACTATCTTGTGGCTGCCTGCTAGTCTTATATTTCATTTCATTGCAGTAGAAAGAACATAAAATCTAGCTTGGATCCTTGATGCTTTATTGTTTTTTTTTTCCTTTATTAAAATGTTGCAGCCACATTCAAAACTTAGTCTATTTGAGGAAAAGAAGTATCAAAGTTCATGTGTTCTGGCAGGAAAATGTTATAACTGGGACATTATAAGGGGCACCTCCCCCAGCAATAACAGAATTGCATGTGCAGAAGTTGAAAGACTTAGCTCATTGTGAAGTACCAACTTGTCTCTTTGCTTCTAGTTAGGGCATTTTAGGTGAGCCAAAAAGGATGATGGAGGCTTGAACCCAGGCCATAGTGAAAGGAGAGAGATGCACAGACACGTCTGAGAGAGATTCAGGATATGGAGTTGACTTTGGGGTGTGGAGAAGGAGGAGCCAAAGTCTAGCCAAGGTTGGTGTGATTGGATGGCAGTGGGACATTAGAGAGGAGGAGTACATTTGGGGGGGTTGTGAATGTGATGTTGAGTCTGAGGTGTCTGGAGGACATCCAAATGGCTCTGCAAGCCAGGTGGGTATGTACAGTTGTCTCCCCTTCAGTTTCTTTTTCCATGGTTTCAGCTATCCATGATCAACTGAGGTCTAGAAATATTAAATGGAAAATTACATAAATGAACTAGTCTCAATTGCAGCCATTCTGAGTAGGTGATGAAATTTTGCCTTATGGTGCTTCATCCTGCCTGTGACGTGAATCATCCCTTTGTCTAGTGTATCCACACTGTATATATTGCCCACCCGTTAGTCACTCACTAACCTAGTAGTTATTTCAGGTTGGCTGTTGCAATATCACACTGCTTGTGTTGAGTAACCCATATTTTACTTACTGGCCCTAAAGCTAAAATAGTACTGCTGGAACTTTTATTATGATACGTCATTGGAATTGTTATTGTTAATCTTTTGTTATGCTTAATATACAAATTAAACTTTATTTTTCATATATATATATATATATATATATATATGAAAAACACATAGGATTGTACTATCTGAGGTTTCAGGCATCAACTGAGGATCTTAGAATATATCTCCCACCCATAAGAGGGGGACTAACATATAATTAAAGTTTAATAATGAAATATTTTTAGACCAAACAGCAAATGAGAATTGAACTAACAATAACAATTATAACAATATGCTGTAATAAAATTGTCAGAGTCACTATTCTTGTGCTTGGGGGCCATTATTAAGTAACAGGGAAACCACTTGACTTTCTAATTCCTCACAGCTGGCAATTGGCCCTAGGTGATGATGTATAACACAGATCAATTTGGATAAGTACTACAACAGTAAGAGCGACTACTTTTTCATTGCAAAAATATATTGTAATTTAGGGAGAAAGAAGAAAGAAGGAATTGCTTATGTATTTGCAATTTGGAAAATAGACGTAGTATCTTTGTTTATAATAAGAATCTGTTTGCAATTTTACTAGGTAGAGATTCTTGGGGTGATAAATACTGTTTTGTATGCAGTTCACTGTGGAGCCTATAGCTCTTGAGCAACTTAAGTACCATATTGCTCTGCCTGGACAGGAATTCCATTTTCCTGGAACTCACAATGCACACAGAGGAATATGCAGTAGTCGTCTCTAGCCATGTTAAATCTGAGTCAGGAGTGGGGCATTTGATGGGACAGCTGGAACTTGAGTCAGGGATCTGGGGAGGCATCAGCATAGAGGCAGTTTGTATACTTCACATATTTGCCACACTTTAGAGGGCATGATGCTATAAAACGTTAATTTTGAATATTAGAACCATAAATTTATATGTAAATATCACACACAGTAATCTGTTTTCATCCTATTTTAATATTAATGGGAACTGTTTTTTTTTTTTAAATCCTGAGGAGCATTTGATGTGATCTATCTGGTAGTCTATCTGGTGTGGGAGGAGGATGCAAAAGGAAGAAACTAACCAAAGTCCTCTGGGTGTCTTGCTCTGATAGCTCCTGGCAGTCACACCAGTCCCAGGACACACAGTACTGTCTCTGAGCTGGTGGGGCTCTTGTTCATCTTTGGAGCTCAGCTCTCACCTTGAGCTCCAGGTCTGTTCTGCTGCACCTTGGATGACCCCACTGCAATGCAAACTTCACATTTAGAACTGACCTCATGCTCCCCGTAGTCCTGTCCTTCCTGCCTCTTGAACGCCAGCATCGTCTGGCCTCTACTGAAACAGAATCCCAATGACGGCTTTCTCTCTTAACCTTCACATAATCCAGCCCGATCCACTTGACCTTCTCACTTTTCCACTCTTTGCTGTAACCACTCCAGATGGGGCACCCTCTTTCCTATCAGGGACTGCTGTGTGACCCTCATTTTGTGCCACCCCATTTCACCTCTAGCATTTTGCATGTGCTGCTGCCTCTGCCCCAAAGTCTTTCCCTTGCCTCTCTCTTCCTATCCATCCATCCCAGCCGTAGAGGGTAGATCTTCTAGGAAGTCATCCCTTAACCCTTGGGATTGGATTATTTGACTCTTTTTGGAAGGGTGGTCAAGTACTTTAAATTTTACTCACTGATCTCTCTCCTTTGGTCGTGTCTGTTTGATTGTTGGGGTAAGAAAGTCCATCCCTGATGGGAAGAAATGCTGTCTTTACTCTGGTTGGATGACACCTGTGCCTGCTGTCTGCCTCCCCTTTCTCATTGTGACTGTAGTAAACTGTGCTCTGTTTACTAGACATTCCGGTTTCCTTCTCTTCCTTCCTTCCTTTCCTTCCTGGCTGCACCCAGCATGGCCACAAGACCTACTGTGGTGAATGAAATGAGGCTGGACAGAGGGGACATAGTTATTGTGGGCAGAAGTTTCATGAGCCAGGATGTGGTGCATGATATTCCTTTCTCACTGCAGGAGTCCGATGATATTGAGGTAGGTGGTTGGGCCCTGGGGTGGGAATTCAGACCCACAGGTGGTTCATGGTGTGTATGTAGCTGAGTGAGAAAAAAAAAAAAAACCACTGTCTGGGGAAGTTTGGGGATATTTTCCCCCCAAAGTAAAATCGAACCCATCTTGATTGGTACATAATATGTTCGTAAAGTAGTGTAGTGGTATTTTCTGTTTTGTAAATGGTCAAATTCAGTATAAAAATTGATTAGCCCATTTCAGAATGTAGCAAAAGCCATTCAATTCAGTTTAAACTTTCGGTTTCTATTTCTGAGTACTTTCCATGTAATTCCTTTTCTTCTAAGGATGGATTATGGGAAATCAAATCTAAAGCACTCAGCTATGTAAAATCTCAATGATATGAAGGCCATGGCTGAAAACTATGGTGGAGAACTCAGGAAGTAATTTCTAAGACGTCTAACAGCTGAAGTAATTGTTGCACATTCCAAATACCAAAGTCCAAAGACATTATTACTTTGTAGGCGCTGATTCAGAGATTTTTTAGTTTCAGTCATACGGGTTTAACATGCTTAGTTATCAAATTCCTCTGCCCCTATGGGATTAAAGGCAGTGATTAGGAGAGGAGATTCTGTGTTTACTAAAAACTGAACAAACAAGGAAGTCTGAAAAAAGAAGCAAGGCAGAATGTAAGTGTTTTCCAGAATTCATAAGGCCTTGCCAGGGGAGTTCTGTTGGGATTCCGGCACACAGTCCTGGGCACATCTATAGTCAGAGCCCTCAGCATATACTTCATCAAGTGAAAATGAACTTGGTTTATTGAGGGAAAAAAGCTTAATTATGTATTGTGCCCTAATAAGACAGAATTATCTTACACAGTCTTTCATTCAAAGTAAAAATGAAATTGAAAAAAAGGTAATCTTTAATTTTCAGAAAATGTACTGCTACAGTTTGAATCTTAAATGTCCCCAAAGGCCCATGTGTTAGAGGTCTGGTCACCAGGGAGGTGCTATTGGGAGGTGGTTGGGACCTTTAAGAAGAGGTGAGGCCTGGTGGGAGGTCTTTAGGCCATTGAGGGCATGCTCTTCTGGGGGGTTGTGGGGCCTTGACCCCTTGCTTTCCCTCTCTTGTGTTTTTTGGCTGTGAGGTGAAAGATTTTGTTCTGAGACACCTCACTGTCATGATGTGCTGCCTTGCCACAGGCCCAGAAGCAGTAATGGGGCCAATTTATTCTGGATGGAAACCTCCAAAACTATGAGCTAAAATACTTTTTTCTTTATAAGTTGCTTCTTTCAGATATTCGTTATAGTGACCGAAAGCTGACTAACACACATACTGGTTTGTTAATTTAATGAACAAGTATTTACTGTTGACTATAATAGATATCACTAATCCTTAGGGGCACAAAGAGATGGCAGCTTTCTCTGTCCTCCAGGAGTTCACAGAGATAGAAAAATAAATGCAATGCTGTGGCATGTGTTTTACTGGAGGTGGGTACGTGGTAGGATGGAAGCTCAGAAGAGAAAGGGAGGCAAATTCTTGGTAAGAGAGGTGGTGGGGTAAGAGAAATTCCTTAAAATAGTAATGACTTTGCAGAGTCTAGATGGATGTTTTAGCAGATAGCCAAAGTGGTGGGATTGGCTTTGGCAGCAGGGGTGGATCTTACAGGTAGAGAACAGATAACTGGTGCTGAGGTGTGAAAGCATGTGGCAGTTTTGTGGTGAGGGAGGACGTGCAGGTTCCAGAGGCCTGGTGAGGCCAGAAGTGACTTGCCACTTCCCCTCTCAGTGGCAGACATATGAGGTGGTCACTTGAGTCGTTAGTAAATTGGTATCTGTTCTTAATTTGTAGTTTTACCAGAAGTCTAATTTTTTTTCTTGGTGTTTTAAAAAATTTAAGAATTTGTTCTAATTTGTTGTACATGACAGTGGAATATATTTATACATTTTAATAGATCATACATAGACTGTAATTTCTCATTTTTCTGATTATATATAGTGTAGGATAACATCAATCATGCAGTCATATATGTCCATCTGGTGATAATGTCTGTTTTACTCTATTATCATTTCTACCCCCATACCCCTTTCCCTCCCTTCTCTCCCCTCTCCCTATAAAAATCACTCCATTCTTCCCTACCCCCACCCCCTTATTGTGAATTAGCATCCGCATGTCAGAGGAAATATTCAGCCTTTGGTTTTTTGTGTCTGGCTCATTTCACTTAGCATGATATTCTCTAACTCCATCCATTTACCAGCAAATGCCATGATTTCATCCTTCTTTAAAGTTGAGTAATGTTACCTTGATGTTTTAAACATTAAGTTTTATGTTTGAGAAGGAACTGATAGGAACGTTTATAATGAAATCGGACATTGCATCATCCTTTTTGAGTTACAGAGTCTTAGTACAATTGATAAAAAGAATTCAAAATCTGTCATGTCTTTAATTTCTTATTGTACAAATTGTGTAGCATTGCCTAAGTAGTATTTATTCCAGGGCAACTTCTGAACACTAATACAAGAGAGCTCTGTTTTATAGTAGCACTAGTGATAAACAGCATATAGTTGAGCTCTTACGTTCCTGTGGGTATTATGATGTTGTCTAACAAAGAGTGCTGTCCCAGTCTCTTCTGCTCATTTTCTTTTCTTTTTTTTTTTTTTTTTTTTTTTTTTTTGGTGGTGGTGGTGGGGATTGAACTCAGGGGCACTTGACCACTGAGCCACATCCCCAGCCCTCTTTCTTATTTTATTTAGAGACAGGTTCTCACTGGGTTGCTTAGTGCCTCAATTTTGCTGAGGCTGGCTTTGAACTCGCCATCCTCCTGCCTCAGCCTCCTGAGCTGCTGGGATTATAGGTGTGCGTCATGGAGCTGAAGGCTGCTTGTTTTCTTTATCAACACCAATAGAATAGTAAATTCTGCTATTTGAAAACATACAGATCAAAAATGTATTTTGTCAAAGAAATATTGTGAGGACAAGGGAAAGTATAGATATAGTTCATTTTATGAAAATCCAAAAGGAATAAAATATGGATTTCTGTTTAAAAGAATCCCAATACATCTAAATTTTTTTTCATAATATTTGAGTGACTTGTCTATCACAGAGCAAGATTCAGAAATAAATATTTTTGCCTCTTTTTAAGTCTCCTGTTGCTCAATTGTCATGAAATTCCCCATGAATTTTCTTTGTTAGGCATTACATATTAGAATAAGATTTTACTTCAGCAAGTATAAAGTTTTTTTCCCATATTTTTTATTGGTGCATTACCGTTGTATATAATGATGGGATTCATTGTTACATATTCATTGATGCACACAACAGAACAATGTAATTTGGTCAATATCATTCCCCAAATGTAAGCCTCTTACCATTTATTTGTAGAGAAAATTTAGTGTATTAATGAGCATTTATATGTTTGTCGTTTTTGGATGTAGGAACTGCAGATTTATTCTTGAAAAAGTACCATGTCTCTAACACAATGAGCAGAAAGAGGATGTGACTTCATAAAATCTCTGAAGGTTCTTAGTTTTAGAGGGAACATGCAGCTCTCTAGAGTTGCACAGGATGTGGCATTAGAAAAGAAAGCATTGGCTAGGAGCTTGGAAGAAGCTCTTTGGGCACCGTCAGTGTGACCAGCAGGTTGACCCTGCCATAGGAAATGGGATCGGCATCACCCTTTCACATTTTTCTGCACCAGCCCACTGGTCCTTTTTTCTGAAGCGCACTCATGTGTGACAGACCTAGTCATGCATAACCTCCCCACCAAGCTTCCTAATGAGTTGACCAGGAACCATGACCAGACCAGGTGGCGAAGCTGTGTCCGGCCTTGGCAGCCAGCAGGCTGCTCGGTGCTAGTGTGCCTGCCCCTAGCATGTGGTTGGCTCGTTGTTGCTGGTGGTTTCACAGGAGGGAGAAGACAAGGTTACTTCATTCGCCCAGTATTTCTTAGATGTCTGTCCTGTATGCCGTCTGTTTTTAGTGGCACACTGGCCTGCTCTCCTTTTGTTTTTCACTGAGCCTTGGCTCTACTGTTCTCTTTTTATACTTCTTATAACCACTTTGTTTATTGAGTGTCTATTTAGCTCCTGACAATGAGAGGGAAATGAAGTGTAGATTCTTGTCCTTCAAGCTGTTACAGTGTAACTGAAGAGACAAGGTGTGTAAAAGTACAGGGATTGATATGTGCACAAGGGAGCAATGTATCCAGCAGGATTTAACACTAGAACCATAAACCCAGACCCTGCAGAAGTGATCATTTGTGGTTAGGCAAAGGGAGCAGAGAAGTCTGAAGGCCACTCCCACCTCTCTGGACTGTGGAATTGAATCTCCAAACTCCACCAGTCTGGGACCTGAGTGGCTGGTTCATCTAGCAGGTGCATAGGGCTTGGAAAACCAGCATATCCTCCCCCAAACACGTGGGCATGGGTGCTGAGGATTCAGGTGAGTAATTTACACCAGCGGCCTTTTCCAAGATGGCAGCTGAATCAATCATGAGTCTTGGGGGGCAAATGAGAGAAACCGAGTCCATAGGAGCTTCAGGAAGAAAGGCAAAGTCTTAGACAGACTGGTAGGACGGTGGCTTTTGTGTGCCCCACTGTCTGTCGCCCCTTTGCATGTTATTCTTGTTCTCTCTTCTGCACGTAGGCCTTCTCTGAGGTGGGTAGAACGTGGCTGCGTGACCTTAGCCAGGTGGCCACAGTGCAAAGAGGGCTTCTTTTTTCTTGCATCGTATAAAATATTTCAGGAAGCTCTTAGATGGGGTGTTACAGGTCACAGTGGATTCCTCAAACCGATCACTACTGCAAGGAGTGGAGCAGCATCTATGCCCAGAAGAAGGGCTAGGAAACTTCCTGGAAGGTCCAACACAACAGCCACACAACTCCTTTTGGCAGCCTGTTCATGAAACCCATTTAAATCCGAAGGTTGCTCTGGGGTCCTGCTGTGCTGCCCAGCCCCTGTCCTCGTAGCACTCCTGACTGATGTTGTATTTTTATGCCTTAAAGAATCTGTAGAGCTTTTATACCCTACGGAACTCTGATGGCCTTGTAAACATTGGTGTTTCTTCTTGGCCCTCTGGTTCTTGGTCCATGAAGCAAGATAATGTACATCCCTCCTGTATATCCCATAAAACTTCCTTTCTAAATAAATTTATTTTCAGGTCCTTTGTGGTGGAAAGACCCCCCCCCCCCCCCCGCCACTTTGTGATCACTCTCTGGTATAGGATCAAACTAGCAGTGGAACTGGGTGAAGAAATAGTCTCCTGCTGCATCAAATCATTTATTCTGCTCTTCCTATATAGTCTAAAAAAAATTGGGGGGAATAATTTCAAACTTATAAAAAAAACTTTAAGTAAACTACAATGAACCTTTTTTTTTACCCTGGCACCATTTGGGAGTAAGTTGCCAGAATGATGGCTTATCACTACCAAATATTTGAGTGTGGATTTCTTATACACAGGACATTCTCCCATGTTACCACAATGTGCCCGTGAAAATCAGAAATTAATATTGATTTATCACTGTTATCTAATCCTAAGATCCCATTACAGTTTTGCCAGTTGTCCCTTTATTGCAAAAGGATTCAGTCTAGAATTATATCCTGCATTCAATTGTCACGTCTCTTTAGCTTCCACTGACCTGGAACGATTCCTTAGTTGCTCGGTGACTTTCGTGACTCTCTTGAAGGACAGTTAATGTTCCTCCATGTGGGTTCGTGTGATGTGTCTCCATGATCGTAGTCAGGTTAGGCATCGCCGGCAGGAATTTCATGGAAGCGATGCTGTGTTCTTTCCACTGCATCCTATCAGGTGACACACGTTTCGATTGGTGCCAATACTGGTGATGTCAACTTTCATCATTTAATTAAGGTCCTGTCTCCCAGGCTTCTCTGCTGTCAAATGACTTTAATAAGAAATTTGTTGGCTATATTTAGAAACTATATATGTATTCAATGTTTTGTTTGTTTACCTAATTTTTTTTCCAGCATGGACTATTTCGTTCAAGGAGTATTAATCCATCACTATCATTATTTATTTTGATGTTTAAATTGTCCCATCCCTCGCCGGTTGGAAGCCCTTTTAAGCAAGTTTCTGTGTCCTTTTGACACAATTCCTTCATTCTTTGGGTTGGCTCTTACTTTCTGGCACAATAAGATGCTCCAGGATCATCTGATATTTTCCCTGACATTTTCTCCAAGGACCTCTGGTTCATTTTAGTGAAGAATGGCATTTAGAAACCAAGCACTAGGACATTACGTGTACCTGTTGTTATTGGTGTGTCATTGTTCCTAGTTCCTTTCAGTGGACAGAGCTAGGAAATTGTGTGTGTGTGAGAAATACTAATTCCTATGTCAATATATATTTTGAAATGGAGTTCATGCCAATATCTGTATTTCTACAGATTTGTAGCTCCCTTTTCTGTAGGTGACAAAACTGACTCCTGTTTTCTCCTATAGCTTTACTTATTTGATCACCCCCATGTCCCCATATATAACCAGTCTTGTGTCCTTGTGGTGATCGACTGCCTTTTCCCACCACGTGGGGAGCCCTTCCTTCTAGTGACAGCCAGTGGAGCCATCTCTCATTTAAGGGTGGGCACAGAGATTTGAGGCCCACTTAGAAACAAAGCGTAACCAGAAGAATGAGAAGTTCTACTCCATTTATGTATGATGTGTCAAAATGCATTCTACCGTCATGTACAACTAATTAGAGCAAATTAAAAAAAATTTTAAAAAAGAGATGAAGTACAAAGATCTCATATCACTTGATATCCACTCCTGACTGCCATTCTGCAGGGTTGGAATGTGGCTCCAAAGACAGACGGAATCACAATTTAAAAGTAATGTGCATCATGATGTAAGCATCATGGTGAGCATTCTTGATTAGAGTACCCCGTTAGCAGGTGGCATACCATTCCATTGAAGTGGCTGCTGCTCAGGCAGGTTTGGCACCACCTCCTTCTGGATCTGCTTTTATTACCACTGTCCAAGCCAAACCAGAAACCAGCCTCTCTTTTCTCTCCAGTTGCAGTCCTAGTTAAAAGCAACCAGATCTGCTTAAATCTCTTTGGGAATATTTTTATTACAATTATTTATTTACATTCTCAGCTTCCCCTCTAGACTGTGGGACCCTAAGAGCCGAGGTTAATGGCATATTATATAGCATCATGCAATATTTGTTGAATAATTCAGTGAATGAATCTTGTCTTCGATTCAAACAGTTTCCCTCAGCTTATACAGCAGATTTAATCCCAAATGACTCAGCTGTTCCCCAAAATGAAATCCACCCTTGGAATATGAATATTTACCACAATTGAGAAGAGTCAAAAATATATGTCTCAGGCACTGAATATGAAAAGAGAAATTTTCAGTTTTTGGCAGCCTCAAGATCAAAAATATGTATATAATATCCCAAAAAAATATCTGTTTAGAGGTGGTAACATGTTTTGTTATATACATATGTCTGTGTGTATATATATATATGTGTGTATATATATATATATATGTACATATATATACTTATATCTATATGAGTGAGTTGGGTGTCTAAATATTGGTTTTATTACTTTATGGTCATCCATATTTATATGCATCATAAACTAAATGCTTCTAATAAGATCACAGCCAGTAGAAATATCTCCTATGTTTTATACTTCACTAGTGATGACTGTGATGATTTGTGTTTGGAGTTGGTGGAGGCACGATATAATGCTACTCTCACCACTAAAGAACCACAGTTCTTTTTGTTCAAAGTGAGAGTATAATAATTAGCACAATACAATATCTATATTCTTAGGAAATGATGTTGGCCAAATTACATTGTTATATTGTGTGCATGTACAAATATGTAACAACAAATATCACTGTTAGGTACAACTATAATGTACAATAAAAATCTGGAAAAAATCTAATATCTATATTCTGCTCCCCTCTGAGGATTCTATACTGGTCATTGTTCAAGACTTCTATAGAATCCTCTTATGATACAGAAAAAGAGAGATCAACGTAGAACCCAGGCCGAGCTCCCCTGGGAGATGCAAAGAACCAATGATCATGTGTCAACATATGTTGCTTCTTCCAAATGTTGGCATAACTGAAATCTTTTAAAAATTAACAGTATTGGCCATTTTGAAGGAGGAAAAAAAAAAGTTGAACAAATTAAGGAATGTGCAGCCTAATATATGTGTTTATGTGTTTATGGGGCAGGTGGAGCACCAATAGGTGAAGACAAGAGCCATCTGCTTATCCAGAGGTGGATTGTCGCATTTTGACCCTTACATTAGTGTTACAGGATATTGACCTCTGTTGGGAGCTCTCTTATCACCTTTGTTGGGTCCAGGTCCCATGGTGTTGGGGACTTGGAGAAGAGGATGAGGCTCTAGTCCTGGATCCAGAAATTCTGAGTGCCCGTTCTTGAGTGAGCACTTACCTCCTGCAATCCTTAGCTTCCTCAGCTCAAAATCAGGATGCTCCCATATATGTGTTGGGAGGTTTAAATGAAAGCACCTATCTAATAAGTTATAGAAACAAAAATCTGTCAAAACATTGTTTTCCCTGCATTTTGTATTGCATTGTTTTTAAAAAAATCTCAAAATGGGGGTACAGTTTCCTTTTCATCTGTGCCCAGTTGTTCTCTTGGGTGGCACCTAAGAGGATTTCCCAGATTGCCACGCCTGATGGGAGGCTCTGACTAGAGTTAATAGGGAGGGTTTCACAGAGGCAGGCTGAGAGCCACCGCAGGAAAGGTTGGATATCTGTATTTGGAGGAAAGACAAGAGAATGCTGTAAGAGGGAGGACATTTATTATACAATTTGCCATTTAAATCTGGAGGTGATAGGAATATAGATGTTCTGATGTTTCTATAAAGGCTGTCAGGGTTTAATGAAGTTCCTCATGGGGCAAGAGCTTATTATAAGGTTGGATCAATTGATACACCCATCCCCTGGATCAGGGAGCAAACTGGAATCAACAGTGCCACCTAGTGGCATCAGACTGTAAGGGAGTGGGAACACCAAGACTGCAACTTGTGCTTTGTCCAAGTGACTATCACTTTCTCTCCCTGAACATAAGATCAAGTATATTTTCCTTGGATGAATGTTGACAGAGTGGTCTGGGACACGAGCCTTCTTCTGGCATGCTGCAGAGTTTGGATAGATGATTCTTCTTTATGAAGCAATCAAAACCTTTGAAGGCCTGTCCAACCGAGCATATCCCAGGAGTAGAGAGCGCTGCATGTGTACACAGGTCATTCACAAAAACGGAAGGACGGGACTGTGTGTGTTGGGATTTGAGAAAATTTTCAAGGTGTATTAAGCAGGACTGGAGGTCCAGGATGGCAAATACTATAGACAATGGTAAATAGTATAGATGATACTAATGTCTATGTATTGAAGGAAACCATTCATATGATTACAACTTGAGCTGTTTTCATTCTGTATTTATGAAGTACTTGCTTTTCATATGAAAGCATTGATTATAATAATCTGGGTGATTTATTATTTTAAAAAATACGGGTTAGTTAATATTAAGCCTTTTGTAAATGACATGATGTTAAGATTTTTAGGTTATACACCAACCACTTGATCCTTCTCTATTTTTCTATCGCTAAGTATATTTTTGCGCTTTGGCTGCTGTGTTTGTTGGAGGTCTAATTTTAGATACAAAGTGTGAGATAAGCTTCCAGCCTTGATTGTTACACTCCCCATTACGTTTTTCTCTCCTAGAGTGTGTGTTCCCTTCTTCCTGTATCCACTGCCCTGCCCCCTTCCTGCAGAAACTGGTTTTCAGAATAGTACTGGTGATGAGTGCCAGTGCTTCAGAGCCAGTGTCCCCGTGTCCCCGTGACAGCCCTGACTCTGCAGTCTGCATTGGACTTTATCTTTTGATGGTTGGTAAGGAGCCTTTTCTAAGAGCTAAAGCATTTTCCTGTGGTCATTAATTGTGTTGGGGAGCCCAAGGCTTGGGCCATTGAAAGGGCCATCAATTCTGTTGTGCCTTACAATTATTGTTCCTAACAATGTCAACCCCAGGAAGTCTCTCTCAGACTCCCTTCTGTTCCCTAGGTGTGTGGGTGGAGGGACCAGTGCTGGGGGATTGCTGAATGATGCAGAAGGTGAGGCACCAAATATAAGGCAGGGTAAAAGGGGGAATGGGGACTAACAGCCATCAGCCACATTCTAACTGGAAAAATGACGGTATGCCAAATGAAAAAGCCAGTCATAAAAGGACATGTAGGATGCTGCATATATGAAATTTTATTTTTAATATTAAATGTAGTTTAAAGCTTACCTCATTGTGTAGTACTTAGGAGGGTGAGTGAGAGAAAGAGCTTTTATTTCTCCCCTCTTCTCTATTTTTTGCTTTTTTTTTGAAAGGCAAATTGTGATTTTTTTTTTCCAGCATTGTCCAGGAGCGAAACAGATGTCAAAAATCTGTCACAATTTTGAATTTAATATTATAGTGCAGATGATTTCTGGACTTGGGTGACTGCTTTTTATATGTAATTATTGTGAAATATAAATAACATAAAGTTATCATTAATCATGTTCAAGTGTACAGTCAGTGGCATTAAATACTTTCCCACCACCCATCTCTGGAACTTTTTATCTTTCCCAACTGAAACTGTCCACCTATTGAACGCTAATCACTCCCCCGCAAACTTCAAACATACACAATAAAATGTATTTCTAGTCCCCTCCCCCAGCCCCTGGCGACCACAGTTGCCCTGTCTCCATGAATTTGGCTGCTGCAGGTGGTACCTCACATGCATGGAATCGTACTTGCTAGTTCTCTTGTGACCAACTTGTTTCACTGAGCACAGACGTCTCAACATTCTCGTCATGCTAACGTGTTGTAGCGTGTGTCAGATTTCCTTCTTTCTGAGGTTAGAATTCTGTCGTGTGTGCTTCCATTCATCTCTCAGTGGTCACTTGGTATCAGTATTTGTTTCATACTTTCAGTGTTCGGGGGTATAAACCCAGAGGTGCAATTCTGGGTCATGTGGTAATGCACAAGGGTATTCATTTCTCCACATCCTTACCGATGCTTTTAGTTTTTTCCTTAATAACTGTAGCTCTGAAGTGGTATCTCAGGGCTGTGATTTGCATTTCCCTAGTGATTAGTGATGTTGAGCATCTTTGCTGAATGGTAGGAATTCTTTGTATTCTGGGTATCAGTTTCTTATCAAATACACAGTTTGCAAGTGCTTTCTGATTAGAGCTGAATTTAAGTGGACTGGTGATTTGAGGGCCTGGTACTGAAGATTGAGAAGATCTGTGGGCTTGTGACATGATGAAGGCTGCAAAAGTGAGGGCTTTAGTAAAATGGGGTGGGGATGGAAAGGAGAGGGTGCCTTCGCGGGAGTCCAGGGCAGAATCTTCCTCTTTTGGGCAACTGTGTTGATGCTTCTGGAAGGACTGGGTCAGCCAGTTGAGGACAACCCTGACACCTGTTCCCATCACTGTGAGAGGCTGGTTATGTGACGTCAGTGGCCCCAGGTGTGACCTCACATATCACTAGTGCAGCCCCCGAGACCCAAGCCACCCAGTAACGGTGGAACTGTCTGTAGGTCTTGTTACTTCAGGCTGCTGATGAAGCCAAGCCACCTCTCCATTTATAGCTCCTCCTCTTACCAACAAGCGGCATGTCCTGGTCCGTGTCCAGCTGTTTAAAGAAGCGAAGAAACTGGTGGATGTCAGAGAGGGTTTTTGCCCTCACCACTTATATAAAAAGCACAGTCTGTCCCCGCTTTCTGTGGATTCTGCATTTGCAAATTCAACCGACCACGGACTGAAAATATTCAGGGAAAAATTTCATCTGTACTGAACCATGTGCAGGTTCTAAAAATTATCATTGTTCCCCAAACAATACAACTATTTACATACCGTGCACATTGTCTTAGTATTACAAGTCATGTTGAGATGAATTAAACTACACAGGGGGAGGTGCATAGGGTGTAAGCAAATACTATGCCATTGTATATAAGGAACCTAAGCATTTGAGGATTTGGGGTGTCCATGGGGGTGGGTCCCAGAACCAATCCCCTGAGGATATGAGGGACAGCTGTATTGTTGGTAGGCCCCTTTGTAGATTGGTAATGCAAAATGTCATAGTATTTCAACAATGGGCATGCAATTCTTATTTCAGGATAGGAAGCATTTCTTTGATTCTATTTTTTCCTTCTTTCTTGTTCTCGCTTTTAAAATAGTCCTGAAAGAAATTAAATGAGTACATGAGAAGCAGCATTAACTAGAGGTAGCTCATCTAATTGTCTCTCAGTTAACAGCATCAAGCTGTGGCAGGATTTTTGCCTGTGATGAGCTGGGCCTAGAACTAAAAAGAGTTAGGAATGCGTGGGGTAAATCTATTCACGAGCACAGGCAGACCCTGTTAAAATGAGAAATGTGTGGACAGGGTTGGTTCTTAGACCTGGGGGGATGGGGATCCTGAGAGAGTGAAGACATGGAACAGAATTTTGAAAAGAAGGAAGTAGCATAGATTGGCATACAAAATATCAGCTGCAGTAGGCATTATCATCTTTCTCCTGTTTTGCTATATGTGTTAATAAGATGCCTAGAAATTCATTAAGTATGAGGCTCTGTTTTTCTTTGGAGCAGAGGGGTTAAGAATGCAATCTGATTATTGAATATAATGAAGGAAGGCGTTTTTCCAGGGTTGGGGAATGCACAACTTCTTGAGAGGCCCTGGTCAGCCTTTGCAAACTGTGGTTCCTCTTTATGGAGGACACATGACATACACTTCTTCATTCCTGCACAGAGTGGGCACTGGTGCAGTGTGCGCCACAGTGGCCGTCCTCACTGGACTCACTGAGTCTGTAGCTCGAGGAGAGATGACCTGACTGACAGCTGAGTTCTGAGTTGCCTGTGGGAGTTGGCCTGCAGCCAGCTTGGCACACTCTTGCTCTGTTCTCTCTTCTGTCTCTGGTCCTCCCTGCATGGCAGCTGACATCCTGATGGCCTGTCTTACTCTGTGCAGTATGCTTCTTACTTAACCTATCACCTGTCCCCGAGTCTTTTGGTGAGCGACTTTAGATAAAAGTGATACCTCTGGTGAAGTGGGTTGAATAGTGGTCACCAAAAGATGAATCCCTTTTGGAACAAAAGTCTTTGCAAATGTAATTAAAGTAAAGATCTTGAGATGAATGCATCCTGGATTAGGCGTCCCTGTAAGAGACAGAGCAGGAAAAGGCACACACAGACACAGGGGAAGACAGGACAGGGACCGGAGCTATGCAGTATCAGGCACAGAACCAAGTGTTGCCGGCACCTACGGTAGGCCAGGAGAGGCACTGAGCTGATTCTGAAAAACTATCCTATTGAAATCTCAACTTTGGGCTTCTGACCTCTAGAAATGTGAGAGAATAAATGTCTGTTGTCTTAAACCTCTAAGTGTGTGGAACCCTGGCAAATCAGTATATCGGGGCGCTGGACAGGTTAGCTAAGTGGATGTTAAATAGATAGATGGACGCAGAGCTTGGGGACCAGAACCCTTGATTGGTCATTAGAATCACCTCGAGAATTTTAAAAAGGATAAGTGCTGGGGGCTCCACCCCAAAACAATTGAATCAGACTCTTCGGAGGCTGGGTCAAAGGATTCGTATTTTTAGAAGTTGTTTGAGCTGATTTAAATGTGCAGCCTGGGTTCAGAGCCACAGATACCTTTTAGCTGTCCCAGTGTACAGATAAAAAGCTTAGACTCAATGAAGTTGCCCTGGAGATTAAAGAAAATTTCAAAAAATTAATTTTTTTTTGAGGTCTGGGATGAAGGAAAACAATTCATTCAAGGAGGACAAGGACCATCTTTGTAAATTTAAATTTTAGGAAAAAGAAAGAACTTCATTCTCTCATTTCATCTTTGAATTTTGTAGGTGACATGATTAGTGAGGGACACAACTCATCTGCTAAGATTTGTCAGTGACCTTTTGGCCAGTTCCTCTTTTTAGAGTGTGTGTTCATGTGAACCATATAAGAAATGTTTTCCCTCTTAGGCGTATATGCCAGTTTAAATTTTTTATGCTTTTTATTACCACCTAAATGAAGGTTCTCTTTTCTTAGTCCATTAAGAAATCTGAATAGAGCTTAGATTTCTGTATGGTAAAAGGAGATAAATAATTGTGTTTGAAGCCTTGTTGTGGGTAACTGTTTTAGTAAATTACATAGGAGATTTAATGTTCAGGGTGTGTGTTTTTTTAAAGACTGTTGAAACAGGACTTTGGTTTCAGAGATGTGGTATTAAATCTAATCGCCCTAGTTAGGTGATCCGCCCTTCGGAGACTCATAAAGATAAGGGCAACAGGATAATTGGGATATTATGTACTCTTTAAAAACAGCATGATTTAGTCCAAGTAGGACTTGCTGGGGCTCTAAATTAATCCCCCAGGGAACAAATGAAAAAAAAATATATATATGTGATATATTATTGAGGTGTATATTTTGGTGCTTTGATATCTTGGAGAGACGTGCGTTAATCTGTCATTAATTTTAACCAGGGCAATTTGACGGTGATTAAAGCATATCTGGATAATCAGAAGCGAGAGAAGCCCACCGAGAGATTGACTTCAATGATCTAATCAGCTTTTCTTTTCATAGAAGACACAAAACTGAGGTCCTGACGACTCGAGGGCATTCACAATCCCAGGGCACTTTTCATAAGAGTCCGGGTATTTAGCCCCAGTGTCCTGGCCAAATTCCAGCCTGAGCGGCGCCACTTTGCCTCCCCGAAAAGTCCCCCTGCAGCTCCCAGTGGATACAGTATTATTCCTGCCTTCCTGTCCCAACGTGCGAGGCTTTGTGTAGGTGGCACTCTGTGCAGCAAATCGGATGCTCATTTCTGTTACGAGTGGCTGTGTTTGGCTCCTGCAGCGCTGTCCCTGAGCTGCCTTAAGTACATGGTTAGGGCCATTTACATGACTTGCGCTACCAGGGGCAAATTGCGGAAGATTTATCCTTTCTGGAAACTTGTTGCAATCTTTGGTGAAAGACCATGTTGTGATTGATGTAATTAGATAAAATGAGATAAAGATCAGATATGAATATATAACGTACATATTTATCCTCCTGCACCTTATTTTGTTCTATGGGAGACTTGAAACCACTATTACCATCAAGATTTCTGTCCTCACCGTGGTCCCTGCCAGGTTGTATTAAAATTTGTAAAAGGAGCCACGTCTTAATAAAGATGTAAATAAAGACGTAAATATGCTCCAAAGCGTGGAAGGCTTACGTGTGGAATGATGAGGAGGTTCAGGGCGTTGGTTCATGGGCCCCAGGACCATTGAGAAACTGCAGTTCAGAGAGCCAGTGGGTGGTTCCTCTGGCCTGGGCAGTGGTTTCATAACAGTTAACCTGGACAGCTTGACAAGCTATTTCTGGAATTGTGTTTTTGGAACAATCTGTTCACTTAGGGGAATGTTCCAGTTGATCTAGAGGCTGTGGCTTACGTGACGAGATGCATGTGGTGCAAAGCCACAATTAAGATTCATCAGCTTTTCGTGAACAGGGCTGCTGGGGACCGTTGGAAGGGCCCGTTCCATTTCTTTCTTGGGGAAGTAGGAGAAACCAAGGGAAGTCTTCTGATTCATTTATACATATTTTATTGGTGCATTATAATTATACACCACGGGATTCATTGTCATGTATTTGTACATGCCCATAACATAATTTGGTCAACTTCCTCCCCTGTACCTCTCCTTTCCCTTCCCTTTCTTCCCTGCCTCCTTCCTCTACTCTACTGGTCTCCTTTCTATTTTCATGAGACCCCTATCCCTTGTTCTTCTTTAGTCTGTGCATATGAGAGAAAGCATACAACCCTTGACTTTCTGAGTCTGGCTTATTTCACTTGACATAGTGTTCTCAAGTTCCATCCGTGTTCCAGCAAATGATGTAACTTCATTCTTTTTTATGGATGAATAAAACACCATTGTGTATATATACCACATTTTCTTTATCCATTCGCCTGTTGAAGGACACCTTGGCTGGTACCGCAGTTTGAATTCCATTATGAATTGTGCTGCTACAAACATGAGTAGGATGGTATCTCTATAGTATTCTGACTTTTGGATAAATACTGATGAGAGATATAGCTGGGTCATATGGTGATTCCATTCCTAATCTTTTGAGGAACCTCAAGGAGACCTTTTTGAGGACTTAACAGTGCATTCAATATAAATGGAAAATGATCATGATCAAGATGATGAGAAAGTCGAAAGGGAACCAAGAAGGATACTCTGAATATTTCAGGTTTTAAGGCTTGAAACTTTGGATGAGCTAGTTGATTAGCCTATTCGGATATTCAAGTTCCCCTTGTTCTTATTCCCTCCTTTGACTTTAGAACAGAACTTGTTGGTTGCAAGTGACAAACTCAACATTGACTGGCTAATGCAGAAAAGAGAATGTACTGACTTGCAAAGTGGGCAGCTGGAGATGAGGCATCGGCCAGTCCCAGGGTTGTCACCAGGGTGAGCCCCTCTCAGCTCTTTTCTAGGTAGCCTCTTTCCTCATGGTGGTAAGATGGGATTTAGCAGCTCTGGGCTTACATTTTGATGATTGCAGCAGAAAGAACTTTGCTTGCCCTACAGTTTGAATAAAACTTCCATGATTATTTAGCTGGACCTGATTTTTGTCACATGCCCATCTGTGACCAGAAGGATGACATAGACTGAAGGGGTGGAGGTGGGTCATACCTACTCAAATCAAAGGACTGGGGTGTATTCCAAAGGAATACAAGCTGGTGTTACCAGGAGGAGGAAATACAGATGTTGGGCACCAAAATACACGTGTTCATCACAGACATCA
Source organism: Sciurus vulgaris (assembly GCF_902686455.1). Lineage (NCBI taxonomy): Eukaryota > Metazoa > Chordata > Mammalia > Rodentia > Sciuridae > Sciurus > Sciurus vulgaris. The sequence goes on from NC_136473.1 coordinate 25,306,600, forward strand.
ATTGATTTAAAAGTGCTGACTTACACTTTCTCGATTGTATGAAAGCGTTCAATGTGCTTGACTATACCCATGTCATTTGGAATTATGGGGCTGGCCTTCTAGGCCTGTTCCCTGTGTAGTAGAGAAATGCAGTCTCAGGGTTCCTGTGAGCAGTATTTCAGCGTCTTGTTGAATTTCTTTAGTGAGACTGTGTTTATTATTTCCTGTGTTAGCCATCCTCTCACCACTATAACAAAATACGCAGGAAAGCTGTGACGTAAAGGGAGGTACATTTTTTGGTTCACAGGCCCAAGATTGGGCAGCAGCGTGGTTTGGGCTCCTGGTGAGGGTGGCACGTCACGGTGGGAATGTGAGTGCCTATCTCTGATGACAGCCTGGGTCCATCAGTTCCTGGTCTTTTCAGTGGCCAGCTATGCGTTAGCCAGCTAATGTTGAGCTTCTGTCACTTGCAACCCAACAGTACTATATGTCAATGCAGGAAATACTAAGAAGGGGAGCTTGGATATCTAAAGAGGCTGATCATCTAGTTCCTTTTAAGTTTTAATCTTTAAAACAGGAGGCAGAGTGAGAAGGGGAAGACAGGGTTCCATGGTCCCCACTGAGGGCCCATCCCCTGTGACCTAAGGAGCTTTGGCCAGGCTCCACGTCTTAAAGGCCACAGCACCTTCTGATACCACCACCCTGGTGACAGTCCTTCCATGTGGACCTCTTGAGGGACACTCAGACTGCACCCAGGCCATAGCTCTTCATGAGGCAGCGGATCCCACTTCCCTGGGAGGTTCCTCTGTCTCCTGTTAAGCCAGAGTTCCACACGCTTCTCCCTTGACTTTATTCTAAAGGAACAGTTCCCTCTTGTGTCTCATGTCATGACAATTGCTGGACAAGTAATTGATTTTTAAAAAGTTTCTCACATTTCTTAATTACAGTGTGGAGCTCAATGTAAAGAGTTTATCATAAACCTGATTTTTAAAAATAGCACTTTCAAATATTTATGCATTCTGTTCTAAAAGTAAAGTCAAATTATTTCAGGAAACATAGACCTTTATATGAGTGTGTGTGTGTGTGTGTGTATATATTTAATATATTCTTATTTCTTATAAGGATACCAAGAATGAATTGCTATCCTTATAAGAAATAGAGTATTTATTTAGGTGTATATAGATATATATATATATTATATATATATGTGTATATATATATTTATTTAGGTGTATATATATATATTTGTGCATTCTTAATAGTCTATAAGATGGAGCAAATGGGATCTGACAATAATTCTGAAGTATCCATTGAAAAGTCCATGAATCTAAATATTCAGTTAAATAGAAAAACTATTAAGAAAATAATACAAGAAAATCAATGTAAAAGAATAATGATTTTGTAGATTAGAATCAAAATTTTATTATGTACTTGACCAAATACTCTTAACAAGGGATATCTTATTGTTCTTTGTGTTGCTAGAAACAGTAAATTGAAGCAAAGACTATTAGAATGTTCACTTTTAAGTTTTTCTAGTATTTTTAAAATTTATTTATCTATCTATCTATTTATTTATTTATTAGAATGTTCACGTTTTAAAGAAAAATCAGAAGCTTAGCTGCTTTATTTGCTTTGACCATTTACATTTCTGGATCAGTCTTGTTTTCCTTTAGTTTATTATCTTAGACACATTTGTCTTAGAGAAGGTGAACATCATTCTTTTTACTATTTCTTTCCGTTTTAAGTCAGATCTCTCTTGCTAAAGTTTGTTGTGCTTTTTAACTTTTATTTTAGTGTATAAACATCAACATGAATAAAATTTTATCAAGAAAGAATTGCTGGGCTGGGGTCGAGGCTCAGTGGCAGAGCACTTGCCTAGCATGTGAGGCACTGAGTTTGATCCTCAGCACCACATAAAAATAAAGAAATAAAAAAAAAACCCCAAAACTAAAAGCCTAAAAAAGAAAAAAAGAATGAAGTGCTATCCTTATAAGAAATAGGGAATTTATTTACTTCGGTGGTATTACAGTATTCATGAGAAGTTCATTGATAGATGATAAATAATCAGCATTTTTTTCAGCAATTCCAATGTTTGTGTCCTTTATTCAGTAAAGTTACATGGGAAAGGAAAGTTGATATCTCAATGTGTTTAAGAAGTATATGCTCCTATAAGATAGGAAGGAGAGACGAGGGAATTCGAAGTGAGTTCTCTAAGCCTGTGAGAAGGACGGAGGTGACTGAATCATGGGAGCGTGGTTCTTTATTTTGCTTCTGTGTTCCATGCAGCCCAATGCTGTAAAGATTGATGGATCCTGGGTTGGTAGACCTGTCAGTCTGGAGGAGGGCAGATTGAGGATGAAGGCATGGCAGGACAAAGGAGCTAACACAGAGTCAGGTAGAGCAGAGGTGTGGGCTGCTGATGGTCAGAAGGGCTGCTTGTCAGATGCGATTTCTACTGAAACCCATCACCTGTCTTTGTTAATGTTCTTAGCTAGTGCAATTTCATTTCCAGTGACTGTCCCAGGAATAAAGTGTCAGATGGAGGGAGAGTGTTCCTGGGTGGGGTGGTATGCTATTACTAGTCCTATCTGCTCACACCCCCAGGGACTTTTCTGCTGCAGGATTAAAGATTAATACAGAGTGACAGATGCAAGAGGGGCAATCCTCATACATAGTAGGTGCTCAATAAATGAGTTAGTGGTGGAGGGGACAGGGTTTGCATCATGAGTTAAGGGGTTAGGGGCTGAGCTCAGTAGTAGAGTGAGTGTTCGTTGTGTATGAGGCTGGGGGTTCAATCCCCAGCACCAAAATAAAAATAAAATCATGTGTTAAGACAGACAATAGTGAACTTTAGAACAGTTTCTACCTATATTTCAAAAGTAAGCACCTTTTTTTTTTTTCCTTCTGAAACAAATACTTTCAGAGCACCTACTAAATAATTTTGGGCATTGTAGCCTTTTTAAAAGAATCTGAGGCTGTGTGTCTAATTTTTTGCCTTCTTGCACTTTCTCTTTTCTCATCTCAGATTCTCCAAAAATACTGCAAAATCTGAAGAAAGCAAAATGGCATTTTAATTTCTTTGTGTACTAAATGTAAAATTGTGACCAAGCTCATGATTTAAATACCAAACAAACCCAAAATAGTTAGTTCCATATTCCTTGTCACTAAGGCATGGCTGTGGGTCAAACTTTTCTTTTCATTCAAGGGGGTTTTTCTTCTCCCTTATACTCACTTCCACGTTCTGGAGGATCTTTTCCAGTGCCACCAAGAAGAAAACCTTTTGGTTTAGTAGGTGACGATGACTCCTTTTTGGGCAGGCTTAGATAGTAAGGAAAAATTCCCTGTACTAAATATTTGTTTCAGCACATGTTCCCTAATCCCATTACAAAACTCCTACCCCTTCCATCTTCCATCTCATTGCCTATCTCATTCCTAAAGATATTTCTTTCCTGCTTGTACAAACCACTTAATTTCCTTTTTCAGGCTGTTTTATTATCTGTTTCTACATCTCTATGGCACCAATCACCATAGCAGCCAGTTCAATGGTATCTCTGCTAATTACCCTATCTTTCGAACACAGTGGATTAGTAGAACAGAATGGATTAGTAGAACAGAATTTACATTGCATTTCCAACGATGGGCATTTACAGGGAATTACTTAAATTTCAGGGAATTACTTAAATTTCATGTAAACACATGGCTTGCTGTAGTTTTCAAAATAGTAGTTAGAAACGCATCTCCCCAAATCATTACTTATAGCAATACTTAATACAGAAGATGAATGCGTTGAGTTAGGATAAGTTGATAAAAACTTTTAGTTGCCTTTAAATGGTTAATTGAACTAGACATTTGCAAGGAACTGTATGCATTGTTAACTTGTTCTTCAGGTTGAGTCAGCCTTACCTACTGAATGTGAGATCATGAATTTTCTTTTTATACATCCTTGGCCATTGTGTTTACTGTTATTATAATTGTTGACCTGGATTGTTTTTCTGAGAAGGAAACACCCTCAACAGATAAAAATCACTGCTTATCTTGGCTTTGCAGTAAAATCCTAAAATTGTATAGAAGTTTGAAAGGCGTGAACAAATTTGTGGAAATCAAAAAGGAAATATATATATTTTTAGAACATTCGTTTGAATGCAAATTGTTTTCTGACCTCTACTCTGTATTGAAATAGGTTCGAGCTTTCTATTTTAAGCCTCCATCATTGCTGTGGTTTTTAAACAATAAGCACAGCAAAACAAAATAAAGCAAAAAAGCCCAAGTGAAAAATAGCTTTAACTCCAGAGATATATAAAAGCATTTGTGTTCCTCAGTGAGAGTCAGAAGGAAAATATAACCAGCACTGATTTGCTAGGTTTGAATGGAAAACCTTGCTGGTCTCAGTCATGTTTCCATGAATTTCATTTAAGGGGCATCTTAGCTCTCTGTTACTTATTATTACTTACTTATTAAATTTAATTAAATATGTTGTAACATTAGACTAAACTATTAGGTATCTAATGACTGTTGAGTCATTTATTATCAGGAACTTGGAGCAATAGATGCTGTACAGGACAGAAGATGCAGCCCATGTCCTTAATGACATGATCATAAATGTGACAGTGTGACACATGTACACTTGAGCATCTAGGGTCAGAAGCAAGGCTGAAAGTCATGGGGGTGGGCAAGAGTAGAACTGCGTGTGGGTAGTTGAGAGTCCCATTTAAATGTCCTCAGAGCCGGGTATGGTGGCACATGCCTATAATCCCAGTGGCTGGGGAGGCTGAGGCAGGAGGATCACGAGTTCAAGCCAGCCTCAGCAAATTAGCAAGACCTTGTCTTTAAATAAAATACAGAAAAGGGCTGGGGATGTGACTCAGTGGTTCAGTGCCCCTAGGTTCAATTCCCAGTCCCCCCACCACCCAAAATAAAATGTTACTGTGGCCTCTTTTGCAACCTTTATTTCTATTGCTTATTTTTTTTACATATTTAACTTCTGCTTCAAGGTCTACTTTGCAAAAAAAAAAAAAAAAAAAAAAAAAAAAAAATCTCTGTTCTAGATTCATCTTTGCCCACACCTTGACCTCCTTTTTTCCTTCTCTGTACTCTTTATGAGTATATTCTTCTCCAGACTCAAATGCTTTAAAAAAACTTTTTTTTTTTTTTTTTTAAATTGATGTCACTGTTCGGTGCCATGGGGCACACCTATAATCCTGGAGGCTCGGGAGGCTGAGGCAGGAGGAGTCCAAGTTCAAAGCCAACCTCAGAAGCTTAGTGAGGTTCTGAGAAACTTAGTGAGTCCCTGTCTCAAAATAAAAAATAAAAGTGTTAGGGATGTGGCTCAGTGGTTAAGTGCCCCTGGGTTCAATCTCTGGTACCAAACAAACAAACAAAAAAAGTTGACCGATACCTTTGAAGAAAACATTTCAGCCCTAATGCTATTATGATTATTATGATGTAGTAGTAGCCTGGTGGGCAACCGAAAGGGTCGATCCCTTCCTAAATTCTTCAGATAAAAACAAATGAATGAACAAACAAAAAGCCACCAAAACCAGTTTCTGACAGCGGTACTAAGCCCACAGCAGATTCCTTGTGCGATTCCTTCTCTTATTGTGTTTTCCTTTTTTTCTTCCCCCACTTCTGCTATCTCTCACCCAGAGATGCCACGATGGGGGTTTCCTTAGCGCAGTGGTTGAGAATTTAGCTGTCTTGTTTTGCCCCATGGCACCTGCTGAAATTCCAAGGGGAAAGACTCAGCACACACAGCGCAGTCAGTGTGATGATGTCAACGTCACCAGCGCGCAGCGGCCGCCTCTGCGCCGAACACGACCGGGCTCTCCAGCTCGGCCTGCCCCGGTGGTCAGGTTTTACATCCTCCCTCCCTGCATCGGGCTTGCATTGTGCACGTTAAGAGGCGGGGAAATAAATTTCAGGGTGATGGTTCCCTCCCCCGGCGCAGACGCATGAATCACATGGGCATGTGCTCGCGTCTACAGCTCATGTTAAGGGACCAAAACCAGGTGATCTGACACAGTGGAAATGCATGTTCTCCAGTCTGGGAGGCCGGACGTCTGAAGTGTCAGCAGGGCCGTGCTCTCCCGGGTGCTGTGGGGAGAACCCTTCCTTACCGGTCTGGTTTCCGTGTTCCCTGCCAGCATTTGCATTCTCGGTTTGTAGATGCCTAACTCCAATCATGTGACCCTCTTCTTCCTGGGTGTCTTGAGGGCATCTTCCCTCTGTGCCTAATTATGTCCAGATTTGGCCTTAAAAAAAAAAAAAAATAAGAATGCCAATTATATTGGGTTAAGGCCCACTCCAAGGGCCTCATCTTAACTTGGTTAAATCTAAAGAGGTCTAAAGACCCTATTTTCAAACACGGTCACCTTCTTAGGTACTGGGTGTTAAGACTCCAACCTTGCCTTTTTTGGGGAACACCCATGAACCCGGAATAGCCAAGACAATGCTAGGAGAAGCCAAGTGAAGCACATGCTTCAGATGCTGCTGGCTGACAAATAAGGTGAGGACTGGGGATGGATGGTTGGATGGGACGATGTGGACGTCATTGTCACTCTTGCAGTGAATGGTTTCAGGTAAGTGGTGGGGTTGAGAATTGTATTGCAATTCAAGAGAGAATGGACCGAGGGACTCCAGAAAGCAAAGGCAGACGGTTTTTGCAGGTGCTTTGCCTATAGGAGAAGAGAAAAATAGAATGGTGGTGGGATAGAAGGAATTTTAACAAACAGTAATAAGTAAAGACAGATCTGTGTGTGAAGTGGTAGGAGGAGGGAACCGTTACAGGAAAAAGGGGCCGGTTTTCAAACTGATGCCTTCGAGTAGGCAAGAAGGAAACTGTTTGATGACTGTGTTTAATCAAGCCTTCTAGTTGATTCTGATGCTCAGTCAACTTTTAGAACCACTCTTCCAAATGCTCTCTAGGATCTTCTAAGATTCTGTGTCTTGCAATGTCTTTTACTCCGTTAGCTGGAAATGAAACACCCCTTTTATTTAGAATGATGATTTCATTTAGAATAAGGGGTGTAAAGAATAAATTGGGATGGAAAGCGACCACAGTGTATTAGAGGGAGATGTGCGGTAGGGAATGGGCGCACTCCAGCCTGACTTCCGTGGGAGAGGCTTAATCAGCTGTACTGTCCCTTTAAACTACAATTTCTGTCATTTAGACGCTCTGCCTCAGCATCGCCTGGGAGATGGATCGGGCTGCATCTCAGCTGCTATTTTTAGATGACCCTGCATCAGACCCTGGCAGAGTGAAGAGAGTGTCATGGCCACTTGAAATATTTGTATTTGGCAGGACTCAAACCCTGTATAACAAATCAATGTCCTAATACCCAAATGCTATTATATCAACATTTTATATATCAGGTTTATTTCAAATATGACCTAATATTTTCATGCAAACCCTGCCGAAGTCAAATCCCAAGCTTGGGTTGCTTGACCATTGTATGCTTTTAATTTGTTCATTATAAATTGTAGCCGGAGGTTGGCGTGACTCTCTTAATGTGATTACTCCTTTGACCTCCTTTCATTCTAAACGAGACAGTTAACAATGAAATGATCCGACTTTCTTTCTCCAGTCAATTAAAGTTGTCTTTAATTTCCTTAATGTCGGAGGACTGAGAAGCATCGAGACAAGGGAGAGTTTTGATCACAGCAGTGACTAACTCCAGTGGTAGTGCAGTAACTTGGGAGTGAGTGTGTGTTTGGCTAGCAGAGCGCCATGCTTCATCACCTATTTAAAACCGTTTGGAGACGTTGATTGCACATTATTTAGTAGAAAAGTTCGAGATGATTGAGGTTATGTATCCATATATTGTGAGGATTTGTTATCGAGAGCATGTTCCCCTCTCCCCTTTTGAAGCAGTCAGGAAAGATAGAATTGCCTTTTGATACCAGAAAGTTATTTTACTCGTTTCCTTTGAGCATGTCTATGGAAATTTCGAATGAGATCTGCCCTTTTGCACTCTGGGATTTGGTTAATTGTGCTTCTGCTAGGGTCAAAGGTTAGCATTTCACACCAGGATGTTCATTTAACAGACACACAGAAAGTGTTTCTCTGTGCCCAGCATGGGGACACAAGGCCTAAGGAGCAAAGGGACCAGTTTATGGATGTCCAGCAAGTACCATCTGTATTATAGGGTATGATGAGAGCAATGATGGATGCAGGCTCTGGTTGCCAGGTATGGGGGGCAGCTTCCTGCTTGGGGTGGTCAGTGGTAAGCTCAGTAAGCAGGAGAAGTGCAAGGAAGCTATTCTAATATATGTTATTTGAGGTAGTTTATAATAACTTATATGACAGCCTTTCCCACTTTTATATCTACCTTTGCATCCATTTATTTAACCCTCATAAGCACTTGGTTTATGGGCAGATCTGAAGAGAAAATCAAGGCATAGGACCTTGGACCTGCCCCGCTTCCTCCACCTGGTAAAGTAGGAGCCACACCTAACATCCAGAGCATCTGAATCCTGGTCCCGCTGTTTGCATCTGTAGTTAGGGAAAGCTCTGGAAATGAACCAGATCCAACTTGCAGTTTGGCAGCATGGACAGGATGCTTGAACTGTCTTTAAGTTTCCTTGAAATTGTGAGCCTTTAGATGCTACTCTGATATCATCATAGCTTTGGGAAATTTTTTAAAAGTTTAACTTGAGATTGATGACTGAGGCAATTTTGCATTTCATGTTGCATTTGACAAGCATGCCCTGAAACACTGTCGGTTCTTCCTGAAGTTGATATTTTGAAAAATGCCCTATACAAATTTATCTACCCTGTCATTGTGTCTGAAGTAGAAGTTTGGGGCTTGTAATTTTCAAACATGATTGCCCCCCGCCGACTCCTTTTTCCTTCCTCTTATTTAAAAAAAAAAATTAACATTTTAAAATTTTGTTTCCTCTTCCTTATTTTTAGAGCCTCATCTTTATAAGCGATTGAAGCTGTCTTGTGCGTGTGAATGTTTTTGTTTGTTTGCTTACTTTAAAACTTAGAAGGAAACTTTGTCTGATAGATTGGTTGAATGCCACGTTCAGCTTAAAACACCTTTTAAAAGACCCAAAGAGCAAGAATGGATCACACACGTGGTCTGCTCACAGGAAGAACGAAGGAGACAAATCTAACATCCCAACCAACCCTGGCTCTTGACCAAAGTGGAAAGAACCCTATGGACTGTGTTGCTAGCAGCCAGCAGCCAGGTCTCCTCACCTCTGGGATGAACGCTATTCACGTTGCTAGAAGCTGTTACTTGTAATGTTTCTGAGAAAACTCACCAAACTGACTGTCGGTGACTGTAAGAAGGACTTGGTATTTGCCTTGTCTTCACACTGGATGTCTCTTCCAGTAAAGTAAATGGAAAAGTTAGGACTTCCCCTTTTTGTGTTGGAGTGAACTGATTTTTAAGACTATGTGATTTCCTAAGAAAATCTGGGGAAGCCAAAGAGGTCTGACTTTTAACATTCTTTTCAGGTCACATTAAGTCATGAAGAAAGGAACAGCTTAGGCCTTTCTGTATCTTGTGGGAACTCAGGCTGGGGGATTTCATAGGGGATTTACTAGGGGTCAACAGAATCTCAGAGTTTGGAACTGACTCACAGAAACCTTTATCTCTGCCCGACATCCAAAATCCAACTTGAACCATTGAGGTTTCTTGGACACACCCAGGGCCCCTCTGCTGCCCTCTTTCTAAGTCTTGCTTTCTTGTCCTCATTACCACTTACTCACACACATTGCCCAACCTTACAGCAGAGTCAAAAAGCAACCCCTTCCGGGAAATGGTCCTGCCAGCCAGCTGCTGACTCTTTCCTCTGAAACCCCCTGTACCCTTTGTACTTCTGCATGAGATCACATCTGTGGAAGCTTCCTCAGCTTGGGCCCTGGCACAGCCACTCTGGGAATCTCAGCTTTCCCTCTCTCCTTTCATTTTACCTTATTTTGTAGCAATCATACACAGAACTCCTTGCCTTTCAGCAATTAATAATGTAAATTGGATTTTAAAAGTTTGTTTAAAATAATTTATTTTATAAAGCATATCATACTTGAAGATTATATAAATTAGGTGCACAATTGAAAGAATATAAAACCAACATCTTTGCACCTGCCTTTGAGCTTAAGGAGATTGCCAGTATTGTGTGAATCTCTCCCTGAGCATATTTCTTCCCTCCTGAGAGAACCATCATCCTGAAATCTATGTTGGTAATTTCCTTGCTTTCCTTCATAGTTAATCAGCATGTAGATAATTCTGTGACTGGAATTCTTTCTATAAGTTTTATGCTTTGAGATTCATCCATGCTGTTTAATGTGACTCTGTGTCACTGCTATCCTTTTCATTGTTGTATAGTATTCCAGTATAGAATACATCCAGTTTGATTTTTTGATATGACAATGTGGGTGTAAATATCCAGAGTTCTGAATCTGGATGTTACACCTGTGCGTTTTCAGCATTGCTGGGTGTGTTGTCATTTTGTTTTCCAGAATGGTTGCACTAATGTAGTCTCTGAGTGGCTTGTATTTATCCCTGTTTCTCCAAAATCTTTCCTACTACTTTTAAAGTGCTTGGAGGACAGTTTTCTCTCTCTTAACATTTCCATTTATTAATGAGGAGTCTTTCACAAATTTGGTGATACCAATTGTCCGAACAGATAATTTGCCTGGATTCAAGAATTGAGTAAGTTTCCCTCATCTTTGAAAGCTTTTATATTTGTTTTTATGAAGAAAAAACACGGAGAAAATGAAGAAAGTGGAATCAAGGATTTGGTGTAAGTCATTGCTCAAACCCTCTCCACTTACTAGCTTCTTTAAAAAAAAAATTTTAGTAGGATATCATAATCATACATAGAGTGGGATTCATTATGCCGTATTTGAACATGCACATGACAAAATAGGATCAATCATATTCGCCAGTACTTTCCTTTCCCCCCTGTTCCTCCGACCACATCTACTTGCTCCACTCTACAGCTCTGCCTTCTGTTATTATTTCATTTAGTGCCTGGTGCTTACATATCATGTATCTATTCTGCAGATATCTGTTACATATGCCGAATTCATTGTGATATATTCAAACATGGCTTACGAGCTTCTTGATGGCAAATTATGCTCTATGGAGAAAAACAGATAATTGTCTCTCTGCTGTGATGGAGCCCTGTCTAACATGCTGTCTAGTTGATGTCGGAACTCAGTAAATACCGGTTGCTTTACAATTCCCATTGAACTCGGCCCTACCGCTAATGCAGGTCATTTCCAGCGTGGTTCACTGGTCTGTGTGGTGATGAGTCACCCAGAGACAACTAAGCCACGGGACAAAGTATTTGTCCGTTTAGCCTCAGGGCAGCCTGCGGCCAAGATGCTCTGGTTGGTTTTAATGTGCGCTTCACTGGGGCGTGTCTGCTTTGATTCGATCTGGATAATTTCTTTTCATCCTCACACGGGAGCCCCCTGAGCTGGCTCACAGGGTTCGTGGTTCCTTTTGACGCTAATCTGGTTGGATCATCTGTGCTGCGGACTTGTCGTGGACTTGGGTGGCAGAGCAGCTGCAGTCCATCTGCAGACTGTGCCAGCACCGTGTTCCAGGCCTGTTTAAAGCCTTTGATAAATATGAGTCCAGCTCTGGGAGACACCTAGTGTCTTTGCCATCTTAGAGATGAGGCACGGGAGGTGGAGTAAAGTAACATGGTGAAGCGGCACAGCCAGTGGGTGACCGGGCCAGGAAACAGTTGGATGCAGAAGTTACTTGCAGCTAGAAAAGAAGTTGGTGGCTTTTCATTTATGTCACTTGGTTATTTTATACCCCGACGTTTCTGTGTCAATGCAGTGTTGACACCAAGCTTAAAAGACCCGTGGTTGCCTGGTGCAGTGGCGCACGCCTGTCATCCCAGTGGCTCTGGAGGCTGAGGCAGGAGGATGGAGAGTTCAAAGCCAGCCTCGGCAAAAGTGAGGCTCTAAGCAACTCAATGAGACCCTGACTCTAAATAAAATATAAAAAGGGCTGGGGATGTGGCTCAGTGGTTGAGTGCCCCTGAGTTCAATCCCCAAAAAACAAAAAAACCCATGGCTGACACCACAGACCTCCCAACCCCAATCCTGTTTCCTTTTATTTAGTGCATGAATTAACAGATGTAGAAAAGTATTGCTAGCTGAACGTTGGCCTCTTTATAATGTCTTGGGGTCTCAGAATTCTACTAGTACTGAGCATGCTCCATATTTTCCCAGAAATTATGGATATTAAAAGATTTGCTTGGGCTCTTTTCCAATTTTATAGTTTTAGCTCAAGTTATAACTTGTTATCATGTTTCTGATAAAATTAAGAAAGAGTTTGATTGTAAAATAGCAGACGTTTAAAATAATCAGTATCAGTGATTTCCCAGGTATAATGAACTGTGTGGAATTTGAAATTAGTTGGATGCATTTTCTACTTCAGTACAGAAGTTCATCTTCTCAAAAGAAATAGAACTTTGTTAGTTTATATTTTCAGCCCAGAAGTAAGAGCTCTTTAAAAACGACTTTGTTTTATAAAGTAATACTAAGACATCTAAATCTGTCTGTGTTTATATAGCACTTATCTTGCAGTGCCTGGGTAATTAACTCTCAAGTTTAATGACAGTGCAATAGTTGGGCACTTTTGGAAACTGTAATTGTACTATGTGACTTGGCGTAAATGCCAAGTCGTAACGTTTCTTTTAATCCAGTGTTTCAATAAAATAAAATTTATTCAAATGACATTAATAGGGAACTCAGGCAGAGCCCAGCATTTTCACAGTTTTTGAAAATTCTGAGAACATTTTGGTAAAATGCTTTTGTGTTATGGTTCATTCCTTCATCTGTATCCCAGAGAATTTAAATGTAAGATGTGAATTGAAAGAAGGGACTTAAAAAAAAAAAAAAACTCTTTTGAATCTCCTACATTACATTTTTTCCAAAGAAAACAGAAAAAGCTTATTCTTGAGTCAAGAAAGAAAAGAAAAGAAAACAGACCCAGCGTCTTGCTACTGACCACTGTCATAGAGGTAACGCTCCTGCAGAAGAGAAGGGGCGAGGGGCAGCTGGTCACCTACATGCCACATGCTGACCTGGCTCTGCCTGAACTAGAACTTATTGTCTTTCTTATTCATAGTAAAGATAATAATAAAAATAGAAATGAAAACAACATTAAAAAGATCAATTATCAGTGGATCTAAATAATTTTGCATTGTTCCTAGCTCCTTTGTCATTGTGTTGTATTATTATTTAGCATTATATTGTTATCAGTGGATTAATGTAGCTCCAGGTAGAGCATTTGTCTAGTACCTCAAGGCCCTGGATTCTATCCCCAGCATGCACGTGCGCGCGCACACACGCACACACGCATACACACACACACACACACACACACACACACACACACACTGTTAGCAAAGATTTCCATTTGTCCCCCTGTTTTGCCCTGATACCTGGGGTATTTAGGCATATTTGTTAAGTCCTACTCTATCATGTTTACATATCACCCTTCTTATTGGTTAAGTTCAAGCTTCAGGCCACACCCTTAAAAATCAAATGCTAAAGATTAGATTTGAATACCTCCTTCAAAATTATTGTAATGAGGGACAATTCTAGGAAGTTTATAAAGAAACCAAGGGATTTGTGTATTTTTATATTCAAATATGAAAACAGCTTTATTGTCTTTCCCCATAAATATTATTGCTCATTATAAATGTTTTAAACACTATAAAAGAATAAAGAAGGAGAAAAAAAAAAAAAGCAACTGGAAATTTCCATCATTCAGAACAACCCTTGGTCATACTGTTGCCTGTTTTCTTCCAGAATTTTGAGAGTGGAAAATACCATAGGGAGATAGCCATAATTGAAAAAAAAAAGTGGAAAATGGAATTATTACTTTTGGTATAATTAGTCAACTCATCCCTCAACTCTCCTCTATCTTCCTCAGAAACCTTCAAACAGCAGATCTTGAATTTCACAGGATCAAGGTGGCTAGGAGGAAGAACCTTGCCAGTGGATTCTTTTCATGGACCCCAGGGCTCTGGTGGGGCCTTCAGGGGAAGAGGCAAGGACGGGCAGGGCCTGGACATTTCCTGGACATTCAGTGGCAGTGCTGCCACGGATGCCGAGGCTCTGGCCCTCTCAGCCCTGGAGGAAGTGACATCTCCACAGATGGTGGGCTGGAGGGGCCCCTTCTGTCAAACCCCATCCTGAAGCCTGGAACGAAACAGCTATTACTGAGTGTTAGTGATTTCACTGGATTCTCTCTTTCCAGATCATGCCACTGAATCTTGGTTCTAGCATCTCTGTGGACTTCATCACAGACAACTTCTATGTCCAGATGACTAACTTGTGACCATCAGCAGGTGACTGAGTTTTCACATACAGGGAATTAAATACTTGAAAAGAAATGTGCTCTTTGAATACAAAACCCTGTCGAGTTCTGAAGGGATTCTTGCACAAGCAGGCTGATGGGAATGCAGTCATACTGGTGGGGGGTTCAGGACTGCTTGGTCCTGGCTTAGTTTCAGGGGTGCCTCATTTCTTCAAGAATACTCAGCGTATTTCATTTGTGGTTGGAGTCTCCACAGTAATGAAGGCCAAGTTCAGGAACGAAGACTTGGCAGAAGTCACCTGGGGGAGATGAAGAGGGATAAAGGTTGATCCATGGTACCAGGGAATAGTCAGGAGCAAGTTGCTCTGGTGTGCTGTTGCACGGTGGGAAGACTATAGATAACAATAATCTACTGTACATTAAAAAAAAAAACAAAACTAGAAGAAATAATTTTGTAACTTTTTACCATAAAGAAAAGATGAGTGTTTGAGAAGATAGGTATGTTAAATCTGGTTTTGGGCATTAGATTATGTAAATACCACGAGGTTCCCCACGTGTAATTTTAATATTTTTATCAGTTAAAAATAAATTTCATTTAAAAAAAAAGTCATTAAGGTTAAGAAGCTAAAATGCTATGTGACCAGAGAGAACAGAAACCCAGGCAGTGGCTGGAATTTGAGAGGCGAGGGAAGCAGGGTGACCATTCACCCCATCTGCCAGGGAATATCCTGGTTTTCGTATTGAAAATCCTGCTTATCTAGACTTCCTGCAGTCCTGGGCTAGCCTAGCAGGAAAATTTCCTAGCCAGTTTCCTTGTGTGACTTGAAGTAAGGAAAAGGAGAGAGATTTAGGTTGCTTTTCTCATGGGATCAGAATGCAGCCAAATCTAAATAAAACCAGGGGCAGGTGATGTGTAGATTCGGGAATTCAAAGGACTCCCAAAGTGTTAATGTAAGGAGCCGAGGTGTGTGAGCAGAAGTCAGATAATCCCAGTGGTAATTAGGAAAAGAAAAACGGGAAAGAATTTATCAGCATTTATCTAGCGTGGTCCAGGGAAAGGAGAGACTCCATCTGGCGAGTCTAAGTATTGATTGTAAAGGGCAGGATGCTCTGTTTCGAGATAGTTGCAGTTTATCAGGTAGAATTATCTAGAACTTGGAGCTGGAAAGGCCCTCGGTATGCATTAGTCCCTCTTCCTCTTTGCTCCATCTCTCAAGGTCATGCAAATCCTGCACTCCTCAGTGCCTTTGATTTTCCCTTTTGCCTTCTAGGGGGATAAAGCCCTTGTTTGCCCAGAGTGAAGTGTTTTGGAGAAGGGATTTTTGCAGCCTGCTGGGGTTTTATGCCAAATAAGTCATGCTTACAATTAAAAGGGAAAATCATGGTGGGGGGGGGGAATATTCTGGTACTAGTTCACTTTGCCTCTCGGTGTCCTCCCTCTCCCCGCTGCAGCTGAGAGAGATGGGCAATGCCACGAAGAACCAGATGACTGTATCGCTGCCACAGGGGAAGAAGAGCTAGAGGAGTTGGCAGGCACGTAGCAGAGTGGAGGGAGAGTTACCAGGCAGAGCAGGCGGGTGGCTTAACTTGGGTATAAGGAAGAGCTTTTGGACATTGTGGCATCTGACAGGAGTCTTAAGGGAATGGAAAGATCTCAGTACATTCAGGGAGGGTGCACGTTGGAAGAAGCAAAGCTGCAAGGTCACACTAGGTGACACTCTAGGCCCTGGGCTGATAGGTGGTGTCTCACCCTATGCCCTGGTCTCTGGTGCTGATTCAGAATCAACCCTCTCTTGGGTTTGGTTAGAATAGATGAATTCACTAGGTTCTCACCCAATAGTTCCCTCGAGGAACTATTCACATCTTTTCTCTTAAAAATGTCAAGCGGAGGGCCTTGGCCGATGCGCGAGGTGAGCCGGCAGGATCACAGCTGCCCGCATCGGGAAAGACGGTGAAAAGCAACTGTGAGGGTTACTTTTTTGTGTCACCTTGGCTGGGCCACAGCACCCAGTTTCTGGTCAAACGCCAATTTAGTTGTTGCTGTGAAGATATTTTTTTAAAGATGAGATTAGCATTAAAATCTGTAGACTTGGAATGTACAGTGTATTTCTCTCCATGCTGTGGATAGGCCTCCTCTAATCAGCTGAGGGCAGAGAAAAGACTGTGGGCTCCTGCAGAAGGGATTCTGCCTGCAGACTGCCATTGAACTTGAGACTCCAGCATCAGCCCTCGCTGGGGTCTCTAGCCTGCAGGCCTGGCCTGCAAGGCCCTGGACTCTCCAGTCACCAGAATCACGTGGGCCGGTTCCTTGAAATGAATCTCTCTCTCTCCACACTATTGGTTCTGTTTCTCTGAAGCACCATAATTTAGTCATTTACAACATTACCACTTTTATATTTTAAAATGCACAAAGCGCGACAGCTATTATTTCTCTCCGATTTGTCTATTTTTTTTTTTTTTTTTTTTTGAGAAAGGTATGTCTAAGCAGAATGGCCTTGAAGGAAGAAGTGCACTCTGGGAGGTTTTCTGAGTGGCCATGCCGGGAGCTGTCAGGGCACGTCTGTATTTACATGTTTCCCAGCCACGTTTTCCAGGCGCACTGTGGATCTGTGACTCTCCTTGGAGGAACTTGGTATTCAGAAGTCAATAAACAAATTACATTGATCCGTACCGTGGGGCTGTCACAGTGACTGATAGGAGACCAACTCCTTCAGAGCAGCGTGTGAGGGGAAATCAAGAGGCTGAAATTGCCCTGGCGAGCGCCCAGGGATGTGGGAAGAATCCAGTGCTTGGTGAAGCTGCTCCAGTAGGAACTTTTGTCTCGGAGAGCAGTTCACTTTGCGTTGCAAGGTGTGGACCTTGGGCCATGCTGAAGTCCTTTGTTGGACAGACGTTGGGACTTTCTCAGTTGTGCCCGTGTGCCCCATGAAGGGAGCTTGTACACTGCATGGTATGACGCTGCGGGATGGAAGTGGTGCTCTTGGCAGCTGGAATCGTACTGGAAATTTAAATTTCCCTCCATGATTCATTTCAGTGAATGCCTTTGACAGCATCGCTGGGGCATGCAGGAAATCTCAGACCCTCTGTAGCACACAAGGAAGGGCGCCTGCTCTCTTGAGATGAAGTGACTTGCCAAGGTCATGGAGCTGGTCTTTGTGGAACGAGGAAGAAGACTCACCTTGATTCATTCGGTAGCATTTTTGGTACCATAGCTTTGTGAAGCTCCTGTCCGTTATTGGGTCCCTATCAAGTACTTAGCGAATACTTGTTTTTATGCAACTTACTTGCAGAGGAAAAAGTAGAGTATGTTCGAGAAAAAAAACACTTGTGTGTTTAAGTTTCATTTGGGGAGATGTCAAATATTCCTCAAAGAGCTTAGAGGAAGTACGAGTTGCCTTATTGATAGGTCCTTCTTATAGCAATACCTGAAACATCGCGGGAACCCTCCGGTTGTTTTGTTGTGTCTGTCCCATCATCCTTATCAAGTGCCTGACTGCGCCCTATCTTTAGGTCCAAGCTCCTAGAGAGGGTGGGATGTGCTTGGGTGTTGGCAGACATTTTGACAGAGGAATGTCTTAGCCATCCCCGATTGTTTCTGACCACGGTCAAGATATATAACACAGAGCCATCTTTAATTCTCCCTTCCCCCCCGCCCCCCCTTCCTCCTCTCTCTCTCTCTCTTTTTTTTTTTTTAGTACTGGGGATTGAACTTGGGGGCAGTCCACCATGGAACTACATCCCCCAGCCCTATTTTGTATTTTATTTAGAGACTGAGTTGCTTAGTGCCTTGCTTTTGCTGAGGCTGGCTTTGAACTTGGATCCTCCTGCCTCAGCCTCCTGAGCTGCTGGGATTACAGGTGTGCACCACTGTGCCCAACTTCTTTTTCTTCTTGATGAGATCAGTAAGGCACACGTTGAACAAAAGTAACTGAATATATGATCTGCTTTCACCCCCATACTTTAAATTTGTGACTTTTTCATCATCAGGATGTTATTCAAGATCAACTTCCAGTGTATCTGAATGTCCCAGAACATTTTTATTCCATTTACACTTACTTGAAAATACAACACTGTAAGAGACACTGGGCTGAAACTGTATGTCCGCTTATTTTTCTCCCTATCCCAAATGGACATTTCCCCCTTTAGTTATTTAAACAAAGTGACAAATGATAGACATACTGAGATGAGGTTTGTAAAGAATCTGAAAAATTTTAAAGTGGGAAGCAAATGAGAAGTCATATATCTGCCTTTCTTTTTTAAAATTTGTTTATTTTTGAGAAGTTATAAAGTGGTGTTTGTGGCGTATGTGACATGATGCTGTGGTGTGTCTACATTTGTGGAATGGCTAAATCAAGCAGTGTAACATGTACGACCTCACATACTTATTTCTTTGTGATGAGAATACAAATCTATTCTTTTGGCAGTTTCAAGTATGAAATATGTTGTTATTAACTGTAGACACTGTGGTATGTGATAGATCTCCAGAATTTATTCATCCTGACAACTGAAATTTTGTATCCTTTGACCAGCATCTTGACTCCTACACCTCCACCCCCTGGTTATCACCATTTTATCCTGTTTCTGTGAGTTGGACTTTTTTAGAGTCCACATATAAGTGAGATCATAAAGTATTTGTCTTTCTGTGCCTGGCTCATTTTACTTAACATAGTGATCTGGTTCATCAATGTTGTAGCAAATGACAGGTTTTCCTTCTTTTACAAGGCTGAATAGTATTTCTCTGATTGGGGGGGTACCATGTTTTCTTTCTCTTTTCATATATCGCTGGACACTTAGGTTGATGGCCATCTGGGCTATTGTGAACAGTGCTGCAATGATCATGGGAGAAGAGATGTTTCTTCAACATACTTCTTCCATTTCCTGTAGGTATATACCCAGTAATGTGATTGCTGGGTCATATGTTAGCTGTAATTTTTAGTTTTTTGAGGAACCACCATACTGTTTTCCATAATTTCTGTACTAATTACGTTACCATTGGGTTCCTTTTTCTCCATATCCTTGCCAGGATCCATCTACTGTCTTTTTAATAATGGGTGTTCTAACAAATGGGAGGTGATCTCTTATTGTGATTATCACTTGACTTTCCCTGACGATGAGCAATGAGCATTTTTTCATATACCTGTTGGCCATCGGGGAAGCAACTTCTTTTAAGTAGTGACTTATCGTGTCCTTTGTCCATTTTTAACCAAGTCATTTGTTTTCTTAGTATCGAGTAGTTGGAGTTATTTTCTGTCTGCCTGCCTTTCTCTCCTTCCTTCTTTTGGTTCTGGGGATAGAGCCCAGGTACATGTGTTACTACTAAGCGATACCCCCAGCCCTCCGTCTTTGATTCTTGATCCAAGACTTGTTATTGAAGTAACTGGACATTTGCAGTATTTTGGGGTGTCCTGTGAATACTTGAGGGGAATCACTCGCATGCAGGTGCTTTTGGTTTTTCAGCAGTTGGTACCGCCCCCCAACCCCCCTACAAAAAAAGAACAGTGTTTCTTTAAATGTGTAAATTGAATTTCCCAAGGAATTATGATTAGTTCAATACTTGAGTGGTCAGATGTAATCTCTGAGCATACAGTTTTAGATTCTGTTAATTTACCACAGTATATCCTATAATTCAGAAGCCATAAAAAGGTTACTGACTTTAAACCATGACAGCGAATGAAGGCAATAATTTTCAGGACTTTTAAAGATACACTTTTAATTTTAACAATTTATGGAAACCTATGATAATCCAGTTACATTTGAAGGAAAAAAAATGCTTAATTTCCCTTTTAGCAAAATAGTCCATCGTGAACATTCTCCTGAGAACACCTGTGTTTCAAGCCTCCTCTGCCTTTGCACCTTTGTGGATTTCCAGTGAGCTGTTGACTGGATTGTCCTTTCTGTCCATCAGTCAGTCATTTCTTCATTCAATGATTTTTGTGAGCTCCTTTCCTCTCCTGGACAAGCACACAGGAAATTGGGGACAAGAGATGTGTACACAAAGGGTGACCCACCTGGGGTTTGTCAGTGGGTTTCAGAAGGGCTGCTGTAAGATGAGGGATCAAAGGGACGTTTGAATAGGGTGGGGGAGGGTGGCGAGGTGTCAATCACGCAGTAATCACCTGACTACATTGAAGGGGTGGCAGGAGCCAGTGCCTTGGGTTGGACGTCTCAGTGTCCAACAGAGAATCTGAAGAGCCATG
This sequence comes from Sciurus vulgaris, assembly GCF_902686455.1. Taxonomy (NCBI): domain Eukaryota; kingdom Metazoa; phylum Chordata; class Mammalia; order Rodentia; family Sciuridae; genus Sciurus; species Sciurus vulgaris. The sequence goes on from NC_136473.1 coordinate 25,327,073, forward strand.
GGACTTTATTTTCTATCCTTTCAAACATTCCCTTCCTATTTAAATACTCAGGCTAAAGTATTGTGCGAGTCAATATTTCTCAGGATGTGTCTGCCGAATGCCAGTTGTGTAAGACATTCCTGGAAACAGGGCCAGATCTGAAAAGGGCTCTTGAAAAATCCTCTTTAAGTTTGTTGATCCATCATTAACCAAGCAGAGTTGACAGCAGGACACTTTTTTCAAACTTTCTCTTTTGACATTCTATGGAATCTGTATTCCATGGAACACTATTTAGGGGAACATTTGTCTGAAATCACATTTTCCAGCATCGGCTTTCTGAATGAAGAAATTCTCTCTTGATTCGAGAGAAATCTGCAGAAAGAGCTTTTGCTGGTGGTGCACACGTGGATCGAGACTAGTAGAGTAGGGAGTAACTCACTCGATAATTCTCTTCTCTTTGAACAGGCATCAATTTTTATTTCATATTTAATGATAATAGAAAAATACATAGTCTTAAATATAATTATGTAGGTTGAAGTATGTATGGTGAACAAATGTAACTATTTTATTATTGGTTGCCTGATCTTTTGTTGAAAAAATGAATGAAAGACCTCAGTGTTCTGACTTGCAAGATGTTTTAATGGGGAGCGACAGTTACAACATATGAAACTTTCAATAGGAAAGCGATAGTACTAAAATATTTCCATCTACAGTTCCTCTTCGAATACGAAGAAAATGTCATTTATAAGTAAGGAGATTGTTCCTTTAGTGATACATGTGTACACACAAATTCGCATCACACGCACATTTATTTTGTAGAAGAGCAAACTAAAATTTGAAGAATGGTATCTTACGGTTGTCCCTTTTAATGGGAAAGTCAAATAATCTAGGAGAGGAGCTAATTATCCTGTTCATTGTGCTGAGAAACCACACTAAAGGATCTTGGATCCTTGTAAGATTGCAGGCTTTCAAAATCCTGACAAGGCTGTTTCTAAATTAGTCCATGTTGAGTGCTGTCTTTTTGTGGGGTGACGACTGGTTGGTGTTGCTCCATTTTACTGAGAGAAGAAAAGCATTAAAAAATGGCTCTTCCATCTGTTGGATGAGAAGTATCGTAGGGAAGGGTGATAGTGCCTGGTGGGAAGGGTGTGCCTGGGGTGTAAGCTCAGCCCCTTCTGAAGATGCACAATCTACTGTATCAGAGCTCTCCTGCCAGATTTGGTATAAGTAGGTTATAGGCAGATCCTGGTGGAAACATATTCCTTTCTTGTTTGTTTACACTGCAGTCTTTCCCTCTTCCCTCCTCCTCTCTTTCCCCTCCTTTATTTCTTGGAGATAATTTTTTTTTTTTTTTTTTTTTTTTTGGAGCCAGAAAGGAAGTCTCTGTGAACTTAAATGGTCCAATGGAATTAACCTCATTTACTTTTCTGGTGATTGGTTTTCAAAATAAAAGCAAAGACTCTCTTTGAAAATTATTTATGTTAATCAAAATCAATGTGTAATTCTTAACAGAAAGAGAATTGCAGAGTTAGGAGCTTGTGTTCTGCAGGAAGACTCCAGAGGTGTGCTGGTCAATGTTTAACAATGGGCTCTCTGGGGAACAAAATGCCTGATGGGTGGTGTTAATCATTTAGTTGGTGGAAAATACTGCCATCATGGTGAATTTTAGGCTACCAACCTGATAACATAGAACCTGTATCCAGTAGAGCTGCACATCCTTATATAGTGTTGTCTTTTACAAATATAGTAGTGTAATCCCAGGAGAATATGTAATAATGCACTAACAAAATAATGAGATTTCAGTATTTATCAACTTTGCTTGTTTTATTACTTATCTGTAAATTTATAATTATAAAAAATGGCAGTACTTCGTAAAAGAAGACATACAGGTGATCAAAAAAATATATGAAAAAGTGCTCATCATCCCTAGTAATTAGAGAAATGCAAATTAAAACCACCCTAAGATTTCATCTAACTCCAATTAGAATGGCTATTATCAAGAACAAAAGCAATAATAAATGTTGGTGTGGATGGGGGAAAAAGCACACTCATACATTGCTGGTGGAGTTGCAAATTGGTGCAGTTACTCTGGAAAGCATTATGGAGATTCCTCAGAACACTTGGAATGGACCTACCATTTGACCCAGCTATCCCACTCCTTGGTTTATACCCAAAGGACTTAAAATCAGCATACTACACTGATGCAGCCACATCAATGTTTATAGTAGCTCAATTCACAATAGCTAGATTGTGGAACCAACCGAGATGCCCTTTAATTGATGAATGGATAAAGAAACTGTGGTATATATACCACAGTGGAATATTACTCAGCCATAAAGAAGAATCAAATTATGGCATTTGCTGGTAAATGAATGAAGTTGGAAAATATCATACTAAGTGAAGTAGGCCAAGTCCCAAAAAACCAAAGGCTGAATGCTTTCTCTGATAAGTGGATGACGATATATAACGAGGTGGGGTGGCAGGTGAGGGGGAAGAAAAGAAAAGAATGAAGGAACTTTGGATGGTATAGAGGAAAATGGGGTGGGAGGGGGTGGGGGACATAAAGATAGTAGAATGAAACAGACAGGATTACCCTAGGTATATGTATGATTACATGAATAGTGTGAATCTACATTCAACATAGTAATAAAAAGTTGCACCCCATTTGTATACAATGAGTCAAAATGCAGTTTGTAAAAAAAAAAAGAAAAAAAAAATGGCAGTACTTAGTAATCTGTTCACCAAATTTTGCAAAATCGAACAGTTGGCCCTCATGAACCAGTTCCTGGAGTGTGCTCTAGCACATTACTGATGTGATGGACCTCCGTCACATCCCTGGATCCAGCATTCAGTAGCAGTGTGATCTCTAAGGCACACTTTCCTCAGTCAGAAAGTAAGGAAGGTGAGTACCTATGCCCCAAGGTTGTTGGGAGGACTAAATGAGATGTTGCAAACATAGTCCCGGCACCAGAGTGGGTACTAGGTAATCGTTATTTTTAGAGTCAGATCTTTAATAGTAGGGGGGCTACAGTGTGGCTCTATGCATAAGTATCCTTGTAGTTCTTTAAATTTTGGATGAATTTAACAATGGGCTAAAAAATTGGTTTAACCTTATTTATTTATTTATTTAATAAAAGCAACTTCTCTCTTTAGTTAAAGATTTCCTTTTCCTTCTTGGCTTCTCTGTGTCCTCTGACTCCCAACCTCCGACCCCTGGTTGCCAGGGACAGCGATGGCATTGTCTTTACTCAGTCTTGACAGTGCTCTTGCAGTATTGCTCTTGCACGGAGGTAGCTTCGTGAGCTTATAAGGGAGCATCAGTAGCCTAGAAGGAAGCTGGCATGTTATTCAGAGTCCAAAAAATAATATAAGCCCTGGAATGAGGGTTATATTATTTCAGGGTTGAGGGTAAAGTCAATTACTTGAAAGTGAAATACTCAGGTGATCATAACTTACAATTTTAATATTAAATTTTAGAATATTTTCAAATAATGAGTACAACAAAAAGCTACCTCACTAAGTTGAACCTCATTCATTTTAGAATCTGAAAATTCAGACCAAAGTCCTTAAAAATTTTTTTTTAATAGCAAAACATTCAAATAATTTTCTTGGTCTGAACATTGTGAATCTAGCAAGTGAGCAAAATCTAGTTTAAAATACAGAATTCAGTGTGTGATTTTTTACTTCAGTTCATTAGACAATTGTATTGATTAGGAATGTGGATGATTTAAAGTAACAGAAAATCTTCCAAACAGTGATTTCAAGTAGTTCTTAATATTTTTAGTCTCAGGATTCCTTTAAATTAAAAATGATTAAAGATTCTAGAAAGCTTTTGTTTATGTGTGCTCTGTTGATATTTACCATTTTAGCAGTGAAAAGGTTCACGACAGGTACATTTATGCAGTGATCATAGTTGAGTTTTCTGTGCTTTGCCTACAGACTAATCCTACTGAATTAAATCCTACAAAAATAGGACTGGAGTACAGATGATGCCAACAGTTCTCGGTGCAGAATGTGGGTGTGGTCTGGTCCACTAGACGGAGACTTAATGGTTGAAAAGTCTGACTCCCAGTTCCAGACCAAGTTGTGCCACAAATACCACCTTATTTCCCTGTGACAACTTCTCCTTAAGCCCTCATTCTGTCTTAAAAACTTAAGTTTTTATGACTTATTAAGTTTTATGAAAACTTGATATAAATCAGTGTGGAATTTCACCTCCTTTTCCCTGGGATCTGACTAAATTTGGGGGGGTTTGTGTATAGCCAGGACTTGGCAAGAGGCACCATCTTGATTTTATTGCCTGGTTCTCAGCCCTGGGTCCATTTAGTTCACTACCTAGGTGTTCATTGTACGTGCGCCCCAAACTTTCTGCTTTCAGTGGTTCTGTCTCCTGCCCTCACTGGGGCCCTATGTGGTCTGCATTCCCTGGGCCCCACAAACTACTGCTTTTCTGGTCTGTCCATGTCCTTGCTGACTGGACCTGGATGCTTCAAGCCATTTAGGGGCATACAGTACCCCTCTCCCTATTCTTTCTTCACCTTTTTTTTTTTTTTTTTGTCTTTTTAGTTATCCATGACAGTGGAGTCCATTTTGATAAAATTATACATGCATGGAATACACCTTATGCTAATTAGGGCCCCAGTTTCGTGGATGTACATGATGGTGAGATCCACTGTGTGTTCACCTCCTTCCTTAACCTGAGTGATATTGTCTTCGAGACACTTTCTCCAGGATGTTTTTCGCTTGAGGGATGACTAGTGGCTTCTCTTTAATGATTTTGGGCATGAGGTAAGATGAAGCAGAGCTTAGCTGGCGACTTCTGCTTTCTGCCTGTTGGCCTCTACTGGGGCTGTGGACTCTGAAAGGAGTGCCCTGCCTGAGTGAGAGGTGGAGAAGTTGGAGACAGGGGGCGGAGACAGGGTGAAAAATGTCAGTTGGTATTTCAGAAACCTCTGCCCACATAGTCCTATGCTATTGAACCCCTGCCACTCAAAAGGAGCATCCCATACCCCAGATTCTTCATATTCTTGGTATATGTATTTATATGTATCTGGTACATATATAAAAATATATATTTGAAATATATGATATATTATATATATAATATATATATATATACATCATTAGGTCTTTGTTTTCTGAACTGTGGATTGCGTCAGGACATTGATTTTAGTGGGTCAAGACCAACATTTAAAAAAATAAAAAAAGGAATATACTAGAATAAGAGGAAATGTTATGGAATATCACACAAAGCAGGCCTGGGTATTATTTTGAGGCTTCATTTCATGCACATCTGTGTCTGTACTGAGCAGTGAGGTCAGAGCACTTCCTACTGTGTGTCTTTTGGATCACTTTCAACTGCCACTGAATTAGGTAGATCACTTAGTTCTCTCCTGAATTTTCCTGTTGTCATAGAAAATATTTCATATTAAATTTTTTTAAAAAAAATACAGGGTGCATGAATTTTAACTTTGAGACCCGACTTGATGGGAAATGTCATGTGTTTGTCCGCATAGGTAGGGTAGGGAACTATTTTCCCTCCAAATTCCAAAGGCATAGTTTTGCTGATAAGAAGGCTGAAGATATTGTAAGTTTGTGTGCAAACATTTTTTCCCTCTCTAGAAACTCTCTGAGGATTTCCCCTATTTTTTGATTCTGAATGTACCCTAGGGCATGCCTGATAAGATTCTTTGCTCATTCTGTGGTGCACTTAGTTTGTCCTTTAGCGGTAAAGATGAAAGTGGGCCTCCATTTACTGTCTTGTTTGTTTCTGAAATTCCTAATAAATTGATTTGTCCACAGATTTCTTAACTTTTCTTCATGTCATTTATCTTTCTGCTCTCGGTCGTAGCAGTTTTCTCTGATTCACCTTGAACAGCCCTCGTTTGACAATTCATCTATTATTTTCTCACTCCATGGCTTTATTTCAACAACCACCTACTTGAAAAATTCATAGAAAAATTTTGCATAGAGTAAAATTCATTCATTTAGGAATTTGCTTCTATGAGTTTTGACAAACACACCTCTTGGAGTAACCACCACCATGATAAAAAATATAGAATACTTTCATTACTCCAAAAATGTCTTTCCTGGGGCCCCTTTGTAGTTAACCTCTGCATCTCAAGCCTGTAACAACAGGCTATTTTCAACAAGTATATTTTTATTTTTTAATTTTCCAAGAGTTCTTTGGTGTTTTTTTATTTCCATTTTTTCCCTTAGTAATTTGTTCTTTGTTGATTTAACTTGATCATGTCATAATAGTCAACATAACAGGATGTCATGTCCTCTTCAGTGTTTTTGCGAAGCTTTCGTGCATGAATTACATGTTTCTTCCGGGGCTGGCTATTTTCTTGTGTCCTCTCTCTCTTTTCATTTATGTTTTTTTTTTTTTTTTTTTGTACCGGGGATTGAACTCAGGGGCACTCAGCCACACCCCCAGCCCTATTTTGTATTTTGTTTAGAGACGGGGTCTCACTGAGTTGCTTAGCACCTTGCTTTTACTGAGACTGGCTTTGAACTCATGGTCCTCCTGCCTCAGCCTCTGGGATTACAGGTGTGCTCATTTACATCTTTGTCCTTTTCTTTCTTGCAGCTGGGTTTTAATGATTGGGGTGGGAGTCCTTGGCTGTCTGTTTTTAGGAGGAGATTGAGCAGCCCAGGTAGCTGGCATGGTTCCTTCCTCTGGTGGGAAGGTCTGATTCCTGAGGAGGTCTTACCCTTGGCTGGGCATGCTGACTGCCGGCTTCTCCCAGGGCTGTGAGCCGCCAGCGTCATTGAGAGGCCAGCTTCCTGAGGTGCCCAGTGAGGGTGAAGAACCCTTCATGTTCCTGAAACACACAAAGACAAAAGCCAGGAGGCCTGTGTTTTGTGGGTCGTGTGCTTTAGAATATTCTACCCCTGAGTGGTGCTGTACCTCCCTCCCTGACTCCTCAGGCCTCAAGATGGAAGCCTGCACAGGGAGAATGCTCGCTCTCTTTAGAGACAGCCCTAGAACATTCCTGGGGCAAATGCTTCTTCTGTGCTGCTAGAGGGAGGAAGTGGAGAGGGTGGGGGGCTTGAGTAGTCAGTTGGGTAGCATGTGCATCTTTGAGTAGCCTGGCCATCGTGGTCCTGGTGACATTTCTGCAGCCACCCTCTGTCAGGTGTTTTTGACTTTTGTGGTTTTCTATCAGTCTAATCCTGTTGACTGCCAATTACAATCTTTTTACCCTCAATGCTTTTATTCTTTCAAACAATAATCTCTCTCCTCTCTGTATGTTTGTGCATAATATGTATATCCCAATGTACATTTAGAATATTTCATTTGGACTTTGGGGGTAGGTGCTTGGTTTGCCATTTGAGTTGGAAGCGTGTGTGTCTGTCACACACACACATATGTAATATTTCTTTTAAAATATGTAGGTAATATGTATATTTCTTTTAAAATATGGCACCTAGTATAGACCTTCCACAAATCCTTCTTTTCTTCCTATGCCATTAACCTGCAATGGAAAAGGGTTAAAGCTGACATCTTTCTCCTGATCCAAGGCACTGAACACAGCAGAAGTATAATGATCTATTGAATTTTAGCTTAATCATATAATCAATGACCAGGAAAAAGTGCATTCAAAGACGAGCTGATATATTCTGTGGTTAGACTCTGCCTTGAGGAAAAGCATGAGACTTGATCAGTGGGTTGCTCGGAAGAGACAAGAACAGCCAAGGACACAGTAGTGGTGAGGTTACACACAATGCTCTGTTCATTTTCTTTAACACACACTGATGTGAAAGATGCCAATTTGAATATAATTTCCTTTTTTCTCCCCTTAGTCTGCCTACCCTGGGAAGCCATATTTAAATAAATGTAATGTGCACCATTTGGAACTTAACAAATTGAAGTGTATTGAACAGTGTCCCCCTCTCCCCATGGATAGTTCTCTAATGCTGTTGTGGAGGCCAATGGTTAAATAGATTCTTATTTGTTGAAATTGCTTTTATAGCCTGAAAACCTAAGAAACAAGTCATTTGCAAATTATAAAATAAATAGAGTATGGGCAAGGAAATTTGCCCTGTGGTCTAGGGCTTTTGTCAGAAGTTGTCTGGATTACTGTCACGAGAAGAACGTTGGGTCTTTTCTGGACTCTGCAGAGAGCAGTGTGATTAGTAATGTCTGCCCTGAGCTCAGAAGGTAGCACCCGAGCTGTACCAATAGTTGTTGTTGTTATTATTAACTATTAGTTTCCCATAATTTATTTGGCTTTTTTTTGCCCATAAATTTATCTGTGAGACTATATTATTTTTGAGGAAACATATAGCTGAATGTAATATTGCATTTCTAGTTTTACATAGGTCTTTTGTGTGTGTGTGTGTGTGTGTGTGTGTGTGTGTGTGTGTGTGTTTTCCTCCTGGTATTGTGGATTGAATTCAGGGATGCTTAACCACTGAGCCACATCCCAGCCCTTTTTTATATTTTATTTAGAGACAGGGTCTTACTGAGTTTCTTAGGGTATCACTAAGATGCCAGGGCTGGTTTTGAACTCATGGTCCTCTGACACAGGTCTTTTCTTAAAAATAGAATTATTCAATGCTTTTTTCTTCTCTTTAGGCCTTAAATGATTATTTAAGTAATTATTTTCATATATGTTGGGAATTTACAATGATCCCTGTATTATCTTTATCAAAGGAATAATATATATGTATATATAATATGATGTTTTTGTGTTTCTCATGTTCTGTTCTCTTATAAGCTTTATTTTGATGCTTTTCAGACTTCAGTAATGTCTCAATTTCTCGAGTCTCAAATGCACACGTATTCTTGGCTGTAATCCACAGTGACGTTTGGTGTTGCTGGGTGACACATCACACAAGTACTCTGTCACCTACTTCCGGGTTGCATAAGTCTCATGATCAATACCAGCAACAGCACAGGGAATAGACTCTCCTCCACCAGCTCATATTTTTCTTAAACAACATGTGGGTAGGTGTGTGCCCCAGTGTGCGCACATATTAATTTCTTGCTTTTTCCGCCATCATTCAAAATCTAGGTGACATGTTCCAATAGCTGATAAGCATTTCACAGCGCGGTAGGTCAGGTCTGCTGTGTAATCCTTTTGATAATGCCTTCTTTTATAACTACATGAGAGAAGTTACAATGGAGTCTTGCTGAGGAGGTAAATCAATAGGTGGCAAGTTGTTTGACCCTTAGAACCAGAAAGAGAATTTGGTAAATTGTTAGACAGGTTATTGACTGCCCTTTGGAGAGCCGGGGGTTTGGATTCTGTAACTCCTTTCAGCTGGGACTTGTATTTCATGTATGAGGCCTACATTATCATAATCCATTTTTCGCTTTTATGTTATCTATCAGCAGCGCTTCTAAGCCGCCTTTCTGAAGGGTATTCTGCATTTACTTGCTCTAATTCACTGTCTTTTTCTTTCTTTTTTTTTTTTTTTTTTAAGTCATAAAATTGATGTTTTGCGACCAGCGGCGGTTGCGTGTGAGCCATTTATAGAGGTGCTGTGGGGAGAAATATCAGTGGTAGAGTTAAGAACGAGCCGATGCTGCTGATGGAGATTCATGACCAGCCACTGCATCGAAGCCTTGGCCAGGTCTGGGAAAGAAGCACAGGAAACCTGAAAATCCTGGAAGATTGTGATTAGAATTACAACACGTCTTGGCCCATGTGCTAATGGGCCACTCACATATTTTTTTTTTTTCTTAAGTGGTTCTATTAGGTACAAGATGCCCAGGTTGACCCAGCATATAAAAAGGTATCACTTTAACATGCCTCTATTAAATGGTGATCATGCTAGGAGTTCTCAGACTGGATTACCAGTGGAAATGTGTGGAACTGCTAACATAGTCATCCCAAGAGGCTTCAAATGTTGAATGTGAGAATGTCTTCATCTAGGCAATTTTCCATGCCTGGAAAGATAACCCAAATAGAACTACTTTTCAAAATTAGTAATGAAGTTTCCTAGGTACATTTCTACTTAAGGGAAAAGAATTTCAGGTTTTCTCTCTTTCATACTAGCAATTATATAGTATCTTTTCCTTTATTGTCCTTAAAATGACCCACACAGTACTTCAGGTACAGGGAATATGAGTTTTCAATGATGCTATTGGGGCATGAAGTTACACAAGAAGAGACTAATGTGCCGCTCGGGCAGGCTCTGCCCTTGAAGAATGAGTGACGCAAACTTGAGGCTTGTCTTTTGGGGTTCAGGCCTTCTGCTAACGTTGGGCTCCAGGTGGAAAAGAAAGAAATGGAAGGAAGAGAGCTGGCAAGTTCAGAGGCAGCCAAAGCCTTTGCAAAGGCAAGTTCGCGGCTGTTTTCCATTCTTGCCACGGCAGCTTGGAGCTGGCTTCAGTTCAAAATTTCTAGGCATCGGAGGAGGTCTTCCTTAAACAAATCTGTTAACATTTTCATTTTCTGGAGAACACAGCGCTGCATAGATGTAAATCTATCCGTTCATATTTCTGCCTGAGGTTGCTCCATCTCCCCAGCTCCCTGGGCCTTCCATCTCTTGGTGGAAGGTCTGGCCTCAGTGGCTCTGCTTGACTTCTGTTGCCCGGGTGTGTTTGTTCTTGGTCCCTTTGCTGGTGACAACCTCTCTGTGCCGGCTGTGTGCTTTCTTCCTGGTGCAGCTATGGAACTAGGTGTTCTCAGGGTTAGCACGTGATGGTCTCTGCCTGCCCTGTGCTGGTTCTCTCTCCCTTTCTCTGTGTCCCCGGCCACTCCTGTCTCTAAGCCTATACTGTGCCAGGTTCACACTGTTACCTTTTCACATGGTACTGGGGCCTCAATGCTGGTGTCCCTAGGCCAACTGTGTCCAATGGGATAGGAGTTCACAAATGAAGTTGGTATCACAGTGGAGAGAACCGTTCTTTCTTTTGTATGTCCACTCAGATTCCACACGGTCACACTGTTGTCCTGCTTCTTCCTCCACATGCGAGCCATCAGAGCCAGAATGACAGTCACCCAGACCCAACCTCGAGTCCTTTGGGTGGTGCCCGGCCAGGTCTGCTCTGATGGGTCAGAGGTCCTTCGCGATTGCTGAGTGCCATGTTGTATTGGAGGTGCATAGTTTGAATGGCCCTCTAGCATGGGGACAGGACTAATACTGTCACACAAGTTCCATATTTCACAGTGTTGCTTATTTTTACTCATTTTGCATCTGCTTACTTGAGCTAGTAAGGATTGGGAGATGGGTGTGGAAATCTCTCCCTATTGCTGCTTTTTCCATCTTATCAGTTTTATATCTTCTCCCTGCCGTATATATATACACACACACTTAAAAGGTTTGAAGCTAATAGTAGGTATATTTAGAGTTAGAATGATACCTTTATTGAGAGATACCTTCATGTGGTTTCTCTATTCTTAATTTTTTTTTTTTTTAACCTGGATTGAACTCAGGGTTGCTCTGCCATTGAGCTGTATCCCAGACCTTTTTATTTTTAATTTTGTGACAGGGTCTTGCTAAATTGCTAAGGCTGGCTTCATCTTGTGATCCTCCTGCCTCAGCCTCCCAAGTGACTGGGATCACAGGCATAAGCCACTGCTTCTAGCAATTATATAGTATCTTTATGCTTAATGACACCTTTTTTTTTTTTAAAGTATTTTGTCTCAGTGCGATTGTTTTATAGTAGAATTAAAAACTATGACAATGTTGGTCTTGGGCAAGTATCGCCCATTTAAAATTTTATGATTATTGAATTGTTTTCCCCAACTGCCAAATTTCTATTTGTCCTATTTATTCTATGCTACTTTTTCTTTCTGGTCTTATTCCCTTTTTATGTATTGAATTAGATTTTTTTGGTACTTTTCAAAAATTTTGTTCTTTCCATTTTATAGGATTTGAATTTATGTAGGCAATTTTCATTCTTTATCGTTACCCTTAAATTTTTATTACATGTATTTAAGCAAAATCTGAAACCTAATAATATCCTAACCTTTCTCATAAAGGTCATTAGAAAAATTTCAGATTGCCCTTTTAACTTGTCTAGTATTTTAGTTTTGTCTTAAAAAAATTCCCAGATAGAAGACATTATTATTATTTTACACTTTGTGTCAATACTTGTGCACATTTACATTTTATTTGCTTGATCCTTTTTGGCATGTTGGAGTTATTTTTCTTTCTTCCTGAAATGCACCCTTTGTAAATAGCTTCATAGAAGATCTGATGGCAGTAGGCTCTCTGACAGTCTTTTTACTTAAAAATGTTTCAGTTTTCAATCTTTAAAATAATTTTGAGTGATACAAAAAAAATCATTGATGGAGTTGTTCAGATTTGGGAGAAATAGTTTCAATTATCTATTAAAACCTTCTGTAGTCTCCCTATGTCCAAAACAGTTATACTCTTGGCCCTTGTATAAAATTATTCCTTTGGTTAAACAAATCCAAGTGTGAAATATGACCCAAAGCAGAGTCATTGGTCCTTCTCCTTGCAAAGTCAGTGCTTGCAAAGCAAGTTTAATAATGTGAAATCACAACTTTTACTTTTTAAATGTTCTTAAGAATTCAGATTGCATTTTCTTAAAACATAAAGAATATATTTAAAAAATGTTAAGACATTTCCTCTTTCATGAATGATATCCTCCTAGGCACAGAGACCTACATCAGAGGTCCCCAAGACCATCCTCAGGTTTGATCATTCTCTAGGAGGTCTTGCTGTTTCCATTCTTATCTCCCAGCAAAGTCAAACAGCCCACCCACCCTCTTCCCTTGCCATATTAGGAGTCAGAACATAGGACAGAAGGCATGGGGGCATGATAAATGGATGCTCCAAGAGAATCAGGAATAAGTGTGTGTGTGTGTGGGGGGGGGGGGACCACAAAAGAAGGAGTAGATGACAGACTGACATTCATATTATATTTTATATAATTGTGGAAATTTGACATATAATAGGTTATATGTCAATGGGATAGGAGTTTATTATGTGAAAAGATACCAAGCAAAGCCAGCAAACAGAAATGCCTGCAACAGGCTCAGGAGAAGCAATGCCGCAAGCTTCCAGGGTCCTCTCCCAGCTGAGTCTCATGCAATGCACTTAATTCCCCCAGGAACACGTTGTGACAACACATGTCAAATGCTGCCAACTAGCGAAGCTTGTTAGAGACTCAGTGCCCAGGTTTTTTCCTGAGAATTTATTAGCAAATTCTAGACGCCCATAAGGAAAGCAGGTGTTTGTCTGTTTGTACAAACTGCTTAGACTCAGTGAGTCACTCTTATTGGTTAATGGTGGAGAAAACCCTCCCCAAATTCAAGTTCTCAAACATCAGCCAGGGCCCAGTGTTGTAAGTAGGCCTTTCAAATGATGCCATGTAAGACTGCTGAATTAACTCTCTCCTGTGTAGGGCCCATAAGGAACTCATGATAGAATGACAATTTTGGAAGCCAAATTCTACTCTCAGATCCTCTAGTTTGAGTATAAACTGCAACACTGGATGGATCAACAGAGAGCCAGAGAGGGTGGGTTCAAGAGCTCTTAAGGCAGAGGATGGAGACAGGAGCCATTGACCCACAGGATGGCAAAAGGTGAGGGGAGAGGGTGGGCTGTTCGACTTTGCCAGGAAACAGATTTGTTAGAAAGAGCTAGCAGTCTTAAAACGAGTGGCCTCCTGTAACCAGAGAGATGTATGCCTATAAATAAGCTTAACATTTTAGAAAGGTTAGCTCCTTGTTGGGAGGTGGGCTGTCTGGTGTGCTGTAGGGTACTTCCCAGCATTCCTGGGTCTTTCCCACTAGGTGCCAGAAGCTTGCTCTTCTAGTATGACAGTCCACAGTATCTCCAGACATTGACTGCTGCCAAATGTCCTCTGGGGCCAGTAGTTGAGAACCCCTTTATTAACATGTAGGATTTAAAACAAATATGTTTATAAGGATCTTAGCTTTATATGTCTCAATGGGTTATTAGCATCTCAAATTCACAATAGTTTTCTATTTAAAAAGCTCTTTCATGTGATGCCAGCCACAACCTCCTGAGAGTGAGGATAGTTCTACCCTCATATCAATGAAGGTGGTGAGACACAGAGGTGAAGTCACTTCACAGCAGAACAAAGAGAAAGCAGTGTTAGTAATAATAATCCTGTTATTATGAATGGTGGAAATTTTGTTGAATATGCACTCCACCCAGTCATTGTTTGAAATGATTTATGTGTTTTCATTTTGCAACAAGTCTAGGTGCTATCATTTTGTTTATATGAGGAAACCTAGGCCCGAAAGGTTAAGAAAACTACCAAAGAACACACAGCTGGTAGGTGGAAGGGGCAGGTCTAAACCCAGGCATGTGGCTTCTCTTATATTCTCATGAGCACTGAACTCTGGGTAAAAAGTGAGCATTTCTAGGTTCTCACTCTTCTTCCTCATATTCTTTCTCATTACCGACCAGGGAGGTTACCTTTGCTTATTCTCTACACCCTGAACAGCTCTGGTCTAGTGGATTGCATTTAACTTTTCCTATATTTTTATCCACCAGGTCTAACAGAGAGAGCAATTTTGAGCTAGATGAGATGGTGTACACCTATAGTCCCAGTTACTTGGGAGACTGAGGCCGGAGAATTGTTGGAACCCAGGAGTTTAGGTCTAGCCTGGGCAACATAGTGAGACACTATGTCATAATTAAAAAAAAAAAAAAAATTGAAGTCCTCTTTCTGTGACCTCACTTTGGTACATCCGATGTAGCCTTCTGTTATTATCTTGATTCTTTCTTTCATTGTGTTTACAATGGCATTTCACTGAAATATGAACCTGTTGCAGCCGTCGGCCCAGTCTTGAGACACACACTCATGGCATTCCTGTGTTCTTCAGCTAAGGGGCTTCTGTTTAGATGTCTAGACATTTCACGAGCACTGGCTGTGGCTCAGTGGTGCCGTGCTCACCTCGCCTGCACAAGGTTCGATCCCCAGCACCTTGAAAAACAAAAGACCTTTCACATTATTCTCCAGTTCTCCCAGCCAGCTCCTAATCCTAATGTCAAATTTCCACAACTGTATTTTTATCTTCCAGGAAATTTATGAATGTGTCAGTCTATCATCCATTCCTTCTTTTGTGGTCCGCCCCCCACTTATTCCTGGTTCTCTCAGAGCATCCGTTTATCATCCCCCCATGCCTTCTATCCCATGTTCTGACTCCTACTATGGCAAAAGGAAACATGTCACCCTTCCTCTGGGCGTGGTAAAGAAGTCCTTCTCTTTCCTTGAGACTTCGAGATATTCATTGTCAGGAGATCTTTTCACAACCGTTGAAATGCAGCATGTGGAAGGAGCTAGAATTAATTACATGGTACCACCAATTAGTTTGAAAATGCTTTGCTTCTTTGTTCCTGTGTTTTCATGGGGAACCCCTGGCCCCTCAGTTTATTTCTGGTTTTGCAGGCGTGTCGGGGTGGTGGTGGGCGTTGGGACTCTGACATCAGAGGAGAATGTTGTTGGACTAGTTTAGATGGCCATTACTACATAGATGTGATGTTGCAAAATCCACTGTTTGACAGGATTTTCAGATGAGTTTGGCAGAATTAATTAGGCTTCTCCAGATATTGTAATTATTATTTTTATATAATGAAGTCCATGCTGCATCTCTGTAATTACACTTCTTCTTCTGAGCCCTGTGGTCCCCACTCCTGAGGCTGTTCCACTTTTTCTTGACAGGCATTTGATTTTTAGAGACCTTGTTCTCTTGAATTTTGTTAGCTCTGAATATAACTTGGATCTCCCAAAGTCACAGGTTTTAAATTATTTTAGTTCTCACTATTCCTTGTAGTTTTTGATACGAATGGCTTCTTTTCTTCATCTGTTATTTTGACTATAATACTAAATTGAACTTTTCCTCCTACATCAAACTTGTGGATAAGGTTATCCTGGTGTGTATCTTTAGAGAAAAGTTCTGTTGTATGTAGCTGAATTACGATTACAAAATCATTACATTTTAGGTTTGAAAGAGCTGTTGGAAAATGTGCAAAGCACTGACACCTTGTTATGGTTCTGGATAAAATTGCAAGTTTGCATAGCTTGTTAATAAGTTCATTGCTTTGCTCGTCAGGTCAATTGACCACGTCATATAAAAAATTACAGAAATTAAAATTTTTAGAACTTCCTTTTCAAAGAGACTTGTTGTAGGATGCCTGTATCAACCATTATAAAAGTGATGTTTTATTTATGTGCATGTGTTTTGTAAATCCAAATCCATCACACTTTCTCATTGTAAGGTACAATGGTGAGAATAATTATATAACTTTTATGAAATGATACTTCATAATTAGAGGTATGGGTGGCAAGTGATATTTCATTAGTATCCAAATAGAAGGTCAGTTTTGCCCCATGGAGAGGAAATTCAAGTATACACAGTAAAGCACTTGAAAATTGTACCCTCATCCCCAGCAGTTCACCTTTCAAAAAATCTGAGTATGCTCTTTAAAAGTTAAACAGAATTTTTAATTAAACATAAATGGCAGGAGAAGGTTGACTTTCAAATGAGTTAGCCTGTAAGATAGTGTAATAGGGTTTGAATAGGCTAAGGTTCTGCAATGCATTTGGGAATGAATTTAATTATAGTTTTAAAAATAGTCGAAATATATACATACAAATTTTGAATGAAACATCATGTAACCCTAAAGATCTCTGTGGAATTTTATTCCATAGAATATATTTTGAAAAATAAAACAAATCATGTTGAATTGTTATTGTAGCTTTTAAAGGATATGTAGTTGTTACATTTTGAAGTTCAGTGAAGTTCAAGTTTCAAGCTGTCTGTCCAGCTTCACCTGTCTACTCTCTGGAGCACAGTTTGGAAGTAGACATCAGAAGGGTGTAGCCTCAAAGTCAGAGATAAAGTCTCTGACTTCAGGGGGAGGAGAGGTAGAGCCCTTACCTACAATGGCTCACTCACTTGAATTGATAACTCTCAAGGTTT
Source organism: Sciurus vulgaris (assembly GCF_902686455.1). Taxonomy (NCBI): domain Eukaryota; kingdom Metazoa; phylum Chordata; class Mammalia; order Rodentia; family Sciuridae; genus Sciurus; species Sciurus vulgaris. The sequence continues at coordinate 25,343,938 of NC_136473.1, forward strand.
AAACCAACTGAGCTATCCAGTTTCTTAGTCTGAGATAGAAAAAGAAAATGTCAAGAGAAGATCATACAGTACTGAGTGCTGTGTGTGAGAAATGATCTCTTGATGGTCCAGTGGATATAAAAACACAGTGATCTTACACAACTTAGGTTGTCCCACCAAACTTTGAAAGTACCACTGCCATATATCATAATCTGAAATGATCTACCAAGATGGCTCCAAATTATCATGAAAAAATATAAATTGGGTTTGTATATACTCTAAGAAGGCAAGAAAATGATGTAAAGATTTTGAAGGATGTTAATTAAAATAGGATGAGTCCAACAGTTACAGAATTAACTTCGAGTTACAATGAACATTGACTTCTATGGGGCACTAAGGTTTGGGGGAAACACTGGGGATGGAACTCAGGAACATTTGACCACTGAGCCACATCCCCAGCCCTATTTTGTATTTTATTTAGAGACAGGGTCTCACTGAGTTGCTTAGCACCTCGCCATTGCTGAGGTTAGCTTTGAACTCATGATCCTCCTGTCTCAGCCTCCCGATCTGCTGGGATTACCGGTGTGCGCCACAGTGCCTGGCTTAAATTCTTGAAGGATGGTGGAAAATGAGACATGAGTGTACATTTTCCGAGTATGCGTGTGACTCTACAGGGCTATGGAATAGTTGATCTTTATTTCACAAGGGCTAATGTACATCGAGTAGGTTTTATAGAGTTTATTCATGTCAAGATCAGCCTTCTCATGAGAAGCCAGGACAGGGCTGCCAAAAAGAACCTCCTACAAGGAGAGCAAAGTCTGAAATCATGACGTGTGGAAAATGTTTGAGGAACGTAGGAAGAGACAAAGGTGGACATCAGTGAGGAGAAGGACTGGGGGAAGGAAATGTGAGGGATGTCCTTTGGGAAGCAGGGCTGAGCTCCATAGCTTTGGTGATGATGGAGCCCTTTCAGGTCCCTTTAGTGCCAGCTGGGCATGGGAAGGCATGATGGGAGAGGGCTGCGGCATGGGACGGTGTCAGGTCTTCATCTGCACTTAGGGAGGAAATGCTGTCTCTTTACCACCATGAGGTCAGCTCATGGGAGGCAGCTCTTTATTTTATTTTCTTATTTATTACAGACTGCATTTTGATTCATTGTACACAAATGGGATGCAACTTTTTGTTTCTATGGTTGTGCACGATGTAGATTCATGTAATCATACATGTACACAGGGTAATGATGTTTGTCTCAGTCCACCATCGTTCATACCCCCATGCCCCCCTCATTTCCCACTACATAATCTAAAGTTCCTCCATTCTTTTCTCATTCCCATCCCCCACCCCCTGTTATGTATCATCTCCATTTATCAGGGAAAACATTCTGCCTTTCGTTTTTTGGGATTGAGTTATTTCACTTAGCATGATATTCTCCAGTTCCATCTATTTACTTGCAAATGTCAAAATTTTATTCTTCTTTATGGCTGAATAATATTCCATTGTGCATATACACTTGTACACTGGTGGAGTTGCAAATTGGTCCAGCCATTCTGGAAAGCAGTATGGAGATTCCTCTGAATGGACCCACCTTTTGACCCAGTTATCCCACTCCTTGGTTTATACCCAAAGGACTTAAAATCAGCATATTACAGTGATGCAGTCACATCAATGTTTATAGCAGCTCAATTCACAATAGCTGGATTGTGGAACGAACCTAGACGCCCTTCAACAGATGAATGGGCGGCAGCTCTTATTATGCATATGTCACACACTGCTGCTGTACTGTGTCCCACCGTGGGCTCTCAGACTCTAACTGATTATTATCTTTTCCTTCTCTCCTTCCCTCCATTTCTTCTGTCTGTAAATATTTACTTGTTTCTTATTTAAGTATTTCATTTATATATAAATTTTTAATGGACACAGTAATTGTACATATTTATGGGACACAGCATGATCTTTCAGAACATGTGTATGAGATGTAATTATCCATTTAGAGTCATTTGTGTGTCATTTCTTTGTGTTGGGACCATACCAAATTCTCTCTACAACTGGGCATGGTGGCACATACCTATAATGCCAGAAGCTCTGGAGGAGCTCACAGGTTCAAAGCCAGTCTCAGTAACTTAGCGAGACCCTAAACAACTCATTGAGACCCTGATTCAAAATAAAAAGTGAAAAAAAAAAAAGAAAAAAAAGGACTGGGATGTGGTTCAGTGGTTAAGTGACCCTGGGTTCAATCTACCAAAAAAAAAAAAAAAACCCAAAAAACAAAACAAAACAAAAAAAACCCCAATTTCTCTCTACAGCCTATTTTGAAATACTCAATTAAGTAGTCAACCATATTTATCCTACCGTGCTGTGGAACATTGGCAGTTATTCCTCCTGTCCGACTGCACCCCTGAACCCATTGTCTATCCCCTTTCCATCTGTCCCTTCCTGACGCAAACATTTATTGAGGTCATATTGTGAGTCAGACCCTGGTAGGACTGGAGATACAGGCAAGACTGTGTTCTGACAAGGGACAAGATAGCCTGTTCTTGCTGCCGTAGAACTTTCATTGTACTGTGAGTCAGAGAGACATGCCTATCAGAAAATACCAATGAGTATGGTAAGTATTATAACAGAGGAAGTCAAGTACCTCCAGTGTCCATTCCTAACCCAAATTTGGGAGGCCAGGAAAGCTTCCTGGACAGGGAGACATTTAAGGCAAGACAGGAAAGATAAACACAGTTATTAAAGGACATGGCGTGGAAGAGGGGTGGGTGTTCTAGGCAAGGGCAATAGCTTTGCAGGAGAGATGGGGAAGAGGGATAAACTTCAGGGAGCCATGTGGTTGCCTGTGGTGAGAGAAGGGAGTGTGAGTGAGCAGTCTGCAGAGGCCTGGACCTGGGGACCCTGGAAGACAGAGGCTGGACTTTATTCTCAGATCTGTGGGAAGCCTCTGAAAGATTTCACTGGGAGAGCAGTGTGACCAGATGTACATTTTGGAAGATTTGCTTTGACAACTTAGATCAGAAGGGAAAGACTGGCGAGCATTATAGTTACCTAGAAGATAAATGTGGCCCAGAATAAGAAATTGTCATGGAAACATGGACATGTGTGTGCATGTACATGTGTGTGTGCACTTTTAAAATTTATTTAGATGTATTTAGCAGACAGAGTTTGTGATTGATTGATTGGATGTGTGAGGAGTCAAGGTTACTCCCAGGTGTCTGGAAGAGAAGGAAAAGGAGGGAGAAGCCAAGCAGGTGGTGATATGGAAACTGAGAAAGAGGACACTGCAAGATGAAAGGAAGACCACGCAAAAGGAGGACTAAGAGATGTTTTCTAGAAGGGTGCACAGGAAGTCATTAGGACTCTGGGGAAAGAAACTTCTGGAAACAAGCTTGAAGACCAAGAGTTGAGGAGGGAGTTGAAGAGGCAATGAGCAAGGACAGTGAAGTTTGCCTCTTCTTATAGAAGTTTGGCTTAAGGATAGAATGACAATATACGTGCTGGCCTGGTGGGTGGGTGAAGGGAAGGGATAATAAAAGTGAGGAGAGCTTTGAGCTTTGAATGCTCTTGGAAGTAGCTAACACAATAGAGAAGCTGAAGTTAAAGTTTTGGGAGAGAGTGGGGAAGGCCTTGTGATAGAGGGTTATGAGAACTGGTGAGATCCAGAATAATGACAGATGACCTTAACCAAGAGGACCAGTACCTCTTCCTCTGCGACAGAAGCAAGGGATGAAACAATTGGTGTTAAAGCATTGTTTTGTAGCACAGTTATTTTAACTATGTTCTTTTAAAAAATTTCTCCACAGACACTATCCAAAGCAGTCCTTCACCACAGTGGCGGATACACCTGAAAATCTTCGCCTGAAGCAGCAAAGTGAATTGCAGAGTCAGGTAATTTCTGGAAGCTCTATTTTTGTGCATATTGGTATTAAAGATTATTTGAAAGGCCACTCTTCTAAAATTTCTGTCATTGTATTATTCATGACAGTCACCAGCCAGCATTGTTCCTGGTCTTGGATCATCCTGATTTTGTTGGTTCTGTTATTCACTTGGGACTAGAGCAAATAAATGAGTTCTGGTCAGAGGAAGTGTTTTCCAACAATATTGATATATTTGGTCCCAAATATTTAAAAACATTTTATAAATAGCTTTTCCACACCGCATATGTAGGGAAAACACAAGGTGTTAACTTGACCCAATTGCAGTGCATGTGGGGCTAACACCCCGTCTGTGTATCTCACACCAGCTACTAGCTTTGTTTTCATCCTGTCACTTTATTCATATTTTTTTCATATGTCACATTGACAGCATGAACAAAGATTAGAACACCACAATTGGCTCCCACTCAACCATTTTGGATGCCAACTTGCCTTCAATATGGTGAAGCACATCGGCTAAGACTAGGGTTTAGAATGGCAGGGTTTCCCTACAGGGACACTCAATCTCTTCAAGAAACGCAGGGCACTCTTTTGAAGAAGTGACCTTGCCTGACAAGGTATGGGAAGATGGTAAATAGCTACATTTCAGCCCATTGGTCAATGGTGTAGTAAAACCACACCAAGGAGGGAAGAAGGAAGGCTGGGTGGTAGGCCCCCGTCAGCTGTTCATTAGTTGTGGCCTTGGGTCAGCTGCCCTGATTCTTTGTGCTTCTGTAAAGTGAAATAGTCTCTGTTGTCTACCTGCCTTGAGGTGGCTGCAGTATCAAATGGAGATAGTCAGGTGCGAAAGCATTTTGAAAAGTTAAAAAAAATATTTTGTGACTGGGGAGTCTGATCATGATGACGATGATGATGAAGAATTCCTGGTGTGAAGAAGAAAAAGCAGAATATGTGTAGAAAAAGGTGCCTAGCTAATAGGCTTTGAAAACATCAGCCTCAAGTTCCTCATGGGAATTGTCAGCTTGCTGTCACCAAGAATAAAATTATTTCCTTGGTGGCTTAATCACAGGGGAGATTGTGATTCCCTTTCTTACAGAAAATAGAACTCAAAGTAGAAGACTTGATTGGGAGCTGATGTTTGGTTTGTGTAAAATGCCAATTGTTGTGTACTAAGCCATTTGTTCTAAAAATTAAGGGCTGGCCAAAGAGAGATGCTGTTACAGAGAACAGCAAGGAGGTCCCTTCTTTATGCTCCTGGGAATACCACAACTTGGTTCCAGTCTGTGCAGATCCATGTGTCTTTCTTCCATATGCCAACTTAGCATTAATTAGAAAATTCTAGGTAAATACTTCAAACATAACCTGGTACTATGCAAAAGAATTTATAATTAGTTTATCCTCCCTTCACTCAGTGTATAGGACATGCAAAACAAAGAGGATTAACACCTGGAATGACTATGTTTAATTGACCATAAGATCTTGGAAAGGGAGGGATCTACGTGGACTAGGCTGGGTAGTGTTTCATGCTAGAGGTGGGGAATCCTTACATGTTCTCTCTTCCTTTATTTTTCTTTCTCTTTTTTCCCCACCCCTCCCTCTTTTTGAGAGGGTCATAAACACTACCAGCAGTTTATACATAGGGGTTAAATCCTCTCAAGCTTTGGGATCTATGTTAGGTACCAGGTTTTCATAATAGAATTATATCAATTAAAAGAGAAGAAACAAGGACACCAGATGTGGAGCCATGAAGGTTGAAGAGGAATTTGGTATAAACCCTGACTCCTTCCTTCTGAAGGCACCCTGCTCCTCTCAGGCTCATGAGTGGTTAGAGGTGCTTCAGCTCAGCTCAGAGGCATGTGCAGCTGGAAATGCAAAGAAAAGAGGAGGTCACTGTTTTCTGAAAGGTTGATTTCATTCTTCTCTATGTAGCAAGCATCAAGCTTTGCCAGGCAGCATATGCAGATAATTCTAGGCAGGTAGGACAAGAGGTAAGGGAGATACAGGTAAAGTGATATGAGATCACCAAGCAGTGGTCAGGTGAAGGCACTGGATTCTCTTTAAGATTTTGATCCAAGTGGATAAGTTAGCTCATGCCTTTAATCCCAACTGCTTGGGAGATGAGGCAAGAAGTTTGCAAGTTAGAGACTAGCCTGGGCAATGTAGTTAGACCCTGTCTCAAAATTAAAAAAAAAAATAAAAAGTAAAAAGTGCTGGGGATATAGCTCAGTGGTGGAGGGTTTGCAAGTATGCTTGAGGCCCTTGGTTTAATTCCTAGTACTACTGGGAAAAAATATATATATATTTTGCTCAAATGTGATCTTTAGAAAGAAAATGTAAACTTTATCAAGCAGGCAATGTGGAGAAATTCAGTTCAGTTCAAGAAACACAAATTGATTACCTACTATGCACAAGGAATTGTGTTGAACGTGGGGTATAAAGACATCATCAACGGCCTTTTTGTATGCCAGGCACATAATTTTTCATGTATTATTTCCTATTTTATCAACTCTCAAACAGCCCTATAAGATATTTATTACTATTCCTATATAGATAAAGAACTCAAAATTTAAAGACCTTAAATAATTTGCCCTTGCAAGCTTAGCTGGTAAGAACTTGAACTTGGAATAGAGCCTGGATCTGTGACCCTCTGGTGGTCTTAATAGTACCCTGGTCTTGCTGCCCAGAAAGAGCCTAGAAATGGAAATTTTTGCAATACAAGGGATGCTGCAGTATTTAAAGGTAGGATTGTGTACAAAGGGGAAGTGTGAAGAAATCGCTGGTGTATTTTTTTCTGGATGAGAGGTTACACTTCTATAAGAGTATTTCCATTTTTACAAAAGCATGGAAAGATATCTTTCCTAGTGGCAATGCTCAGTAATGGCACTCGATCTAATTTTAGCCCATTATATGATTTGATTCTGCAACAGATCATTTCCTTAGAGTTTTGATATCTTGAATTCTGAACAGCTCACCAATTTGGATGGAGAATTGACTATTCATCTTTTATATTCTTGTTTTGGGAATTTGTGATGCCACATGAAGCAAATTGGTTCATAGCTCCTAATCTTCAAAAAATCTTGAAATCTTTTAGAATTATTTGGTTAAAACTAGTACTTTTCTCTCAGTTCACTAGTTTACCAAATGAACAAATATGGTGGAAAAACAAATATTAATTTTCCATCCACTTTAGAATATTGTTTATAGTCACACATTGTTATCTCTTCCTTTACTTTTTCTTCCTTTTTTTCCCTTCCTTCCCTCTGAGAGGGTCATATACATTGCAAGCAGTTTATACCTATGCGGGGATTCATATTAGGTGCCAGAAGTTCTAGTAAAATAATATCAAATACTGAAGAATAAAGCAGCTTCCAGGAGTTCATTTTCCAGAACTGGTACCAGGCAGTAGCTTACAGGCCATTGTTTAGCTCCCAAACAACTGGTGGACATCCACTTGGCCAGCTCCTGACCACAGTGGATGTGGGCTACCCTGGAACTTGGCCTTCAAGAGGAAGAAAGGGCGGGGAATCCCTTTTATCATCACTTGCTCCCTTTTTATCAGACATCACAGGATGAACTACTTCAGAGAAGTAACATCAATGGTGTTTAGGAGCCCTGCTGGCCTGCATAACCCATTCAACAAGAAGCACAAGTGAAACTTCACTTCCAGTGGGATTAATAACATCAGAGTTCACCTATGAGGCATCAGGCTTTTATTGCTTTCTTTGGGACCAGCCTCCTCCTCCTCCTCCTTCTCCTCCTCCTCCTCCTCCTCCTCCTCCTCCTCCTCATCATCATCATCATCGTCATCATCATCATCATCATCTTATTATTATTATTATTATTATTCTTTTGTAGTTGGAAAGTGAGTCCTGAATTTCAAAGCCCTTACACATGGAACTTTTGGAATCCAAACTTTGTGTAATTTGGGGAATTCTTTGATTTTAAAAAGTCAAGCCAGATGAAAAATCCCTTACAGGAGAAATTTCCTTAGCTTGTTATTCTAACACACTGTCGTTGAAAGCATTTCTTTTTCCAGACTGCATGGCACACACTCTTGGAAGAGAAGGCTCAGATGCTTTGAGTACTCTAAGTCAGGAGTCTACACATTCCTTAAAGGCATGGAAATGGGAATTTCAAGTGGAAGCCCCTCAGCCAACCCAGAAAAGAGAACACCAGGGAGCTGTGGGACTGGCCCAGCGTGTGGGGGCCACACCCCTGCCTTCTCCACGTTACTCCTGCTTTCTCATCCCAGGGCTTTTGGAAACCCTGAGCCTCTGAGGGCACAGTTTTGAAAAATATTACTCAAAATGAAGATGAAATGTTAGCTGCTTCCCCACTTAGTTGTTTGTATGATTGGCTTAGCTGTTTGCAATCATGCTGAAAATAATAGGGATTGGGGATTCTCTGTGTTCTTAAATGGAGTGTGGGTAATTTATGAGTACTGATAAGATAAAAGATTGAAGATGATTACAGATAAGAAATGAAGCTGGAACCTTTGAGTCTTCAGGTTGCAATCTGTGTTGATTATTTTTTAACCTTGCAAGTTTCTGCAGAGGCATATAAAACATGGTTCACAGGAAATACGATTATGATAGTGGTAAGGGTGAGAGGGTACCATGATTTTTAAATATAAGGAACATGATTGTTAAATATCTTCATGGGAGGATTGGAGACACATGTTTAATATAAGCATTTGGAAGCTCAAAAATGAGGTCTTGTGGATGCTTGCTTTTCCGAACACAGCCTTAGCCCCTTTCTGTACCTCTTCATTCTATGTTCCATTTCCAGAGGGTTTCTACCTCAATTATCTGTCATCTAACCAGTAAGGTGTTAATTACTTGTAGCCTGTTGAGCGGCAGTTTTATTTTAAAGAGCATCCACTGAAGTCTGACTTCCTTCAAAGCAACAAATCCCTGACCGGGGAACTGTGGTTACTACCAGAAGATGACTGGTGCGCCATTTTGAATAGATTCATCTGTATGTTTCAAATCCCATTCCATGGTTCTCTACAATGTCAAAAGTTAGACCTAAATTCCTCTTGTCCCTGAACACTATGCCAAATCCTATGCCACTGGGGATACTGCAGTGAGAAAAACCAGATGAGGTTTTCTCCTTAGGGGGCTTATGATCTAGTGGGAAAGAGGGTGATAGTAAAATAATAACCAAAATAGGTTAAATGGTAGGGCTGGGGTGTAGCTCAGTGGTAGAGCACTTGCCTGGCATGGATAAGCTTCTGAGTTTGAGCCCCTATAATGGGGGGAGAGGTGGGGAAGGAAATAGTAACACTGATAAGACCTGCAGAAAGAGTTGAGTGTATCTTAATTATGTTTTAACTAAGTATTTTCTGAGAGTTGGAGACCTGGTGCCTTTCTGCAGATGGACACATCAAGGCCTTTCCGAGCGCTCTGCTGCATCCTGTCCAGCTGCAGACCCCATTTCTAAATGCAGATGCATCTTGCCCTCCGCTTCCTCATCTTGACTGGTTCTGCTCTTTGTTGGATCCTCTTACTATCCCTTATCTCATTGAACCACTTCAGACTTCTAAACAGGAAGACAGTCTCTTCACAAAGTTTTTGTTGGTAGTTCTTATGTCTTGGACAAGCAACCATTCATAGTTACCTTTTAATTTTCTCTTTCTTTTGAATTTAATTTTGGCAGCATAATACATCACATCTTAAAAAAATTTTTTTAACCATTTCTTGCTGTCTTTGGATCCCATGGCAATGAGATTCTTGTATATCTGGAGGTAAAAGTTCATGGGGAGAATCTTCAGCATGCTTCTCTTCAAGGTTTTGAGGCAGTGAAAATGATGAGGGATTATGTTTCACATGGAGGAAGGGATGAATGTGAATAAGAACTTCAAAGGAGAAATATGAATTCACTCAGTGTGGTGCATGCTGAGCAGATGTTAACTCTAACCCCCATAATTTCCCATAAGTCAGATTTCTTTTTTCTGTTTTACTCCTGGATAAGATGATGTAAGAGACAAAAATGTCAATAGTGGGAGTCAGGGAGACAGCCAAGATGTTTTGACTTGCTGTGTCATGACTGGGTTTTGCAGCCTTTAATCACAGGGGCTTGGAGTTCTCCTCTTTACCCTCCTGAAGAGACCCATATCCTTTCCATGTGTTTCCCAAGTCCCAACAAAGTTGGTCCCTTGATGCCCTCCTGGCTCACCCTACTTCCCTTTCCACCATCCCTGCAGCTCATGGCGAAGGGTGTGGATGGGTATTTGCTGCTATTGAGTAGACTGGAATCAGATAACTGGCCCTGGAATTAGGAATTTGAATACCCAGGTGTTCCTCCATATATGTGGGGTCTGCATCCGTGAATTCAACCTCCTAGAGATAGAAAATGGTGTCTGTATTGAACACGTACTGGCTTTTTTCCCCCTCTCTTGTCACTTTTCCCTAAGCAACATAGTATAACTACTATTTACATGGCATCTGCATTGTATTAGCTATTATAAATAACCTAGAGATGATTTAAAGTATATGGGAGGATATGTTTAGTCACATGCAAATAGTATATCATTTTGTATCATGGACTTGGGCACTTGCTGATTTTTGTATCCATGGAAGTTGGGGGTGGTGCTGGACTCAATCCCCCGTGAATACTGAGGGATGACTGTAGGGTCTATCCATTTCATGACTCTGGGGTCATGCCCATAACAGCCGTGATGAGAAATTTTTAAAAAATTCTAAATCAAATGTTTTTTTTTTTTTTTTTCTCCTTTATCTCCTGTAAATCATATTCTGCCATACCACCTTACTCATGGTCCTGGATAAAGGAACTGAGTGAGCACCACTTTGGAAAGGTGGGAATATGGCCCCCTTTGAAAGGGAATACCTACCCCATAACTCCATCTGTTGGCTATGATAGGTTGTGGGAAGAAGGCAAAATAACAGAGACTGAATCAAGACCACCCCTCTCTGCTGGCTGAAGTATTAAAGAGGGAAGATGGGGGAGACTGTTAGATGGAAGAAAAAGTCAAAAGCAGAGAAGAGCACCCAGAAGATACAGTCCTAACCTCCTGCCACCTCAGTGACAGACTTAACTCTCCACATGGGGGGCAGGGTCAGAAACTGAGTTGCGTTTTTTAAATCTCATGTGGCATGGAAAGGGGACAGAAGCTCTTGGGTACCTTGTGGAGGGATGCCATGGATGCTCACTGGAAAGCTCCCAGAGGCTTTGCCACTGTAGGAACAATGTGTCCAGGTAGCCAGGAGTAGGTTGTGCAGGCCTGAGTTAGTTGGATAGACCTTAGAGAACAGCAAGGAGGGACGGAATCTTCAGGGAATACCACAAAGGCTCTTGTTCAGCCCAAAAATACACAATGAGGTCAGCAGCCACAGTCTTACAGTGTCGGACACCAACAGGGTGTCTAGTGACTGAGAGGACAGATGCCACTGAAGCCACAGGAGACTTCCCACCTCCCTCTGAGACCACCAGAACCCTCCCTGCTCACTCACATTTAGATGCCAATTTGGAGAGGAGATGGGAAACAGGAAAATCTGAATTTACCAAGGTTGTTTGAATTATTGACTGGACTGAGCATAATGGATGGAACTATATTAAGTTCCTCCCACCTCAGCATGGCGGGGACTCGTGAGGAATCACAAGCAGCTATAAGAAATACTCTTTATTTCTATTTTGTATTTCAATGCATTGTAGGTAAATTGCTAACCTGTCATCCACACTTTGATTTTATTTGGTAAAATATAGCACTCAACCAGTCATCAGGAGATCTGGGTTTTCTTCCTGTCCTCTTCTACTAAGTGCCACTGATCCTTTTCAGGGCACAAAATGATGGGTTATACTAGGTAATCCCTAAAATTCCTCCCACTTGTAATGATCTCTGATTTCTGTACAAAAATGTTCTGCATAGCATCTTAAGTTAGTAATAAAAGAACTCGAGGAAAAGAAACCATTATTCTTTTCTGCCAAAATAGTAATAATCAGACCTGTGATTCCATTTGACCATTCCCTTAAAAGCTCTCTCTCTGGACTGGTCCTGGGTCTTGGCTGAAGGTCATGACTGGATGATCACTTAGATCCAGTGAAGTTGACAGACAAGTCAGTTTTACTTTGAAAGATGTGTCTAATTTTGTACAACACATGCTTAAAATCAACACAGGATGGAAGAAAATAATGTCCATTCACTGAGAACAACTAGTTCCATCTTCAGTCTGGAGTTAAGAGATCAAGCTGTTCTTCCCTGTGTCCCACATCTGTTGGTGCTGAGCACTGTTTTATAGAGGAACCACTAATGATCACGCAGTAATACAACTTTGTCCCATCACCACCCGAGTGAGTGGTGAAAACACAAGAGATCACAAACCCTTTGAAAAACAGTTTTGGGCAAAAATGTATTTCTAAATATTCATGTAAATTTTTTAATGCAGTGTGAACAGTGAGTAGTTTTACTTATCTGTTGTTAAACTTCCATAACTTATATTCAAGGTCATGTGTGACATGGTATATGACCTTCCAAATTCTTCAGAAGATTTTTTTTGAATTTCCTATGTGGCAGTCACCAGAATAACTGTACTCTTGGTATGCTTCAGCAAATTCCCACGTATTTTAGTTTATTTACTTTATGGGTTCATAATTTTAAGCTTTTTCTTGAATGGTTTTGATTTCGAGGGTGCTTTTGAACTTTACATGTTGGTCTTACAGGACTGGGGGTGTAACTCAGTGGTAGAGCATGCACTTAGCAAGCATGAGGCCCTGGATTTGGTTCTTAGTACCATCAAGACAATAGAAAAGGTTGGTTTCTTCTCTCTATAATACTTCAGTTTGTTCTTTTGCAGCCCCATTTCCATTTTGTTTTGGGTACCAGGGATTGAACTTAGGAGCACTAAAACTACTGCGCCACATCATCAGCCCTTTTTTGCATTTTATTTAGAGACTTTTCATTTAGCACCTCGCTTTTGCTGAGGCTGGCTTTGAACTCAAGATCCTCCTGCCTCAGCCTACCGAGCCGCTGGCATTACAGGTGTGCGCCACCATGCCTGGCTCCCATTTCCCTTTTTAGGAACAATTTGTTTTGCTGAGTCTGACATTGAGTTGATTCCGTGGACCCAAACAGCAGCTCAAAGACATAGAGAAAATAATCTAAAGCAATCATACTTTATTAAATTAGTAGGTGCATGAGGGAACTGAGTATTTCTTAATACTCTTAATTAGTTAAGAGAATAATTAACTAAGGTTGATTAAGGAGAGTCTGAAACATGACCTCTCCTTTTTCTGCTGGTCGATACTGCAAAGAGTGAAGATGAGAGAGGTGTATTAGACAGATGGAGGAAGAAGACCAAAGTAGTTGTCTGGACTACTCACCCCATCCCACCTCAGTGACAGACTTGGACACCGCACAGCATGGTGGGCAGGGTGGAACAATTCAGATCATGATGCTGAGTCGTATTTCCCAGCATCGTGGTCTCTCATGTGGTGTGGAAGATAGTTGAAGGTCCCATGTTCTTTGTGGGATGCCAAGGATGCTTTCTGGGGAGCTCCCAGGAACTACCCTTAATTTCCTTTTTTTTTTTTTTTTTTTTATTGTAAACAAATGGGATACATGTTGTTTCTCTGTTTGTACATGGCGTAAAGGCATACCATTTGTGTAATCATAAATTTACATAGAGCAATGTTGTTTGATTCATTCTGTTATTTTTTCCCTTCCCCCCACCCCTCCCACCCCTCTTTACCCTCTATACAGTAGTTCCTTCCTCCATACTTGCCCCCCTCCCTAACCCTAACTCTAACCCTTCCCTCCCCCCCATTATGTGTCAACCTCCACTTATTAGCGATATCATTCGTCCTTTGGCTTTTTGAGATTGGCTTATCTCACTTAGCATGATATTCTCCAATTTCATCCATTTGCCTGCAAATGTCATAATTTTATCATTCTTTATGGCTGAGTAATATTCCATAGTATATATATACCACAGTTTCTTTATCCACTCATCAATTGAAGGGCATCTAGGTTGGTTCCACAGTCTGGCTATTGTGAATTGAGCAGCTATGAACATTGATGTGGCTGTATTTCTGTAGTATGCAGATTTTAAGTCCTTTGGGTATAGGCCAAGGAGTGGGATAGCTGGGTCAAATGGTGGTTCCATTCCAAGTTTTCTAAGGAATCTCCACACTGCTTTCCATAGTGGCTGCACTAATTTGCAGCCCCACCAGCAGTGTATGAGTGTACCTTTCTCCCCACATCCTCGCCAACACCTGTTGTTGCTCGTATTCTTGATAATCGCCATTCTAATTGGGGTGAGATGGAATCTTAGGGTGGTTTTGATTTACATTTCTCTTATTACTAGAGATGTTGAACATTTTTCCATATGTTTGTTGATTGCTTGTAGATCTTCTTCTGTGAAGTGTCTATTCATTTCCTTAGCCCATTTGTTGACTGGACTGTTTGAATTCTTGGAGTAGAGTTTTTTGAGTTCTTTATAGATTCTGGAGATTAGTGCTCTATCTGAAGTATGATTGGCAAAGATATTCTCCCACTCTGTAGGCTCTTTCTTCGCGTTGCTGATAGTTTCCTTTGCTGAGAGAAAGCTTTTTAGTTTGAATCTATCCCAGTGGTTGATTCTAGCTTTTATTTCTTGTGCTATGGGAGTCCTGTTAAGGAAGTCTGGTCCTAGACCAACAAGGTGAAGATTTGGACCTACTTTTTCTTCTATAATCTGCAGGGTCTCTGGTCTGATTCCGAGGTCCTTAATCCATTTTGAGTTTAGTTTCGTGCATGGTGAGAGATATGGGTTTAGTTTCATTCTGTTGCATATGGATTTCCAATTCTCCCAGCACCATTTGTTGAAGAGGCTATCTTTTCTCCATTGCATATTTCTTCGAAAAAATATACAAAATTGATAAACCTTTAGCCACACTAACAAAGAGAAGACGAGAGAAAACCCAAATCACTAAAATTCGGAATGAACAAGGAAATATCACAACAGACAGGATGGAAATACAAAACATAATTAGAAGCTATTTTGAAAATCTATACTCCAACAAAATAGAAAATTTCGAAGACATCAACAGGTTTCTAGAGACATATGAATTGCCTAAACTGAATGAGGAGGACATAAACAATTTAAATAGACCAATTTCAAGTACTGAAATAGAAGAAGTCATCAAAAGCCTACCAACAAAGAAAAGTCCGGGACCAGATGGATTCTCAGCCGAGTTCTACAAAACCTTTAAGGAAGAGCTCATTCCAATACTTCTCAAAGTATTCCATAAAATAGAAGAGGAGGGAACCCTCCCAAACTCATTAATTTCCTTAACTATTTTTAGAATGCAGGATGCCGCTCTGAAACCTCTGCTTCATGATGGCCTCAGGCCACAAAGCTGAACTTGAAGAATGGTTGGTTCTGGATTCCGAAAAGGCACACAGTGTGCTTTGGGGTACTGAATGTTTTGACTCTTATAAAGTGCATATGTGAATGGGCTGATTATTATTTTTTATCAGAACTTATCTGGCCTAGTTATCATTTCACTTTTCCTTAGAACTTTGTTTAGAACTTCCACCCAATTTCAGAAAGACCTTTCAACTGGAATTCTGCAGGGGCCTGGTAAAGGGTGAAAACCTGTTCAAGAAATTCCACAGGGAAAAGATGTCTATGGTAGCTTCATTCTTTAGAAACATTTCCATTCAGAATAATCATTGCATTGTATTCTTGAAACAGGACCTCTATGTGGGCTTCCAAAACTATTGCCTGTACCTTTTTAATGGTTTTTTTTGGCTTTACAAAATGTTTAAACAGAGCAGTTAGAATTTCCCTTCTCACCTCTCAGTTGTCTTCTGGTGAAGAGTCAGGATGATGGCAAATTAGAATGAAAGTGACACTTATTTGATCCTCACTAGTATAGCAGTTCTGGACCCTTTTTGATCAACACTCTGAATGTCTGTTCATATGGATTTTTTTTTTTTTAAAGGGAATCTATGGTCTATGACTAACTTCTAAGGGAAATCCAAGAAGCATCTTCAGTTAACAGAGTTAGCTTACTCAGCACATAGTACTGTTAGGCAATAGTTAGCTAATTATACCAAGATTCAAGTTCCAAAAAAGTGAAGAACAGTGAAGCCAATAATCCTATCCTGTTTTAAATAAAATAAATAATCTTGGAGCCTTAATAAATATTTTTAAAAATTTACTTCTAGAATGACTCTAATGCTCACAAACCATTAAAATTACAACTAAAGAATATCTTAACTGTGTTTAAGCTATTAGAGAATATATTCTTTCTAAGATTCCCCTTGAATTGGATAATTTGTATCTGTAGCCATCTATCTGAATGTGCCTGATCCCATCTGATCTTGGAAGCATAAGCAGGATCAGTTAGTCCTTGGATAGAAGAACTGGATAATTTCCAAGGATCTGAACCTTTACATTCTTAGAACATTTAATTCTCTATTGGAATACCACTTAAAGTCTTAGGGTTGTGTGTGTCAGTATAATACACATACATGTAGATATGGATATAATATATCATACACAACAAGCATATATGTATAGATATATTTATATATACATATTCTTATACATGTATATAGTTATGTGTATTCATACATCTGTGTATTATATGTGTACATGTATATATGTATACACACACACACATACATACATACACATATATAAAATGAAGCTAACTTGGACATAGTTTCCTGAAAAACTGAGAAAACATGGATATCTTTTCTCTTTTGTTATCAATGGCTAACTGTGATTAAATTTACTGCTAGTCTCTAAAAGAACTGTACTATTGCCCTGTAAGTTCCCTGTCAAGTGAATCTTCTTTGCAGTTCCTGTGTATTTTAGTCCTTCCATGTGTTTTAATGTGAAAAAAGTATAAGAGAAATAGTATTTCTGGAAGTGTGGCAATGAGATTGGCAAAGTATCACCTCTTCCAGAGGATAGATCACCCATCTACTAATAATAAGCATAAACATAATTAAAGAGTCTACCTATTTGAAGAGCCTTATTCTCTTTGTATAGTTAATGTTTTTTGAATGTCTGTTTTCATCTTTGCCCTTTGTTTTAGATTTTTAACTAGAAGCTAGTGGTCTTGCTAATTTAAGGGTTATTATTATTCAGTAACCCTGCCAAGCAATCATCAGAATTATAATATATCATTTAATGATAAAAGGGTGATAATGTATGAAACAAAGGACAAAGAACGAAAACTAGTTTCGTGAACATCTGGCTTTTATAAGAATGGAAAATCAGACATTTTCCTGAGAGCTACCTGTTCTTTCTTGGCATTAACTAAAAATGGAGAAAAGTCACAACATTCTAGATTTCAAACCTCAACTAGCAAAGAAGTCTCACCAAAGGACCCACCAGCATCTCCTGTAATGGATTGTGTGTAAAACTGCTTCAGTTATTTGCTGGTTTAATCTACATTCATTGACTACCTCCCCCCACCAGGCCTTGCTTGCCCCCGGGCTCAGGGTGTGTGGAGGGCAGCTGGTAGGCTAGCAGGAAGCACAGCTCAGGGATAGGCTGGTTCCTGACGTAGATGTGTTGATGGGGTCTCCTCAAGAGATGCTCTCCCAAATTCTGAGAATACTTTTTCTTTACCTCATTTGGCTTTTTCTTCTTTTTTATGGTTTGGATATGAGCTTCTGTGCCAATGCAGGAGGTGAAATGATTAGATTATGAGAGCTGTAACCTAATTAACTAATTAATCCATTTGATGCATTAATTTGGATGGATTTCTAGGTGGTAACTGTAGACAGGTAGGGCTTGATTGGAGGAGGTGGGTCACCAGGGGTGTGACTTGATGATATATTTTATCCCTGACTCATGGTGCGCTGTCTCTGCTTCCTGGCTGCCCCCAGCTGAGCAGCTTTCCTCTGCCATACCCTTCTGCCATGATGCTTGGCCTCGCCTCAGATTCAGAGCAGTGGAATTGGCTCAAACACGGACTGAATCTGTACAGTTGTAAACTCAGACTATTCCTTCTGCAAGTTGTCCTCTTTAGGAATTTAGGTCACAGTGATGAAAAGTTGACTAATATACCTCTCATCTTCCTCTGAAATGTTAACCCCTCCTTTGAGCCTCCTTTCCTTTTCCCTAGATGGACACCAAATTCTCTGAGAAACTATACTTTGGAGAAGAGATGATTCTGTACCTGGTTTTGGAAAAAGCTCTTTCTATTTTATTTCTTCCCTCAGCATCTGTGCCCTTATGTAAACTATTTGTAGACCTTGATCCTTCTTAAAAAACAATGGAGGTCAAATCTGTTTTTGATTGCTTTGTGGACAAAGGCAGGCTTTTTCAATAAAAGCCATTTTTTTTTGTTGTTGTTATTTTCAACAAAATCAACTTTTGCCTTCAGTAGCATCCCAATCCTCTTGTCATTCTCCAGACTGTACATGGGTGGTTCCTAACCCTTTTTGGCTCAGGGATCCCTTTGGAAATTCTGAGAAAGTTATGGAGCTTGCCCTCTGAAAGAAGTACAAAAGTCAATTTTAGAATATAAGATGCCAACTTTAGAATGTAGTTTCTGAGAGTCCAGGGGATAGTGAAGTCCTTCAGTGGAACCCTGGATATCCCCAAACTTTATGGGGGAGTGGCCAGGTAGGCCCAGGGGCCAAGGGAAGAAGAACTGGATGGTCCCACAGGCCTGGCAGACACTACAGGCATTGCCACAGAAAGATTATGGGGTCCCTGCTTTATAAGCAGGATTTATTTTATACCAATTACAATATTAACTGTTTTGTAAATATAATGTTAAAATGTAACTGCCCTTTTGCAAAATATAGCAATGTAGCAATGATTGTTAAAACTTCAAAATACAAATACTCTCAGATTCAGCAGTTCCACTCCTGAGTGTCTCTTTTATAAAAACAAAATCATCAGCATTGAAGGCCCGTGCTCAGGCATCTCTATGACAGCATTGCTTATAGTAGCAAAAAACTGGAAACAGTGAAAAAAGGGCAGAGTGGAATAAAAGATGGTTCATGCGTACTGCAAGTATGCTGCCGTTAAAAAGTAGGAAACAGAACTTTATCAAATGCTTTGAAGGGAGACCCAGAGTGTCATTCAGTGAGAATCATAGATGCAGAAAAGTGTATGAATGACCAAACCTTCCCTGTCTGCATGCATGTGCGTACTTATGACTACACCTGTCTGTCTCTCCTTATGCTTATATGTGTAGGGAGACAAATGTGGATTAATATAATCCAGGTTGTTAACATTGGTTTCTGGGGCTTATACAAGGTGAGCAGAGCACATAAAGGGGGAAAAAATAGAAAACAAACAAACAAAAATACATATTGAGACATTAATTCATTTATTTGGGTGAGCATACATAAAAGGAAATCATGATTTTAAAAATATTGATTATATTTTTAAGATCCCATTGTTTTACTTCTTTCACAGTCAGTGACACTAGAGGTTTATAGTTCAGGCTAGGAAGGATTTAACTTGACTAGTTTGGTTAGCCTGAGTCCTCAATTTATTGACTTCTTTCTTTTTTTGGTACTGCAAAATGAACCCTGGGATGCTTTATCACTGAACCATACCCCCAGCCCTTTTTATTTTTTGTTTTGGAACAGGATCTTGCTAAATTGCTTACAGCCTCACTGAGTTGCTGAGGCTGGCCTTGAACTTGCTAATCCTGCTCCCTCAGCCTCCTGAATCGCTGGGATTATAGGCATGCGCCCCGCGCCTGGCTCCTGTTGACTTCTTAGATGGATTTCCTGGAACTTATTACACTAAAGCCATTCAGTCTTTCAGCAAATGTTTATTGGATGTCTTTTATGTCACAGAATGAGGTTTCATGCTGGGGAATACTCAAAGAACTAAGATGTCAGGTGTGTGTTTGCACATGTCAGGGACTGTTTGCATGTGAACTTAATATCTTTTTTTGTGTGTAGCGCTGGGGACTGAACTCAGGGTCTTGCGCATGCTAGGTAATTGCTCTATTACTGGGATGCACCACCAGCCCTTTTTAAAATATTTTGAGACAGAGTCAAACTGAGCCTTTGAAGGAAATCTTAGGTCTATGGGGTTGGATACTTGGAGTCATGTGCTATTGTCATCAGACTCTTAAAATTTGTACTACTGCTAAACAAACTAAATATAGAAAAGAGAAGGAAAGCTTTAATTCAGCTTTAAGACACTAAGGTATTTGAGTCAGCAGATACACTTTAAAATTTTTTCCTAATGTTGAAATGACTGAATTTTCATTGTTTAATTCATTAATGACACCTGCATTTTAGAGGAGATTTTGTGAAAAGTTTTTCAGACAACATTGTTGCTTAAAATGTGCTCAACATTATTCTAAATGTAAAGTTAAGATAAAGTTAAGGTCAGATAAAGAGATGAATGTTTAAAAAAACCCTATAATCTGATGTTCAAATCCAACTTTTACATAACTGAGCCAATATATAAACGTATTTATGCATATACATATAAGAAAATTTCAGGTTATAATACATTTTGATGCATGTAACCATAGAAGTAAAACAGGAATTTATACCCATGGTACAATTTTATTTTTGATGCTTGATTCTTTGAATACTTTTGGTTTGTTTATATATTTTTATAATAGAGATAAGAACTGAAACATTTTTTTAGATATTTACAGTTTATGTCCTTTCACATATTCTCCGGGAAATGTATATTTTGAGATTTATCTAAAATGTCAAAGTACAAGTGAAGTCTAGTTCATTTGAAAAGCAGAAGTGATTGTGCCTGTGTAGACAACAGCCTTCACTCTTTTCTGATTCAAAGGTCCTGTCTGAGAACCTTTTATCTCCTCAGCAGGATATATACAACCTAAGTCGATGCAGGAAACCCATGACATCATCCTCAATCAATAATCATCGATTGAGGAAAGCTGGTCTCAGAGCTATGTATTAGGCACCAGGAGAGAAGCAGAGGGAAAAGTCATCGTTTCTGTCTTTGAAGAATAATCTGGTTCAGAAAATAGTTCAATTGTACATGTTTTGACATGTTTCTATAACAAAAGACCTTTGCAACTAACACCAGGGAAATCAACGTTAAAGTGATTAAAGGAATGATCATGGAACTGGCGAAGGGTTGGAGGGCAGGGACAATTGTCCTGTTCGGTTGTCAGTAGGCAGTTGAATAGGAGACAGGACATGAAGGAGACATGAGCCAAATCCATAAAAGTGTATCTGTCCCAAAGGTGCCAGCTGGATGGTGTGAGAGGTCAGTCAGGCGAGGCTGTGCTCCTGAGAGTAGGAGAAACATTAATCGCAACAGAGGATTTATTTGTCAGCTTTCCATCATTATAATAAAATACCTGAGATAATCAAGTTATAACAAGAAAAGGTTTATTTTGGCTTACTGTTCGGGAAGTTTCAGTGTATGATCAATGGACTCTGTTGCTTTGGGTATGTGGTGAAGCAGCACATTATGGCAGGAGCGGTGGTGGATCAAAACTGCCTACCTCATCACCAGAAGCAAAAGGAGAAAAATCTTCAATTTTTTTGTGGGTTTCTGATTCAGAGAAAAATAATTTCTAAAACCAAGTCCAAGTATCATTTCATAGATCCTAGGTGAGTTTGTAGGATTTCACACAGTAGGTGTTGAATAAGTGCTAATGGCTGAATTCCAGTGTTTTATCTTGCAAAGTAATCTGCAATTCTTTATTCTTTTTTCCTGCATAGGACACAAAGCTCTGCTATAATTACTTATGAATAATTTCACATGACTCATGTTAGTAAGACTATTGTAAATGAGCATTTAAAAGAATAATGTTTCATCAACATAAAAAAAAAAAAATGAACCCTTTCTTCTTCCCACATCAGGATTTTTTCCTCTTGTCTAAAAAGTACCTACATTTTTTTAAAGAGGTTGACATTTACCTTGAGCTGGTAGTTTTCACCTCTGGAACAGAAAAACAGAATCATTCTTAGAAAAACTCTGCTAGCCAAACAAATCACCCTGATCATTACCTAAGGAGAAAAGGTGCTTATTATATAAATATGAAAGTATATATATTTTTGTGTATGTTTTTAGATCAATTCATAAGTGGAAACAATAGAGAACCTATTTGAATTATATTTGGTGTAGTGGGTGTTGAGAATGGGTACATCAAATTGCTACCTAGCAGAAGTTCTGGTTTTCTGTTGGAAAACAAAACAAATGGCTATTAAAAAAAAAATTAAAAAGAGTTGGTTTGGCTTGTTAAGGAACATCAAGCTTCTGCAATCTGGTCACATGTGGAGTGCTGTTAGTCACCTTCTAGTTACTGAAAATTGGGTTTTTACCAATAAGGGTGTTGTTTTTCTGTCCCCCACCCCCACCCCAGGAGAATCGGTGATAGTGCCATATCATGCCCTGCAAATCATTTATTTGGGGAAGCCATGAAATTACGTCCATCTTACAACTTGGAAAATTCTCCCAGTACCCAGTACATCACTTTGTGGGTCCTGGGGTTCCCAACAGCCTGCCCTGTGGAAGGTGTAACACAGGGGCCCATTCTACCTCTTCTGATATACCAATATTCCTCTTTTACCATGTACCTGTTCTCCCCATGGAACCTGACGACCTGTCAGCTGTTTGTCTCAGGTGGTCTGTTCCTGGCTAACCCTGGGGGTAGGCAGTGGTTCCAGGCCTGGCTTTAGACTGTCTTATCCCTGACAACCTCCACATCTCTGACACCTTGCCTGCAGTTTTCTGTAGAGAAAGTGGGATCTATCAGAACTAACTGGGGATCCTCACTGGGTTCCAGAGGAAAACACAGAAGCCTGGGAGTGTAGGAGTTATTCCGGCAGGAGGGCAGGATCTCCTTATTGGCTTCATTAGTTCTTCCTCCATCTCTATCCTGTACTTCTGGAAGTCTCTCCTCTGTCCTTGGCTCCCTTCCACCATGGCCATTCATGGCCACCTGATCACAGCTTCCTTCTCTGTCTTCATTGCACTTGATTTCTTTTTATGTGTTGTTTTTCTTCCACATCTTAGAGTTCAAAACATCAGAGCACCCAGAGATATAGAGATATATTACCTGGTGACCTCTGCTCCATTTCAGTCTTTTGCTCGCTTAGACCTATTTTGATGTTATGTTCTTGTTTTGGGGCCCTTTTATCTGCTTGAAATAAATATTTAATCTGAACATTCTTTTTTTTTTGGGGGGGGGGTGTTCTGGGGATTTAACCCAGGAGCAATTGACAACTGAACCACATCCCTGCCCTTTTATTTTATTTTATTTTTTTGAGACAGGGTCTTACTAAGTTGCTGAGGCTGGCTATGAACTTGTGATCCTCCTACCTCAGCCTACTGAGCTGCTGGGATTACAGGAGTGTGCCCCTGTACCCAGCAGTATTTAAACTTTCTATCTCCGAATGTTCAGAGTTTCACTTTAACTAGAGTCTTACCTAGATAACATTTTCTGCAAATATTTTGTTCTCTCTTTTGTAAATGTGAGTCTCCTGTTTAACTCATTTACCTAGGAAGACTTCTCTTCAGATGTTTGTTACTTGCAGAAGGTCAGCATTCTGCAGCCCTTTGCCAAAAGGAAAGGAAGTTTGGCCAGAAAAAGAAAACAAACAAACAACAACAATAACAACAACAAAAAACAACAAAAAAAGACAAAAACACTTCAAAAATTTTTGTTCTAAAGAGTTCTACTTGACAATAGAATGCATTTTGACACATCTTACATGAGTATAACTTCTCATTCTTCTGATTGTCCAAGATGTAGAATCACACCGGTAGTGTGCTCACATCTAGGGTAAAAAGCCACTTTCGATGGGGGAACATGAATAAAAACAATCACCCGATACTACAGCATCAGACCCTTAACCACCCCCTGAAACTGTGTTGTGGGGCCCTCTGTAGCCTTTCACATGACTCTGAGCCAGTGCCGCACAACACAGCATTAATAAACCTGCCCTGTGGTTCTCAGTTATACTTCTGCCTGACTTTTTCTTTCTCCTAGTGGCCAAAGTTTCCTGAGAGACTCACTGGGTATGGTGATACTGCCACAGGCCACTTTCCACCATATAACAACTCAGGGCAGCAGTTAGAGCTTCATTTTTTAAAAACCTTTCATCAGAGGAGGAAGTACTTTATAGTGAATGTCTCTATGGCTCGAAATCATTTACCCGTGTAGTCTTCATTAGATTCCTTAGTCTTTATGGTTTGCATCATGTGATCTTTTCTCAAACATCAGCAGGGTGAACCAACGATGAAATTGCATTTCTTTGAATTAGAGTACAGATTATTATGGGAGAAAAAAGACATTACAGGAGAAATGTTCATGTTTATGTTTGAATAAATGTGGAAAGCTTCGCAGCCTCCAAGACAGTTAAAGAAGCGTTTGTGTGAGACATGGACCAGTGTACCGTGTCGCCATAGATGTGTCTCAGAACGAGTGTGGGAAGGATGCCTGGACTCTTCAATCCTGGTATAATATGAAGCCCTGGACATCTAACACTTTTGGTGTGCATTTCTTGTGGGGCTTGGAGAATATAGCAGCGCTCATGGCTTTGATCTTATCTCAAGGCGCTAACATACATTAGGCAATCAGTAAACGATTGTTGAAATAAACTGGAGTCTATTCAGAATGGCATCCACCCCTTCACTTTTTAGCCATCCCTCTACCTCCCCAACAGACATGGGGCTTCTTTGTAGTTTTTTACATGGTAAAGGCTAACCCTAGGATAAGGAACATTTTTAATGTCACAGAGGATAATAAACACTTAAAGCTTCTGTCTGGGAAAGAGAATTATTGCTTCCTAGGGTTTATTTAGTTGGCTCTGACCCAAGGCCTTGTTTGACCCTGAGTATCCAGCATGTCTTCCCTGGTTCCAGATGGTCAACCCTGTCTTATGGTCAGCTCCCAGACCCTGTGGTGAGTGTGACCTGCTCCCATGTTGTCCTGCAATCTCACTGGTGCCACAGACCTCCTGAGCTGTGTACTGGATGGACAAGAGTCCCTTTAAGGAAAGATAGAGTGATGGAGTTAAGTGACTTCATTGGGGCTGGTTGTGAATTCATATTATTGTTTTTATAGGTATCAGATTTTGCAGAGTGTTAAAAGAAGAGCCAGTTGGATTGTTAATGCAATATGCAGATAGGATAGTATTATTGCTTTGTGCTTTCTTATAATTTCTGTTTTTTTTCATAGACATCTGGTAGGTTATATATACTTTTTATTATGATGTCAAGTATGAGACATGGATATAGCATTTTTATTGTTCTACAATTTCTTCTACTTTTTAATTTATTTATATATTTTTTAATCTTCTTCCACATTCTTTTTTATCTGCAGTCCCAGCCCATGGTTTCCCAATGCTTATTGTTTGTGAGAGTTCAGGCAAGTGCTGAGACTTTGGCTTTGTGTTCCTCATGGATTCTAGACGGAGTGAGCGAATGATCGCAGGCGATATCAGATGTCATTTAGTGGAGGTTCCAGATGAGCCAGTCATTTGCTAAGGGCACTTTGTCCAG
Source organism: Sciurus vulgaris (assembly GCF_902686455.1). Classification (NCBI taxonomy): domain Eukaryota; kingdom Metazoa; phylum Chordata; class Mammalia; order Rodentia; family Sciuridae; genus Sciurus; species Sciurus vulgaris. The sequence continues at coordinate 25,369,223 of NC_136473.1, forward strand.
GGTCTCATATAATCTTGACAATTCCCTGCCAGGGAAAGGTTTGATTATTCTTTTGTAGATAAAGAATGTGTAAACTGTTTGGGGCAGAAAGCTGCTTAGAGCCCCTTCCGGAACTGGGCCCAGGTCTTTCTGACTCCAAAGCCTGAGATATTATTACTTGGACAAGCTCACTGTGGTCATTATTATGACATTTCTGTGACTTTCTGTACCATATTGTATCTGTGATAGGACATTTTAGGTTTAAAAGATTTCTAAGATCTTACTATTAGGTAAAAATTTTATATTTGGATTTTAATGTTTTAATTCCTGGTAAATGTCCTATTTTATTTTATTTTGGGGGGTTATTTGGTGCTCAAATTGATTTTTAGCATTCCTGGAATTTTTTAGTACTTTTAATTGTTTAAATTATGTACTTCTTTGTTTGCACGTCAATGATTTTACCCAATTTACCTATTACTTTATTAACTTTGTTATTTTAGTAGCTTTATCCATCTTAATTTGTATTATATAAATATCCTCAAGTTTTCTTAACTTACCGCTTTTTAAAATTGAGGTCTTTATTTAGACTCATAGCTCATACACCTAATTTCTCATCTTTTTATTTCTTTACTAACATTGCTCAAGATTTTGCCACTTACTATAAAATAAATGAAAGAAGAATAGATTATTCACATCTTAAAAATGTTTTTAGGACTGGGATGTAGCTCAGTAGCAAAGCATCTGCCTTGAATTCACAAAACCCTGGGTTTGACCCCCAGTCCCCTCCCCTCCAAAAAAGAATGTTTTTACAGGTAAACCTGATCAAAGTACCTAGTTTTGTAGCAATTTGATTTTCTGTGTAATGATATTTTGTGAGGTGAGGGATTGTTTAACACTTTCCTACATAGTGCGTTGCAGAATTGGTCGCTAATCCTAAACTCTTCACCTATTAATTTTTATTGCCAAGTATATTTTCCCTCTCATCACTGCATTGTCTTTCTCTTCCAAGACTCTTCAGCAACACAGAGCTCTTGTTTCCTCTCCAGCTATTCCTGTGCTGCTTTGGGGTGCGCCAAAGCTTCAGAGCAGCATGAATTATAGTTTCTGACTTTGCTCAGCATGTTGTTGGCAAGTAAAGTTACCTAGAGAAGAAGCTAACATAGCTACTCACCTGATGGGTGCAGTTGACAAGGAACCCGAGAGGTGCTCAGAGAAGGTTGAACTTGCTGCCTCCACTAGGAATATTCCCTGTGTGTACACACTTAAATACATGTGTGATTTTTAGTCTGTGGGTACCAAAGAGGATTTACACTAAGAGGACTTTTATGGGTTGATCAGTAAGAAAACAAGATCCCTTAGAGAATGGAGTGCCTTAGTGGAGGAACAGGGCTTTGACAGGTGGCAGGAGAGAAGAAAGGGCCCTGGCTGTTGCAGGTGGAGCTGGAAATGTGGTAGATGTGTGGATTGACCATCTGTGACCATATAGTAAATCTAGAAGAGATGAGGTGAGACTGCTTATAGAGGATCTGTGTGGCACACTAAGGAGACTGGGCTCCCACATTAGGTGCAGAAATGGGAAGGTTCTTGGGCAGAAGAGTGATTTGCTGAAAAGGATGTTATAGGAAGATGGATCCAGCTGCCAACAGATTGCCTGGGGAGGGATTTGAAGTAAGGAACCAAGTTAGGAAATATTTGCTGTAGTGAAAGTGTATGATAATGAGATAATCGAGGGGATGGAAAGGAAGGGAGGGTGACTTTGAAGGAGGCCCATTTTGAAGAGTGGTTGTACATGAGTGGAGAAGGTGGTGGCTCTGAAATGTTCAGTGGAGGAACTCACAGTTGGCAAACCAGGGGGCGGGACGCTGAGGCAATGCATCTGAGTACTGTGGTCACTGGTTTGAGGTGGGGGTTGTCTAATGGGGTTGTGGTCACTTCTCTCTCCACCCCATCCTCCCTTGGCAGTGCCACAGGGAGAGATGGAGGTCTCATGTGACAGATTCTAGACCTGGGAAAATGGAATTATTGTCAGGACAGTGGCCAGAGATAGAAAGGGCACGGGTCCTGTGGAGCCTGTTGTCTCTGTAACCCCAGATTTGTAAAGGTTTGAATAAAAAAGAAGAAAGTGAAGAAGTGAGTTCAGGATCAGTTGGTAATTTGAAGAGTTTGAAGATTATTTAAGAGGAAATGACTTCCGGACAGATATGGAGGAGAAAGTCAAAGAGTAATGACCAGAGCTCTCTAGAACCATGGTCTGTTACAGTATAGAAAGATGGAGTTTTGGGGAAAAAAAATTTTGATTCATGGATGCAAAACCCATGTTTTATAGATTATACATAATGAGTTGGTATCCAGTTTGAACATTTGTTTTTCAAAATGACCAAGACATTGATTGATTGCACATGCATTTCAGAATTGTCTGGGGCTTACATAGGGAGAAAGAGAGCAGAGGAAATCTTAGCTCAAATATGGCACTAGTTACTTTGCACTAATGTATTGGGGGTTGGGACTGCTCTTTTGACTTGCTGAGCTCTGCCATTAGTGTTGATACTGAGGGATATCAAAGATACCCTTGTACAAGTTCTGTTTTTAGGCAATCAATATGAAACTTTTAAGAAGGTAACTTATGCAGTTTAATAGCTTGGCTAATAAAGTTGGCCTTTATACAATCTAACCCCCTATGGAATGTGAAGAAAAGAGTGAAGGTTTCGGAGCGAGTTGAACTTGGGTTTTGATTTGTCCCTACCACTTAATAATCTGTGGCTTTGGACAGGTTACTTAAACTCTCATTTTCACTTTAAAATGCTGATTTTCTCTCTCACAGAAGGTTATTGTGATGTTGGCAATAGTGTTTGAGTCAGTAGATCTCGGACAGACCTTGGCACTTTGCAGGTACCTAGCACATGCTAACTATAGCCGTAGTTCTCAGGGTGCTAGTCTATATTGCCATTCTTTTTTAAATATATATTTTAGTTGTCAATGGGCCTTTATTTTTTATTTATTTATATGTGAACCCAGCACCTCATACATGCCAGGCAAGTAGGTGTTCCACCCCTTACCCCCCCATAGTCTATATTTTCATATTACTGTCCATAGTGTTTACTGATGCTTATTAAAAATGGTGGCTGTTGTCCTTATTTTGGAAAGTGGATTGAGGATTGTGAGCAAGAAATTATTTTGGAAATAACATCTAGAAATGTGGTTTGCCTCACCTCCTGGGGTTTCCAGAACCTTGATGTGGGAGAGCCTTTGAGGTTGAGTAAAAGAGAATGAATTCATTCTAGGTTAAAATACCAGCTCTGTCTTACTAGTCATATGGCTTTGGGGGTGGTGCTTTAATTTTTGAATTTGTGTTTGCAAAATGTGGTTGTGATACCAACATAGAATAGATATTGTGAAGATCACTGGAGAGAACATGTGTCTAAGGAATCGAAGCCAAAAAGAGCCAGGAATAGATTTGGGGGGAAAGTGGTTTAAAATAAAGCAGAATGACCAGGCCAGTACTAAAGTATTAGACACCATTTTTAGGTGTTCCTGGCATTATTACTGCTGAAGTTACAAAAGGAAAAAGAGGGGAGGGAAGGTATTACTTATCGATGTTTTTTAAGTTTGGTGGTAATTCTGATTTATAAAAAATAATGAAATTACTTATGAAATAACCTATGGATGATTAAACAACCTATAATGGAAAATATTTAGGATATAGATATAACTCCAAGGGCCTAGAAAATGAGCCTGGAGTCTCAGGAAAGGGTATAGGGTAAAGGCGTGCCAGTCAGTTCCTTCCCACACCTGCATTGTCCTTGGCACCAAGAGGCATCTACCTCATTTTTTTTTTTTTTTTTTTTGCATATGGTTGAATTAGTGGAATTTTAAAGTTGTGAAAGAAACAAAATTGCTTTTTAAATCTACAGAAACTTTGGCAATTCATCAAACATTATCAATATGATTAAGGTGCATTAGTTTCTCCTTGTGTCTCAACCAGAAACAAGATTTAAAATCAGACTATCAGGATGCAAAAACCAAGAGTATATTTGTGCTAAAGACATTCTGAATGGCAAATCTCAGTCGTGCAAGAAGATATAGCCTTTTAGGTTTATTTAATGCAAAATGGACTAAGTTGAGAAGGAAATCGTTGTAATAGCCTGGGTATTTGTTGCCTTATAATCCTAAAGCTCTGGGCTTCCATGGTGCGTCATACAGCAGCAATGCAGTGACTGACTTTGTCTTGCTGTATGTGCGGGGCATCTAGAAGACTCCAGCCTTCCTAGGTTCTTGAGTATGATTGACCCAACCATATAATGATGGTTAGTATCCTCTGAGTTATGAGCTGGAATAAGCAGTCCTCTGGGTTTTGTTGGTAGGGATTAGTCTTGTAAAGGAATCTGGCCTTGAGAGAAAGAGGGCTGCCTTTTTAAGATTAAAAATGGAAGTGCAGCTTTTTTTAAAAAAATAAATAATTTCTAAGGGAAAAAGCATTAGTACCACCAAGGGTGAGTTGGTGGAGACAGCAGTGAGAATTGCCAGTCACAGCATCTAGCTCCTTAGCTAGCCTTTCCCACTTAGAAATAATTATTTCAAACCAAGCAGCATTTGCAGAGTGTTCTGGAACAGCTTTGTCAGCTTTAGGATGTGTGAAAACTGCTTAAGAATAAACCGTAAAAGTAGATTTGGGAAATTAAAAAAAAAAAAAAAAAGCCGACAACTTCTCCAAGGATGTTTTGATGTGTGCAGGGTTATTAACAGCAGTTTACCAAAATACAGAGCAGCAAAGTTGGGACTGCTTCTGCTTTCTTCAGCCTCCTCCTATTTGTCTTTCCCTGATAGATTTGTCTCCTCCGTTACCATAGAGCTGCTCATTGGTATTCCTCAGTGTAAGGTGTTGCCACGATCATCCTCATAATTACACTGAAGTAGAGAATCTTTACTTCTAGGCCTTGATCAAGCTCAGGGGCCTTTTCCCTTTTATGTGGCCGCTTTAATTTTGAACAAAAATGACAACTATAGTCCTGCGCCTTTTGTCTCCTTGGCAGGGTGGCCAAGCAGCTACCTTCACACCTGATGCAATTACTAATCTGTTGCCCTTCCCAAGAAGGCAGCACTGCCTGCTGTCCCCACCCTATGGGACTGCAAGCATCATTTTGTATGATGTCTGCCCTGCACACAGGTTCTGACAGCCCTGGGCTTCTGTTCTCAGTTACCAGGAGGTGCTGTGCATTTTTCAGAGTAGGACAACCATTGCTTTTCAAGATCATTCCCACTGTCCTGACTTTGGTCTTTGCTTCAAAGGTAGGGTGTTCCCTGTGCCCACAAGAACTTCCCCAACCCAAGATAAGTATCTATGGTTGCTCCCAGGAGAGGAGATTGTAAATGCAGGACTACTTGCTAATTACTTTTCTCAGGCATGTTGGTATAACAGTATAACCACTGGCTTCTTAGATTACAGCCAATCAAACAAATTATCTTTTAGCCTGAATTTTGCAGGCAAAAAAGACATTAAATTAATTACATTTGAATCATCTTCATATCCATCAATTACTGCAGTGATTTTGGGGGCTTAGATTAATGTATGTTGTAGATGCAATTACTCTCTTTTTGGATTCCCATAGATTAAATTCATTGAAAGATTCCCCTGGAGATGCTTTAGCTGTACTTTGCCTCTAGCTTCTCTTCCATGGAATCAGTTTCAAGTTCAAATACATTTTGTCTGATAAATTGACTACACATGGAGGGACTAAAGAGAGCAATTAAGTATGACATCAAATAAATGACTCAGCGACAAGGTATATTCCATTTAGGTCAGCGTAATTCAGAATGTGAGAAAACATGATTTAACTGGCTGGACTGAAAGATAGTTTAAATTATTGGATGGGAAGAATCACTTTGCATTCTGAGGCTTAGTGAGTGGAGATATGTAACATTTGTTGTGTTTGCTGTAAGAAGATGCTGTTGTGAGATGGTTGCAGTTGTTTATGTGCACTGTTTAGTTTGACATTGTGGGAGTTTGGTCTGATCTTTATGCATACCGCGACTTGCTAGTGGATCAGTGAGGGTGTGTGGGTGATGTGTAACTGAAGCCTGCTAAACCATGATAAACCAATGTATTTTCTCTTTAGACAGTTAATTAGTTTAGGGAGGGAACCTTCTGCAGTTGGTTGCAGTGTTCTACCTAATTCTTTAACATCTCCTTTTAGAAGTATGTGTTTACCCCTTTGCCATGTGACTTTGTAGGACTCTCTATTAGGTGAGGAACTATTGCCACACTGATGTTGGGCATGGCCATGTGACTCATGCCAGCCAGTGCACTTTGAGCAGACACGATGCCAGCAGAGGTGCTTTAGCTTGGTTTCTGGTGCTGCTGCCACCCTGTGTGAGAAGATGTTCTAGCTAGCTACTGGTCTGGGAGAACGAAGAAACACATGGAGTGGAAATGAACCCCCCTTGAAATGTAGAGCTAAGTAGGCTGTGATGGGTAACTTGTAAACTCATAAGCAAGAAAAGCAAATGTGGATTATTATAAGCCACTGACTTTGGAGATAGTTTGCTCAGCATTATCATTGTGGAAATAGTTAATAAAAGTGCATATTAAAGAATCCCCAATCTTTGTAAGAATTTCATTGGGATTCACAAGCTCCTTTTACATTCAGATCCTTTTCCCCACCCTATCAAGACATGGATGTCATTCCTACCTTGGTGGTGTCCTTTGGCTATGAATAATCTAATCGATGGTGTTAAGTCCTAGCTGCAGGGGAGGTTGGGAGTGAACTTCTGACTTCTACCTTGGGGAAGCAAGACTTAAAATGTGGAAAGCCAACAAAATGTAGGAAAAGTGTTCAAAAGATGCTAGGTAGTCATAAGGCATGAAAAATTTCCATATAAATTGCTAATGCATCTATCTTATAATGAACTGTTAGTTACTATTAATTAGTATAGTGATATTTAAAAAACAAAAAGATAATTTATCCAATTAAAAATGAGTATTGGGAGCTGGGGCTGTAGCTCAGAGGCAGAGCACTTGCCTAGCATGTGTGAGGCCCTGGGTTCGATCCTTAGCACCACATAAAAACGAAACAAATAAAATAAAGGCATGCTGTCCATCTACAACTACAAAAAAAAATTTAAAAAAATGAGTATTGGTATAAAATAACAACAACAAAAACAACGATAAGAAACCCAGCGGAGACGCTGATCTTATGGGCATATATTTTCAACTGGTACTGTATTCAAAATATCCCCAAAAAGCAAATAGCAAGTAATTTTTTCCTTTTGCATCAAAATCTCATTGATTTAGACTGCATTTACTCAAAATTTGTGATAATAAACTTGACTAGGTTGGTTTGTCAGTTTCACAATAGGCAGTGTTTATAACACTAAGTTAAATTCTCAAACTTTAGCACCATCTATTTATAGATGGTCCTACTAAATTCAAAATTCTCCCTTTCTTGTTAAGCTAATAGCATTGTTTGATTTCCTTTAGAGCTTGACAGTCACAAATGTACCTCTAAAAGTCTTCTATATAAATTCTTCATTAAGTCAGAGACCCAATTCCCCATTTAGGTAATAGGAATAAAGTCTAGAACATTTCATTCGCTGCAGAGAAAATTGTTAAATGAACTAGTGTGAAATATCCCATCTCCCTCTGTGTGTTTTGTATATTAAATTATAGCCCCTATGTCCCGGTAGAGAAAAGCTGTCAAATGTCAGAGTTTGTGTTAGAGATATAAATTTGTTGCGTGGAGCAGAGCTTGATTGACAGACAGTCTTCTTGGGGTGTGCACATTTGTGGACTGAGTAGTGGGACAGGAAATTGATTAGGGCAAGAGAGAACAGAATCTGGAGAGATTGGAGCAGTCAGATCCAGAAGCAGGAGGCAGAGTGGGGGAGGATAAGACATCTGAAACCAAGGGATTATATACTGGATGTGGAAAAAAAGTGGCAAGTATTCTTTCTGGCCAGAGAGGTTAGTAAGCAAGAAAAGGTATGTGTGAGACTGAAAGAAAACAGTAATTTTGCTAGGCTGGCTAACCTGGATGTGGTGAATCATTTTAACTTGCATTAATTCTTTATCTACTGGTGTCAGTACTTGGAGATTTCTTGGACCTGAGGTGTCTTTGTTCAGACTGCTATAACAAAATATGATAGACTGGGTGGTTTAAACAATATATTTCTTAAAGTTCTGGAAGCAGAGAAGACCAAGATCTGGGAACCAGCACATCTATCTGCTTTCTGGTTTACAGATGGCTATCTTCTCTTTATATCTTTGGTTGGGATAGGGTGGCAGGGAGATAAGGCATGTGTGCACATGGGAGCTGTAGCTCTCTGCTCTCTTCTTACGGGGATACTAATGTCATTCATGAGAGCTCCACCCTCATGATCTAATCACTACCAAAGGCCCCACCTCCAAGTACCATGACAATAGAAGATTAGGCTGTAACATGAATTTTGGTAGGACATAAACATTCAGGCTACATATTGAGTGTTGTTTCATACCAAAGCAGAGGATTTTAACTTTTGGTATGTCAGGGACCCTTTTGGAAGTTTGATGAAGTTTTTTGGCTCTTTTTTTTTTTAATGTCTTTAATTGCATAAAATACAGTGGATCATGTGGAAATACAATATATTAAGATATAATTATTGAATTAAAAAATGAATGTATAAAAGAATAATGTATGAGTTTTTATTTTCAAAGTAATGATAAATATAATGGATACTTCAAGAAATCATTGATGGGGCTGGGGATGCAGCTCAGTGGCAGAACTTCAAGAACTCACGCTTAGCTTTTGTGGGGCCCTGGGTCTGATTCCTTAGCACCACAAACCAAAACAGATATCTTTAACAACTGTAATGTAATCAAAAGTTACCTCCCGATGTTTATCAATGTTAAGGGCATAGGCTCTGTTAATACTTTATCAATACTTGGGAGAAGTGCTGAAGTTCAATTAGAAGTGAGCCAAAACAAGATGTCCTTTTTTTAGTATCTAAATTCACAAATTGTGAAATTCTTTTTCACAAGTCCACCATCAAGACTGTAGCCCTTAGGTTAAGGACATTTGCTCTACAGGATTGACCAAATGTCTGCTGAGCAGGTGATCCTTCATGGAAGGGAATTCCCTCAGATGTAATGGTCATGCACAAGTGTCTGTGTAAGTATAGTTCCAGTACTGGGATTTTTCTTTTGTTCTCTTGATCAGATTATCTGTCCCTTTGCAAGTCCTTCACAAGGGCTGTATCATAATCTGGCTAGGCAGACAGTCAGCAGTTGTCTCTCTTCTGTCTTCTCATACTTTAGGGGTTTATTACTTCCTTTGGTTCTGTGTTCTTCCAGGTAAATTGCCCAATTCTAAACATCAATCTGATGGGATTTTGTATGGAGTTACATTGAGTTCATACATCAATTTATGAGGAAGAACTGACATGCTTTTTGCGTTTTTAAGTTCATGAAGGATGGTATATATTCTCATTTATTTTGGTTTTCACATGCTGCTAATTAAGACTAAAACATATTTTGAATGATCATCTTTGGAAATCTCTTCTACAAAAACAAAAACCTTCCTCCCAAGTAAAGCCGATTATTCCTTTTTAACCTAGGAAAGTTGGGAGAAATAGTGCTTTTGAGAAGATTTTGACTGCCTCAAGAGATGAGTACTTATTATGCACACACTTCCGGAGACTGCAAATCTTCTGTTCATTTGTATTAAAGGCACCACTTTAGAAAATTGGCCATTTATTTAAATAAGAGATAAACTAGATTCTGGCAGCCTAAATTCTTAAAGCATTTGCTGTAATTTCATACAGAGAATATTTAGTATGAAATATCTGAGCAGTCTAAATTTAAACAGACAATTTTATTTATTCATTCAGAAAATATTTATTGAGTACCTAATGTGCCCCAGGCATGTCTCTAGGTTCTGGGATGCAGTCAAGTGAAGGAAGTGATTTAAGGGGGATAAGGTTGTCTTTGTTAAAATGCTTCCATGAAGTTGATGACTGAGAATTGCCACTGGATTTAGCAACATGGAGTTCACTGGTGGCTTTGCCAAGAGTGGTTTCCATGGTGTGGTTGGACAGAAGTCTGCTTGGAATGTGATCATCAAGTAAGTAAGAAGTCAGAGCTATAAATTTAGACAATGATTTGAATAGTTTTTGCTGTAAAGAACAACAGAAAGACAGTGTTTTTGGAGCCATAGTAAGCTCATAGGCAAATGGCAAGGACCCAGTAGAGGGGGGCAATTTGATAATGGAAGAAAGGGGTAATGTTTGGTGTGCAGTGCTTTATTGAGCCGCTTCAAGGAGGCATTGGACTTGGCGCACAGTGGAGGAGTTGTCCTTAGCTAGGTGCCAGGACAGTTTATTTGAACCAGAGAGCAGCCAGAGGGCTAGTAAAAGTGTGTGTGTGTGTGTGTGTGTGTGTGTGTGTAAATGATGAAGCTTTTTTTTTTTTTCTGAATATCCCCTTTCCACGGTGTGTGTGTGTGTAAATGATGAAGCTTTTTTTTTTTTTTCTGAATATCCCCTTTCCACGGTGAAATAAAAGTTATGCGGTTATATTGTCGTTATTTGGAATAATCACAAATATGCACAGAGCTACACAGGTATTAGAACTTTTCAGAGGGACAGTGAACTACCATGTATCACTGCCTCCAATAAGGATCCCTCATTTAGTAATAGGACTACTTGATGCTGTTCATTTCCCTATATAAGGTTCATTCTCCATGCTTGTAATATCAACAGATGTAGAATATGTAAATACACTTGACCTGAAGGGATGCATATTTAAACTTTTTATTTTTGCATAGCTAATTTAAAAATAGCAATAGTGGAAATAAAAGTCTGAAATTATCAGGGGTCCATCTTCTAAGAATCTAGTGCATCCATGTTTCAATTTTCCTTTAGGTTCTTTTAAATATGGATATATGCCTTGTTTAAACATCTTTTCAAACACAGCTCATACATACCTTTTTAAAAATATTTATTTTTTAATTTATTTTTGGATACCGGGGATTGAACTCAGGGACACTCTACCACTGAGCCACATCCCTAGTCCTATTTTGTATTTTATTTAGGAACAGTGTCTCACTGAGTTATTTGGCACCTCACTTTTGCTGAGGTTGCCTTTGAACTTTTGATCCTCCTGCTCTGCCTCTGGAGCTGCTGGGACCTGGTACACATCCCTTTTTATTCAGCGCTGCTTCCTATCCCACATACTCTACATTCAGCTTAGATGAGTATTTGTAGATTGTGGAATGTGTTTGGGAGATGGTGTTTTAAAATTTTTTATTGTCAACTAGGACAGAAGACTTTTTTCATTACTTATGGACATTTCTGAATAACTGAAATGAGCAGGAGTCAAGGAGAAATGTTGCTGGTTATCCTGGTATTTAATGAACAACTTAGATGAGGTTTCATGATAATAAAGTTGAGTCATGCTTTGGTATTTCATGTGGGAGACAATCTCATTAGAGTATTATAGATTCTGATTTTTAAAAAATATACTTTTTGAACAAAATACTTTGTCGGTAGGTATAGGAGGCTTCCTTGCCTGTGGAGATGGAGTTGCCAGGATCCATTTGAGAATGAAGGCATTTTGGAAATGTGGGGCTTCTTCTTTTTTTCAGTGCATAAAAACCAAGGCTAATTTTGGCATGGTAAAGAAGGGCTGTGTTGAGCAAGTGCTTAGGAATGAATGGGAAAGATTTCCTAGGGCTCCTTTTGTACCATTGTTATGTCGGGATATGGTTTCAGTGTGTCTCCCAAAGGTTTATGTTCCATAAACTTGGTCCCCACTGTGTTGGTATTGAGCTGGTGGAGCCTTTAAGGCGTGGGTCCTTGGGGAGGGTGGTTAGGTCATGGGGCCACTTCCCTTGGAAGAGATTAATGCTGATCTTGTAGATGGGATTAGTTCCTGTGAGAATGGGTTGTTATAAGGGAGCCTGGTACCTCCCTTGACTCATTTCTGTAAGCACTGCTCACTGCTTCCTCTTGCCTGTACTCCTGCCATGATGTTGTCTGCCATGTTGTGACATTGCCAGAAGGCCTTCATCAGAGCCCAGCTAGAATTGGCTCTTGGACCTCCAAACTGTGGGCTAAATAAACCCACTCTGCCTCAGGTATTTGCGATAGCAACACAAAACCAAGACAACTCTAGGATGAAAAAGTGACCCCAGCTTATTGAATGCCACCAATTCTTCTCCTTTGTAGCTTTAAAAAAAAAGTTAAGTTCAGGTTTTTGCAGGGTAAGGATCTTTCATTGTCAAAACCTGATGAAACAAGAATACTCTTCTTGTGTCAAATGGAAACTTTTTTTTAGCAGTTTGCTTCTCTCTAGAAATCATAGTTTTTGTTCAATATTTTATCTTGTTCTACGTGAAAATCAACATTCCAGTCCACTAAATTATTTAGTTTTGTTCCCTGGACATTGTCAAAGAAACTGACAACTACATTCTTCAGATAGCATGGAAACAAATTTGTTATTAGGTTGAAATAATATTATGGTAGTTTAGTTTAAAATGAGGATGGAAATCAATGTAGCTTACACAAACTTGATATTAAATTTTTACTATGTGTTCTTTGTGTACCTGTTTTTAATATAATCTTAATTTTTAGAAGTTTGAAGAGTTTCTTTAAAAAAAAAAAACAACTAAACTTTCTGTTGGAGTTTTGGATGCTTGCCTGGAAAACTTCATTATTAGAAAGTGCTCTTTTCCTCTCTTTATGGGTTTTGATTTAAAATTAATTATTGAGTGAGCTGTTTAATATTTTTACCTTTTGATAAACTATGTGGATTTACAAAATAGATAAATTAGAGTAATGACTTTCTCTTTGAGAAAGTAATTGCTGTAGAAGAATTTTAAATCCCAGCTCCCTGAGGCATTTAAAATAGGACTTGATTAAGGTATAACTCAGCGTCGACTGTAAGAAACCAGTGTTTCTTAGTGCGTGATATGCTTAGGCATTTCCACCTTGTTGTGTGTATCACATGTAGCTTTTCTCTGGAGTCTATCATGCTCTAGGTAAGTGGATATGTCTCATTAGTTTGTGGTTGGGCGGCTTAGTTGGCTTGGCCATTATATTAATGAGGCCAAGTTTGGGTTGTGTCCCTGGACAGGCCAATTACTTTAAATGTTCTCTGCCCCACACACAATTACACTGCAAAAATTATCACTGGGTGCCTAAGAATACCTATGAAAAAATATTTTGGACACAACTCTTTGCAATTTGAGAATGACTGGTAATTTTATTGCTGTAGAGAACTGGAATGATTAAGGGCAGAGGATTTCCATGTTCACTGTTATGGTTAATCAGAAAACTGCTTTTAATTCCAATGATGATTTTAAAAAATAATTTTAAAATAAATCAAGCCATAGTTGGAGTTCAGTGCGTACTTTTGTGTTAGCTTACTGATTTTATGTTTATTTGATGATTATTATAAGCTGCCTCAGGATAAAAGTTCTCACCATCTTTCTCTAGATATTTTATAAATAGGTCTCTAGACAATTTTATAGAACAAATCATAATGCCTTAGCATTCTGTGAGACCTATAGAGATTAACTAATTTAATTTTCTCACCTTCTAAGTGAAGAGATTTGCTTCTCAGAGAAGCCACTAGGGTCTTGCCACTGAATGTTCGGGCCAGTTCCAAGTTTGGAATCGAGAAATTTTTTTTTTTTTTTTCCCATCAGATCATCTACTCCCTGCCCCTGTTGTCACAGAGCAGGGTCTTTGCCCACCCTATGATACCAGCTTCCGATATTATCATTTTATTTATTGAAATTAGCTTATAGTCAAAACATCAAATGAGTGTTCCTAGGTCTTACTGTGATCCATTTTAAGACTAAGTTTATTATCCATCTGCCAAATCCATGTAAAACATGGCATTGTTAAGAGATGATTGCCCCAATGTCCAAATTCACCAATTTTCCCTTTTAGTGGATATTTCGAAACACAAATATAGTTGAAATATAAAATATCAAATTGGTGAGAGAAAAACAATATTAGTGAGGAAAGGTTTTTTGCAGAGAAGAGGATAGTAACTTTTGAATACTTACGTTGTGCTAAGCGATGAAAAGGTATAAATGAGACACTTGTCAGATCCTGTTAGGAATTTGGCACAATGGAGAAAATATCTTTCAACAGAAATCTGAAATTGGTGGGTAGACACAGTTAAATCACAGTTATCTTGTTTCCAATCTTAGGAAATGATCCTCTCTTCTGGAAATTGTTTTAAAGTGACATTCTGGTGGTATTGCCATTTATTATGCTTAATAAGTATGGTTATCACTCATATAATAATGAGGTCAAATAATGACACCCAGCAAATTCTGGAAAACTAAATTTACATCTACAAAAAAGAAAAAGACAAGACACCCTTGCTAAAATTGCTACTTTGCATCAATTTGTGCAGGCTCTGATACTAGTAGTTTATATATCTGTTACCTATTATCTATGTATCAATTCATTTAATTTTACTTCTGTGCAATAGTTTGTAGGGAATTCCCATCTAAGTATTTGTTAAAATTGTTTAAACAGCATTTCATGAATTTTTTTTTTTTTTTTTTTTTTTTTGTAAGTAGAGGGTACATTCTCAAGCTGTATGCAAATACTTTTCCAGTATCCACTGTTAAGGATTATCTGAACTACTTTTCTGTTAGTTTGGGTAATTGAGCTTTGATCACAAACAGCTGTGTTATCTTAGCCCAGCAGATGGAAGGTATGATACTGAGAGGAAAGTAATCTGGAAGACTCTAAAGCCCATTTAGATATTTTATATGCAAACAAAATGTAGATGAGCACATCAGGACTATTTTTGTTGTTCGTGCCAGAAATCTCAATTCAGGCTAGCATTAGAGTTGTTGGCTCAGGTGTCTGGGGAGTCCGGGGTAAGACTGGCTTCAGGATGGGCTGCCAAGAGGGGCTCAGAGGATGTCACCAGGGCCCAGTTTCTCTCCACTGATCAATTCCGTGTCTGCTGGGGTGGTCCCATTTTCAGGTTGGCTTCCTTCACCTGTTTACAAGGTGACACAGACCGGTGGCGCAGAGGCCCCCAGTAACAGAGTCACTGGATCTCTCTGGCCCTGATTGGATGTTATGTCCCTGCCTGACCGAATCACTGAGGTGAGGAGGCAGTACTCTGGCCACTTCCAAGTTCTGTTATTTTCCATAGGCAAGAGTTGAGGAGAGCCCAGTTTACAAAAGAAAGGAATCAGTTCCAAAAAGAAGGAGTGATGGATACTGGGTGCTTAAGGAATGACAAATGCTGACTGTAATACACAAGATATTTTGTTTTCTACCTTATAAAAGAATCATTTAAAAATCTTGTTTATTGTGACATGCAATAGAATTCATAATGATAGTAGGAAGGGAGTCTTCATCCCACAAAGAGAATAGATGTGCTGACCAGTAACCTCATACTAACAAGTTGTATATTCTTTGGGATTTTACTGATCTGTCTTCATTTAGAAAACTAAAAGGATGTGGTGTTCTCAGAGTATTTAAGCCTGGAGGAGCCTTTCTCGGGACTGGGATTCAAAGGTCCCAAGCTGGGGGAGTGTCAGAGAAGTGGATATTTATGGTACGACAAACTGAAATCTAATTTCGAGTCTGCCCTTTCTTTTCCTAATTTTCTTCTGCATTTCTCTTTCTGGTTGTGTTGGAAGCTTGAAGCATTTAAACTGAAGAAAAACAGACTTAGGTTTCATACCATATTTCATTTTTTTTTTTGTGAAACATTCTTTTTTGGCAAACGCCCTTTTTCTTACTTATTCCTGAGCAAACACTAGAGATGAGCAGGGCATTTCAGTATGAACTACACATAAAACTGAGGATGGTTTTTTTTCCTTGCACCCCTGTATTGGATTAGGAAATGGTACTTCATAACCGGACTTCATGTATTAGCGTAGACTGTAGTTGGCAGAGAACTTCGAAAGGTTCCATTCTGGTGCCTTTGTTACGTTTGCCTTTTAAGTTTAAATGCTAGCTGGAGCAGACAAACACCACTGATTTCACAATTTTTTTCACCCCCAGTGTGGAGCCTTTTGGTTGATTTGATCTCAGGCAGAAGAATGGGAGCACCGATTGGATTTGGTGGAATGAGCCTTTTATGTTGCCTGGACCTCCTCCCTTTCCTGTGGGCTCGCAGGCCAGCAGGCCTGGAGTGGCTCCCCCTCTCCTGCGGGCCCAGGTCTTTGTGTGAGCTGTTATCCATTTCCGTGGATATGGTTTGTTACCTCTATTTGTACTATAACTAGAAATTTGATAAGGTTATGTGCCTGTCAAATGATTTAGATGTCAGGTACAGATGAAGCAAAGCAATTTTGACAAGTCAAACATTGGTGCCAGGGGAGGGGGCGGCAGGGATGACCTGCTGGGAGAAGAAAGTAAAATCTCTTACAGCCTCACTTTCTTTCTCTTTTAACTTTAGGTCACTACTTTAACCTCTTTAATTTGTCCCTTCTTAAGTGAATGTGACATGGTGACTTCCCGCTTCTATCTAAAGGGCAGGGGAATGGAGGCCTGCCTTTGGAGGGGAGATGCTGGCATTTAGGAAGGTTTGACACTGCGTATTCTGATAAAAGCATCTGGGCCTGGAAACTTTATCTTTGACTGAAGCCAAGATTAAGGTCTTAAGGGACGAGGTTTATTAATGCCAGTGTCTGTTCACGTGTGTGTCTTACAGAGAGCCTCGTATGTTTGGTAAGCTCTGCTCCTTGATTTTAGGTACAGGCTGGGGCCTGGGGCTTTGTGACACATATTTGGCGTCCTGTGTTTTTGCCCAGGCAGTGACCTGATGAGTATCACTCCATGGCTTGTCATGCTGTCCATTGGACGAGGAGTCAGTAGGGCCTCTGATTGATTAGGTCTAAGTTTCTTAGAGCACCCCTTACCCCTTTTTTTGTCCTGAAGTGATTAAATAGCACCTCTGAGCTTTCCCAATATCTAAGTCTCTTTATAGCCTACACTGAATATATAGATTAGCTCTGGCAGATATCTTAGCAGAAAGTTCCTCATTTTGCTGGTGACGGTCTAGACAGTAGTGACCCCACTAAAAAAGGTTCATGTGACCACCAGATGCTGCTGGAGTCAGAGGGGTACCTCTAGTGGTGGGCACTGCATTTTGTGTAGTTAAGTAACGGATGTAAGTTTTTGAGTGTAACTTGTCTTGATACGGGTTTCACTATAATCTGAAGGCACAATTCAAAGAAATAACAAATTTACATTCAGGGTAGCTTTGTTTGAGTTTATTTAAAGAACTGAAACACACACAATCCTCATAATAGCTTCTGCTACTGATGTATTGATGGTGCTGACAAAGAGAAAACTCAGACCAGATGGTTTCCAAACAGTGGGACCACCTGGCTCATTGGCAATGCCAACTTACTCCTGTTTCTCAAATAGCTGTGTTCTCCTGGATGTCGAGATGTCTGAGTGAGCTGTACATGGGCTTAGGTACAGGATCAGTAAGAGAGGTAGAAGCACCATGTCAACCTCAGACTGGCCCCTCTCTCCCACATCCACCATCTACAGAGTCTCAATTTTTTTTCCTTCTTTCTCTTTTAATTATGAAATCTGTATTACCAAGAAAAATAAAATCACCTCTTGAGACGTTTATTCTGGAAGAAAAAGAAAGGCTCTAAATCCTTTTGGGAAACTGACTCAGAAATTGATTCATCTGGACCCTGTTAGTATCCTTTGATGAAGGGTTCATTTTTGGTCAGCAAGAGAAGAATATAATTGCACCTGTAACACCAGGAACTTATGCTGAATCATACAACTTGGCACTTAACATAGTGTATTAACCAATATATTATGCAATAGCTTTTCTAGTTATGACATTAGTGGTTAAATATTGGGGATTTTCTTGAATTATTTACTAATTTTTTCTTTTGAAAATCAGTTTATTTAAAAGTAAAACTATTGAATTAATCTATACACTTTTTGAAGTTAGTGCTTTAAGATTGCAATTATTTTTAAGTTTCATTTTGAAGTCATTACCTTAGTTACTAACTCATTTGATGCACACCGACTGAGCATCTCATTAGTAGTATGTGTAACCATTAAAGATTCAGTAATGACTGATGTTTGTGACATATAAGAACATTAAAAACTATTTATGCTCTTGGGTACGCTGCTATTTAAAATTTAGTCTTTTTAAAGAAATAAGGGTATATTTTCATTAAAACTAGGGTTCAATGTAAGTGACAATCTTGGACATTTTCAAGATGATTGAATTGGCATCTTGAAGCAGGATAGGTTGGGAAAGAAAAGAATGTAAGGACAGCAGATCTGGGTTTGAATTATAGCCTGTGGGCCTCTGTTCCCTGTATTAGTTGGAATTCTCAGCTGTAAGTGATAGAAAACCCAGCATTAACTCAAACGAAATGATAATTCATTTTGAGGATACTTGGATACAAAATCCAAGGGCAAGAATGTGCCTGCTAGTTGACACCAGGATTTAATTGTCACCAGGCCTGAACTCTCTTTTTGGTAGATAAGCTGCATCTGCCCCTCTGGGTTCTAGTGGTGGCAAGCAATGGCTGTTGATCATTCCAAAGTCTTAAATCTTAGACTTTCAGTTTCCAGAGGGAGAGACTCACTCTACATTTTAGGTCTCAATCCCCAAGTCTCTGAGACATCTTGACTTGAACTACTTCAGGCCAGAAGACTACCTCTGGGCCAATCCATGATGGTTAAGGAAGTGGGTCATGTAAGAAAATTGTGCCTCTTGAGAAAGGTTAGATAGATCAAGGGAGGCACAGAGGGAGGTCTGTGGTGGACCCAACAATAGATTTCCCCTACATTTCTCAATGTAAAAAATGGTCAAATATCTCTTCTAATAAGAGTGATTTTGAAGATTAAGCAAGAAAGTTTGTCAAGTATTTTGTACAATGTCTGATACCTTTAGGTCTTCAGTAAATCATAACTGCTATAACATAGCATGGAAGAGATGTGCTAGCATCTTCTTAAAACTGACATTATAATCAATATGAAGCTCTCGTTGTTAGCTAAGAAACCCGAGAAGCCATAATTCCTCACCTGATTCTTCAACACTTCTATTATATTTATTTTAATAGTTTTTCTCTCCTGTGGAAGACCTGAATTAGTACTTTATTTCTAGTTGTAACATAGATTTTTTTAATAACCTGTAGAAAATTCTAGGAGTCTTATATTTTAGATGAAATTTGGTGTTATGGAAATAATCATTTCAATTCCTTGATTAAAATGACTTGCTGAGATCCATGGGTTTTTGTGTGTGGTGAATGCTATCAATCATAGAAGCTATTTTAGTATTGTTTGTATGCACATTAATTATATATTTATATTTATATTTGCCTTTCTTTTTCATTTTTGTTGTGTTATGGATTTTTTTTCCCCTTCAGTTTTGTAGAAGTGGAAGAGATGTGTTTTCTTACAGAAAAACAGTCGGTGTTTGCCTGGATAATGCCATCGCAGGTGTGGGAGGGCTGTTAGGGACAGTTTTAATGACATTATCAATCTGTTAAGGAGCAAGCATATGTAAGAAAATTGAAGAATCGTCTGTCACTTTCATCTGCTATGACACTTGGAGATTAAGGACAGGTTATTTTCATTTTTGTGACTGTTTTGTGTTAGTTTAGCTCTGTTTGTGTACAGTGCTGGTTTATCCTTATTTCTTTTCTTCATAGTTGAGATGTAGCTTTTTTCCCTGAATTATTAATTTCCTAATTAGTTGTTTCCTACCTGGAAACTCTCCATTTCCTAATACTCTATAATTCAAAATATGCACATAGGAATGTTCCCTGTTGCAATTTCTTTTTCCGTCTTTAATTTAACCTTACATAATACTTCTGGTTCAAATAATTTTAATAAATTCTAGTCTGTCAATGAATTAAGCTATTTATATTTAAAAGCCATACTCATGTACTAAGATGTGAGAGTAGCTTTCTCTAAAGGATTAATGGTTAAGAGAACATGTGTTCAGGAGTCACAATTCATAGATTGTCTGAATTATTAAATTCTATTTGTGACATTCTTGGCAAAAAATATGAATTAAATCCTATAATGTAGGTGCCAATTTTCTTTATTAATGTAGGTATTATTATTATTTTTTTGCTTTGAATCAATATTTTCATCAGTATTGCAATTTTGGCAATGTTTCCCCCAGCCTGATCTTCATTAATTGAAAATTTACACAACTATTGCCTTAAAAAATGATCTGAACATTTTTGATGAAGTATAGTTTGTGTTAATTTTTACTTTGGGTAATTATTTTCATAGCACCACAGGATCCATTACAAATAATGAATTAGTTAAAAATTTAAGATTCACCAGTCTTTGGATATCCTCTACTAAGAAATATTTATTTGGTTCCACTCTCTTCTCTGCTTATTTACAAGGCACTATTTATATCTTTATTCACTTTGATATTTTTCACTTTGGCACTTTTTGCATTGTCAGATAAATTGAAAGATAATGTCTAGGAAGTTTCCAGAATGGGTGCCCCTCATTAGTTCCTCAAACTTTCTTTATCTATAAGATGGGCCATAATGCATACCTGGCAGGATTTATGTGAAGATATTATTTGTAAAGCAAATTTACATTTTTATTTTCTGTATTTACTTATATTCTAATTTAATTCAAAGAAGACCAAAGGAGCTTCCAACTACAGATGGCATGGTGCCTGCTTGGGCTAGAGGCATGTGCTCTGGGTATTTGGGTACCATGACTAAGGAAATACACGCCTATGGTAGTGAAGTGCTGAGCACTTCTTACACATCACCTGCTGGGCTTCCCACCCTGGCTCTGCTCCATAATATGTAAAGAACTCAGTATAGGGCCTGGAACCTAGTAGACACTTAATAAATGTCAGGCATTATTACCCTCATCTCATTTAATTTTCACAAAAGGCTATCAATGTTGCATTGCATTTATGCTTATTTTGTACTTGAGGAAACTGAAGCTCAAGAAGATTTTAAGTAACTTACCTACAGTCACAAAGCTCATAAGTGGTAAAACCAGGCCTCAAGGTGAATTTGTCTGATTCCCGAGTCTGTGCTGTTAACCACTAAGTTACACTTGAGTGTCTTACATGTGATTTTCAATTATCTTAGCTAATTGAGAAATTAATTAAAATATGCTTTACTTGGTATTTAGAATATTTGTTTAGAATAAAATGTAGGTTTCACTAATTTTTTTAAGTGAAAGAACCTCAAATCTGATAAAATTGGGTTGTGAATATACATGAAAACCTGACAAATTTGTAAATATCACTGGTTACCTCTGTGAATGTAATGGAAGGCTAATTTAAGGCTTAGAAATCTATGGAGATTATTTTTAATGCTTTTTAATTATGTTTAAAAGGTAATTATAATTTTAATTTTATTTAATTAACCACAAATTTACGAATTATGAGATTAATTTAGAAAAAAGCAAATTTACTTTTGAGCTCATTTCCTTGACTTAACATTTGTTAAAATTAGCTTCACCTTTAAAAAAAAAAGTCCTTAATCAGATTTTCCTTTGTAGCATTTAATTCTCATCTAGCATTGTGAGATTAACCAATTTTCTGCATTTTAGACTTTAAAAATACCAAACTGGATAGTAATCAATCATGAAATTGTTATTAAAACTTTAATGTATGCTTAGAACCTATCAAAACGTGGTGAGATACAAAGAAACATATGGTCCACATTCCCTAGTATCAGAATTTAGTGAACTATACAAGATAGTATGTAATTGAGCTCTAAATTTTACAGATCACACTAAGAGTTTTGCATGTAGTTTTAAAATACTGTGACCCTCACAATTGCCCCTTGAAAAATAATGTGCAGTATCTATCATGTCATGGGAGATAATGAAATTGGTCATTGATTTCACTATATCAGAAATGTATGAAATAAAAGCAGAATAACACAAATCAGTAATAAATGTGCCTGCAGATTTTAAGCTTCCATTAAACACATTCCAGAAATCTGCTGTGTGGCTAAATGCTCCTCCACTGCTTACCCTTCTGCCCCTGGGTACTTACTGCTTTGGCCCATTGTGATCCACTCCATGAATCCCCTTGAACTTCTACTCCTCATTCATCCATGTTTGGAATTCCTTTTCCAACACCCTTTCATACTCTGTTTTTATTTTTCCTGCCTTTTTGCTTCAAGTCCTTGTTTGCTGATGTAATTAAACAGTTTCATTGAGATAAAGAAACAGGGGGCTGGAGTTGTGGCTCAGTGGTTGAGCACTTGCCTAGCATGTGTGAGGCCCTGGGTTTGAGCTTCAGCACCACATATAAATAAATAAATAAATTAAATAAAATAAGAGATCTATTAACAACTAAAAGGTATTTTAAAAAACAGATAAAGAAACATAGAGTGGCTGATTTAACTTTCTGGAAATGGATATCCACCGGATAGATCGACTTAGCTTACTGAAAATATCAGCTGAATTCCTGATTGCTATATCTTTGTTCTTCCACTCATGATTTTTGTTTGGTGTACATGCATGTATATGTACCTACATGCACTTGTCCATGAGCACATACATTCACACACACATACACACACACACATATGCACATAGAATTTCAACACACACCAAGAATGTCAATATTATACAGCATCCAATATTTGAAATAAATACACTTTAACTTACTTTCGAAGATAAACATGGCGAATGGAATTGTCTATCGTGTGAAGTTCTTGCATTTGACTTTAAGAGTACATTTTCACAAGTGCCTTTATTCAGCCCTGAAGGGATAAGACTGGGAAAATAAGATTGCATTAGTTCCCAGGTTTATTAGCTTTTCGTTGCTATGACAAAAATATCTGACAAGAACAACTTAAGATGATGGAAAATTTATTTGGGGTCCCCAGTTTGAAGTCTCTGTCCATAGATAGCTGATTCTATTTCTCTGGGCCCAAGGTGAGGCAGCATGATAAGGGGGAAGGGCCTTATGAAGGGAAGCTGCTCAGCTCATGGTGGGGTCAGGAAGCAGAGAGGGAGAGAGGGAAGGGGCTGCAGGGAAGATGCAGCCTCCCAGGGCATGCCCCTGGTGACCCACCTCCTCCAACCATGCCCCACCTGCCTACATTTAGTCCATTCCCACCAGGTTGGACTGATGAGGGTACAGCTCTCACAATCCAGTCACTTTACCTCTGAACATTCCTGTTAACCAGAGCTTTTGGGGACACCTCACATCCAACCATAACAAGCATGCTCTCTGAACTCAGGTTGGCCTCTTAGGTCTGTCCTCTCTCCTTCTATGATTCCTTCTGTGTTCTTCCTGCCCTGTTCTGACAGGAGTGTCCTTGGGAAGTCAGGATCTTGAGGATGAGCCCAAGAACTCTTGCTGTTTTCTGTGGTCCCAGGACTGTCTTATGACAGAGGATGGCTGAGGAAGAAGACCCAACATTGCCTGTTCCTCTGGGTCTCCTGGCTTCATAGTGTTCCCACAGCGGGCTTGCAGAGAGCAGCCAGGGGAGCCTGTCAAATCTCAAGTCAGCAACTGCTGATACTTCTCTGATGGCTTCATGTCTTAAGGAAAAAAAAAAAAAAAAAAAAGCCAGTGTCCTCAGGGCAGAGCGTTACCTCCCCTGTGCTCCCTGCCCACCTCTTCCCCCTGCTTGGGCTCCAGCCCCAGCCAGGTTCCCTCTGCCATTCCCAAAGGCTTTGGGGCTTTGGGGCTTTGGAGCTTTCCCACACCTTGAAAACTCTCTCTGAAGATGTGTGTGCCTCCCCCACCACACTATCAGGATTGCTGAGATGTCACCCTCTCTCTGGGGCCTTTTCTGGCCATACTACAAGGCCAGTTTTCGTCACACCGTGCATCCTACTGTCTCGCATTATGTTTTTCTAGCACTTTTCACCCGTGTGCCCTCGTTGGATCTTGTGTCTTTCCATTTCTCATGCTGTAACAAAAGTTCCTTGAGGGCAGTGAGTGTAGACTGCTTTCTTTGCTGCAGGGTCCCCATCCATGGAACAGCACTTGACATATAGTAAGTACTCAATAGATAGTTTTTAAAGGCAAAAAGATGGAATCAGGGAACATTTGAGGGGGAGATTCCAGAGAATGGCTTTCCTAGAAGACTGCTATTATTGTTCATGGAATCAGTGTGAACCACTTTCAAAGAGACCAGCGATGATAATTTTATATCCAATGCTGAGCACAGGGGAAGCAATGGTATTTTTTGCTGGCCTAAGAAGTGGGAATTCTAAGGGAGGCTTATATAAGGCTTAATAAATATTTGCTCTGTTAATGTTAAGTAAGTTAATTTCTAAAAGCAACATGGCTAGCTATTTCTTTCAAAATCTATTTAGAGCCATGAGTCTTAGCTGAATTCTTGATCTTTACCCACTCTCCCCCAAACCCCTCTTGTCTACCAGAAGTTCCAGCCAAGTGAAGCTATTTCCCATTTCCTAAGTATGAATTTCCACCCTTTGGTGGGTGAAGTATGGAAAAGATAGTTGACTAATGACTTCAAGGCTCCTACCCCACGAAATAAAGAAATGCTGGGGGTTGGGACTGAGCATATGAGGTGTCGTGTACCACACTATTGAAAAAGAATAAATATCTTTCAGAATGCCGCGAGCCATTTATAGAAATCATTTGACACTTTTCAAAGCTAGTCAGTCACTTATCTAAGCAAGCCCAAATCAAAGGATCCTCATGTGTCTCGTGAATGTGGCAAGGATTGCTAAATGCTAGTCTGCTCCAACTTGTGATTCTAGAATTGAATGATTTTCTTTTTTTCTTCTCTCTTTGCACATTACTATTTAAAAAGCTGAAACATAAAAAAAATACATGATGGTGCTTTCTCTGTAACTGGTGTTAGGGATGTTAGGGTTTGGCTGATAGACTTTTGTTACGTCTCCTTGTCTGTTGCCATTACGGAGCTGGGGCCTTCTGAGAAACTGAGGCAATGGAGAAGACCTGCCTCTTCAAACCCCGATTCTTGCAATCAAGTCAGAAAGATTTCAGACATGTCGCTCAGAGTAATAGGAATGAGTTCATTGAAGGTACAGGAAAAGGGGAAGGGGACATTTTCCAGGGAGAGAGTGGTACCTCTCCAACAGGAGAGGGACAATGTGCCTCTTCTGCACTTAAGTTTTATTGGGGATCCCAGAGGATTTTCCACAGAGTCCTACCCAGGTCCACCTCTTGACTTTTGACTGACAGCACGGTGAGGCCAGGAAGGGCTGCAGGTAAATTGCTTCTTGGAAAAGAAAGCATGTGGGGGTCAGCACAGTAGACCCATGTTGTGGAATTGTTCCCTTGACCTCGTGTCCCCACTGTCTGCATCTGTCTGTCCCCTGACACTGCCAGCACACCTGGTCATCTGTCTTTTATTATTTTATGACTCTGCATGCTGGTGCTTATTACCAGTCAACCTAAATGGCTTCTCTGCTTAGTTCGGCATAAAACTCTGAGAAAGAAAGTGCCAGTGTTTGTGTCTTCACATGTGACTGGGAGATGGAGGGTTAGAAGGCTAAACTCACTCAGCATTTTTTCTGGAATAAAAATATTGCAATTTATGGGACCTTCAATATATGGGACTAAAGTAAGGGTTTTAGTACTTTAGTTATGGAAAGCTTGGTCCTTTGTCCCTGATGCCAAGCCAATGATGAGAATGTGGCTTTGAGAAAAGGGAAAAAAAGGTTTATGGCTTTGTTAGCGAAGGAAAAGCACAGGGGACTTGTGTCTCAAAGGCTGTGATTCTCCCATCAACAGGAACAGGGGGCTTTTAAAGAGGTGACTCAAAGGCTACAGTCCTCTGTCTGGAGCTGTAATTCGCTTGTTAATTTGGGAGATAGTCATTTCTGAGATCTTCTGGTACCATCCCCAAAATCTGGTTTGCCTCATTGCTATGTTGGGTGTGTATTCAAGGACAGATAACTTGCCTAGGATGGGGAAGAAAGGTAATCCTGTTTTCCTCAAGATCAGGGGGAGGAGAGATTGGGGCAGGGGAGAGGAAGAGAAAGAAAAACATGTCCCTTTTAAAAATAAGTTGCAGTGGCAGAGCAGCAAGGGCTATATTCAAAGCATAAAGTGGACCACTGTTATACATTGAGTATTTAAATACAGATGTGACTCAACAAAAAAGTAACTCCATGCTCTCCTAATGGACTTTTCAAACTTAAGCAGAATCTGCACTTAGAGGATCCTGTTTTTTGTGAGTTACTTTTGAGCGTTAGTTTGAGCCTTATAATTCTGAATGTCGAATGGGAATTCTATCGACCATCAAAATCTATTTCCATACTTCTTGATATTTAGGCTTAAGAAAATAAGAAAAAAGTGATAGAACTCCGTCATTAACAGGCAGAATATTTAGCTGGTGTGGCATTGTTATGCTGGTAACAGGAGATGGGACTCAGGAGGATGAAGCAGTGACTGTACCAGTAAATGTCAGTGAAATTCAACCTCACTGGGTCGTTACTAGGAAGAAAGTGGATCTAAACACTGGAAAAATCACAGGTACCTCGGCATACACTCTGCACACACTTTTTAAGTCCTGAGATGTGGCCTGTTTTATAAATATTTCATATGCATTTATATGGTTGACATCTGGTGGTGTGGCATTGTGTAATAGTGTCCATATGCTTTGCCTTTTGAGATAGAGTGAAAACTTCTTAGATTCAGGACTAGCTGTTGATTTTGTTTGTGTCCCTTCTTCATAGGGTAGTTCAAGCTCAGGATAGTGCTTTGTCATTGACAAGACAGGCCTGGGAGAAGATTTAACTTTGTTCTTCCATATTGTCTCCTCTTTAGTAGTAGTAATACTATTAATACTGATGATCACAATAACTATTACCAAGTACTAATCTGTTCCCATCAGCCACAGAAATGCATGGAGTCATTTGATCCTGTTCCTACAACCAATAATATTGCTGCTGTTATCACCATTTGACAGAAGAGACCACTAAGGTACAGAATAATTAAGTAACTTGTCTGAGGTTGCACAGATAGTAGGTCGAGTTGCTGAGACAAAAAACAGGTGACCTGGCTATGTCCCACTGAGTTTCAGGGTGCCTTTTGCTGAGAGCTGTGTTTACAGGCATTGCTTCCAATCCTAGCGACTTCATGGGCTCCTGCCTGTCCTGAGTGGGATTTATGCTTCGTCTATTTACTTTTTTTTTTTTTTTTTTCCCATTTCTTTCTCCTTTTCCTCCGCCTTCTTAGGTCAAGTACAAAAGAGATTTTGAAGAAAGCAAAGGGAGGGGCTTCAGCATCGTGACAGACACTCCTGAATTGCAGCGGCTGAAGAGGACTCAGGAGCAAATCAGTAACGTAGGTGCTTGTTGCTCAGTGATGCAGTAGCCCTAGAGTGTGTTTCTGGATGGTGGCGTGAGTCTGGGTGCCTTGGAAGAGTATATGCTGCTGAAGTATAGGAGGAATTGAGTCCCCAAACAACTGCACCTGTGAAATCCCTTCGCTCTGACTTCACCCTAATCTAGAACCTAACAGTTGTCGTCCTGCAGTATCTTCTTACTATATTTTTAATGGTTCTCAGCTTTTGAATCTTTCTGAATTAGGATTTTTATAATTAAGTTAAATTTTTTCCTCTGGCTAAACATGCAAAATATATATATAACAGGTTAAGTATCTTGAAGAATCTCATATTTGCTAATTACATGTATGTGTAGTTGAATACTTTAAATTAGATATTTGTTGACTCATGTATTCCATCTAATTTTTGGAAAAAAACATTTATGTATATAGTTACTTTGGACTTGAAAGCTGCATCTTGTTTGGTAATATGTTTTCCTTTAAAAAGAATATTGGGACTAGCAGAAGTTTATAGCATAGTAGAGACAGGAAAGTGTTGGTTTAGTGCTTTTTAAAGGTGGATAAATGACTCATTCTAAATTTTTGTAATTCATATGTGTGATCGTTTCTTCCAAATTATTATATGAAATGTGTCAAATTTTTTTTTCTGCAAAATTAATTCAGTGTTAGGTATCCAAGAGGAAATATGAATGAAAATCAATAGCTGTGTGATAAAATCTTAAGCAAGTGTGTGAAACTCATACCACTTTTCATGAGAAATGGATTTTGCATGTCGCATTACAGTCACATTTGAGAAAAAATTTTACTTGTCCAAAGTTCAAAAACAAAATACTTGATGTCTAAAAAATGTATTAGGGAGTGGGAAGAAGAGTAGTACACAGGTTTTTTTTTTTTTTTTTTTTTTTTTTAAAAACATGTTCCCTAAAGTTTACCCATTGTTTGGTCTTTAAATGGGCCTTTTTATATTAGGAAGGGCTTTTTCCTTTGAAGAGAAAGAGTTGAATTTTAAGGATTCATGACATTTGTTTCTTAGTTTTTCTACCACATTCCAACAATCTGCCAATCACCAACAGTGAAGATCACTCCTCTCATTTTTCTTCCTCTTTATTCTTTCCTTAAAAATCAACTTTTGCTTTTAAAAATGCAAATCAGAGACACATTCCACCAGCAGTGACATTCAGTAGCATTTCTTTCTCTTGATAATTTTTGGAAATTCTTTTTTAAAAAATAAAAGCAGTGCTGTAAAAAGCAAAGTTATATCATAAATCTTCAACTATCATAGAAATTTATTTCAAAAAGAATCCAACATTTCTGCTCAAGACATCTACATGACAGCTACTGGAAAGATTACAGTGAATTCCAAGGTAAGCCTTTTAATTTATATTCAAATTAAGTCAATATTCATATTTAACTAGAAAAGGACTGATCATATTTCCATCCTTTATCATTAGCAGGCATATACATTTTATTCAATACCAGAGGTCATTGGCAGATCCCTTCTTAATTATGCAAAAGCCCTTTGTAACCCAGGTATGTATTAATCTATATTTATCATATGCATAGCATTATATATGAAACCACAATAAGATTAAGCCTATAATTTAGAGAATGCTGAATTTTTAAAGCATATAATTTAGACTTCTTTAAAAATTTTTTTTTGTAGTGTCTTGATAGCAACCTTAGCAGTCTTCTTTTAGTCATTTTGAGGCCTATTAACCTTTGAGTAACAGTAAAAATACATAGATTTCACAATATTACTGTTGGGGACCTACTCTTGAAAAAGGGAGACTGTCAGTTATTCTGAGGTGTAGTAAATTTATTATTCATTTCTAAGCTTCTGACATCATAAACTTTTTCCATTACCTCACTGGGTTTTCCATATTACTAAAGGATCTTTTCCTATAAGAAATCAGGATTCAAAAAGTAGTACTTTGGTTAGTCTGATTTTTCATGCTACTTTCACTTACACCCACTGAACAATATCAGCTCAAACCCAGATAGGTTTGACAGTGGCCTGGATTGTGTCTGTTCTAAGAGGAAGAAGGTGTGAAAGTATCTAGACTGGGAAGACTCCAGAATCTTCCTGCCGTAGATGCTGGGATAGAGCTGACTCATCCTGAAAATCGTAAGGGATGTGAGATTTGTGAGTGTTCATTAGAACTCCAAGTGCAATACAAGTTGATCTAGGTGGTTAACTAAAGTGTGTCTGCCATCTTTATTTCCCCCTTTGTTTCATGTTCTTATATGTTTTTAGTTCATTTTATCTTTAAATATTATGTGGCTTGTTCTAAACTGCCATTAATCCCCCCTGGACTAAAGAAAGTATAAAGACATGAAGCAGTGAATTTAATGACAACTCCTAGGTGTTTCGGGTAATCTGTTATGGATGAATGGGCATTTTTGATTGCCTGTGTCTGTGTCAATGTTATGAATTTTTTTTTTTAGTCACTTTCACATTCATGTGTGTAGGATTTGAAATCACTGGGATATGCCCCCTCAGTCTGCATATGTTACTGAGGTGTGGGATAAAGTACATCTATAAATTTCAAATTGTGTGTAATAAAAGAGGTGAGAGTGGGTTAGCCCTGCCTCCTTTCTTATGGAACCTATAATGATGATGTATTGAACAAGGGAGATTTATTAAATCCTGCAATTTAAAATTCTTCTGCTACGTTACCCAGAATAGCTATAGAAAGAAAAAGAGAAGAGGTATGATTTTAGAATTTATTTAATGGTTGGAAAGAAATAGAACTTGGCTTCTAAAATAAAGAAATGCTCTTTTATTTTCCAATTTTGTTCTAGAAGATTGCCTTTATCTTATTCAAAATATTACTATTCAGGTAAACTTCAATACTGGTTGTTTATAAAAATTGAGTATTGGACTTGGAAACAGGTTTTTATGGGAAATCTGGATATCCAGTCAAACCATTTAATTAAAGATCCATTTATAAGTTCAAATTTTGTTTCAAGTGCATCTCTTCACCAGAATGCAGTCTGACAGCCTTTGTGGACAGTGTCAACTTAAAGTCTGCGTCCCACAGATTTTCATAGCTAAATCACCTAACCAGTTCCTCCCCCTCATTCCCAAATTCTAGAGCTTAAATTCAGAAACCGTCTCATACATCTTTCCATGTTCTTACGATGGGTCATTTTATTTTGTTATTATTATTATTTGTGGGGCTGGGGATTGAACCCACAGATTTGTGCATGCTAGGCACAGCTCTCCCATTGAGCCACGTGGCTGGCCCCGTCTTTTCATTTTCTTTAGCAATGTTTTAGGAAATGTCCTTAAAGGACAGTATAAAAATATGAATTGAGGAATACTATGCCCTTGGGTCTTTTTATAAAACCTTTTATCTCTTGTTAGTCTAGCTCTAGCCTGTGTGGGTAATTCCAAAGGCATTTCTGTAGTTTTGGGTGGTTACCACCTTCAGGTTTCTAAGAAGCACACCGGAGGTGCCTGCAGCAGGGTGGTATAGCAGCATCCTCACCAGGCATCCATGGTACCCAGTGTAGCCTGACAGAGATTATTGATGCATTTCCTTCTGCCTGTTTACACACCCATATAAGCAGCACTTCAATTAGCCGAGACAGTCTGGGGATCAATTGTGATATGAAATGGTAAAGTCAAACCCCAGGAGACTTTTACAGACTTTGTGCTGTGGATAAAAACTAGGTGTTTATTTTCTCATTTATTTTGAGGGGAAGAAGAATATCATGTGAAAAGGGGGGAAAAAATACCCAATGAGAAAATGATAGATTTTACAGACCGACTGAAATAGTAAGTGGACCATTATTTGATTTGTCAGGATTGGTGCTTGTCCTTGACACAGGGAGTATTTTTGCATGACTCTGCTGTGTGTCTGGCTGTACCTTCTTAGATCACCAGCCGACAGACTATAGTGTTTTTATCATCTCTGTATTCTTTGTCTTGCCCTCTCAGTCTCTGTAATTTTGGTTCTATATCCTGTTTCACAAATACCCTGTTTGGCTATCACTTTCAATTCTGTGTATCCATTCATAAGAAATGCTTGCTTGCTTTACAAGAAAAGCTAAGATTGAAGCCTTTTTTAGGCTTTAATTATGGAAAAAAAATATAGAAAAAAATCTTTTAGTAATTTGATCTTGAAATATAATTACTTTTAACTTTTTTGATACAGGCACATGATTTTTAATTGACTTCTTGGAATTTAAAATAAATTATGTGCCTGTTAATAAGTTTGCATTGATACTGCTGATTTAGTTTCCTGAAATTTTATGAGTTAGCTTCAGAAATATTAGATTATTAGAACTCAACATTATGTAATAATTGAATACAGTGTCTACAGACTATTAAAAGATTTGATTCAAAGTTAGGTTGAATGTAAGGGGTGAGCATGTGAGGCTAGGGATGATTATCTAGGGATTTGGTCTCTGTTTGTAATTTAAATAAATCATTTTGACAGAGGCTGACTGTAACCATGTTCAGGCTGCTGACAGTGTGAAATTGAGTTGTACAGTGGACAGAAGACAAGCAGTCAAGAGAAATCCCCAAAGGCAAAATTTGTTATGTAATTGGGTCAACTCATGCATGAGAAATGCATGTTAATTGTAAACGGGTGGCAAAATTATCGTGTAGGAGGCAATTAGGTCTTATATGAATCTGAACCACTGACATAGGAGGTTTTCTTTCTTTTTATATTTGGCAAACATTAAAAGTTTTTTTTTTTTTTTTTTTTTTAAAGGGGAGAAGCGTAAAAATTAGAAAAGCATTTAATGTGGCAACAGACTGGTAATTTTTCCCTTATGCAAGAAATATAGCTTGGATAACTAATGAAAATTTTATATGAAAGCTTCTGATTTTGAGTAGTCAAGTCTAATACACTAAGTAGTTTGAAAAGAGAATGGAATGGTATTTGTGTTACAACTGGGCTGATTAACATAAATAACTAATTATGAGGTCAATTGTTAAGATGTAAGCCCTTGAAGACTCACAGTTTCACTGAGGGAATCTCTACGTTGTTTTAATGGACAGTATCTTCCCACTGACTGATCTCAACCAGTAATTCCAATGCAGTCCCAAGCAATAGTGGATCAGCCAGGAGCATAATCTTTAAATCAGAGATCAAATATGTCAAAGAAAGCTATAGAGCAATAGTCTATATTTTCCTTACCATATCTAACACATAGACAAATATTTCATTTATTTTTTGGACCACTCTGACATACAGCATTCAGTCAGATGCTCTGAACAACCTCTCTAAGGAAAAGAAAGGGTTTCCAGAAGAAATACTTAAACTTTCATGAGAAAAAGGTATAAAAATTACCTCTTGGTCCTTTCTGATTCGTAGTTTACTTTCCACCTGGTTTTGCTTTATTTTTCCATGTAGGGCAGCACATCAAAAGCTGATCTCTTCTTTTTTATCATCAAGTTTTTAGTCACAGTCACTTCAAGGGACAAATATGGCCCAGATCAGTAGTGACTTGTGCATGGCTAACATAAGAGTTGTGGCTAAATGATGGCATCTTCTGGAGGGAAGCTTGGGGAAGATGCCCCATAATCACAGAATTAGCACATATGACTTCTTAAAGATAAGAGGTTAAGGATGCAGCAAATGATTTGATTTCCACAGATCCTTCTCTTGTGAAGTCCTTTCTCCCCCATTCTTTCCTTCTCAGTTATACTGTGTTCTAAGTTCTTTCAGTAGCCTCCTAATGGGCTTTATCTCCTTCCAGTGCTTTCTTAAACACTATCATCAGCTAACTCTAACATATCTCATTTTTCAAGACCCTAATAATGACCCACTAACAAACCATCCTTGACCTCCACTTTGAGTAGGATCGAGTCTAATCTCTCCTAAACCCCTTCATTCTGCCTCTGAACATCCTCCACAATTGCTCCTAGATTATTTTCCATCCTAGCTTTCATTGCTTGTCAACACTATCCATCCCTTTTAGGCCTGGCTGCTTTGTTCTGAACTTTCACATGAGTCCTTCCTGTTTTTTAGGACAGTTTCTCACTTTAGTAACTGACATCCCAACCCTCAGATCCCAGATGCACAAATACCAGCTCCAGGGATCTTTCTGGTCTCTGGATTATTACAGTGCTTTGTGCTATCCTTTGTGCCACTCATTGTGACCATCAAAGTCTATATTGTGGTTTTCATTAGCATTTCACTTTCACATGTCTAAATATCTTTCCTCTTGAACGTGAAGGTGAAGATCATCCATGTCATTTTCAGTCTATTTTTTCTGTCTCCAAGAATGGACAGCTTGGTGCTCTTTCTTTCTTGTTGCATCCTTTATTTAGGATGTGTCCCCGTTCCTTGCTTTGGTTTCTGGAATAGTCTCTTGACTGCTCTCACTGGCTACCATGATGTCTCTGTTCCCGGGCTGTTTTTCACATGGTTTCTTGCAAATTCTTCCTAAAATACACATCTGATTCTACCACATTCTTTCTCAAAAATCTGTCAATGGCCCCCTACTGCATTTAGGATAAAATAAGGAAATGTTTACAGGGATGTGAGGTTGTACCTGTTTCATGATGGCTGAGACATCCAGCTTGGGTGCCCTCTTGCCCTCTGATCCTGGAGCACCTTGCACTTCTGCCTGGAAGCTCATCACCCGTCTCCCATTCTTTCTGGTTTTAGTGGTTCCCTTTTCTTCCTGGACCTTGGCCTCTGCCTCACTGCACCGTCTGCTTTAATTAGAGCATTGTGAGTTTTTGTCCCCCCAGAATGAATTTTGTGAAGATATGGCCTAGCATGGTGCCCAATTTGAAAACAAATAAATTGATTGGGCTTCTCAACCCCCTCTTTGTAGAAGGGGTTGACTTTCTAGTCACTTCTCAAGTCTAGTAATAAAACTTTTCCTAGGAAATGGACCACAGTAGAGTAGGGAACTGATCTGTCCTTTCAATGTAAGTTCGTTAGTGCCCAAAATAGTGCTTGGTATATAGCAGGCACCCAGGAATGTGAACTGAATAAATGAATATTAACTAATTTTGCACATTCTTTCTCATGAAATCCCCTCTTTGTAAGAGAGTCTTTGTTTTTGAAAATTGTTTTGAATTTTGTTATTCTTGTTTGTGCTTCTTGATGCCTATTTTTCATTTCCTGCTACTTAAATATTCAGTGACTTCTTTCGTTATATTGAAAGATTGTAGCAATATTCCCTTAATAAAGGGGAGCCTATTGCTTCCTCATGTGTCACCTAAGAATTTCATATATTGGAAATGCAAGAACTGCCTTGTTCTCAAATGTAGCCAAGGAATTTTTTTTTTTTGCTAACTTAAGTATCTAAAAAAATAGGGCTTATATTAATCTGCTTGAGCTGTCTTCACAAAATACCACCGGCTGTGTGGCTTAAACAACAGCTATTTATTTTTTCATGTTGCTGGAGGCTGGACATCACAGATCCAAGTCCAGCAGCGTTGGTTTCTGGCGAGGGCTCTTTTCCTGGTTTGTACACAGCTGCCGTCACCTCCTCTCTGTGTCCTGGTTTGCACACAGCTGCTGTCACCTCCTCTCTGTGTCCTCACGTGCCCTTTTCTTGGTGTGTGCACATGGGGTGGTGGGGAGAAAGCTAGTATTGATAAGGGCATCGGAATGTAGGATCTGAGCTCTGCCTGGTGGCCTCATTTAACCTGAGCGATGTCCTTAAAGGTTCTCTCTCCAAATGCAGTCACATTGGTGGCTAGGGCTCCAACATGGGACCTTCTTTGTGGGGAGAAGGCTCAATTCAGTTCATAATAGGGCTGAATGAGGGATATTCTCCTCATATCACAGGGGAACTGAGGTAATTAAATGACATGCATTTTGTGAAGGTACTTTGAAAAGTCCAAGGTATGATACAATTGGAACTTACTATTATAAGCGAGAGTCTTTAGTGGAGTTAGGTGATAGATACCACCCTCTGCTGCCTTTCCTTGAAAACTTCTACATTTAGGGTTCTCCCCCCACCCCCTATTTTTCAACATAAATAATCCTAGCCAGGAAAAAAAAAAAAAATTCTTCTAGATCCTATTTCCAATCCTTAATTGTCCCTTTCAAATCTCTTTTTATTTGCAGTTTTGAGCTATAGTCATTGACCAAAAAAAAAAAAAAAAGATAAATTACATTATTAGTAATTGTGTTTTTAAATTTTTCAAGTCTTAGTTGAATTATGTAGCTCAGAATATAGACTCGGTATGTCCTGTGCTAGGGCGGAAGAATGAGTTCGTAGGAAAGAAACATTCTGGGCCGCAAGGAAAGTCGAATAAAGGCTAGCTTTTTAGAACATACCTTAATTTCTAGGGCATTATGTAGATTTAAAACTTAAAAAGCATCTGAATCTTTTGCCTCAGAGTTTATTAGGCTTTTGGGGATGGACCTACTGTGAAAACATGGTGAATGTTACAAAAAACTGAAAATCTCACCTAGATACTTGAGGAGTCACAGATGCGACTATCATTAATAATTGTGCCACATGATTATGATTTCAATGGATTTGGGGAGATAAGTTTAAAAGGTTTTTTTTTTTTTTTTAGTTAACAAGAGTAATAGTCAAAAGTTATTTTAGCTCATTAGAAAGCTATGAATCCAGGGAGGCATTGTATAGGGAAATATTTCAAAATCCATTGGTAATCCAAGCCAACAGTGTACTATTGAGGAACATTTTATGATTTGGAAGTTAGAAACAAGAATGTGTGTGTGTGTGTGTGTGTGTGTGTGTTTTATATATACATATACACACACAGCTATGTCTTCTTATTTGTGTTTCTTTTTCCTAGAAAAATTATGTCATGAAAATTACATTTCTGAATGTTTTTGCTCATGCTTCCTTCTGTAGCTTTCCTTTCTTTCCTTGCTGGCCAGGCTGCCTTGTAGCCCTTTTCTCCTCCACACAGAATCATACAATGGTACGTATAGAAGGCTGTCACTAAGTTTCTGTTTGAAGAACCTCTTGTGGTGAGGTCCTCAGACTTTACTGAGTTCCAAGGACTAGAACCAGAAAGTTCTGATTTCTTGACTTGCCCATACTTTTTGTTGATTTTTCAATTGCATCCCCTTTCACCAGGCCCTGTGGGTTTCAGAAAGCTAGAGAAACAGCTTTTCTGGATGCTTTCATGTCTGTAGGAGAACATACAGAGTGACTGGAATAGCTTCAGTGGAACAGGAGGACCTCTGTGGAATAGAGAGATGTATTTGGAGGGGAAAAAGCAGCGGGGATGGATTTGGTAAGAGCAGGAACAACTAGTGCCAGCTTGTCAGGGTACAGGGAGACACCATTACTGAAATGTGGGTGGAGACAGGCTATTGAAGGGGCAGTTGTCATATTTTTGAGTGTCCATATTTTGGGCATCTATAAATTCAGAATGATCATTCTATATAAGAAACCACTTTTGAAAACTTAATTTTAAAAAAAATTAAAATTTTGAGACAGCATCTCACTGAGTTGCTCAGGGCCTCACTATGTTGCTGAAGCTGGCTTTGGATTCGTGATTCTCCTGCATCAACCTCCTGAGCTGCTAAGATTACAGGTGTGCACCCCTGCACCTGGCTGAAAAGTTTATTGACTTAAACTTTTTCAGTGTTTAATGTGTACCAGGCCTTTTGCTAGGAGGTGGGGGATATGAAGAATAAAATATTCAGGACCCCTGACCTCATGAAGCTTGTACTTAGCCTCTGATAGATAAGCAGATAATGACTGTGGCAAGTATCTATCGCTATTTGACAATAAATTTAATTATCTAAGTGCAACGAATGTTCTGATAGAGGAAACACTGTGTTAATATCAGAGGGATGACTAACCCAGTTTGGGAGGCAAGAAAATTGCATCCTTAGCATTACTATTTTAAAATAGATTTTAAAAGCCAGGTGCAATGGTGCATGCCTATAATCCCAGCAGCTCAGGTGTCTGAGGCAGGAGGATCACAAGTTCGAAGCCAGCCTCAGCAACTTAGCGAGGTCCTAAGCAACTAATTGAGACCTTTTCTCTAAATAAAATACAAAAAAGGGCTGGGGATGTGACTCAGTGTTTAAGCACCCCTGGGTTCAATTCCTAGTACCAGAAAATAAATAAATAAAATAAATATTTTTAAAAGAATTTCACTGAATCATGGACTTGAATAGTGATTTGTGCTGTTTGTTTTATGACAGGTGCTATAAATTTTGTTCTTAAGTTTTCCTGTTTCCCTAAACCTGCTTTCCCTATTCCCTGTTTGCCTGTCAGTAAGCGTCCCCAGAAAATATCGTTTAAAATTAAATCAAACCACCTCAGTTGCTTAAGAGAAATTAAAATGAAGAAACAAATTTATCTTCAACAAAACAAAATATTCAATGAAACTCATAGTCTTGTATGTAAAAATGTCAAAAATGTTCAATTGTGGAAGAAGATGGTGGAAGAGGATTAATTTCAGGATGGTTAAAAAGATCAATATCTTAAATATTTGTATGCATTAAAAATTTTTGATATATGATTTTATTCCTTTGATTTTTCATCATTTAAGAAGATAAAATAAAAAGTAAAATCATGGACAATTTCATTCCTTTCCTTTCCTGCCTTCAGTCTGTATTGTGGTACTTTTAAATTGGAAGTTTTTCACGATAGGACCCCAACTATTAAGAAAGCATTTTGCTTTTGAAAAACATATGTATATCTGAAATAACTAACATAGAACTCCACATATTTGTAGAGTGTACCCATGTATTTGAGTGAAGAGCTATAGAAAGGAAACGGGAACATTGGTTAGTGCTGTTTGTTTTCCTCCTTGAGTCTTCTTGGCCCAGTCTATGCTGACAACAAACCACTGGGACGTCCCCTCAGTACTGTGGGGTCTTTTCCTGCCAAATATTGTTCTCTTGCAAGATTAAATAGCTGAATCAGTGTGGCCCGAATCTTGATCCTGCTGAGAATATTAAGACTCCTGCAGGTTGTAGTACAGATTAGCTGGTGAGAGCTCTGTTGGAGAAATAAAGTGAGTTTCTCTAAATGAATTTAACAACTGCTGTGAACCTTTTTGTGTCCTCCAGCATGAGTGTGTGTGCTGGCAGTTAACCATTTATTTCCCTCATTTTCTCCAAAAGTTGCTCTCATCCACTCCTGTGCATTTATTGTCAACACTTTCATAACTTTATTTGGCATTCATGTTTTGCCAGAGAAGCCATTTGATACATTCAATTATTAAGGACTGTGAAGTCTAAGTCATTATTTAGTTGATTTTTTTTTAAGGAGGAAAACTGTATTTTTTTTTGTACTTATCAAATGGAAGGACTCTAGTGTCTCTGATAGAAATCAGTAAACGGGCTGGGGAGATAGCTCAGTTGGTAGAGTGCTTGCCTTGTAAGCACAAGACCCTGGGTTCAATCCCCAGCACCGCAAAAAAAAAAAAGTTGGTAAACCACACCACGGGGTTATTTGGAGTGAACAGATGAGTGTGCTACATTTGGATCTGAGGCTTCAAGCTATTAGTTGGAAAGGTGTGACATCTTTAGGAAGAGGCAGGACTGAGGGCTAAAACTATATCACTCCCAGCCTCTGTTTCATTGCTATTTCTGCTTCTAGGGTTAGATTAAAACTGATAAAATTCTAAATTCTGTGAAGACCATGGGGCTTCCCCTTGAGGAAATTAATTTAAAAATCAGGGAGAAGCGGGCTGGGGCTGTAGCTCAGTGGCAGAGTGCTTGTCTCGCATATATGAGGCACTGAATTCAATTCTTCGCGCCACATAAAAATAAAATAATAAAATAAAGACATACTGCCCACCTACAACTACAAATTTTTTTTAAAACATTAACAATAATAAAACTATAATTTAAAAAAACAGAATGCACAGATACCCTGAAAATGATTAAAGGCGTGTGTTGGGTCATGTGATTGCAGCCTTCTAAGTTTTATGAACTCTTCTCTTTTTAGGGGGCCCTGAAACCTCCCTTATGTATGAGGCATGTGCTTAGTCTGCCTATGAAACAGTCTTCCCATCTGCTTCCCACTTTATTCCCATTTGTCTCCTGACACCTCTACCTTGTGTGTGTATGTGTGTGTGTGATTTCTCAGTAAAAATGTCTGTGACTGAAATTTGCAAATGGCTAAGCACAAAACAATCACAATGAACAACTATTAAATTCATCAGTGCTATTTTTAATGTTCGTGGATGGTCCCACAGATTATTACTGTGACCTTTATAGTATTAAGAGAAATCTTTAATTAAATTATTATTTTTTATTTGTTGCCACAAATATACCAAAAATGGGCACAGGGATGTTGGCCTAAGAGAAGTTTCAAGAGGACAGAAGCAGTGTTAGTTTGCCAATCTTCCTCTGTCCTCATAAAATAGCCTCTGTTTTGCCATCACCCTAGCAGATGAGGATGTTAGACAAAGTACCACCTGATCTTAAGCCTGCGTTTTCTGAATACTTTGAAAGCCAGCTTTCAACTGTCCTGATACTGTCAGTCAAAGACTTGGGAATAGCACCAAGATGTTTTGACCTCTTGTCTAGTTTGCTATTTGTTTTGGATGCATGACTCTTAGAGTCACATTGGCTATTGTCAGAATGTGCAGTCATTCAGGAACAGACTTTGAAGGTGCATTTGAAAATGACTCCTAAGTATTAAACTGTGAATTTTCTAAGATATCATCAGGGCTCAAAAAAAAAAAAAAAAAAAAAAAATCAGCTTCAAGTGGACAAAAGAAAAAATGTGTTATCTTTAGCTAAATGCCAACAGGATTTCCTGCCTAGGATCCCTGATTTCAGGTACTCAATATTAAGATTATAACCCCCTTTTAAATCGTGAACAGTATCACACATAAAAATTGGCCTGTAAATGTTTATGTCTAGGTTTAAGAGTAGTAATAACATGCACACTTGTGTATCCAGCTTAAGAAACAGCACATTTGAAAAACCTTTGAGGGCCCTTGTGTTTCTGTTTATGCCCCAACTTCCTGACTACTTACCAGGAAGACAAGGCCACAGATTCTTAAAAACAGATTTTTATTGTGAGCTGATAAAAAGATGAAAAGACCATATGAAAATCCAGTTCCCATATGTGAAAGCAATGTATGGATTTTAGAGAAAACATGATTGACTTCTTGAACGTTAGAGCATGCACAGTTCATAAGGGAATTCCCTCACCTCTT
Organism: Sciurus vulgaris; assembly: GCF_902686455.1. NCBI lineage: Eukaryota > Metazoa > Chordata > Mammalia > Rodentia > Sciuridae > Sciurus > Sciurus vulgaris. The sequence continues at coordinate 25,409,548 of NC_136473.1, forward strand.
TTATATTCATTTAGCCATTAGGACTCAAGCATGAGTCTATGAATCATTGTGTTGTGATGTAACTCTGTCTATACTTAAAAAGTGATACTCCCCCCTACCTTGTGTTAGTCAGTTTTCCATTGCTGGACCAAAATGCCTGAGTTAACTAACTTAAAAAGAAGAAAAGTCTATTCTGGCTCACAGTTTCAGAAATTTCAGTCCATGGTCACTTGGCTCTGTTGCTTTGGGCCTGGGGCAGCATGGTATATCATGGTGGAAGAGGCCTGTTCATCTCATGGCCTATCAGGAAACAAGAGAAAGAAAAGGGCCGGGATCCCAGTATCCCCTTCAAGAGCACACTCCTGATGACCTTCCTTCCTTCCTCTAGGCCCCACCTCCTCCAAAAGGTTCCACCACCTCCAAGGAGTGCCACAGGCTGATGACCAAGCCTTTAACATGTGGGCCTTTGGAAACATTTAAGATCCAAGAAGCAATACCCCTAAGTAGATGATCTACTGTGTGTCAGGAAGTCTTTCATGATTGTTGTTTCATTTGTTTTCCACAACGATCTCTAGAAATAGTTGTCATTATCCTCATGTCATGGCTGAGAGAACTGAAACTCAGGGAGGGTAAATAGTGACAAGTGATCAATAAAAAGCGAAGTCCAGGTTTTGGGGTTTTCACCTGACTTCAAAATGTAGCATTTTTTTCTTTATACCAAGATTTTGGGAGCATGACTTGAATGTTTTTTCCAGAGTCCTTGTGCCATAGAGTGAATGTCAGAGATATTAGTTTTCCCTTGCTGGTCCAGAAGCTAATTTATTCCTAATGGCATTTTGGCCGCCACACAGTATCAGGACCACATTGAGAAGTTTCAGATTTCTTAATGCAAACACAGCTTGATCCCACAGGTCGCCACTCCACATCAAATGTTCCTGTCTGTGCTGAGATGCAAAAGGGTTTTGAGTTTCCCCAGACATCTCACATGAGGTAGATGCTTTTGGTTTGCTGTTGAGGCATAACGGAGCTTCCCCTTCCAGATATGCTTGCTTTCTCAGTCCCACCCTCTCAGAAGACACCTGCTCTGTGCTTGGCATGGGGGTAGGAGCTGAGGACACAGGATCTCAGCACAGTCCTCACCCAGAGCACAGAATGCAACCTGGGCAGTATGTTAGGAGAGAGATGAGGTTTTAGGGGAGTGGGGAGGGCAGAATTGGTACCTAACCCTTATTGGGGTTTGGTGACAGTCACAGATGGCTTAAAAAAGATGTCAGGAGAAGAGTCTCTAAAAATGAAAGAGGTCAGAGGCAAGTGAGGAATTGGTGATGGTGAGTGTTGGGTGGCAAAGAGCTTCCAACCTAGGGGACCTGCGTATACAAGGACTCAAAAATGAGACCCTGTGGTTGATGAAATTCAAATGTTCATTTTATCCTGAAGATTTTGAAGAGTAACTAAACGACATTTTTCAGTAAGAGTATGACCCTAGACTTTAGGATCACTGTTTGTTTAAGTGTTGGGAGAAGATTATCTAATCCTGTTGTGAACTTGGACCTTGTGGTGGTTGGATTTCACTGTCATTGTCCCCATGGAATCCTGGGGCTTCTTGTGTCTGTCTGTTAAGGCTGGGATGATTATAGCTCCAGTATTTGTGGGTATAGGCACTTGGAGAATAAAAGGAAAAAAAGTCTTGATTTGTTGCATCTCTGTATGTTTAAGTTGTGTGAATTTTAAAAAGTAACTTAGGCAGTTTTATTGCATTGATTTAGAGTTGAATGACAAATGTGGAAAAAAGGTGTCTGTGTGGTATGTAAATAGAGCAGTGGTGTGCTCACGCTCCCACTGTGACACAAGCTTGGGTTAGCGAGTCTCAGACACAATCTCAGGTTGGCAGGTTGGAGAGAGTGCAAATCCATATAAATATGTATGCCTTTAGCATCGCATGCAAAATGCTATACTAGTTCTCATACAAATATGGAGAGAAAATTCCAGTTAACTCAACTGTCTGCAATGGGGGGAGTTCTGGTGGCCCTATCATGATGTTATAATACAGATTAAACCTAAACCTCTGCTCTGAACAACAGTGCTTCCGAAAGTTAGGTGACAAGCCCTAGTTACTGGAGCTAACTTTGATTCAAAAACGTAACTACCAACCTTACTCATTATTACAGGTCAGAGACCGTTGACATTGATCAGCACACAAGTCAGTGCAGTGGATGCCAGTGGTTCAAGGCATGATCCTGGGTCCCTGTTGTCCTTTGGATACTATCTGGGGATATCTTTTGGGGGAAGCTTATGAGAACACCTAAAGTCAGAATGCAGAGGAACAAAATCTAGTCATCGAGTAGTTTTGAACAAATAAGTTTATGGGTGCTAAGAATTGAGGACTTAATACTAGTGGTCAAGTACCTCTGAGTTCAATCCCTGGTACCCCCCTTCCAAAATAATAAAAATAAAAGCAAAGGAAGTTAGTTTTTCATTATAGCAAAACATATAAGGCACAAGAAATAACTTCCTACAATATGAGGATTATATGATAAATTCAAAAGGCTCTTACAACTTTTTAAATGACCTATTCCAGCAGAGCATTACATCTCAATCATTATGCCTCTCTCCTCCCACATCTTAAATGGAAATGATAATATTTGATGCTTATTTTAATTTGGGACGATCAATAAAAGCATGAAAGCCCTTGCATGACTCAGAAGAAAGGCACTTAAATAAAAACATGAAATTGAGCTCCCTCTACGGAGATAACTACACGAAGGTATGATTGACTTTCCTTTTTTGACTTTTATAATTTTATTAAAATATAATTGAGAAACATGAGTAAAGCAGTTCAGCCTGGTTGGAGAGAGCCAGGAAAACGTGTGTACCCTGATGTAGGAGAGCGAATGCCGCGTATGTCATTGGGCTGCTCTTGGCAGGTGCTCTTTTGAATCCTTCCAGATCACACATCGAAAGCAAAGTGGTGGTAATTATTCCTGAGGAGCCCAAAACGTTATGCTTTGAAATGAGATTAACACTGGGGAAAAAAAAAAAAAAAGTGGAGTGTTTTATGAAAGGTTCGTTTTTTTTTTTTTCCTTAATGTTTTGTTCTTGTAAAGAATATTTGAGATGAGCTAATGTTCATAACACTGAAAAAGGGTTGACCTACCCTCATTCACAAGGTGGGCGAACGTTCAAGTCTATTGAACAACGTTGGATTACAAGGTCATTTTGAAGGACCGAATAGGCAATAATTAAAACAGGCAGAAATGAAACCATAATGAGCAGTAATCCTAAAGAAAATTAAAACACAGAAAACACTGCATTATTTATTTGGATTTAATGGGAACTTGCCAAGGAGGAGGCAGCTGGCTTTCTGCTTTTTTGGAATGTTTGTAGACTGGAAAAGAAGCTGTCCATCAGATTTAAACTCACACTTAATTCTTGCTGTTGGGCCAGATCTAACTGTAAAGTGAAGTGGAGAAGAGACACAGTTAACTACGTGATTCAGGACAGAAAAGACATGGGCTGTACTGACAAGGAGACCTGTGTTTACATTCTGCGGGTCCCAATTTCATCATTGCTATCTGACAGTTCCTACCTCCTTTGCTCAGCAGAGTGCTGAGCATTGAGAGCGACTTTTGGAAAGTGGCAAGACCTGAGTTTAAACGCCAGCATCTCCTTTAGTGACCCCGCTTATCCTGGGAGACATAGTAGTAAAGTAGTTCTGCTTCATTTATTTCATTGTGTCTAACTTTCCACATCTGTACAATGGGAATAAAAATACTTGCAGAGTTTCTGAGAACTAAATATTAACTCTTAAGATATAAGTCAGAGACCTGGCATAGTGATACTTTTCTTATTTTATATAAGAAATTATTTTCAATTCCTCCATTTTTGGAGGAAAGCTTTTGGCAAGAAAATGCTTTAAAGAGTTACTTCATTTTGTATTTGTATAAACAGAATTGGTATTTCCAATCTTCAGATATACAGTTCAAAAGTTTTTATTTTATTTGGATTTTCCAGAAGTAACAGTATGTTAATTATCATCACTCATAGTTTTGTATTAATAGTCTCATTAAATCATGTTGCAAAATTTTCTTGGGAGCTAATGTTCATTACAGAATTTTCACTGATAAGCATAGAAATTGGTCCTTTGAATGAGAGTAAGCATATCAACCTAATGATTCTCATTTATTCAAGGTGGAAGAAATTGTTCTTATTAATTCAGCATGGCACAACATGTAAGTTAAAAATGGATCATTTCCTAATTTGGACTCATGACCCTAAGATTTTTAGATAATTCCCTACTGAAGTTTTGCTTCTTTATGAGCATTATGATAAACATCAGGGTTCAGATGGGATGAAGAGAATCTATATTTCTTGGGAACACTTACTTTCATTTAAAAAGGTAACATTTTATTTTTGCTCTGCTTCATGAAAAGACACAGATTCTGGATTAGTCATTGACCATTCCAGTTTTGGTACAAAGGAGGAGATCTGTCAGAGTCCATATCGTGTCCAGCTGATGGAGATCTTTTAAGGGACCCACCAGGGTGGGCTTGCTTCCCATGCTGTTTCTGTGCATCTCTCAGTGACTTCGATAAAGAGATGCTGATGATCATCTGCCTTAATAGTGGATATTAGTATTCCTTGTGGCCTCACTAATGCCATTTGTCATGGTTAACACAATCTTGAGCAGATCAAAATTTTTGCTTTTTCATCCAGAAATGAATTTATTTTGTGGTCATCATTATAAATGCCCATGTTGTGTATTACACCAAATCCACATTTGAAAGAAGATTGTAGACATGCCCTTGGGGCAACTTTTAGAGCACTTACCAAGCTGTGTTGAAGACTGAATATTCTCTTTTCCCAGTCTGCTAGACCGTACTTCCTTGAACTGAGGGAACGTGGCTGGTCGTAGTTTAACCTAGCACCAGACATGCTGCCTCCCACAGATTAGCATTCAATACATGTTTCATGAAGAAATAAAATTGTGTGACATTGGTTTCACTGTGCACAACATGTAAGTTTATTTCCAGATTCACTTCCACTGAAAACTCTAATGATGCTCTGACCTAACTTGCTGTACTCCTCAATCTCCTCTCCTCCCATTTTGCTCCTGACAGAAATGTTGCAATGCTTGAAGATGTTTGTTAATGAGATATTAGGTGCATTTTAAGTGCTAATAGCTGCACCTGTGTGAGTCAGGAGGTGAACTGCTGAAATAAATAGTCATTAAATCTGAGCAAAATACAATTTTATTTCTCTCTTACATCGCAGCCCAAGGCAGGCTGGTAGCAAAGAGGGAGGTTAAAGGACGCGGCTCCATGCAGTCATTCTGCTCTCTAGGTCCCTTTAATCCAGTGTCTCTGCTATCCAACTGGGTGTTGGCAATCTCCACAGGATGCAGTTAAGCAAAGACAGAACTTGTAGTGGATCGTGAGAGGTTTCAGGACTTGGCCGGGACGTTGTATGTATGACATTCATCCATATTCTCCTGGCTAGTTATGTGGACTCACCCACTGCAGTATGTTTGAAACGCAGAGGAGCCACGTGCCAAGGAATGCAACAGAAAACTGGTCTTGCACAATGGTCAGTCCCTACTACATGCCCTTTTCTCCAAAAGTCCATCATTCTAGGAGAGGCATAAATAGTGTCAAGTGCTTTGTGTGTCCCCTTGTCCTCTGAGATGCTTGACCTGTTCTCCTAAGGTTGAATTTGAGTTTTAGGGAGAAGTAGGCACTTTTATAAAAAGCACAAAAATAAAGATGATGGAACTTAGAATTTTCCCAGTGGGCCATATACCGAGCTGAGAAACCCTAAATGGTCATGAGGGTAAGACTTCCTAGATATTCACCTTCCCAAGATAAAAATGGTCATGGTCCCCATTTGAGAACTATGTCTGGGGGAAACAGGTGCCAAGTGCCAGCTACCAACTGTGTCTATCCAAATTTACTAAACCATGGGGTTTAATTCTATTTCCTTTTGTAACTTTTTGAAGTTTATTTTCACCTGCAACTCCTAAGAATGACTCAGACATCTAATAGTATACCGGTAAGTTTTGAGGATAATGTTCTGTGAAAATTAATTTTGAGTTATATTCTTTGTGAAAAACTAGTTCTTTAGACCATTTGGTTACTTGCAAGTTGATGCTTCCTTGTGGGGCCAGAGATGACATTTTATAAATGTACTCCAAAAAAGGGCCAATTTGTTTTTAGCCAAGGAGAGGCTCATATACATAGAAAAGTATGAGCAACCTGAAGGCTTCAAATAGTTTGTGGAAATTCCCAGTTTAAGCCTACAGAGCGGGGAACACATTGGGAGAATTTGGCTTCTTCCAATGGCTCATGCTTTTTTTTTGGTCCTGCAAACTCGTGTGTGTATTTTATGAAGTGTTAATGTAGTTAGTATCTAACGTTTCTAATTTATGCAATTGGATATTTCATAAATGGGTTTTCTGCATGCAAGCATTTGTACACATTAATATTTATGCAAGCATTCAAATCAATGCAAGGGCATCTGTCTGCATATGTGATGAAAATATGCATATGCATGAACATTTGTACCAGGGGATAAGTCCCCAAAGTTAGTGATTGCTGAGGTTACAGTTTTTGACTTTTGTCCTTTAGACAAAATTTCCTTGACTAGAGAAGGCATGCAGAGAAATAGCACAACCATGAGTATTAACAAATAAAATGGTTTAACTGTGTCTAGTAGGTGTGAATGGCAAGTTCACACCTTGAATCTCTTTCCATCAGTGATAGAATTTTTTAAAAAACAGTATTTTACAATATGTAGCAATTTTCACAAAAAGCATTCATTCTAGTAAATCAACACAAATAACATACTGTTAGCAGTAAAATAATTTTTAAAAAAAAATTCCTATTCTATTCTTTCCTTTCCTTCCTCTCTCCCTCCCTTTCTTTATTTTTCTTTCTTCCTACTTATTTCAGCTTGAATTTCATCTCTAGAAATTAATCCACTCAGTTGGAATGGGGCTTCCTTTGCTTCTTTTACCTGGATGGTAAACATGGGGGTACTTAAGGGGTAAGGGTTTTGATCCAAGCCCTTCATGGTAACTTTTGGTATTTTGGCCCATACCATGGTAGGGTGCTGATCTTTTGTGTCTTGGATGGGCACAGGAATCTTTCCCAGGCTGGAAAAGCCCAGTGTTGGGAGCCCTACTCTCCATGCAGTCCAAGGAGCCTCTCAGGAGACCTGGACCTTCGCCAGACCAGTGCTGTGGATTCAAAGGATTGACAATCCTTGTTGCATGTGGGTCTGATGACCCCCATCTCTTGTATCTTTGTTAATCTAGAGGACAATTTCTCTTTGATCTCTTATGCTTCTGGTTTGTCTGTTTATTAGTTTGCAATAGCAAAGTGTTTCTCTTAATTTATATACTTATTTATTTATATACTGGTACAATTTACAGTCCCTATGTTAACAATTTATGGTAGACCAAGAATAAACAGGGTTGATTCTGGAATATTGGTTTTGCAGTTTAAAGATGTGTTAAAGATTTCTTTCTTTTGTTTTGCATCCCGTTTCTGAGGAATTTCAGCTCTACCAGCTGTAGGGAGGGGATGGAGAATTATGGTGCATCTTTCTTGTCATACGTAAATGACATCTTCCCTTTGAAAGTTTGGTTAGTCTATTTTGAGCCAAAGTGCCTAGGTGTTAAATTTTGTCTTGTGGGAAAAGGAAGGCTGAGAAAATGATGAATGACTTAGGTATGAATTTGAAAGACAGTGCTTGCTCAGAGTTGTGTCTCTTTCTTAAAGTCCAGATAGTATATATTTTTCATAATGGACTTGGGTCTGGGTGCAGGTTTTGTTTTGTGTTTTGTATTATAGGGTAAGGTCATGACTATTCACGTAATAGATGTGGATTGTGTAAAAGTTTCTGCATCTCTGATGGACAAATGGTATTGCTCGTGTTGAATGTTTTCCAGTAAACAGCATTCTAGGCAAGCTAGAAGGTATAGAATCAGAGTCCTGGATCACATATGCTCCTGTATGTTGGACATGTCTCAAGCATTCCTAAGGAAGATTTTTGTCTCTTTTATTGGTACTTATAAACAAGTTGCCTCTGTTCACTATTTCTAAGTAGAAGATGTCCACTTAGGTTCAAGGCAGAGCTGGTAGCAAATGTGCAAGTTTTGCCACAGGAAGGATTTCCATGTTGAAGGCATGGAAGGAATGGCATTGGCTAGAGTGAGCAAAGTGGAGAGGAGTATAGAGTGTGGAAGGAGAAACTGGGAGGCCCAGGAGAAAGAATGGGGATTGTTCTGTGATTGCAGTGGAAGCCATTGGAAGTTTTGAGGTACAGATGTGACATAATTCGATTTGCATTTTCAAAAGGGTTGCCTTGAATGATGTGTAGAAAAAAACAAATTATGGAACAGGAATGTGTACAGGAAATGATTATGGGCGACAGGTAAGATATGGGGACTTGGACTAAGCTGGTAGCAATATAAATGGGGAAAAGACAAATTCAAGTTTTGCTTTGAAGATAGAACAAATAAAACATGGTGGAGGATGAAATATATAATGGTGATGTGAAAGACACAAAGCAGTCTCCTGGAATTTTGGTTCTAGCAGATGATTTGAGTGGTATGGCTATTTAGCCCAGATAAAGAAGACTAGGAAGAAATAAGAGGTGGACATTTCATGTTGGTTGGGTTGAACATCCAGTGGAGTTAACCATTTAGCACTTCTCCTTACTAGAATGCAACTTAAGGGAGAGGGCTGGAAAGGAGGTGTAAATTTTAGAATTATTAGCACTGAGGTGGTATTTTAAACCTCGGTACATATGGGATAGCCCCATGAGAAAGTGCACACAGAGATGAGACAAGGCCCGGGGCCAAACCTGAGCTCTCCAGCTTTTAGAGATCTGAGAATGAGTTGAGGTGGATCTTGTGAGATGACCAAGAATTAAGGTGAATTTGGAAACAGAGCCAAGACAAGGGGCGGTGAATTGGAAACAGTGAATAGAGTTAGCTTGTTTTGCTGCAAAGGATAGTAGAGAAGCGGTGCCAAAAGTGAACCCGATCTAAGGTCAAGAGGTCATTATCGTATTTATCGCTTCTGTTTTCCCAATAACATTTAGTGACTGCAGTGTACAGTAAATGTTCACCGTACGCTGATTTCAAAGACATAGCTAAAAATGTGAAAACGGTCTTGTTAGTAATTTTATACTGATTATTGAAGTGATACTAATGGGTAGATTGAGTTTAAGTACATTTTGAAATTTATTAAAGTTTTTATTGTTAAAAGTAGCTTCTCGCAAAGCTAAACTTAATATGTGGCTCACGTCATATTTCTTTTGAGTGGCACTATCTTAAAAGGGTTAAAAGTCACAGTTTATGTACGTACTTGGTCATGCCTGTAAGGAGTGATCCATATCTCACCACTGGGAGCAGAGACAGTTTAGGAAATGAGGCCTCAGAGAATTTATACTACTTAAAATCTCAAGGCTGCAAAACTGGATTTGAACCCTGGCTGTCTGGCAGCTCACAGACTGTGGCTAGACCATACACAACATGGAAGTCATCCTGTGTGCTCTTTCAATAGAGCTATTTTATGTTTATGCTAGCAAAAGATATTTACATGGACACTTACGGGACATGTTTGGATTTTTAACTCAAGTAGTTGAAATTATGACTCTTGGGGTATGGTTTTAATGTACTGTTACTTAATTTGCTTTGATTGAATTGAGGATATACAGTTTATAGTTAGTCTCCTCCTTGTCCTTGAGCTTGAGGACTAACAGTCAACTCTTTCATGTTTCCCATTAATTATTCACAATGACCAATGTTTGCTCCATGTAGTGGATTTACTAGCACCCAGGGCTGCCATGAACTCTTTCCATATTTGATGTTGCTCTCCCTTAGCCTAAAGATGGTTAAGCTTTCATTTTCATCCTTGTGAACAAAAGTTTATTTATTTTTAAAGGAATAATTTAAAGTTAATATAAATTTTAGAGGGCTAACCTGAAGTTTACAATCGACCATAATGTTCTATGGGCATCTGAAGGTCAGCACGTCCCCAACTTGAACTCATTATCCATTCCTCCTTTAACGTTACCGCCAGACACCTAGGTGCCAAGGCAGAAAAGCTCAGTCTTCTTCTTCAGCACCTGATCTTCCATCACCCAGCCTGTGGTCATTGGTCATGTGGACACTTCTCTCCAAATCTCCCTGGTCTCTCTGCCATGGCCACTGCCTCATTCAGGCCTTCATTCTTTTCAACTTCTCCTCTTGCTCCCACTTAGTTGTGATGCCTCCCCACTCCATGGTGATCTTGTCCAGGAGGGAGACTTTATCTGTGCATTTTTAGGTATTACCTAAGGGTTTGTGCTTGGTCGACAGGCATATTCAGAGGTTCTGTTTCTGTTTTATTCAGAAACTAAACTGATCCATGTTTACTCTCTGTTTTAGTCAGCTTTTTCATTGCTAGGACTAAAAGATCTGACCAGAACAATTGTAGGGGAGGGAAAGTTTATTTGAGGGCTCAACATTTCAGAGGTCTCAGTCCATGGACAGCAGGCTCCATTCCTTGGGGCTTGAGGTGAGTCAGGACATCATGGTGGAACAGTGTGGCAGAGGGGAGCAGCTCACATGATGATCAGGAAGCAGAGGGAGAGAAACTCCACTTGCCAGCCGCAAACACATACCCAAAGCCACAGGCCCAATGTCCCACCTCCCCCAGTAACACACTACCTGCCTTCAATTACCACTCAATTAATCCTATCAGGTGATTAATGAACAACCTAATCATTTCCCCTCTAAACCTTCTCCAATTGTCTCATGTGAATGTTGGGGGGATACCTCACATTCCAAACCATAACACTCTCCTTTTGTGTGTGTGTGTGTGTGTTTTTTTTTTCTCCTGAATATTGTCACCAGAACTTTCTCAGAATGACCCTTCACCTGGATCATGTATAGTTAATACTGCAGCCCTTGCTGTATTCAAGATGTATGCTATCCCATGTACCTGCTCAGCTTGCCTGAATCCAAATAAAATCCCTCCCTGGCTACTCCAACTAATGAGGGACATATTTCTTTCCTGAAGCTTAAGACCTATAGTAATATGCCCCTGAGGAATAGAAGGTACTAGAAATCCCTAGAACATAATATCTGATACTCTCATCACCTCAGGGCAATCTGTGGATCATTTTCATAGAGGTATACAGGTAGAGCATTTGGCACTCAGTTTATGAAACAGAGCTAACAATACGGAATTAAGAAAAAGAGGGAAGAAAAGCGAAATTGTAAAAGAAACAATTTCTTATAATCAAATCACAAGTTTGTTTAAACCATTTTAGAAAAAACTAGTCAAATTTCATAAAGGATAGCAAAAGAATCTCACTAATGTAAATCATACTTCTCTAATATAACAGGCTCCATGTTACCACATTACTTTAGCATTTTTTTTTTTTTTTTGGATCTGTCTCCAAACAGTATATAATTTCAGAAATGAGCCTCTGTCAGTCCTGCCCCTGGTGAAAGGGAAATAGTTATTTCTGACTGTAGTGTAGCAAAAGATGCCAGTAGCTACTCAGGCAATTTTCTGTGCATTTGATGAAGAGATATTGATATTTTTATATGGCATATCAGATTTCATAGGAGGCATAATGGAGAGTTTAACTTAACAAAATGTTTTTTTTTTTTTTGCTTTTTCTCAGTTTACTAGTGGCAAAGCTGAGAATGGTGAGTCTCTGTGTTACAAACACTGGTTTACAAATGTCCTATAGACAGCAGGCCTACTCTTCCCAGTTAACCAAATGGGTAAGAGTATTGTGAAAAATCTAAGAACTTTTGAAGAAAAACCAAACTCTTAACTAGAGGAAAAGAAGAGATTGCCAAAAAAATATCAGTTAGAAGAATCTGTCTGTGCCTGGATTTTCTGGCATGAGTCAAAGGCCAATATGACTGACACCCCCCTCCCCCACCCAAAATTATGTGCTCTCTACAGCTTCCTATTCTTTTTAAAAACCATTTTTTCGGGGGGAATCATTCACCCTGGAATTCCAATGATGGGTTCTGCATAGTTAATAAACATCTCCTTTTCTAAATGTGAGATTCAGTTGCTAGTCACTCACATAATAGTATGAATAAGATCGCTTTGTTCAGGAGGAGATAAGTCAGTGTAGCCCCTCCAAGAGATGGTAGGTTTGATGACTGGAGTGAAGAAGTCCATCCTCTTAGAGGGTAGACACTTTGAGAAGGGGATATGTACAGGAAATAAGCCAGGATGAAGGATTTGGGGCAGTTGTACACTGCAAACAGGGGTTGGGATACTAGGTTGTAAGAGAGGAAAGGTAACCTTTGGTTTTTCCACAATGTTCCTGGGGGTCTATCTTGATGCTGCTACCAATGCTATAGCGTTTTAGGGGGATGTTTTGAAGCCACAAAAGAAATAAAGTAGGTTCATGATTAAAAAGAAAGTCCCCAACAGTCTGCCTAGGACGTTCCCATTTCAGCATCTAATTTGAAAGGTTATATATGCATATGAGTGTGTTTGAGTCGATGCAAAAGTATTTCTGGAAGAAATGTAATGCACAGTGATGTTGGCTGCCTCTAAGAAAGGATCCTGGGGACCTGGTTCTGAGGAGTTTGGGGAGGGGAGAGTGCAGTCTTTGAATTTTTAGAGACATTGCTTTTAAATTTTTTTAAAAAATGAACTAGTTAAAAATTTTCTAGGATTATTGTTACCCCTAGGAAGTGTGCTGTGGGGCAGGGGAGGGGGCCGGTGGGAGGAGGGGGAAGGAAAGAGGGGCCAGATAATCTCATTGCCTTTTTCCCCCCACTTCTGTTACAAAGGTCAGGGCTCTTATACCCGGACTCCTCCAGTTTTATTACCTCAGTTGGGTTCTGGTCAAGTAAGTTTTTCTGGGCTGACCTGTAATTGAACTATCACTTATAATCTCTTTCCATGGGGGAAATTCTACAGTGTTCCAGAAAGAACACTAAACCAAATTGTTTCCACCCATTCTCTATTTCATGTCTGTCACCTCCCCTCCGCCCCCAGCTTTTTTAATTAAAAAAACAAAACAAAAAAACTTTAGACTTATTTCAGGAAGCCCTATCCATTCTCCACTCATTTCATCAGAAATGATTAAAACGTATACATAGTTACATGCTTGGCTACCTTTTGGGTTTTTTGTTTTGTTTTGTTTTGTTTCTGACAAGATACCCACTGTTTTGCACTTTTCTTCACTGACTTTCTGAAGGAGCGTGTTGCTTTTCTTTGTTGGCATGTCTAGTGGAGAGCTACAGGCACTCAATAAATATTTGTGGAGTCAGTAAACAGAGGTGCAGACATTGGAGCAGATTGGTTACTCTAAGCTGTTAGAGATAAAACTTTCATGGTCCCGGAAGGCACCGTAGAGTGGATTTGAATTTAGCCCCAGACTCCTTAGTCTTGGCATTATTGACATCTAGGATCAGAGAGTTCTTGGTTGTGGGCCACTATCCTTACATTATAGGAGTATCCCTGGCTCCTACCCACTAAATACCATTAGGAACCTTTATTTGTGACAGTCAAAAATGTCCCTAGATATTACTAAATGTCTCCTGGGAACAGAATTGCCCTAGTTGACAATTACCAGTTAAAAAATTGTTATTCAGTGCCCAAGAATGAGCCTATATTAAACTTCAAATTCTGGAGACCAAGATGTGGGGACCAAAAAAAATCTACAGCTTACATGCCTTTATACAAAATTAGCAAAGATGCCCAGATGAATTAAAAAGGGGCTAGATAAAGAAGTATAAGCTGGATTTCACCCAACACCTGTTCCCCCTTTTATTCTGACTGGTTCCTGCATAGGAGGGACTCTGAGGCCTGGAACTAAGTCAGGGTCTACCTATGTTGGTAGAGAACATGTTTTAGGAGCCAGTACTTGGGCAAAAGAATGAAATTCAGACTCATGTGGCTTCAGCTTTAAATCAACATGCTGTAGTCACTTCTAGATAGAATATCAAGAAAACATTTCTTCCACATATGGATGGAAGGCAGGTTGTACCTCTCAAAATACATGTACTTAACACTCCTGGTAGGTGATTGTTGAGCACCTACTATGCTCCAGGAGGTAAATGCTTCTTACCATTCTCCCCACCCTTATTTCTGTATGAAGTATCTGTGTTTGGTATTATGATTTTATTTTACATTCTTGAGACTCTTTTCTATTAACCCAGAATCGTCTTTTTATACTCCCCTACTTAATTTCTGAAGGAATAAGCAAAGGGATGGCTGGAATTTTCAGACTGTCCCTTAGTGGTGTGGGGGTCTCCTGTGAGCCTGCCCATGCTGGACTGCATGCTGGAGGCCCTCCTCAACTCTTTGTATGTTTATAAGTTATTCTACAATGCTTTGGCACACGAGCTGCTGAGACAGTTTGTAGAATCTCCTTCCCTGGAGGTCTTTAAAAATAGAACAAAATACTCATCTGTCCATAATGGTTTTGATGCATTCCTGCTGATTAGAAGGAATAGACTGGATTTTTCTGTCAAGGTTCGTTTCAGTCTTGAGTGCTCTTAAGTGGATGAGTTGGCTTTTTGGTGGGGGAGGGAGGGACGAAAAAGTGACACTGTATGAATTTATTGGTGTATCAGTGTACAGATCCTGATTAAATAGAATGAGATATATCTTCCTCAAGCTTTTAATGTTTCTGATGCACTTAGTGCATTTGGAGCCTTGCAACAACAGAGTGAGGTAGGTAGCACTCTCCTTCCCATTCCTAGGGCACAGAGGAGTCAGCATGACACAGAGATGTTCAAGTCCTGGCTCTCGTCACACCTGGCTCCTGCAGAGCAGGAATGCTGTCCCTTGACACCTGCTCTCTAGGTGCCTGCTCCGTTCTCTTGACCCTGTGGCTTCTTCATGGATTTTGCTCAATCATACAGTGTCCAGACGTTTGATTTGGAGTCATAAGATTTTAGAGCCATAGTAATTTTGGGAACATACTTAGGAGGCCATTAACTACTCTATTTTCCTTTCCCCGCCCCCCCCAATGCATTTTCACACTAAATTATAGTAAGGTTTGTTGGCAACTTCACATAGGCATGCATGTATGTTCTTGTATGATCACATATGTACTTATGTGCTGTTTATGTGTGTATATGTGAATAGAATATAAGTATGAATTTAAGTATGTTTGCATATGTGTGGATGTATAGGTATAACTATATGTGTACATGTTTATCTGCATATACTTGTATATGCATCTGTGTTTGTGTGTGCATGTATGACTGTGTGCCCATGTGTATGTGTGTGTATGTATTCACATATTGGTCAGAGTGTGACAAGAAACAAGAGTAAATTCACTTGATGGGAAATTAAGAGACAATTACAGGGCTGTGGGAGTATTTAAGGGATGGTTATGCGCCCAGAGATTGAGGCAGACGGAGTACCCTTTGGTTGAAGCCCATGGAGAACTGGGATTGTGGAGGAGAACCCACCTGGATTGAGTCACACCTGTGAGGATGAAACCACTACCGAGTCAGGACACTGAAGAAGGGAGGATGTGGGGGAAAAATACCTCTAATTCTTTGTTCTTCTTATTTCCTCTTCCTACCTCCCTTAGCCTAACTCAATGAGGAGTGAACCTGCAGGGATTTAGTGCTGTGTGCAGGTATCTCCTGGGACTTGGAGTCGGGCAGAGGAGAGAGAATGTAGCGCTTCATTAGAGGTGAATGGATGATAACCAGGCGTGTGTGTGTGTGTGTGTGTGTGTGTGTGTGTGAGAGAGAGAGAGAGAGAGAGAGAGAGAGAATCTGTCCTTATTTTTCTAACTTTACCTTAGACCTGAAAAATTTGGCATGGATCAGCAATACTCTGTATTTACTTAACAGTCCTGAGTGAGGAAAAGGCATAGATTCATATTCTCAGTGGTTATCTGAAACTATTCATGAACAAAAATTTTAAATAGTCTTTCTAATATTTTGATTACCTATTGATGGTAGGTTGCCATTTCTTCTGGATGTATTTAGTGGACAGGGCTAGTAAATACATGATTTTTTGAAAGATAAAAATGTAGTATTTTCAAAATAGCAATGCTGGTAGTACCCAGTAAAGTGAAGCCAGTGTGCCAAAATGCTAGAATTATTTTCCGTATAGTTATGTCATTTAATTTGATATGTAATTTAACCTATTTATTTCAGTGTGATTTTGAATTTTAGAAGTTAATTTGTTTTGTTGAGTTATTTATATTTTTTAGTTATGTAAAATGTTAACATGATTTCCCAAAAATCAGAATTACAAAATGAAATATATTGGGAGAGATACTATTGTTATCTGCATTTCTTCTCTGTGTTCTGTCCTTTTCTTGGTAAAAATTTATTTTTTAAGATCTTTCTACGAGGAGCGGGGAGAGAAGCAGACCTGGAGCTAATTTCTAACTCAACATAGAATCCTTCAAAATCATTTTCTATTGTATCAGACACCATATAATCTCATCTCTTAATTGGGACATTAGGACTACATGGCCTCAAAAATGTTTTCCAACATTAAGATTCAACAATTCTAAGTTTCACCCACAAAATTTAGAAGGAATTGGAGGAGGGGAATTTTAATCAATGAAATGATTATCAATTAGTTTGAATATATTTTTACTAGGAATGGACTTTAAGAAGAAGTTGAAATCAGTTTTATAATAGGGGGCTTGAGAAAAGAGGAAAGATCTGGAAGTCTTTGAAGCTTCCAGAAGGCCGTAGAAGGACAGCAGGATTCCGGAAGTGGCAGGGTACAGAGTGAGAGAGGGTCATGGACAAAATGAATTGCATGTGGCCTGGGAAAGATGAAGTTCACAGGGCAATTTCCTTTTCTCATCAAAGAAGCACATCCTTTAACTGTTGCTGGTTCCTCATGTCCTCTTGCCCACTGCCTCTTCATCCTTCATTATTTTGCTGCTCTACTCTGTCCCCTCACAGGTCCCATCCCTTTTCTGTACAGGACCAGGATATTAGAAGCAGGAGGAGGAGCAATTGGCTCTAATTAGCTGGCTTGTATTTCAAAAATTGCAGACAACATTCAGGTGTTGGATTTTTACATTAATTTTTAAACTAATAAATAACACACACACAATAGATCTTTCTAATAGCTTGGCTTCATCCTATCTTCATTGTTTTCAATATGTAATTCAGAGTGTTTATGTAGCATGAATTCTTCCCTTTCTTACCCAAATGGTAACAGACACTGCACACGCTTGTACTTGCCTTTTTACCTTGATTGCTGGGTCCTGCAGATCGCTGATTAGGTCTATGAAGATCTGCCTTGTACCTTTTGACAGCTCCATTATGCAACTGTACTAGGATTTCTTTAAACAGTCCCTTGTTGATGTGCATTGGGTTATTTCCAGTTCTTTGCTATTACTACTGTTAAAATGAATAATATTGTACATTTATCATTTCCTATTTTTTTTTTTTTTACCAGTATAGTATTCTTGGGAGTTGTTTTTATGAGAGAACTGATAGGTTAAAAAGCAAATACTTACGTAATTTTGCTAGATATTGCCAAAATCCCCTCCACTGAGGTAGAATCATTGGTGTTTCCACCAGTATTAATATGACAGGGTCTATTTCTTCACAGTTTCACCATTGGAGTACGTTGTCAAACTTTTGGAATTTTTACTAGTTCAAAAAGTAACAAAGTGGGATCTCATGTCATTTTAATTTGCATTTCTCTTCTTAGCAAGGTTGAGCAAATTTTCTTATGTTGACGGCCACTTGTGATTCTTTTCTCCTGTGAACTGTTTATCCATTTTTTCTTTTTTTTTGACCATTTTGAGTTGTCATTATTTCCCCTTTGGCTTTGATTTTGAGCTAGGAATGGTTTCCCACTCCCAGTTACAAAGTAACTCCCCAGTGTTTTCTCCCATGGTTTCATATTTTACATTTGGATTCCATTTAAAATTTATCTTGGTGTGAGATATGAGGAGTTGATCCAGTTATTTTTCCTGTGATGCTCTAGTATTATTTGTTAAGACATCTCACTGTATTGGATGCCCTTTTTCATACGCATCGAGTTTGTTTTTAACTGTTTATGCTATTTTATTTATTAATGTTCTATTAGCACATAGATCTGATAACAAAGACTATAAAATGTGTTAAAAATATTTTTTAAACAAAAGTAATGGTGCTGGGAGCTGTGGTGTATGCCTGTTATCCCAGAGAGAAGGATCACAGGTTCGAGGCCAACCTCAGCAATTCAGCAAGACCCTAAGCAACTTAGATCCTGTATCAAAATAAAAAATAAAAAGAACTGGGGATGGAACTCAGTGATAAAGTGTCCTGGATTCAATCCCCAGTACCAAAAAAAAAAAAAAAAAAAAAAGGAATGGTGACATGATTCCTATGACTATAGGAACGTAGTTGAAATGAAAGAATTCTTAGAGATATTCCATGAATGGGCTGCTTTATCCATTTCACAAAGAAGGGAAGTGGGGCTTAGTGGACGTACAGACTCAGCCAACATGAGCCAGCTAGTTAGCAGTGGAACCAGAAGTGTGTTTCCAAGCAATGTATTGCATGAGTTTCTATAGAGAAAAAAAAAAAAGTGTGATGTTCTCACAAAATGTGGACCAGCAAGGATGTAGACCTGGGCTGAAAGTCTTCTCTTGCCATAAAACATTTTCTTGGTTTTGATTATTTAAGATTATGTATAGTTTAGTTCATTTTTAATCATAATAATTTGCATTTTTAGAAACATTGGAAACTTTTTGAAATGGGCAATAGTAAACAATCTGGAACCTTACTGCTGACGCCCAGAAATGCATTTCTTTGGTTAATTCCTTCCATAGTTTCTCTATGCATGATCTGATCTTTTGCTTTATTATGATCATATTAAGTGGAAAAAATTTTGAGAGAATTACAAAGTATTAAGTATTTCTTTACCACTCAAGTGCACTGATTAAGTGCTCTAAGGATGTTATCTGATTTATCACAGAACCTTCTGAGGATGTGGCCCTTGTTATTGCAGATTAATTGAAGAGGAATTAATGCTTCGTTTTGAGAAATTAAATAACTTGCCCACCCTCACAGCATTGGTAAGTGATGGAGCTCAGATTCTAATTACTTTGTTTATTCCAGCATGTTTTAACCATTATGTTCACTGTATCCTACATATATCATTTAGGGCCCTGTTAATTTATTAATATTTAATCAGAAGTGTTCATCCTTATTTACTCAATGATCATATTAAATTTCACTTATGATATCATTTTTCTTTCAACACAATTAAATTACTTAGATATTAAGAAGAGGAAGTTAGCTGGACATGGTGGTACATGCAGTTTGGGAGACTGAGGCAGGAGGATCCCAAGTTTCAGTCTAGCTTCAGGCACTTATCAAGACCCTGTCTCAAAAAATAAAAAGATCTGGGTATGTGGATCAGTGGTAAAGCACCCCTGGGTTCAATCCTAAGTACAAAAAACAAACAAACAAACAAACAAAAAAAAAAAAAAAGGAAAAGGAGTAAATTTGAAAATATTTTTCTTCAGATATTACTAATATGATATTTGCCTATTTTTATAAGAAGCATCTTGAAATTAAATAGAATAATTTGAAGTCCAGTGTGGGACAGAAACACACGTTAATTTTGTAGATGTGCTGCTTGGTGTTCTGCATGATATTCAGAGAGTTGACCTGTCTGGGTTGACCTGAACATCCTCCCTGCAGGATTTCTATTTTACATCAAAATTCACACAACTACCTTCATTTTTCCTGAACCTTCCCACATTGTTCCAAATTCCAAGTTACAAAAGAGACACATGATTCATAGTGATGTGTGGCTGACGTGTGAATAGTTTGGAGCTATATGTTCAATCTGAAGTAAATAAAATACTTATTTCCAGAATAACCTCAGCTTGCAGGCTGGCTCAGCATTGTGAGTTGCTTCCGTTGGTGACAGTGATAGACACATCAGTGAGTGAGAAAGATGAAAACCATTGCCATTATAGATTTGTTCCCTCAGAGAAATGGTGCAGAGGCCATTTTGAAGAAAGAAGTGAATTAAATGTGGCAGGCTAGTGTGAAATTGCAATATTAGTGGCTATTACAGACGATAATGCTTTGCCAACAACACTAAGTGCGATTTTGTGTATGTGTACTGGGAGAGAAGAAAATGGTAGACTTTGGGATTTATAAGCTGATTTTTAAAAAAGTTAATACTGTATTTTTAACATGTTTGTGCAAAGTAGACACTGGATATTAGCCTAAACCAGATACAGTTCCTGTCTTCAGGAGATTTAAAATTTAGTGTATTGATACATCTTTATTTCATCTTTTATGAGCTTTTTTTTTAGTTATACATAATATTAGGATTCATTTTGACACAATTATAAAAGCATGGAATATAATTTGCTGTAATTCAGTTCCCAATACTTCCCCTCCTCCCTCTCCCTGTTCTCATCCCTCTACTGTTGACACATCTGTTTTTATCATATGGTCCCTTTCAGTAAATAAGTTTGCATCCATTCCTCTGTATATTTTGTGTTGACCATAAATAACATACATGTGCTATTGTAGAACCATAGATTAGTGAAGTTTTCTTTCTTAAATTTTAGAACTAAAATAGTAATAAAAGTTCTAATTGTTTTCCTTGCATGTCAGTACACTGCAGGACATGTATCATATATTCCTTGTCAAATGTTATTGATCCGTCACTAGAGTGGTGGTGTATAATCAGACTGTCACCTGGAAGAACTTCAGCTGGAGACACATTTTATACCTAAACAGGGTTAGAAGCTTTTAATCAAGGGAGGAAAAATGAAAAGTTAAAATTGTTTATGTCAGAGCTACCAAAGAAAGATTTCATAACAGAACTCTAGATAGTCCTAAAATTTAATTTTTAAATTTTTTTAAGTTGATAGTTTACTTTCATTTCTACCCTCTCCTCTTTTGTAGTTTTCCAGGTACATTTAAAGGTTGCAAAGACGAAAGTTCTTGCCTGTTGTTCTAGAATCCTGAAATTTAGCAATTCACTATCATTAAACATCTTGTTAGACTGGGTGACTGGTAATCACCAGTGGTTTATTTTGTTTCACTTCTCACCCAGGAAATGAAAGTCTATTTCTGAAATGAGAACTGATTTAGTTAATAGGGTTTATTATAACACTATAGTCTTTTATGTCTTACTAGACTGTATAAGTGAGTTATAAGATTATGATAACATTTGAAAATAAACTTTAACAATCCTATTTAAACAGAATATTTATTATCTGGATATAAATATGCTTTTAGTCTGCAGATACGACTTAAAACATTGACCTTAAAAATATCAAAACCTGGTGGCTTGCATGTAAATGTCAAAAAATATTTGTTGGTGAAATTTTTTTGTCATGATGAGTTCATTTATTTCTTCTGTTCTTTAGGTCTTTGCTCTGTGCTATGCTGTTAAGAATTGTAATGGAGTTTTTCTCTGACTCATAAGAGTCCTTGTTTCAGGAGTGTTCCTTTTCCTGTGTTAACAGAGAAGGATTAGCAGTGTCTTTGGGGGAAACAAATTACCTTTCTTTAGGAGATGCCTTTGAAAAGCATTCTGGGTACTTGCTCCTAGATTTGCCAGTGGCTCTCTGAACTCTGAACTCTGACCCCCCCACCTCTGAACTCTGAACTCTGACCCCCCACCTCTGAACTGAGTCCTGGCTTTAATCATGACTATTTATGTATCTAACTGATGGCTGGGGCTCCACTGGAACAATTCCATCTTGACTCAACCCATTCCCTTGTCTGAACGCATCTCCCTTCTGCTCAGAGTGGTTCTTAATACCTACCCACTACCTTTCTCCTCTCTTCACATCTTGTCTCTTGTGCAACCCACACCTTTAATACATTTCAAATCTTTACCTTTAACCACTTCCATGACCCTGGTCTAGGTCTTTCCCTCTTATATAGACAATTTGACAAAGTCTTCTGATTTTCTCCCCACTTCAGCTTACCCTGTCTACACTGCAGCTGGATTGATTTTTCTGCACTGGATCTGTATGTTACTTCCATGAGTAAAACTTTGTGACTCAAGGTTTCTGATGGAATTATATATAAAATGGTTGCCTTGACATTGGGGATTCAAATAGAGAAAACTATGTTATATGCATTTATGAATAGGTCAAATGAACCCCACCATTATGTGGAACTGCAATGCACTAATGATTAAAAAAAAATTGTTGCCTTGATATTTGAAGCAGTCTCCAGTCTGCCTTCTGTGTTCTTCTCTCCTATATCTTCCTCACGCCACAGTGAACCTGTTTCTCGTGGGGCCATAGTGTGACTCTTCTGTCATCTTTGCTTGTGACATGTCTTCCAGTCTCCATTTTTCTCACTTTGGAAAAACAAACTCATTATTGTAAGTGCACAACCAAAGGCAATATTCATGAAACTTTAGAATCTTCCTGATACTTGGAATTTCTTCAGTCTTCTGAACTCTCACAACACTCTGTACTTCTCTGATAACTTCTTTATATTTGCTAATTGCTTTGTTTTTACTTATAGATTATAAGAGTCTTGAGTATGGAAGACTAGATTTTTTGTTTTTCATTTCTTGCAATCATTTAACAGTGATTTATAAATTGTGGCCTGAACATTGATATTTTGAGTCAAATGTTGAACATACCACATACATGAGAAAATGTACATTTGTATTTCAAACATACAATGACATTAATTTTTTCCATAAGTCACACAATCTGTAAGTGTTCCTTGGGGGACTAGTAATACAACTGAAAACATCAAACAGAACTAATATGAAATATAGTGTGTGGGTCATATAGTTCATTCTTAAAAAGTGATTTTTAGTTTTTCACATATTCACATTGTAGAAAATCTAAAATATTGTTATTATGAAGAATCATAAAAGTTATTGTGACCTTAAGAGACAGAAAGCTAAATTTGAAGATAAAGACAGTCCTTAGTAAGATAATTATTTCTTTTCCCATTTGTGATAATCTGAAAACTTTATTGTCTTTTATTAAGTCAAATTGCAAAGACATTTTTTGTAACAGATTGAATGCTATGCTAAATATCTGCTTTTTAGAGCTTTGGACAGTGTTGTTGCCTGAAAGCAAGCTTGAACTCCCCATGAGATCACTGTAGAGATAAATGCTTAAAAGCTTTTCAAAGCCATACTCTTGGCTCTATCAGAATTTAATTTCCCACTGATTATGTTTATATCGATTTGGAACACATAGGCATGAATATTCTAAGCATGGTTACCTCACTGATGATTTCTCATGCCTTGGGAATACATCTCTTTTTTATATGCATCTGGAACCCACTTATACTTTCTTATGTATATGTACTTGATTTTAAATGTAATAGTTTTCAAACTTAACTATGAGAATGCCCTATAGTTGTTTAAAAGCTGTGGTTTTATAACAGTTAAAATATTTTGATGTCTTTTGGGAATGGATTTTACAAATATCTTGCACTTTATTAGCTACCCAGTCATACCTGTTTAGATTTTGAACTATAGTCATAATAAAAAGAGAGTTTTAAAAAGTGCATTTCAGCAATAGAATTTCACAGAGTCAAATGCATACAGCAGGTTGTATGGCGAGGTGATACATAATCATATATAGAAGGTCTTGGATCTTGTCACGTTGATGCTACTTTTGAGCTTCATTTTGGGGATCCCAATGTACTTACTTTCTAGAGTCTATGTGTCCTCCATGAGATGATATATGTAAAGTGCTAATCATCATGCCTACTGTTTCACATGGGTTACTTCTGTTGCCCTTTGACCAAAACCAATAGTAGAAAACACCAAACAAAAAAAAGTGTTTTTTTTTTTTTTTTTTAAAGAATTTGTTCATGGATGATATATTTGTATTATGGTTGATTGCAGGTTTTAAGTGTTTCAGATTTCAGGGTGTTTTAGATTTTGAAAATTTTTCATATACATAACAGGGATGAGAACCAAATCTAAATACAACATTCATTTATGTTCCACATACACCTTATACACATAGCCTGAGGGTAATTTTATATGATATTTTTAGTGTATCTGTGTTTTTTTCTGCAATCCTCCACATGAAGTCAGGTGTGGAATTACCCACCTTGGGCCTCATGTCAATGGTCAGAAAGTTTCAGATTTTGGATTTTTGGATCAGGGATGCTCTGTCTGTAGTAGATAAGTAGATACATATGACAATCGTACAGTCTTTGAACTAGAAAGTTGGTCTAATTTGTACAGAGGGAGGGTTTTGAACCCAGGTGTTAGGATCCTCCTGGTGTTGATGCTTTCCAGTGCTTACCCCAAACATGGGTCCCCATGTTCACCCTCACCAGAGACAACAGATTTGTCTCTGTTAACTATGATTCATTCATTGAGGTTTGAGGGCTTCAAATTTTCTCTGTTCTTGGTCATCCTGAAAATAAAATAAAAGTCTGCCTAGAAAATAAAATAAAAGTCTGCTATCAATTATTGTTGAATATAACCTCATGACACTTCACATGTGTTTTATTCTTGAGCAGAACATAAAGAACTTGAGAAGAATCCCCATTATTATCTACTGCATGAGTTAGTTGTTATATTTATAGTCAAATCATGGTCCCAAATAAATCACTGGTCCTGTCTCTGAAATGCAAACATTATAGAAGACTGTAATCTAATTCATTTTTGATGACGTTTTGAAAAATATTTAGTTCTTATATTATGAAAATGTTAACCTGTGCATATTTAAACAAAGATGTTTGTTTAAGCAGACATTCACCAT
The DNA here is from genome assembly GCF_902686455.1 of Sciurus vulgaris. Classification (NCBI taxonomy): domain Eukaryota; kingdom Metazoa; phylum Chordata; class Mammalia; order Rodentia; family Sciuridae; genus Sciurus; species Sciurus vulgaris. The sequence continues at coordinate 25,434,229 of NC_136473.1, forward strand.
TGCTTTGTTCTGGAAAGGTTAAAAAAAACTTTTTAGAATGCTGAGCTGAAGTATAAATAACTAAATAAATTAAATAAATAGTGGAAGTATAAAATTGTGAACAATTTTTAAAAATTTATTGAAAAGTCTTCTGCAAACCTGTCCCAGAAGATTAGATTTTATAATGCAGGTAATCTACATGTTTACAAAAATTTTTGCATTTTGAGTTGGCCACATTTAATGGGCAATCAGATAATCTTTAAAAAAAAACTCATAAAGTTAAGAAAATATAACACTATATTGTTTTTAAAACCCCACACTTATGAAATGGGATAATAAAATTTAGCTATTTGCACTGATTAAGTTAATTTCTGAGCTTTCTCTAACTCCTGACACTATTTGTACAAGAGACAGTAATACAAATACCATGAAGAACTGTCAAAGGAAAAACATACGGTCGTTTTGAGCATTAAAATAAGGAACCAAGTACAGCCTTGATTCAAAGTACATGTAAAGATATTTCTGTAGGAAAAAATACTTAATTGAATTTGATAATACTCTGCTATTATCAAAACTTAGTGAAAATCATGAATTACAATAGCTTTTCTGCTTTATCTTGTGCCAGCAAAAATATCCCCTTTTCAGCAAACCTTAGACTCAGGTAAAATTTTTGATATGAAAAAGACCCTTAAAATATGATTGTGCTTTTAAAAAGTTCACTTTTGGGGGGAATTTTGTTATAGAAAACCTTAAAGCAGCTTCTTTATGCATTTAAAATGGTTAGATTTATGAGAAACGGAATAGAGGGCATATATTAAAGAATTACATCTCTACATGAAATTTTCATGTCAGCTTAAATATAAAAAGCAATATTTCTTTTATGTATACATTGCACAAATTTATCTTAATATGCTAGCCTAAATTGAGAGAATTCTCAAGTTTTTCTGTCAGTCGTATTCAGTAGTTTTGTGTAAATCAGAGTACATTTTATAAAAGCCACTATTTAAATACTTTACTTAAATATTTAAGTAAAGTATTTACTACATTCACTTACTGCATTCTAAACTTTTATGTATTGCATCTCATTTGAGGAAAAATAAGCAGATCCTTTTGGGTATCAAGGTAGCTGTGTATAAAAGACAATCTGGATACAACAAAATCTGCCCCTTAAATTATATTTATTACATCTGATCCACTGTGTGTGCGAAGTCTTGCATGACTCCTGGTAAGAGTACCATGGTTGAACTTCATGATCCTGGTTTCTGGTGATCAGCAGAGAAACTGCTGCCCAAAATAAGTTTGAAATCTTGTTGAGAGTGATTTCATCAATGTATAGATAAGTAGTAGAATAGCGGAATGGCATAATTGTAGACCTCAAAATGCCCATTTTTAGCACTCGGAGGATTGGCGTCATGTGGATTGGCATTTCTTGGTTCTTTTAACATCAGATGTAGGGCTGGGATTGTGACTCAGTGGCAGAGTGCTTGCCTGGCAAGTGGGAGGCACTGGGTTCAATCCTCAGCACCACATGAAAATAAATAAATAAAATAAAGGTATTGCGCCCATCTACAACTAAAAATCATTAGATGTTAGCTTTCGTTGTTACTTGCGGTACTTTGTGATGCTGTCTCATATCGGCATGACAGAGCTGCTTATGCACATCTTGTCCCAGTTTAACAATTATGCTGCTTTATTTTTAATCAAAAATACATTTTTATTTAACAGCCCCTTTAAACTCTGGGAGAGATGCTAGTAAACATGTACCACTTAACTGTTGCTTATATATGTATTATTAATGAGTGAAAATCAGGGACGTTTCTCACGTTAGATTCCTATCAGGTCAGGGATCTTCATAATGCTTTCATTATTGCCTGCTTTACCATTTCTTCTAACTCCTATGGAGCCTTGTTTCTGCAGATCACAGGGACCAAATTATCTCCATTCTGCAAGAAGTACTTTTCCTTTAAATAACCATCAGTAATGGCAATTCCTTTGAAGCTGGAAATGGAAGGAGATGATAGAAAATAATAATATCACTACCAGAAAGGAATAAGGTCACCAGTGTGGCACTGCTCTGTGGTCTAGTATGTTTTACACACCTTGAAACAGTTAAGACCTGGGTTTGAATCTCTTACTAGGAGAACTTGGGCAGTTATTGCTCTAAGTTCCAGTGTCCTCATCTGTGAAATGGATGTTGTGAGGATTAAATGGGATTTTATATGTGGAGTGATTTTTTTTTTGTGTGTGCCCTTTCGTAGTCCAGGGTAGGGGTCAATAGAGAGGGCTCCCCAAAGTTTTTGATTTATCTTCTTCCATTTTTATATGCAGCTCATCTTTCTCCAAAATTTTCTGCAGACCTTGGATGAGGGAGGATACAAATAAAATTTAAGACCTTGAATATCATTTCATGTAATAGTATCTTTAGATTCAAAGCACTTCATTGCATCTGGATGTTATTCAAGATTCCAGCAGCTTTAAAGCATCTACTTTGCTGGCTCCATGGAGAGAAAGAAGCTGGTTCCGCCCTGGAACAGAATGAGAAATATTCTTTTCCTTCATGGCTCAAGATCTTTTCTGTTAAGTATTTGAAAATTTATTTTTTTTAATTGTAGAAAAATCTCCTTCCAGTGAAACATCGGATGCATCAGTCTCTATGAAAATCTCACGTTTTGTTTTCTCTCTTAGGTGGAAGCTAGTGAGAATAAAAGGAAAGAAAGGAGGGGAACATCAAGAAAATAGAAGGAAGACCAGTAGATCAAGGGAACCAGGGGATTGGGAGGGGGAGGTACTGGTGATGAAATCGACCAACTTATATTGTTATATTGTGTTCTTAGCTCATAAAATGCATACAAGACATACTATTAAGTGAAATGAATAGATGAAGACAAACCCACACCCACCTAGTACTTATTTACACACAAATAATGAGGATTATGAAGGCCTCAAAGAGTAATTATCACCACTATGTATGTTAAACCAGTTCTCACTATTAGGAGGGAATCAATTATTTTAAAGCATCACTACCTGTACAACTGTGTTCATGAGATATTTACTTAATTATCATTCCGTTTTGAAATTATATTTTGAGTTACACATGGAAAATCTCTATAGAAATGACTGGAATAATACTCAGGTATTAGCGTTTCAATAGTTCTGAATTTGCTTTTACCATTTCTTCTAACTTCTATGGAAGCATCAGCTGCACTGTTTTCCCTGGTTTAAGGTATGATGAGATCATGATTTCAGGATAGAAATCATTTGTGAATATAGGTATGAGTAATTCGATGCTTAAGATTCAAGTACAAACATTGATGTCACTTATTTAGTAAAGAGTAGAAAAAGAGGTACGTTTCAATAATAAAATTGTAATTGTAGAAACGTAAAAGTGTAAAATTTATATTATAGATACATTTAGCAGAAATTCCATTTATTTCTGGGTACACATAATACAAGTGGATTTCCCCCTGAGTGTTTTCCTTCATAGACATAATAAACCTGAAAATATTTTCTTCACTAGGAATTTTCATAATGTCCAGATACACAAGGAATATTTCATTTGGCTGATGATAACAGAAAGGGGTAAAAATTAAGTTCAAGGCATATAAAGGAAATAGAGTATCTGTAAAGCTGCTATTTCCACAGTTAATTGACCAGGAACTGTGTTATTTGTAAAGGGTTCATGGTTCAAACCAGCTTAAGCTTTTTGTGTTAGGATAAGTGATTTCCATACATTTACTTCATGGAGCTCTCCCCTGAGGTCTCTGGCTGCTGCAAGACCCTTAGCTCCTCCTCTTCCCTCATCTCTCCTAGCAGATGCTCCAGTGACATTGAACTTTTAGTCCCTTCAACTCTTGTCCCTGGGTCTTTGCAAATGCTCTTTGGATGGCTTCCCTGTATTCTATCGCTTTGCTTAATTCCAGCTTAAATATTCTTTTCTGAGGGAGATCTGCCCAGTCCTTAGTTTCTGCTAAGTCTTCTTGCAGTGAGCTCACGTAACTTTCCTACTTCCTTTTCAGAAACATATTATCACACTTTCTCGTTAAAGAGCCAAATTGTCTAATTTTGCATGCTTTTACGTAAGTTATCATTCTAATGGCCATTTTTAGTATGCTCTACACTCCCTCAAAGTCTTTCCTTTGTTTCCTTGAATATAAGGACTTCATTATTTCCACAGTTTAATGTATCATGCCCCCCACAACTGCCAAAACATGACAAAGACAGCTTTTCTCCATAAGTTACTAGGAAATTATTTACTTTATTATGTTTTCATAAAATTCATAAATCATGTAAACAGGCCATGTTATGAATTAATTGATGATCATCTATCTCTGAATGGGTTAAAGAATTGCCAAGAGTGATCAAGCCTGCTCTCTTTCTGGCTCTGGATGTGGTGTTGACAGCCAAGCACAGAGCTTCTTCAATAAATCCACTCTCATATTCAAGTTTTTCCAGATGTGAGAAGTAATTAAGTCTTTGCATTTATTGAAGCCTTTTATGATTTTCAGGCGGGAACTGGCAGCTGTGGTGAATTAACTGTGCTAGAAAGAGAAAGAGAGAGAGAAAGAGAGGTGTCCGTGTTTTGTGTGTGTGAATGTGCATATGTACAAGCACACCTGTGGCATTTGCCAATAGTCCAAAGAGGTCAGACCTATAAACAAAAAACAAAAAGCCGATTTCAATAAATGCCAAAAATATGTACAGCTATTTCACAATTCAGAGAAAAGAGATGTCTCTGAGAGTTCTTTTTCCCTTTCTATTTTTGCTGAAAGTTAAACAAGGAATTAAGGATAATTAAATCAGTCATAACTGTTAAAGGATAAATTTTTTTAAGAAATAAATGAGTCTCCTAAGCATAGACAAGCACATTTCAAAATTAATAAATGAGGGCACCAGTAAGATGTTACAATTAGGTCAAAGGTGCATTTGTAGAGCTAAAATTCTATGAGTAATATGGAATGCTGGAGTGAGTTTTTTTTTTTTTTTTTTTTTTTTGCGGTGCTGGGGATCAAACCCAGGGCCTTGTGCATGTGAGACAAGCACTCTACCAACAGAGCTATACCCCCAGCCCTGGAGTGAGTTTATAAATAGACAAAAAAGGGTCAGTCTGCAGGGTAATAATCAGTTGTGTTCCCCAGGACACGTTAATTTCCATTTCTGTGGATAAGGATAATTTGTATTATTTTCAGTTTTCAACAATTTATGGAATTATAAAATAGTTCCAAGGCAGTGAAAGGACAGTATGGTCCCAATGACAGCCCTGGATAAGACACCCCCTAGTTTTTTTTTAAATTTATGCGCCAATTTAAAAGCCCTTCACAATTATTCCTGACACATCACACAATACTCTGGAAAAGGGATACTTTGGGTGGTATTCAAACTATTCTGTCTGAACTGACCCTTTGCTTCTAGTTATAGACTTCATGTAGATGACTCGAACCTTGGGGGTCTCCTGGGGGGAGGGATTGCAGGAGTGATTATGAGGTTAGCATCATTGTCATAATAACTGAAATAACATCTCAAGTAGGTTGCAAATTAAACCAGTTCATTGGACGTTAATGTTAATATAGACAGTGAATAAGAGCACCTTCCTCCTCTCAATGAGAAAAAAATATCCTCTTAATTTTGGCCTTTCCATCAAATAATTGTTGTGCTCCCAATTATTGGCAGATGCTTGTTCTTCTCTTCCTCCAGTATCTGGCTACATATGTAGGATCTATATGTGTGAAAATGGAAATTAAATATAAACAAGTCTATTAAATCTTATTTTAGTAGCGTGAGTGGTAATTGTGATGATTACTAAGGTAGCTTTGTATTCTTTTGATTTCTAATGAACAAACAGTAATGAAAGAGCCATTAAAAAGAAGATATGTTAATTAATGTAAATTATGAAAATAGATTGGGCTAATAGTAAGCAGAACTCATCTCTTTTATAAAGAGGACAAATTGCCCTAGAGTGCTTTCATTTCTTGCTTCTTCCCCACTTATCTATTAGCAAAGTTCTCTTTTGGGCAGATGCCAAGTGATGTGTAAAGATGAGGCAAATGTAAAATTGCTAGGGATTCCATCAAGAAGCAGGGACTTTCTCAGGGAAAATCATAAAAACAAGACAAAACAAAACAAAAAAACCAAAAAACAGGCAACTAAAAATGAGGGTGAAAAACTGTCCCAACAGGAAATTGAGTCAGGTAAGTTAATTCCTCTCTTACCTGATCATTTAGGATGGATATTTTATAATAAGGGATGTTGAATTCACTTTAGTAGAAATCAAATCTTCATCTCTCTGCAAGTTTTCCTATCAGGGCAAAAGAACTTCCCCTCTTCCCTCTGAAGTTTTAGTCATTGAGTTTATTGACATCAACTGACAATAGACAAATTAACGGAGGTAAAGGCAGACAGGTGTACTACATACATGGGAGCATCATAGGAGGATGGGTACCCAACAGCCCAGTGAGGTTCAGAAACTTAAACACCCTCTTTGTAGGGGAAAGGCAGTTTTAGAGGAAATGATTTTTAGGGGAGATGAATGGGCCTGGAGAATGATAGTAACAAGGACAGAATTTTCCCTATTTCTGACGTTGGACTGTCAGTCTCTTCTGTGAGGTGACCTTACTCTTCCTTGGTTGATAAAATAACAGAGCAGGGGCAGTTGTATTGTTGTTGGCAGATCTAGTCTGTAGGTAGATAAAGGAACTTCAGAGAAGAGCCTCTTCCAGCATTGAAGTTCCTTCAATTTAAAACAATCAGCATACCATGGTGCATATTTTAGTGAACCCCCTGGATGCCTTCATTTCAACTCAGGATTGATCTATTTATTTATGAATTTTCATTTGCAAGTCCCTTGTTTTGGTGTTGAGGAAGAGCACATCCATTATCACTAGGAAGAAAAGAAAGGAGAAAGAAGTGAAACAAGTTTGAAACATCTGTCAAAAACTGAGGGATGTGTGACCTTCAGGATACTGAGGACGGCCAGGCACTCTGTGACTGCAGTGGTGGTCAGATGTGTAAATACAGTTGCCTATGCATACACATCAAACTATAGAAAGATAGAAGACATGTGTATCATAAAAACATAACTTAGCTCTTTAAGTTCTCAGGTTGTAGGAGGCCTTTCTAACCTTTGCAAAGATATTGATGGCATAGAGTCTCACCCTTTTAAATGAGAAGTCCCTGCTTCTCCTGGAACTGTGTACCTTTACTGGCTAGTTGGAAATTGTTCAAGTGCTTTCCATTTATTAACTTAGAGTAATTCAGTTTTTCTGTTTATGCATAATTAGAGGCAGAGAAGGGTTAAATAATTTGCCCTAGAGGATATAGCAGAGCTAGACTTGGAGGTGGAAGGTCTCACTGTAAGGAATGTGATTCTCATCTTGGTCCCATTCTGTATCACAGCATGGGGACATGACCAAAGTGAAAAAAACAAAAAAGACAACATAAATGAAGTGCAGGGTAGTAACAGGGATTAACAACTGTACAGATATTCCCTTTGGGGGTACCCCAAGGTAAAAATATGTTCTAGAATACAACATTAAACTTGGTTTAAAAAAAGATGATAGGGAATTTTGTCCATGAAAAACACTTTTCTTATCCCCCAAGTCAGATTTTAGCGCTACTGACAGGAGAGCTTTACTGTGATAAAGTGCAGGGCTTAAAATTTTTTAGAGAAAACTTGACATGAATTTTATATTATACTCATAGGTGAAAGGAAGAAAGATGCATTCAATCAAAAGTAATGGTGTATGCGGCTTGCCAGACAATCCATTAAAGAGTTCATCCAGCAAGTCTTGAATGATGGGTTTTTTATTTCCTACCTAATCTTAGCACAAACATGTTTTATTCACCATTGTATCTTCTAACATCAAGCACAGTATCCAGCATAGCAACACTTATATTTTGAATAAACAGAGCTCTAGTTAGGCTCTGATTGTAGCCCTCCGTTGAATCACTGTGCAAATGAGATAGTTAATTTTGCTTGGCTTTAATTTTGTCCTTTGTAAAAGAGAGGGCTTTAGGTGTATTGCCTTCTTAAGGGGCCCATTGGCTTTAAAATTCTGATTCTAAAATCTCAAATGGAAAATTTGTGTTCACAATGCATGTGATACTTGGTTTTGCTTTGGAAACTTGTGCACTAAATCTCAACAGATTGTTCTCTTGCAGCAATGTGCAAAGTCTAAGAACTCATTGAATGACAGAAGGAAGAAGATGACTGTGCTCAACCCTGATGCAGGCAGTTCACCATGGGGAGTAGACGTCACCACCAGCAACACAGGCATTGTCATCTCAGATATGAGCTGAGAGGTGTGCCTCAGGCACTTCTGGCTTGATTTCCTTTCTGTACTTTGAGAAGTTAGCAAGAGAACGTTTTAGACATTGTTCCCCCCTTGAACTTGTTCCTTCCCTAAAGTTAATGTAATAGATCTTCTACAGCATATTAGAATAGTCTTCTGGCAGAAGACTTGAGGGGAACCACCAGCCACACATTCTTCCCTTCATGGAACAAGTATAAGGCACAGTGAGTTTCCTTGTAGAATCTGCTGCACTAGGCAGGCATGACACTCCTGGTAAAGTTCCCAAATTCAGCATGCCTGGGAAAGGTTCTTTTTGGCATTTTGCTGGTAAGCAGGATATGTGACCTCATTAATTTAACCTGTATCAAAAGTCATTTCATGACAACACCAGCAATTCTTCAAGAACATGACATTTTGTCAGAACAGAGCAGTGTTTCCCTAAATAATACTTCACAGAAGAACGTTAGTTTTCTGGGGTAACAGGTATCGTTAAAAAACAATGATAGGTAAGATGAGGAGGATAGGATTCTTGTTTGGGAAATAACTGGTTAAGGAAACAAACAGGTCTTTTTTGGTTGAGGTCTTCTTAGAAATCCAAAAGTCAATATGGCATGTGGATCCCTGAGAGGCAGGGACAGGGATTAGAATACGGGTTTCCCAAACATGTTTAAGAAACTTGTTTTTTTCCTGCCAAATATTTTGTGGAACTTTTGCCTCATGGAACAGAATTTGAGAAATGATCCGTTTTGACAATTATGTGGGTTGTTTTTCCTTGCCAGAATTTTCAGTTTAGGTAAGACCAAGGCCTTAATAAATTAAAAACTAGGTAGCATATCAAGAGAAAATGGTATTATACTTGGCTACTTAGAATGGTATATTATTTTGAATAAAGGTGTATTTTATATAATTAGTTTCATTATTCACCATAGGGTATTTTAAAAATATCTAACACTAATATGCTATTGCTTTGGAAAAATAAATTCACCTTATGATTGAAATAGCCAAATGAATAAATTAGGCATTTTGTAGAGTCTTAGGATTGCCTAACTGGATAATAGAGAATTTCTTGTGAGAAATATATTTTTAATGATATAACTGGTGACATATACTACATAATAAATATTGTGAGAGTTTGTTTTTCCAACTTTTCAAAGTGTGCAGTAAGCACTGAGGAATATACAAATAATTATTGAATTTGTGAAGATTGACACAATGAGTGAATCAAAGAGGATGATTATTTTCCGAAGCAGTGACATTTCTAAAATTCTTCAATGATTTATCAACATGTATTAATGGCAACTGCTCATGTTTAATGATGTTTACAATTAATACAATACAGTGCTCCCTAATATAAAATTAACAGTCATGATTAACTCAGAATAGATTCTTTGAAGTGGTTCAAGGGGCTTTTCATGATAAATTACCAGCCCCCTAATCCACTAATATAAAGTGGGGATTTTGGGGGGGCTGTGGAAAGTACGTGAATGTCTCATAAAACATTTAATTTAGGTTAATGAAATGAGTCTGAATGATTCAGGTTCCCTATATGGAGTTGGAGCTGTCTGACATTCCAGAGAAAGCTTTATTTAGACAGAGTTGAAGAATCTTTGTGATAACAGGATTTGAGCTGTGGTATCTTGAACACTGTAACTGAGTAGTTTTCCTAGAACCTCTAGGTCCTTATTAAACTGTTTCATGGATGAATTGAAGTAGTGAAAGAGAAATAATTTCTTAGTTTGGATTTCTTCACCAGTTTAAAGAATGTTGACTTTAAAAGTTCGTCAAGTTGAATTCCACCTGAGAAAGTGTCCTTTCCTCCTGTGGGGCTGGCCCTGGCAGACCCCGGAGATCCGTTCCATTCACTCACACTCCATTGAGATAAGGAGGGTGAAGTGTGAGCCAGAGATGAAGCCTGCCAAGGTCATTCCTGCCTGAGCACCAGAGACACACAGGAGCTCCAGGGCACTGTGCTTCATAAAAAGATGCTACACTAGTGAAATTTAAAAATATAAATATTTTGACAGGGTAAAAATGAGGGTCCCTGTGCTTGAGACTGGGAAAGAGGAAACTGAAGAGGTAAAAACAGAGGAAGAAGAAAATGAAGAAGACAAGGTACGTGAGAAAGCCCTTATGTGTCCCAGAATGAATTTGTTCCTGTCGTGGATGAGGACAAAAATGTTCCCTTTTTCTCTGAACAGGTATTCCTGAAGCCTGTTATTGAAGACCTAAGCATGGAACTGGCCAGAAAATGCACTGAACTCATTAGTGATGTAAGTGGCTTCAGTGACTTCTGTTTGACTTTGCATGGCAGGTGTGGAATAGTTCTGTCATAATGGAGCTGGGGAGAAATCCTTGACATCATCAGTTAACATACAGTTATTTTCCAGGCCCATGAAACTAAGTCCAGAAATTTTAAGTGATTTCCCCAAGGTCACCTATACAGAGAATTTCTGCTGGAAACAAGTCTCTCCATTCGTAATCCAGAATCCTGTCTCTCATGAATTTTGCTCTCATTCTGGCATGAACTCATAAGACCTTGGATAGCAGAACATATTCTGTTTGAGAACCCCAAAGACTAAAATTAGTATAATGAGGTAATTTGTTTTGGAGGATCTCTAGCTAAATGATTTTTAATATTTTCAAGAGCCTTTTGAAGAATCTGATGAATAAAATTATTTTTCAAACCAAGAAAATGCATATACCTATATACATATAAACATTCATTCACAATTTAGGATTCATGGATAACTAAACTGCATGTTGAAAAGGAGCTTTTTTTTTTTTTCAGTAAATGGGATTTGTTTCTATATCATTTCAAGGGAATCCTGAAATTATTTAACATGCACATGCACACCTATTTAGTAAATCTACATAAACTAGAATTCTAGAAGCACAAGGAAAAGCATTAGTCACTAGGGATGAAAATTCAGCTGCTCCTCATTAACAGATGTGAGAATTGCTGGTATAAAGGAAATTTGGTTCCTGTAAACACATGCCTGTGTCTTCATCTAGAGAGACGAACACAGTACTGGTTATTTCTGTTGTTGGTAATGAGCAGAGTGAGGGGAATATTTGAAAAGTGTTTGTTTTCACAGGAAATTCATCGTGGGCAGAGGGGTACTGTGCAGCAGGTCTTCTGAAATCAATCTGCCCGAGTCGACTCAATAGTAACCTTGGGAAGGTTATTAGCCTGGCGGGGTTCAGTTTCTGAACTGTAATATTTATAATAGTAAGATTAAATGCTGAGCATACTCCGTGAATATGAGTGTACTCAATAAATATTAGCTGTTATTAAATATCCTACCTGGAACTTACCTTTGCATCCATCTATCCAATCACGTTTTATATATGACTCTTCATTGCATTCGGGTTTGTCAGAAAGAGCCAAAGAGTAGTGGTATGAATCATACCCTTTCCCATATACTTGACATGTGATTTAATTAAATTTTAAATAAAGTATTTCTTTGTATTATTACTTAATAGTAATAAGCTACTTATGTATGTGAACGTCCCTTATAAATTGCAATAATAATGGAATGACATTAACAATGTGAGTGACAGGATTTATTGAGTACTCTGCTAGGCATTGCAGCTTGTGAGGTGGGTCCTCCTGTGTTTCCCATTTTAGAAGCAAGGAGACAGAGGCACAGAAGTTAAGGAACTTGCTGGGTTGCACAGTTAAGCAGCAGGAACGGGAGTGGAATGCAAAGCCCTTTCTTCCTCTGCTGTGTTCTCTCGCTGTAGATTTCCACGCAAAAGTTTATCTTAGCTTTATCATTACTTATTATACTGACATTAGCAGTAGTAATGCTTTCATTTAAAACCTCAAATTCCTGACTCTCGAGATAGTTCCTCTTTCAACTTTGATGTTTTTGTAGAAGTGCAATTGTAATGAGCTCAATTGTAGTAGTTTAAATACACTATTAAGAGTGAAGTATATGGCATTTCCTGGTAAATGGTTGGAATTGGAGAATATCATGCTAAGTGAAATAAGCCAAGCCCAAAAAACCAAAGGCCGAATGTTTTCTCTGATAAGTGGATGATGATACTTAAATGGGGGTGGTGGGGGACAGGAGAAGAAAGGAGGAGCTTTGGATTGTGTAGAGGGAAATGGGGTGGGAAAGTTGGGGAGACTGAAAGATAGGAGACTGAGACAGACAGTATTACCCTATGTACATGTATGATTACATGAATGATGTGAGTCTACATTGTGTACAACCATAGAAATGAAAAGTTGTACCCCATGTGTGTACAATGAATCAAAATATTGTCTGTGAAAATAAAAATTAAAAAAAGAGAAAAAAAGGAGTGAAGTAGTAACTTTAATTAGTAAGCAGTTTGTCAGAGTTATTTTGAGTAAGATCACTTATCAGTAACTTTAAAACAAACCCGTAGTGAGACCTGATCGCCTTTATCATTCTGCAAAGGTCATGTTATTTTGTTCCCCTTTAGGTGAAATCAAATATACAGGAGTAGTTTCTATTTATCATAGATTTATGTTACATGACAGGTATCTATACTACTTAAATATTTAGAACATTATAATTTTGGTTTAATTTATATCAGTGTACATGTTCATATGTTGTTTCCAAATAGAATTCTATACTTATCAAGATACTTAATCTTTAGAATTTTTATATTTATTATTGAGGAACCTGAAAAAAATAATCTTTTGCTCCCCCCCTGAAAACACACACACATACACACATACACACCCACACAAAATGAAAGGAGGAATTTGTACAATCATTTTTAAAATGGGTTTTGTCTTTCTTGAAGGACTTGGCATATTGGATTCCACTAAACTTTTAGCTTTTGAGCCATTTGGTTGAATCTCTCATTAAGTAATATCTTATGCTTTCTCAGTGTCACCAATATTTTTATAGGAACAGATGAACTTAAGTTTGAAATTCTTATCTTTCATCTTTCTTATAGTCTGTGTGGCTAGAGAGTTTTCTAAATGCACCCACCATGGAGCTGGAACAGAAAAACAAGTTGAGGCCCTGCGCAGTGAGACTTGAGTTTTAGTTGAGTCTGTATTATATTTCTAATTATGCCATCTCTTGGTGTCCTGCATTTAATTTAGTGTGTCAGTTCTGGACCCCCACCCCAACCTCCCCACCTCTGGTCTCAAATTTAAACACACACCTTTGCATACCTTGGTTTTGTTTTAAAATCCATCATGTCTCAGAGGGGCCACCAGCTAAGCCAGGTGGCACTTACCTACTGGGCAGGACCTTACATCCTGGAGCTGAAAGCAGTAGCCTCAGAGGCTACAGATCAAGTCTCTTGGCCAGGGTGCTCCCTGGGATTTGAAAGAAGGTCTGTCAGATGGCCTTCCTCCTCTGCTGTGAGCGAGGCACTCCATGTGCATTTTCACATTGTGCACCAAGCCTGTGCCCTGGGATCTGTGAGCCTTAATTCACTGGTAGAACCCAAGGTTGAGTGGCTAGACCAGAGTGGGGACAGGTCCAGAGCCTGGGAAATAGCTGCTTCATGTTTCAGATGAGAAGGGTGGTTTCATGGATTTCTCTTTAGAGAACAGTCTTTCCACATGCCCTCTGCCATTTTGATCGACCCTGTGTCTTGATCAGGGTGTGGTCACCAGATCTGCACACAGCACCCTGCTGTGGGTAACTTGTGGTTGTGCGCAGTGGGACCACGCTTTGTTTTGCTCCTAGCACCCTTTGCGAGGCTGTTGAGAATTTCCTGGACTTGTTGGAGGCTGCAGAAAACTGTCAGGCCCACCTCTGTTGGGTGTTGGAGCTGTTTCTATTTCTAATTTCTGACGTGTAACTGACAGCTTCGGGCCTGTCACCTTTGGATAGTGGTTTAAATTCTTTTCACTTCTTGAGGGCTGGATCTCAGCTGTGGCTTCCTGCTTCCTCTCCTGGTCCTTTGAGGGCTTCTGGGCTCCTCTCTTTCTACTTGCCATTTCACTCTGCGAGAGCCGGGGTCATCAGCAGGCCTGGGGACCTTGCTGTGTCGTCCCTTGCTTTTGTTCAGTGAGATCAGCCAGGAGATCAGTCCTGGGAGGCCTGGGCTGCTTAGAATCCTCCTCAGAGAGACAATGTCAGTTTTTCAGGTCAAGTGGCTACACTTTGGGGATCAGCATAGGCATTTTTCTTTTCCTTTTTCTTTCTTTCTTTCTTTCTTTTCCCTTTTTTGGCCCCACTTAGTTTCTGAATTGCATCTGCTCCACCCACATTGTGGACTTTCCCTCTATGTAGCTCACTTCCCAATTCTAAAGGACACCTAGTTCTCAGAGGCGGCCTCTAATTTTTAACCCTTTATTTTCCCCAAGTAACTCTCTCTGATAGTTAGTCCTGTTTGTCAAATACCTAATTAATTCCTTACATGAATTAAACCTACCCACTCTATTCAGCATCCAGAATTATACCTCTAGTTGCCTTCTGATAGGTGGTCATAAAAAATATTGGGTAAAGGGGAATATTTTGTATGTTTTGTGTAAACAAAGCATAAAAAACCTTTTGCACAACAAGTTGGGCCACATCTTCCGGCAGCCTCTGACTCACTGTTGCGGTTCAAAGCTTTTTAGGGTGCTCATTCCCATGGCAGTGGGAACATCTTCCAGGCAAACAAACATCATTTATTGTGGATAAATCCTCCCAATGCTAAAAGTGCTAAATTCTGTGGTTACCCCTCCAGAGAGAGCCTGGACTCTGTTAGGAAACTTGGGAAAGCGACCTTGGCAATGTCCTGCCCAGTTAACAAATAACGCTGGAGCCACATTTCTTTCTTCTAGGGTTTACTGAATTAAATTGGTTTGATTTCATTTGTGAAAAGACTTTCTAGATACTTCCAGTTAAGAATGTCTGTAAGAGGAAATATCCTCAAACCTTTCCACATCTGTCATCCAATTTCAGCCGTTAGCTAATTTCATACTCGCTGGAAGGAACTTGGGCAGAAGGAAGCAATGCTGAATTAATTGAATTGTAGTCGAGACAATTGTGGGGTTAGCTGGTGGGCTCAAAGGAGAAAGTAAATGTTTGGTGCATCTTACTGATTATAAAGTCGTCAATTTTGACCTCCTTTTATTTTTAGGTTGTGTATAGTTTGAGTACAGATGGCAACAGAAAAACCCAAACACAGTGACTTTAATGGATGTCTCTTTTTTTTTTTTTCTCCTCCCTACACCCAAAGCCTGGAGGTAGGTGGGTCAGTCTTAGGTGGATGTTCTCCTCCCAGGCACCTTCGTTTCTGCCATCATGGTTATTATGGTGGCTTAATGCCTGGTGTCGATATTGCTATTGCCCATTCTGGCATAGGAATGCTATTTAATGTATAACATTCTTTATTTGTCTGAAAATTTGAGAACATTTGACTTATCGTCATTCATATTCTAAAATCCATGAGGAATCACACACATGGATTCATCAGAAGGCCTATGCAATCATTGCGTGCAGGTGATTTCCAACGACTTCGTGGGATGAACGATTGGAAGGACAGTAGCAAATGATCTTGGAGGTTTTAAATGGCAACTTCAATTTAAAGATGCAAATGTAGGTATCTTTTTAGTAAAGACCAAAAACGTAGTGGAGTCCTCAATTAAGACTGAACTATTTGCCTGCCTAGCAAAGGAAGTAAATACTTCACCCTTATCCAGCACTCCCGTTCTGAACATTCTGCTTATGTCAGACACTATCAGGAGGCCTGTAGCGTAAGCACATACCGCTGTGGAAGAGAATGCGAATGTGATGGGGAAAAGATGTGGCAAAAGATAAAAATAATGAGTCAAACTTAAGCCTAATGATAGGCTATTTTTTCTCACACTTAATTATATAACGGAGATACTTTTTTTTTTTCCTCCGTATGATCAAAATAGCCTACTATTTATCATACTGCCATTAACGATTTAATTACTAGTGACTGAGGAGGGCGATTTGCAGGAACCTAAAATTATGGCTAATCTCTGAGAAGAAAAAAAAGTAATTTAGTGCTCAGATAAGATAAATATGTTCTCATGTTGATTTCATGAATAAAGCCAGTGTTTAATGTGGTAGGCATTAATATCTAAGAGCCGCAGCAGTGAAATAGGGGAATTTTGAAATAACTTTACTTAATATGTTTGTATCTGGCTATACCTCAGGTCAAGTAATGCCCCTCAAATCAGGTTTGCATATGGCAAAATCTCCAGGGAATGAGAGTGTGTAACATCAGTATTAATCATGTCCTTTAAGAACCAGGTAGTATATACAATTAAACGTCACTTTGTGGTTATAATTAGGAAGACCATATAATTTATTGTCTGAACTGGGACAGTTTTTCCAGCCCAAGTATTTACAGTCTTGGGGAGATAAACACAACTTTATTAGAGGGAGATATAACTTTCAGCAAATTGCCTCCATCCTCTTGGCATGGTGTTTCCTTCCCAGTTTTCATTAGGGCACCAACTAGTGTGACGGTGGGTTGACAGTTTAGGTCCTTGAGGTTCCAGACTTCTTTGGGGCTTGTTGTGTCCCTGGCCTCTTCCCAAGGAGAAGGGAGTGGTTCATTTTGCTGGTGAATTTGAGTGAAGAAATGAACATGCTCAGCTAAACCTTTTGGGGCTTTCCTTGGCTGATCTGCCTGCTCGGAGCAAGGGGGCATTCTAGAATGATCTCTACCACTTGGCAAGCTTTCTGGACAGATTCTGCTCTTGTTGTAGGGCGAGGAGAGGGACAAGGAGGTAAAGGATGCTCATAAATTGAGAAAGTTTGATTGGGGGGAATTAATTAGTAACAGGAAGCCCATTATGCCCACAGCCTAAGCCCTACTCCTTCCTTTCAGCCTGTATGGGTGGCATTACTAGCATTAAACCTCCATTTGTTTAATTTCTGCCTCTTACTTCTTACATACTGTGCCTGTTCTGAAGACTACTTGTCTTGAGGTGGGCAGATGTTTCTGTTTGACCATAGACTTACTTGTCAAGGTCAGTGGCTTCAAAATGACAACAAACTAGGACACTTGTGGCAATAAAATGGACCTTTCGATAATCGTGCTGGGGAAGCCAGACCCATCCTCTGTGGCCCATTGTTCTTAGTGTTACTCCTTAAGGGTAACTGGATCCTTGCTCATTGAAAGTACCATCCCTCCTCACGGCCTTTGCCCTTCTGGGCTGGATCTCCATTTATTCAACTTGGCTTATTTTGAGGATCATTCCACACTTGATTATTTACTTCAGAAAATGGACTTAATCACCTCCATTCTCTGTTCTAAAAAGGTCACTACAATGATTTTTCTTCTTTCTTTTCTTATGCATATTCTTCTCCTTTTCTAGATCCATTATAAAGAAGAGTATAAAAAGTCTAAGGACAAATGTACGTTTGTGCCTGACACTCCCATGCTAACCCATGTTAAAAATATTGGTGCTTTTATTTCAGAGGTAAGTTCTCAAAAACTTTCAAAATGGCTCGTGTTTTTCTATTTATATAGATAAAAAGTCTGCATGTCTGCATTAAAGTTTGAGAATAGTTTTGAAGGCAGCACTGAAAGTTGGTGATATCTAGATTATTATCTAATTCTATGAACAATATTAACTCATGAATTGAGATATTTTGCTCCCTTTTGTCAATACATTTTATCATATACTGCATGTCTATGTTTTGACTCTGTCCCTTTCTTTTTTATATAGTATTCTCTTGAAAAGGAATATTTTCATTTGACAAATAGAAAGCACTAGGAAAATAATTTATCTTTAAAATTCCAAACTATTAATTTCCTAATGAATGTATTAGAGGTTAACCATTGAATATTATTTTGGAAATAAGCATATTTTATTAGATGATTTCATAAGCCACAGTACCTCTGACAAGTAAATTTAATTTAAGCTATTTTTGAGTGGGATAAAATTGAGCTCAACAGAAATGTCTATTATGAAGCCACAGACTGAGAAGTATGCTATATGCATTTTCCAGCTGAAAAATCATGTAGTCTTTTGGAGAGCATTTAGAACTGCAGTTTATCTTGCATCGTAAAGCACAATGTTGACAATCATTTCTATGTTGAGGCATCACTATAGTCTGCAAATAGATAAACTTGCAGGGATCTGTTAAAATAGTGTTGTAAATGACTGACCTCTAGTGTTCTGAAAGTTACATTGGCAAAAGATCAACTTGGGGTTCTTAGCATATTATCTGCTAACCCGAAATGATTTGGAGAAAATCAGCACATTTTCTTTTCTTATTGTCAACATCCAGAGTTGTGGAGACAAAAGGCTCAGACGACGTAGGTGCTCAATAAATCAACACCCAAATCAGGCTCTGAGGGGGTAGGAACAGCAAGGACTCACCCCCAGAGTATGAAAGAACACAGTTTTGTTTATTTGTATCAGCTATGTTATTTCTCCTGTGCAGAGAAATTCTTGGTGTTCTCAACTTGTGTTTGATTGATTTTCCTGAAGGAGTTAACTGCAGAGCAAAAAATTGCAAGTGGGTGATCTATTGTGTTCCCTTGAACCTAATTTTCCCAAGAGCAAGTGGTGAATGAGTGTTTGTCTTTTCCAGTAATGATTGAGCTCCCTCAGAGCCAGTGTGGACTGGAGGTGGGGAGGCGCCTGAGCAGACAAGCCCCCCTCCTGCCCCCACCCACTGTGGCCCCCTGGGGAGGCTGAGAAGCCCAGACAAAAGAATGCATGAAAAAATAATAATTATTATCTTAATTGTACAAATTTGTAGGATGCAGTGTGATAATTTGAGCTATGTATACAGTGTGTAAGGATCAAATCAGGGTCGTTAACCATCTCCTTAAATTTTAAGTTTCTGATTAATTTGTAATAATCGTACATATTTATGGGGTCAGTGTGATGGCTTCAATACACGTCCACAAGATGTGCTGATCAAATCAGGGTAATTAATGTTTCCATCTCCTTATCATTACTTTGCATTTGGAGCCTTCCTGCTCTTCTGGGGGGGTCACTAAAATACATAATATGTTCTTGTAAACTGGTCACCGCATGGTGCTGTGGAACAAGAGCTTTTTTCTTTTTCAGTTCTAATTAGTTATACATGATAGTAGAATATGTTTTGACATACTGTACATATACGGAGTATAACTTCTCATTCTTCTGCTTGTACATGATGTATAATTACTTTGGTCATGTGATCATATCTGCATATAGGATAGTGATGTTCCTTTCATTCTACTGTCTTTCCTGTACCCATTCCCATTCCCTTCCCTCCGTTCTCCTTTGTCTGATCTAAAGTACTTCCGTTCTTCCCCACCCTCCTCCCCTTATTGTGAATCAGCATGCGGGCATCAGAGAAATACTTCTAGCTAATTGAGCTTTGGTACCTGCTACCCAGACTACCAGCGTCACCCTGTTCCCCCTTCACAGACTCTAGTAGTCACCTATTCTTCACCTTTGGAAACCTGATAGTAAATTTTAAAGATTTGTATTTTCAAACAAATTGCCTCATTGTTCTCAGATTGTTTCTTCACTGATCAAACCTATGAATCTGTCAATACATACAAGTAGATTTAGTTTTAGAAAAGTGCATGGGCGTCAATAGAGGAGTTTCTACATTCTCACATCTCATTTAAAGCTTTCTCACAAGTTGGAAATCTTTCTATCTCTTCAGGGTACATTTGTCAGATCTGGTATTTTAAATTCAAATGCAAGTTTAATTTAAGATTAAACCTGCAGGTTGTTAAATCAGTGTGGTTTCTACAGAAAGTTTTCTTTTACTATTCACAGTAAAAAAGAAAAAAAAAAATAGGAGAGGGACTTTAATTTTCTTTTTATTTCCTCTAGGCAAAATACAGAGGCACTGTGAAGGTCAACCTTTCCAACTCTCTTTATAAGCAGATGCCCGCCACCATTGATAGCGTCTTTGCGAGAGAAGTTTCCCAGCTTCAGAGCGAGGTGTGTTTTCTATAAATTGTTATGTAATGAGGTAGATCAAACATATAATCTCTTTTAAGTGATTTGACATTTTAGGAAGAGTTGTTTACTCAGGGTATTAAACACTGAATGGAAACAGCTGGATCATGTGCTGTCTGTAGTCCAGTGGCAGACAGTGAAAGGGACATGCAAGTTTATGTCAGGCACAGCATGCTGGGATTTTTTTTTTTTTTTTTTTGAGTCTCATTCATTGCTCTTTATAGGGCCAATTTTAATCTAATTCTGACAGTTTACAAAACTGAAATAATTGTGGTTTGTTGCACAATACTGGGGATTGAACTCAGGACCTCATGCATACTAGTCAAGCCATCCCCACCCGCAAACCCCACCCACACTTCTTAAAAATTTTGAGACTAGGTCTTGCTAAGTTGCCCAGGCTGGCCTTGAACTTGCTATCCTCTTGCCTCAGCCTCCCAAGAAGCTGGGATTACAGATGTGTGCCTCTGCACCATTTTAAAAATGAAATTCTTATAGCACCTCTCGAATGATTCTGACTTAACATATGATCCCTAGGTGGAGAACATCTTAAGAGCTTGTTAAAAGTCACATGAAGGGCTGGGGAGATAGCTCAGTCAGTAGAGTGCTTGCCTTGTAAGCACAAGGCCCTGCGTTCAATCCCCAGCACCAAAAAAAAAAAAAAAAAAAAAAAAGTCACATAAAGAGATAGCAGTTGAATTTGAGACCCACAGGTCCATGCTCCACCTGTTAAACAACTGGTTCCTAAATTTCCTGATGTGTACTTCATTCTTTTCATTTAGGATAAGCCAGGCTACCAGCCAGAGCCTCCATCAGGTGGAAGTAGCTATTTTAGTGATTCCAGGTTGCAGCAAACTTAAGAACTGTCATCATGTAAACTCATTTTTGAATCCACAGGAGTGTAGGGGTAATTTTTTTCCTGTATAGTACCTTGAGATATAAGGCATTTTAAAATGCATTTAATCTCTTGCATTTCTTAAAACAGAATTTCATGGTAGAATACTTTGCTGTTTTCTGACTCACTGTTTGGTTTTATTCATGGTGCAATCTGATTTTTTTTTCTTTATTAATCTGTTACTTGCTAAGTTACGTGAGACCCTCATCTGTCCTGTCCCCTGCTCTACTCCGGGCACATAGGGGCTCTTCGGTATTGTGGAATTTATTGATTTCCATCTAAAGGATATGTTTCCTTTTGCATAGTTGATATTCTTCATGCCATACCTTAGGCATTAGTACTTCTAATTAGTATTAATAGTAAATGTAGGAGTATAATAATACGTCAAGTGCTATTTCATGCATTTCATATGCATTTAGGTCATTTAATCCTCACAACAAACCCAGGAAGTATCCCCATTTTAGAGATGTGGAAAGCAGAGCACAGAGAGTTTAAGTAACGTGCCAAAGGTCACACAGCCAGCAAATGGTAGAGCCAGCATACAAGCATGGGTGGTCTGGCTCCAGAGTCTGCGTTCTTAACCACACACTATTCCACATCTTTCCTACTACTTCTCTTTCTCTTCTTATTAAACAAGTTCCTTCTCCAGAATTATTTTACTTTTAAGTAGAGGATACCTTGGCAATTATAAAATAGTCTGAATATTAATTTTGATTTTAAAATAGTCTTGAAAAATACTAAGGATTGCTACCCTTTGCAGAACATCTTTAAATGTTTCATTATTACAAATTTAAACATCCTTTGTGAATCCAACTTGGCAGGAAGCTAACAGCTGAGATAAGCTGAGATTTAGCTAAGCTAAAAATATATGATGTGGAGGTTCTGCCTGGCTGACCATGACTAATGTGCCCTTTGTTTTTCCTGCCAACATCTGGTCACCTAGCTACTTGCTGATAACATGGGCTACTTTATAAAGCACATAATTATAACACTCGATAGAAGATAAGCAACAATCATTCAATAAAAAAAGAAAAAAATTAAAAATCTATTTTTATATTTACTTGGGAAAGTAACATTTTCAGATATTTGCATCCTTTTACTTTTTCTTTTCTTTCTTTCTCTCTTTCTCTTTCTTTCTTTCTTTCTTTCTTTCTTTCTTTCTTTCTTTCTTTCTTTCTTTCTTTCTTTCTTCCTTTCTTCCTCTCTTCCTCTCTTCCTCTCTTTCTTTTTTTTTTTTTCTGTGCTGGAGATTGGACCTAGAACCTTAAGCATGCTAAGGAAAGGGCTCTACCACTGAGCTACATCCTAGGCCCTTTTTATTTTGTTTTGAGACAGAGTCTCACCAAGATGCTTAGGCTGGGCTGGAACTTGCAATCCTCTGTCCTCTCCACACCTTTCCCAGTAGCTTGGATTACAGGTGTGTGCCTCTGCGCCCAGCTCTCCTCTCACTTGTTGATGGCAGAAATATGTGTATAGAAAACAAATATTGCTTTGTGGATTTTAACATGAAAAATAATCCATTTTGATATTTGGGGCCTGCCGTATTTCTTTTGGTGGAATAGGTTATCATGCACATTGTTACCATGTGCCTTCCTGTGATGGAGTAGACATGACTGGGGAAGATATGGATACACTCTTAATTAGCAGTGCTTTGTGTTGTGATTAGTCTGGGAACTTGTTAGTAAAAAAAGTACCTTGGTTCTGAATAAGGTGTGTTTAGATTTACATGCATCAATTTTATTACTGTTAAAATACTTGTTCTAAAAAAGTAGTTATTCTCCAGGTTTACCTGGAAATCAGAGGTATTTGCAAGTGTCTGTGATGATTAGACAACTCTTCTTTTACTGTGTCCAAAAAGTTTCAGAGTTGTGGTAACCTAATTTAGAATATTAGATGAATTCTAATCTTCAATGGCTGAGTTCTAATGAAAGTTCTTGACAAACTGTTGTCGACAAACTATTGAATTATTATCAAAAACAAACAGTCTTTCTAATGCTTAAATTCAATGTAGAGTAAAAAAATTCAGCGAGTGTATTTGCTGTTTGTGATCAAATACCTGACAAGAACACCTTAAAGGAGGAAAGTTTGTTTTCACTCACAGATTCACATCCATGGTTGACCACTTCATCACTCTGGGGTTGAGGTGCGGCAGATCATCATGGTGGAATGGAATGGTGGAGGGAAGCTGTCAGCTCATGATAGCCAGGAAGCAGAGAGGGCAAGTGTGAGGAACCAGGGGCAACGTATAATCCCCAGGACCACACCCCCAGTGACCTCCTTCCTCAAGTTACACCCTCGCCTGCCTACAGTTATCCATTCAGATTATTAATCCAAAAAATGGGTTGATCCATCCGTGAGGTTACAGCTATCATCATTTCACCTCTGAACATTACTGCATTAAATAATGCGTGAGCTTTTTGGGGGACACCTCATATCCAAACCATAACAGTTAGATTTATGCTTCCTTTAGAAAATGACAGTTAGGAAGAAGCACCTTTAAAAAAGAGAGTTGTGAGCTAGGTCATATGCATGCCTGTAATCCCAGTGGCTTGGGAGGCTAAGGCAGGAGGATCTCAAGTTCAAAGTCAGCCTCAGCAAAAGTGAGGCACTAAGGAACTCAGTGAGACCCTGTCTCTAAATAAAATACAAAATAGGGCTGGGGATGTGGCTCAGAGTTGAGTGTCCCTGAGTTCAATCCCTGGTGCCCACCCCCCTGCAAAAAAAAAAAAAGAGAGAGTTGTGAAGTTTTCAGGATACCATTTTATTCGCTGTTCTCCATTAGAAAAATTTATAAACGAAGATCCCAAAGGAACCTGGAAATGGAATGGACTGTGACTTGAAGTGATGGGATCTTTCTCTGCAAGGCTATTTCAGGAAAAGGCTAAATAATTCCTTATCAGAGAAGCAATACAGACTGCTCAGGCATCCTAACTGAGAAGTTTTATGGGAATTTATGGTTTTTTTCAGTAGTACTTATGGAGTCCTGTTTCCAGAGTTCAGAGGTATCTATGATATGGTATTGAAAGCACATTTACCTATATAGTACTTACAAAGTATTAGAAGTCAAACATATATACATACATGTATATGTGGGATATAAAAATCTAGGAGATAAAATATATGAAAAATGTATACATTGCTTATATAAACATTTATATATAAAGTATAGAAGGCTATTTCTAGTTCTTCCCACTCTTTGGATGTCCAGTACCATAGCAATCTAAGTTCTCAAAGCATGAAGAAAACAGTTTTAATGTAGGGAAATATCGCATAATAATGACAGATCCTAAGAAAATCAAATTTGTCAGAAAATTTATTAGCTTGACATAATTTTCCATTAGCTATTTTAAGGCAGAAAATTAATATGATAAATTAAAGTTCAGCTGCCTCCAGTTTGATTCAGTCTTAATTCTAAAGTGGTACTTAGTGGCAGCTATAAATGAAAAGACTATTTTAAAGCTGCAAGTAGAAAATTATGTAGCCTTTTTAAGAAAGAGTGCTTTTTAAAATTGTGCTCGATGAGTCAACCGTATCTATGATAACTCACAAAATGATCATCTGTATTGGTTTTGTTTATAAGGTCGCAAGCATGATCATCAGTCTAAAATACAGAATATACCAGCCGTCCTTCAAAAAGGAGATTGGCGTATGTTACCTCTTCTTATTTAAGAGGAAGAAACAAATCTCAACAGAAGTTTTTCCTTGCCTTTTAGACTTGAACATCCATTAAACTACTCCCCCTTCCTGTCCTCAGAGTTATAATGTAATATGTACTGGAACTGAGGTAATGGACCTTCTTACCCTGCATTGGGGGTCCTTAAGAGGTTTCCTGTTTAACATAAGTAATTGGTGAAAATGTAAAGATATATTCATCAGAATTAGATATCTTGATGGCGTAAATTGATGGACAGATTGTAACGAGATGTATTATACCTGGAGCAACATAGGGGCTGCGACTGAGTCCTGGTAATCAACCAAACACACAGGACTGGATGTGGGAAGCTGGCTTCGTAGGACTGAATGAGACTTAAGTGCATTAATTGACAGGAATCTCAACATAGCTGTCAAAAGGAAGCTGTCATGACATGTGAACGCATTAATAGCATTTGGCAAGTGGAGGAGGATAACCTGGATTAAATTAAGTAATTCTAAATAGGATTAAGTCAGGCTGTTGGAATGAGATGGATAAATTGGGATTTGGATTCAAGAGGGCTTCTTGGACGATCAGGGGTTCAACCCTTTAATCCATGCAGACTGTCTGGAAGAGCAGAAGTCATCAATGGCTAGTTGTCTTCCCACTGGAAATTCCCTGTTGCGAACTAGGCTTTTTCCTCTGTGACTGGATAAATCTAACTCTGGGGAGAGAGATGGGGTTTGATTAAAGGAAGAGGTTTCAGCCAGAGCTTTTAAAATTCAGAGACTTCTTGCCCCAGGTTGAGTTTTTCAGTAGATGTTTTTAAAGAAAAATGAAGTGGGGAGCCAGAGAGGAGGTTTTGCAGGGGAGAGGAGGATGGTAAGAGTCATTGATTTTATTTGTAAAAATTAATTTTATAATTATCACTCTAATCCTTTAAATAAGTGTATTATCTAAGTTAAATGGGTGTTTAATTCTGTCTATGAAAGCCCACGAAGAGTGGAGGGTTATGAGAATGTTGAATAAACTCATTTATTCAACCATTCACTATATATTTATTGCATTTCTTCTCTGTGTCATTTACTGTGATAGGCACAGGATATTAAAAGATGTGTTAAGATATAGACTCACCTCTCAAGGAGCTCAAGAATTGGCAAAGAATTCTTAAGTTTAACTATATTCTTTGTCATTGAAAACCAGACCGTATTTTGTTCTTGGCAATGAGTGTTCTAGTTTTTCTTTTTAGGTTGCTGTTTATTTTATTTTATTTGTTTTTGTCCCTCATAATTCCTACTCCACTCAACCCACATTTATTATTAAACCCTTAATATACTTTAAAATTAATTTTGCTATTCTTTTCTTCATCTGTTGGTTTATTTTCACTCATGGTTATTCATTCATTTATTCATTCACTGAGCAGATATTAAGTCGATGCTGTTTTTTAAAAAATCTTCCTTACACCCCCGCCTTCACCCCACTACGAAGAAAACTGAACCAGGTGATTGGTAATGGATGGAACTGGTATGATGTTCAGATCCCTGATGGAGAATGAGGCTTGACAAACCTGAGAATTTCATCTGCGTATTATATTTTCTCCTAAAGCTTTGGTCATTTAATGAGGTTTCTACTATATTATGGCTGTGTCTACATAAAATAAGAACCATTCATGTAAAAATAAGCAACTCACTTTTACACATTCCATAATTTCCCCCTACCTGCTCAGTTGTTTTCTCAAGATTTAAACCTTGAACATTTGTAACTGTGAAAGCTCTCAGATGTGGAAGATTTACCAAAACTATAGGTGAGATTTAAGCTAGAGGAACAGAATGGTGAATTTCATCATTGCTTTAAGGTTGTTTTGAAATAAATGACAGAATTAGAGTTAGAAATCTTAACCAAAGCCCTGAGATGAAAGCATTATATATATTATCTTGTTACAGAGGCTCAGGCAAATTTATCTGTTATTGGTGGTATTTAAATATATAAAATCCTTATAAAACAGTGGAATTTAACAGTTAAGAATTTTATATACTACTGTAGGATTTTTAAAAACGTTATTTATTGATTTTTTTGGTAGTGCTGGGGATCTAACCCCAGCCTTGTACATGCTAGGCCTTGGCTACCTCTAAATAGAACTAATTGTTTTTTGTGCTTTTAAAGGTTGCCTATAAGCAGAAGCATGATGCTGCCAAAGGAGTCTCAGATTATGCCCACATGAAGGAGCCACCTGAGCTCAGACACGCCATGGAGGTCAATAAGCACCAGAGTAATGTAAGCAAGCTCATTCCTCACCGTTTTCTGGAAAATTGTAGTTGACCCACATTACAACTTGGGGTTATTTAGTTGAGATTTAAATATTATAACACTTCTATTCCAAAAAGGACTTTATGGTTTATCATTAAGAGGTACATTTGAATTATTCTTAAGGTAGTCATTTAAACCTTGTAGAATGCCTCTACATTGTCACGTATTTTCAGACATTAGAAATTTTGCTTGAAGAAGACAATTGGGTTATAACATTTCTAAAGCTTCCTTGACTTGATGTGGAAGCCCAGGGTTTCTGGTCTAGTCACAGAAATGCTGCAGGAAAGAGCGCCAGCAATCCATGGAAGAATCACCCGTGAGCACTAGCTGGATTGTACGCCACTGCTCTTTCTTTTGAACTGCTTGTTGGGGATCAAATCATTATTAAATTTAAGAACCAACAGATATGAAATGTTGAAGCAACAGATGCCTAATGATTGACTTAGCAGCAACAGTACAAAGAGGAAGAAAGTTAGTTTGTAGAAAATAAATTTCTTTGGTTATAAGTTCCCAGGCCCATGAAGGCTTGCATACATTTGTTTAATACCACTACTCTCCTGGTATCCTAGAAGAATAATTTGTTCCTGAAATTTGTAGCAGAAACTTGTTGTATCATGAATTCTCTTTTCTCCAAAAGGCATGTATGAACTGCTGGTCAGGTTCTTGATGGATTAGAATCAGTTAAGGTAAGGTGCCTGTCCTAGTTAGATTAAGAAACACCCTTTCTTGGAAAAGTTCCTGATCTATCTTTGTTATCTCAAAAAGAGTCTGTCACTCAGTCCTATTGAAGCAGCTTTGCTGACTCTGTGCCTCCAGGGCCCAGAGATACAGAGTATCTCTCTGCAGTATGGCAAGAGCTATTTGATATTAAATTGCATTAGGTCAATGTTTAAGTAAAAACCAGAGAGGAATTTAACATACTAACCCACATGTATAAACATATGCTGATACCAAAGCCTTTCTCTAAGATGCTTTAGGCCTGACAGGAGATGAAGAAGCTGCATGTCTGCAGTTATTATCAGGGCTATTATTTTAAGGAGAGGCTTTATAAGAACTGTTTGCTTACAGAAAGACTATAATAATCATAACTACTACTTACTCAGCTCAGCCATGCACCAGGCTCTGTGCCAAGACTTTGATCATTTCCATTTTTTACAAGAACCCTGTACTGATTCCCATTTCGTAGATGAAGGAAATAAGAATTGGGAATCAAACTCTGGAATTCACTCTTTCTGCTGTACCTTGCTATCTCCCTCTTAAAGGTCACTGGTGATTAGTCAATATTTTAAATGAAGTTTTAAAAATGAGTAGCATCTTAAGACATCATCTGAATTCAGATGCACTGCAGGAAAGAATAACCGAAACACCTGAGTTCTCACTATTTTGTTGCGGAAGAGACCTTGAATTCATATAAAAGACCAAAGGTGGAAGGTGGGCTGGTGTCCTGGGGTGGCGACTGGTGTTACATGGATCCCTAGGAGGACTTTTCTTACTCTATAATTCAATGTAATTCAAATACAGAAGTTCCTTGTCATAGAACTGGGCTTATTATTTTAACTCTGCCTTTTCTTTTAAAAGGTCTTTGATTGAGGGAATAGAGAATGAAGCCCTTTTCTCCTCCATTCAACAGTGTGTGCTCACGGGAGAAGGATGTGTTTACTTACACTCCTCTGCCAACTCGGCTCAACCTTTGCATGCAAAGTTTGTACATATAATAGGATTTGGAAAGTGTTTAAGACTATTTACTTAGATTTAAAGTGAGAATGATATTTGTATTCTACCCGTGAAGTAGTTGCTATTCCTCCAGAGCCAAGCCACTTGGAGTAATACATTTGTTGTCTCTTCAATATGAAATTTAAGGATTGATCTTAAAAGCTGCAAAGAGAGCTAGTGTGAACATCTCCTGGTTCAGCGGGCAGATCCACTGAATCTCCATAAAAGACAAAACTCTCTCTCCCATAAAACATCAGCCTGAAGAAACTTATGGCAGAGAATTGACTAGTAGAATTAATTGCTGTTTTGTGACATGGACTTTCACTTTACACTCTGGCTATAAGTGAGTGACTTAATTTCAAATAAAAATGTACCATCAGATGTGAATACAATTAACCCAGAAACAATGAAAGCCAGCACCTTGGCTTACCTGGTTTATGGTGGCACCAAAATCAAGTCAGCTTCCTAAGTTCTGTTAGAGAACCAAGAAACCGGAATCACTGCCACTCAGAACAACTTAATATTTGCCTTCTCTCTGGTCCTACCTTTTATTAAAATGGTCATTAGTGGTCAAGAGGAGTGATTTTTCTTCAGATTCTTTCTCTCCCTTACACCTTCAGTGATGTAAATGAGCAGAAGAGGATGGGAAAGAGGTTTATTTATGAACTGAATTCTCACCTCTGAATAATTGAGAATGCCAAGGGGAAAAGTATCCTGGGGGCAGGGATCTCTTGTATCACTTTAAGATTTAATGATCATAAAAAGGGGGAAAATTATTAGAATATCCTCTACACTAGCATATATGAAGCAAAAAAACTGGCGTTAGACCATGCTTAAAATGCTGGCTTTGCCACATGTCCTGTGGATGACCTGGGACAAGTTACTTAATATGTCTGTGTCTCTGTTTTCTCCTCTGTAAAATGGAGACATGGACACCTATCTCCCAGGGCTGGCAAGTATTAAATAATATATGTAAAGGACTCGGCAGAAGAACCGCTCAATAAAATATTAGGCCTACTTGGTCCTCCTCCAGTTTTTAAAGGATGATTTGAGAGTTAGGGTGATGTCATCATTCATTTGAAATAATTAAAAGAGAATTGGTTTATAAAAGGGCTAAATCAATATGAAATTAATATTGAGAAGTGTTTCAGTCAGAGGGTGTATTCAAAAAGTTCCTAAACGTATCTTGTTGATACTATAATTAAAAATTGATTAAAAACCACCAATCTAAATCCTTTTGTATCTTAAGGGATGTAACCCTGCCAAATTTTTCTAATGTAATGAGAGAAACTGGAGGTATTCTGTTCTGTGACTTTCCCCTGAAGATGGGCTCGTAATGAAAACCTCAGTTACATTATTAGTTCTCATCCATCTTATCAGAGGCATGAAGTCCAGTAGTTCTCAAGAAAGTCCAACAAAAATTACCATTTTAAGTTTTATAAGTAGTATGGTTTATACTGATTTGCGATGCAATTGGAATAGTAAACTTTGCCCAAACACTGTATTGGTAATCGATTCAACATGTATTAAAAAGAATTATTCAGCGTAGGAAACAAGACTTAATGTTCTTTTCAAGAATGATCTATGTACTGTCTTAAAATTAATAAAACCTTATCAGTAGACAAATTTCTGTTTCATCAGAAAGTGAAAAGGCTTAAAGATAAATCAGTAAAATAATACTGGAAAAACAATTATAGCTCTGTGTGGTTCCTCAGTGTGACTTACAGTAACAGTGTCTGTGGATTCAGTATTTAAAATACATATATCAGTGTTCTTTTTCATCTCTAAGCTAAAATCATTAGTAATACCTCTTCTGCTCTCTTCATGAGATTGTGTTGTTGGTAAAATTAAGTCATGAATAAGAAAATGTATAACAACTATACAATGACATATGACATATAAAATGACAATAATAATGATCCATTGTTTTACATGTAACTGATTTTATTCCATCTTTTAGACAATTAAAAACTTTGTTCAATAATATCAAATTGTATGTTCACTTATTTTTGAAAAGTTTATATTGTCTTATAGAAAACAAGATTTATATTTAAAAAGGTTCATACTCTCTTGTAGAAAATAACATTTAAGTAAGTTTCATAAAAGAATTTCGAGGGGCTGGGCATAGCTCAGAGGTAGAGCCCTTGTCTAGAATGTTCAAGGCCCTGAGTTCAATTCCTAGCACCACACCAAAAAAAAAAAAAAAAACCCACCAAAACAAACAAACAAACAAAAAGAGAGACAGAAAAAAAGATGAGAGTCTTGTGCCCCTGGAGGGCTATTTCTAATGTGATATATGTTATGATGATGATAAAAGATTTAAAGATTTTCTTGAGAATGATTGAACCTGGGCTTCAAGATTGTGAGTCTACACAGGTTACACTGCTCACTTCTGTTCTAGTTTCTTTTCACTAAGAATCATTTTAACCTTCCCCAGAGCAGTGGAGGGATTGGTCCTGGCCCAGCTGGATCTCATTCCCTCAAGGCTTTCCTGCTTGTGCAGTGCTCAGCCCTCCAGGTGTCTGTCTGTCTGTCTGTCTGTGGCTTCCAGGGAGGCTGCCGTTCCCCAGAGCCCAGTCTTCTCATCTACAAGGGCTTCACTTTCACTTCATGGACTGTCTGTGGAGGTTTTGCTTCTGTGTAGT
Organism: Sciurus vulgaris; assembly: GCF_902686455.1. NCBI lineage: Eukaryota > Metazoa > Chordata > Mammalia > Rodentia > Sciuridae > Sciurus > Sciurus vulgaris. The sequence goes on from NC_136473.1 coordinate 25,465,562, forward strand.
TTATTAACTCACCTACCAAGGAGTCTCAAATCACTGTGTTGTAAAAGTAGGAAGCCTGCTGGAAGGTCACTGTGAATCCTTGGGTCACACACATGTGTCTGGCTGTACCTGGAGAGTAAAGGCATCTGTTCCACTTTCAAAATCTCATAGGAGTTCTGTTTATTGGCCAAGTCTAATCCTCTAAGGAAGGGGATGGTGAGGGGGTGTAGCTTCAGCCTGGGAAGGGAGCTTTGGCAGAGCCCATTTGAGTACAGATAACTTAGCACAACGGGTGGGTTTAGAGTTTAACGAATTAATGCACAAAGAGGATACAGAACAGTGCCTAACGTGTGCGGACCATGCTGCAGGAATGAAGGAAGCATGCAAAAGACGTGGCTGTTATGAAGCAGAAGTAGAATCAAAGACCATGAAGTGACATGAAAATACAAGGGCAAAGGTGAACATAGTGAGATAAGAAAGAAATTCAAAGACAAAATTTAATGGAATACAATTCTGTGTTGGAGGTATAGAACAGAACAGATCTGTTGCTGCCAAAAAACAGGAAATGGATCTCTTTAGAGTTACCGACAGGAATCTAAAGTTGGTTGGAGTAAAAGAAAAATTTATTGGTCTATATACAGTTGTGCCTTGGTATCCTCAGCAGATTGGTCCCAGGATCTCTAAAGATACTAAAAATCTGGGCATGCTCAAGTCTTTTATAATACATGGTATAGTATTTGCATGTAATCTGTGCATATCTTCCTGTATATTTTTTAAAATCAACTATAGATTACTTGTAATACCTAAAACAATATAAAAGCCATGTAAACAGTCATTATACTGTATTGTTTAGGGAATGATGATACAAAGACAGTCTGTACATGTTCAGTATAGATACAACTTTCTTTTTTGAATTTCTTCAATCCATGGTTGGTTGAGTCCTAAATGTGGAAGCCAGGGATATTGAGGGCAAACTGTAATTAGGAAATGAAATGGGGCTACCTCCAGGCACAACGGGTTCCAGAGCCACCACAGTGTCACCAGAAACCCTCCTCTGTCCCATATCTCACTCTGCTTGCTGCTGTGTGATGTTTCTTTCACACAGTGTCTGTGAGGATTCAAGATGACAGCCACTGCTTCCAAGCTTAAATCATCCTCAGAGCAGCTGATTCCTGAGGAAAGTGTGTGTCGACTCAGCCTCGAATCCATTGGATGACTCTGGTCCTGCTTGGGATATGTGTGCCTTTTAAAATCATGGTTTCTAAGTGGACATGGAACCTGATTGTACAGCCCAGGGCATGTGGCCACCTCTGTCTACAGAAAGGCAGGTTGAGGTCCCCTCCTCGTCACCTGGAGTTAAGGAGGCACAGTTTCCAAATAAAAAGTTCTAGGGGAAAAAATGAATCATATCTACTAAAAAAGGAATAATTTAAGAAAATGGCCCAGATATGTGGAAAAGGACAAAGAAATTCTGTTAAATTCAGTTAAAAGGCAAAAGGAAGTAATCAGGCATTTAAAGTAATAATGCTGTGTCCCCATGGAAGAGACCAGAATCATCATTTGCAGATGAAATTATATGTTTTTACATACTGTGAAAAAGATAAAGCTGATCATCTTGACTGTAAGATAAATATATAACAGTGATCTTCATATGATAATTACTATTTTGCCTTGTGCAGGACCTATAGAAGAAAATGATGAGACTTCACTGAGATATATAATAAAAGAATTAGAGAAATGGAAGAATATGCCATCTTCTCCTAGGGGAGTCTGAAGTATGGTTGAGATATTATTTTTCCTGAAGTCATTTTTGTAAGATCACTGCAGTACCCATTCAAATTCCAGTTGTTTCCTTCATGGGAGGTACTCAAATGCTTCTAATGTTCATTATTAAGACTCGATAGTTAAAGATTAAGAATACACTTGAAATAGAAAAGTAAGAAGGGAACTCAGTTGAACAGATCTTATGGACATTTGAAAAGAAAATCCACAGAAGTAAGTGAGTCCTTCATATGCATACTGAAGAGTCTAAAATGGAGACCACCTTTAATATCATTGATTTCTCTTCCTCCTCACCTTCTCCACCTGCTATCTTCTTGCTCCTTTTTCCTTCCTTTTTCCTTCTCTTTCTTCTTTGTTCTCTCCTGTGCTCTGAGAACATAGCAGGAACAAAACATTGAAAGAAATAACATAAAATAATCATTGACTGTCAAGCTTATACCCATTCTGGGTTAATGATTTTCAAGAATCTCTTCCTTTCTCTCTTCTTACTAGAAACAGTATTATGTCGATTGCCATGTTGTCATGAGAAGAATGAAGAATGGTGTCCAATCAATTGTTCCAATATGGTTAGCATTAGATCGAATCGATTCGGGAAATACAGAGGCACACACATGCAAGTGTGCATGCCTGCACATACACTTTGACCTCCAAGCTCTTCTTCTATTGCATGACCTTTTGACTCTTCCTGAGTTCTGATGCCATGCCAAAATGGAGCAAGTCCACAGTGCAGAAAACATGTGAGGACTGTCAGATGAGTTTCCTTAAAGCTAACGGTGATCTAGGTACAGGAAGATGAGTCATCTACTCAGGAAACCGTGTTGCCATACCACGCATGTTCAGACGTCCTTGCAAGAGTGAAACCAGGAGCTTGCTTCTCTCGCCTGTCCACAGACATAAGCCCCCTCTCCTGTGGAATATCCCTAAGCAGTAGTGTTCTGGAAGATCTGACTTGCGATCAGCTCCTGTGCTTTTCTCCTGTGTAGCTCTGTGGTGTTCTCTTGTTTGAATGTACAGCTCATGTCAATCTTAATATTTGTTTTGAGTCACATATGCTGGCCTCTAATTTGCAATTTACATGGATGATGGGGCCCTATTCAGAGTCCTGCTCCTGCTGCCTTTGTGCCGTTCACCTCTCTTCACGCAGTCATTAGGCTGAACAGCATATAATTAGGTAACCCATGTAAAGCTGGGATTTCTGAAAGGTTGCAGTTCTTTTCAAAAAGTGAGGGTTTCCATTTTTACTCTCATTCTTTTCTAAACAAAAAGACATCCCCCCTCCCCTGGTGGTTTTCAAATGAATGGAGTGACTTAGAAACAGTCCTGGAGGTGGGTAATAATTTTGGTTTGTTTTCACCTGAGAGCTGGTTTTTGTTTACACAGTTTGTGTTTTAACTCCCTGTAGGCTGAGGTTGAGTTGCTATCATTTGTAGATGAGCGTGTTGCTTTGTGAAGCCAATGAAATTGGTCTATTTAAAAATCCCTGAAGATTTAAAATTCACCCGACAGTATAACTCAGTCACCAGCTTATTTTTGTGTTTCTTTTACTACCTGTATGCACAAAACCTAGAAATTACTTGCTAACACAAAGCCTATAAAATATAAATACTGAGGAACTTAATACTGATTGTGCTTAAGTGCTATGTGCATGTCAGATTCACAATTGTAAATGCAATTTAAAAAGTAGGTATGGGTAGTGAGCAAGTATAAGCTTTCAAAGGGTAAATAGAAGAACTGTACCTAAATATTTCATTGAAATAAAATAATGCAAGAGGAACCTGTTGAAGTATTAATGAATTATCATGTCCCACACATGATAATTATTTTTGGAAGAAATAAAGAAGTGGGAGTGTTTTAAATCTGCTAGGTTGAAAAGAAAATAACAAGATACATTAATATTATCTAGAACACTGGTTCATAGTGATCAACTAGGGAATTCATTAAAATCAGATTCTTAGGCTTGATTTACCAAAATTGTATTCCAGAGGATTGTGGATGGACTTCAGGAATCTAAATATTTTATAAGTAGCTTAGATGGTGCTGTTGCAGAAAGTTTACAGGCAATGTTAGAAATCCTTGTATAAAATGTAATTATTTTTAAGGTGTCCAATGGTTCATTTTAGTTTTCTACCTTTTTGTGCTCTGAAAAAATAAAGATGGGTTTTAAAAATGACCATTTTGGCATGCTTTGCATTTTGACTCTGATAGAATATATTATAGTAGACAAGTCAACCAGCCCTGGTGAAATGCCATACAGAACCACATCTGGCAGTTGCTTTGGCTCATGACAAGTCAAGAATTTGGAAAGTGGACAGTGAGAGGTTGACCATCAGACATTATAGCAATGTGATTCTGGTCTCTCCTTCTATGTGTTAGTCTAGTTAACATAAAAGAACATGACTAAAGTATTTTACATTTGGCAAAATGTATACATTTTTCTCTTTAAATTTCTACTTTCTGTACTTGGGCTCGATTATGTCTAACATGCATAACATTCAGAGGAAGAATATTCTTTAATGTAATAATTCTTATTTTGAGTGGATCAAGCTATTAGAATGATATGTATTGGATGGTAAAACTGTTGATAGTCATGTCTGGGTCTCCTCAGAATGAGCATTTGAAGAGTCCAATTAGGAAAATTTGAGAAGGGCAATTCAGTGACTAGAGCTTATGGATAAGTAAAATGAATGGCAACAGTATTATAATGGGTGAGAAGGAAGAATTGGGACTAGTCTAAGCTGTCTGCCTGACTTGTGAAGTGGTATGGTGTTATTTGAAAGAGGACATGCATTAGTTATATGACCAAAAAAATATAATTGATGGTGATACTCTAGAAATAAAAAGTATAATGATATTTAATGTTCAAAAGAGAAAGCAAAAATAGTAGAAGATGAAGCTGGGCATGTGTTGCATGCCTGTAATCCTAGTGGCTTATGAGGCTGAGGCAGGAAGAGCGTGAGTTCAAAACCAGCCTCAGCAACAGCAAGGTGCTAAGCAACTCAGTAAGACCCTGTCTCTAAATAAAATACAAAATCGGACTAGGGATGTGACTCAGTGACTGAGTGCTCCTGAGTTGAACCCCTGTTACCCCATCCCCCTCCACACAAAAAAAGACAAAACGAGAGACGGGTGTAGCTGAGACGGTAAAAGCTGGAGAGTTACAAAGCCTCAGCACCTGCCCTCCCCAAAGGAAGTGACTTTTAGTCTTCATTTGCTGGGACTTTCCCTGCATCCCCTGAGCTTGAAAGTGTGTGGTAGGCAAGTTGAAGTGATTGCTAACTACATTCTGTATATGAATAGAGCATCCACACCTACACACCAAGCATGCTAATAGAGAGGTATTTGTAAAAATCCTTTAAGATGGGTTTGTGCCCTGTTCTTAGCTTTCTATTTCTTAGGTAATATAAATCAATTTCAAATATATATTTATTTTTGTTTCAAATATGTTAATGTTCATAAGACATAGTGTGAAGAATTAATATGTCTATGCAAATGAACGTTGTGCATAAAAACAAAGAAAAGCAACTCAAGGCTAGTACATTCTCTTAGCTATTATGACAAGGACAAATAATGTTATAGACATGAAGGTTAGTAGCTTTTTTTTCTTTTTTCTTTTCAATCAAAACTGTCTCTTTGATCAGATTTCTTATAGGAAAGATGCGCAGGACACCCACACATATACTGCGGAGCTTGACAGACCGGATATCAAGAAGGCAACTCAGATCTCCAAGATCATAAGCAATGTAATTCATCTTTTTAACTCTTGTACTGAAACGCTTTTTATTTTTGCAAGAGACAAAGCACAGCTTTGGTATTTGGATGGTTAATTTAATTAGTGTAATTAATCAGTCTGGATTAGTGACATCTCAATGTTTTCCCCTGAATTATCCATTTGATTATGTACATTATTTGGGTATATGCAGAAACTGCCCAAATTAGACTTGACTATGACTGTCATGCTTTTAGAGTTGGTTATGTACTATGTGGGGATAAGATCATGTCCAAATGTCTCACCCTAAAAGTCAGGGTTGTCAGTCTTCTGGTCCAGTATAATCTCTCACCTCACCCTGTTCCAGGGAACTCCTCTTGGCCTCGTCCCATCCTGTTGCTGTTAATTGTGCAGATTCTCTTTCATCAACACATTTGCATGTTTCTCACATGGCAAAGCTGTTTCTTATCTCCTCTAAGATACCCTTCTTGGTTAATATCATCTGACTTCAAAGACCAAAAATTCTGCTTAAAATGATGATTGAACCTGAACTGAATGTTGGAATAACCTTAGTGTACCTTCATAATCAGTAATTACTAAATTCAGCTGCATGTGAATCAAACATCGTCAGATCAGTTTCTGAGAAAAACAAAACCATAAATGCTATCTATCGAAGAGTGCAGGACCTCTATCCAGAAATTTCTCCTTACGTATTTTTTTTTCAGTATTTGTAAGTGATGGTAGCTGGACACTTAGTCTCAAAGTTAATAATTATTTTACTGCTAAAAGCTGAGTTTATTTAATTATACAATACAATAAATTCTGACTTCAGCAGTCTGTATTTTAGTATTTGTGTTATGAGGAATATATTTTAATGGGCTGAGGGTATATTATATTTTATCGACTATGTTAATGTAATTCATCATTATCAAGTAGATTTATTTAATATTTTCTTATTACTTTTAGGCAGAATACAAGAAAGGGCAAGGAGTAATGAATAAAGAGCCTGCTGTAATTGGAAGACCAGATTTTGAACATGCGGTGGAAGCGTCTAAACTTTCTAGTCAAGTAAGACTCTGGAGTGATGATCCCACAATGACTTTATTCAGATATTTTGTTTCTAGGAGCATTGGAAAATATTTCATTTTAGATAATATCTTTAATTGCAAGAATAAACAGGGATCATATTTCTGAAACTTTTCAGATAGTATTGCAATAATCACAGATTTCAGTAAAGAAAAAAATTAAATCTAATTTTAAGCATAAAATAAAGTTTCCACTCTACCTTCCAGCTCAAATCTAAACCTATTTGGTTTGGCTGTGTTGTCACATTTCCCAGAATTTCCAGAAATCAGCAACAGTTGTAGCAAATAATTGTATTTCTGTCTTATGCATACACACATACATTCTCTGACTCTCTCTCTCTCTCTCTCTCTCTCTCACACACACACACACACACACACACACACACACACACACACACACAGGTTTTAACTTACTAATAAAAATACTAATTTTCACAATTTTCAGATGTTTTAATCACAAATTAACAGAGGGGTAATGAAAATGAAGGAAACTTTGGAATTTAATTGAAGAGTATAAAATAAGATCTGCAAGTGTATAGAGACATGACATGTTTTTGGTTGACAATCTTTTTTTTTTTTCAGTTGTAGATGAACCTTTATTTCATTTATTTATTTATGTGTGGTCCAGAGGATCGAACCCAGTGCTTCACATATGCTAGGCAAGCTCTCCACCACTGAACCACATTGGTTGACAGTATTAATAGATAAAAATTTTAATTCTTCCAGAATTATCATATAAATGTCATTTGCTTTCAATTAGAATCCAGCAGGGTCTTTTTAAAATATGGATAAAATGATCTGAATGCTTTCATGGAAAAGAATTGCCTAAGAAAAGCCTTTAAAGGTATGAAGACAAAGATCAGTGAACGGGAACTTAAATTATGAGTTACCATAAGATAATAGGAGAATCATTGAAATTAAATCAGTATGGATTGGTATATGGAGAGGTAAAATAATCAGAAGGATAGACTAGAATCCTGAGATAGACCCCAGTATGTATAAGAATTTAATATATGACAACAGTGTCGACTCAAGTCAGTGGGAAAAAGATTAGGTAATAGTGGTGCTGACGTAACTGACTGTCATGGTGAAAATATTATTGGACCTGAATCTTGGACCACATACAAAGCTGAATGTCAGGTGGATTATTTTATTAACAGTACAATAAACATTATTATTAATTATTTTATGAACAATAAAATGGTTTTGAAATCTTACAAGAAAATTCAGGATATTCTTTATACCAGACATGGGCAACATATTATGACCAGAGATCCAGAAGCTATAAAAGATAGATACATTAATTACATCAAAATTAAAACTTTCAGTGGAAAAAGGTGACATTTGCAGAGTCAATAACAATGTGATCAAATAGTAAATTTTACAAATGTATAGTGTTTATTATAACTTTGGAAATATTTCTGATTTTAAAAACTCCATGTAATTCCAATTAGAATCCAAACAGCCTTTTCAAAAGGAGAATGAAATTATTTGAATGAATTAGATTTATGCAGAGAAAGGAAGGTGCGAGAATAGTTGTTGTTTTTTTTTTTGTCGGGGTGGTACTAGGGATTGAACTTCACTGAGCCACATCCCAGCTGTATTATTTATTTTATTCAGAGACAGGGTCTCACTGAGTTGCTTAGCACCTTGCGGTTGCTGAGGCTGGCTTTGAACTTGTAATCCTCCTGCCTCAGCCTCCTGAGCCACTGAGATTACAGGTGTGAGTCATTGCACTAGGCTGAGAATAGTTTTTTAAGCTGTAAAAAGGAAGAAAAGCAAAGGTCTTCAAATATTTGTATGAGTATTATTTATGTGGTAAGAATGTTGTCTATAACATATGTGACTTCTTTAAAGAAGCAAAAAAGACTAACATCCTGGTAGAAAGAGGGGGAAATGAATGAAAAGACATTTCACAGAAAAGCAAACATCAGTTGCCAATAATAAGCTTGTGAGAAGCAGCTCAGTTTAGCAGTAGAGAGAAAATGGCAAGAATGTCGCCTGTACCCATTGACATTTTGTCTCTTGCTAGTGTGGAGGAGGAGGACACCAGGTCAGAAAGACTCTGTGAGGGAGGGAGCGTGGAGCTGGCTTCAACAGAGAGCGAGAGAAAGCTGTGCTCCAGGGGAAAGCCCCAAGTAAAGGTTGGCAATGAAGGTGACAGAGGACAGAAGTCTCATAGCAGAGGCTCTGAGCAAAGCCACAGGAGTCATGAACACAATCAGCAATTTGGGGGGAGATTTGGTGAGAAATGGGCCAGTGTTGTACTGATTTTCTGACCCATTACTTAGCAGAGCAGGAATAATTTGTTCTTTTTTTCTCATGTATTAACTTTTTCAACTTTTTTTTTTTTTTTTTTGTTATAAAATACCCAGAAAAGTTACCATCTTAGCCATCTGAAGTGTGCTGTTCAATGGTGTTAACCACGTAATGTCATGCTGCCATTGCCTCATCCACCTAGAGGACTTTTTTCATTCTGTAAAAGTGAAACTCTGTTGACCTAAGTCCCCACCCCACCTTTCCCCAAACAACGTGTTGTATGAAAGAAATGGTGAAAAAGAGAAAGTGATTCCCAAGTATAACCTTGGGGAATATTTTAGAGTTAATTTCCAAGAAGGGCTACTTATCCCCTCTTTATCTAGTGTCTCAAATTGCTTCCACTTTCAGCTAAGACATAAGTAATCCCTGAAATTTTAACAAGGAAGGATTGTACAGACCATTTTTCTCAAGGTTAATGAGGCAACACTGTGCAGGGAAGTCTGGCCTTGTGAGAGGCAGAAGGTCCAAGAGGCCAGCTGTGCTGGGCTATGATAGTCACACATGAAGTGATGGGTTCCTGAAAAGTCTCGATGGCTATGGGGGTGAAAATCAGGCATACCCCAGAGAGGCCAAGATGAGAGATGCCCGAATGTAACTGAGCCTCATACCCATTGTTTACAGTATACAAGACACTTTCACTTACAGTTCAACCTTGTTTGTACTCAGGATGCTGCTCATGCCCAGTTGATTGGGATGCACTAGATGGCACTCACTCGAGGGAAATAAGGGCTGTGACTCCAAGCTCCTTAAGTCCCAGCTGAAGCTTGGTGGAGGGATAGGAGGTACTGGCTTTATTTGAGCTTCCTGCAGAGCTCCCTGACTTCTAATAGCTCCACCCTTTCCTGGGGATGAAGGTTTTCCAACAAACACACAGCAGGTTATAGTTATAGAGATCCCACCTGATTTGGTATAGTGGTTAAGAAAATGGGCTCTGGAGCAGGACCTCCAGGATTAGACTCTAGTTCTGTTACTAGCTCATCCCAAATTGCTTAATTTCTCTATCTTCAGTAGCCTCATCTGTAAAATGGGGACAACAGTATCTTCTTACCGTTGTCCTGAAGGTGAGGTGAATGACTTCTGGGAACAACACTTCAAAATGGTGCCTGGCCCATAGAAGATTGCACAACTTCATAGGAATCACTCTACTGTAGATGTTCAGAGTATTTTCTCTTCTAGCTTTTTAGATGGATTCATACACAGAATGGAGCAGAAATAGGAACCTTGACTCTCAGATTTCCAGTCTTCAATTCATGCTATCCCAATCCTATTGTGATCCTTAGACGAAAAAAAAATTTGGTGTTCAGCAATCAAGTGACTTGATGCTCAAGCAGATTGTAATTTGCAAATGACATTTTATCTATCATCTCTACTTTTTTAAAATGACATTCTTACTGATCTTATGGTATGTAAACCCATCAGAAAAGAAGAAAACTGAGCAGATGAATAAATAGGACTCCTGGAATGAACTCGTATGTTCCATTTGTATTCTCAGGTATATCAATGAAAAATAAAGACAAAAGCATCATTGTTTATTTTCGTGGACAACTTTGAAGATCATGCACTTTCTTGCCCCGAAATTAATGATAAAGGCACATAAATTCATAGAAGGGAAACAATGTAGGAATTTGGTAAGCAGGAAAAAGGACTAACTGGGAGACCAAGATGCAGGGAGAAAAGAGCACGATAGCACTGGAAGACTGCTAGGAGAGAAAGCAATGACAAGGCAGTGGCCCTGATATGGAGTGAAAAGACAGGTCCAGAGAGTGAGTGGGCAGATGCTCACATCTTACCCGAAAACTGAGCTCTGTGCAGTTTTACCCTGAAAGTAATGGAAACACACACCTAACTGTAGGGGTTTCAGCCACATCCAGCATGGATGAGGGAAGGGCTAACTGATGGAGGATGATGTTGGCTATCAATCAATTAATTACTCATAAACTTATCTAATCAATAAACACACAAAAGCCAATACTCTTTCTAAAGGGGAGGGGGCGTGAGGAATCAGGCCATACCAGCTCTGGCCTCTAACAATATGGAGTAGCCTACTTGCCTTTGTTTTATAGTCACACAGGCAAAGGGGGCCAAGACTGGGAGGGGCTTCTTCTGTAATGAACAGGATGGGGTGGAATTAGAGAAGCGAGTTGTTTAGGGAACTGGCATATCAATCAGGTGGTAAGCCACTCCCACACAGGGCCACTTACTTCCCAGGGTACCATGGCTGCCAGTTCCTGGGAGTCAGGCCTCTGTATCCCATGGCTCAGCCAAATCTGATTCCGCTAGATATGGACAGCATTTCACACCTAACCCTCCGTATGTTAACTTTTACAATAGATTTGCTCCATAGTTGTAAACTTTACCCTTTTAAATTTGGAAGATACATAAAATTATGACTGGGTCATAAAAATAAAATCAGTTAAAAAACAAACAAGCAAGGAAACAAACAAACCCCCCAAACCTCAAGTGTCAAGGGTGGTTTCTGTGTATCTCAAATGTAACTGTTGAAATCATAGGCTTGAAAAATTCTAAGAGTATAATTTGTTAATATATTCATATGTTATCTTATTACTTTGAATTTGACTACATGATGAATTCTTTGTTTATAACATCAAGGAAAACCTGTGTATATTAATTAGTCTTTAGTCTAAAATCACTTTTGTTAGAAAGGTAAGAATGGGTTTTCAACCTAAAAATTCCATTATGGATTGCTTTAAAAATTTAGTAATAAATATTGTCCTTAAATTGCAAAGGGTATTGATTGGTTTGGAGAATCTCCCATTCTCCCTCCCTGGCAAACAACTCCTCTGCCAAACTCCTTACACCCAAGTATCAGATTAAATGTCACATTCCTGATTTGCAGATATAAATGGTATCCTCCTCCTCCCCTTTATTCTGTTTCCTTATAGTTCTTGCCACATCTATGTGCATGCATGTGTGTTTTAAATATCTACTTCTTTTACCACCTGGTAGGGCTTCTGTGTCTTTGATCCACCATTAGAGCATGGCACAGATTGGTTGTCAATAAATATATAGAGACTGATTAGATAAATATTCTCTGAATTTTTCACATTTGATGCAAAGTCATTAAGATGTTATTTTGTAAAGAAGGACAGAGTTAGGATTTTGTGTAAAATTTAGTCTTAAGAATATAATTGATTTTCATGACAAATTCTACATAAAAATTGATTTTACTATCTTCATTCACCACTTATTATTTTATCCAAAATCAGAGGAGTGGATGCCAATAGCTATGTGATGATGTGCTATTTGCTTATTTTTCCTTTTCAATGATAATTAAAGTGAATTTATCAAATTATCTATTTATTTCCTGACATCTGTGTATATGACTACAGTGAAAAATTTTCATTCATGGTCTAAATTTTCCTGCCTTGCTGGCTCTTTGTGAGTCTGAGCCACAGATGATGTCATGCAGAAGCCCACAGCCCTTGTGACAACTTACCCAGTGGGTTTAGGTGTTGGGCTTTGGACTCCCAGGACGCTGCTCTGTCTAGAGGCAGTTCTAAGGACCAGTTTAAATTACATTGTTGTCGTCTAAGAGTTTCCGTGTTTTCTCCAAGTGTGGACCTCTGAAAGTCTGTTCACTGAGGTTAAAATTCTTTAGAAAACTTTCAGGAGTTTGATCCTTTATTCCTATCGCATATTTTTAAATAAGTGATATCAGGACCAGTAAGTATGATATTCAGAATGTAAATGCAATTGATCATATAGAGTAAAAAGAACTTCATTTCAGAATAATATGCCTGGGTTTAGGGAATATTGTTGCATCTTAAAACCAACACTGTTTTCCTTTTCTCAAGTGGTCTTACAATCCACGTTCCTGTTAGGAACCAGATATGGTTAGGACAGAGCATTGCTGGGGTGTCTTAGGAGATGTAAGTGTGACTTAGGCAGTAGACACTCAGGGGATAGAAAGTCGAGTGAGTCTGAGTGGTTCCCTAGTGAACCAATCAGAATGGGGAAGATACCACCTACTCAAACCATTGGTCATGTACTTAGTTCACGTATGTACAAACCTTCCACAGAGTGAGGCAAAGGAGAATTGTCTGGTCCATGTACTTTTCGCATGATGCAGTTAATTTTTATTTTGTGGATAATTAATTAATGAGGGAAACTCTTGTGTTTTTGTTCCTTGGACATGTTCTGAATCAAATCACTCGGAGTCCTAAGTTAGAAGGTTAGAATGAGATCAGTTTTACAACACTTTGCTTATTATTGCATTCCATATAAGGCTATGAATGACAGAGTGATTATTGTTTTCCAGAAATATGCATTTACTTGGAAGAGCAAATGCCAGGTTTAATAACTGATGAGAAGCTGTCATTTTCCTTTCCAAGTAATACCACCCCACACATTGCCTCTGTTCCTGCTGGGAATCCCTGGGTACGTAGAAACAGTACAACGGCTCTGGGAGCCAACAGCATAGAACTTACTGTTGTTGTTTGGCTAACGCATGACTAAGACACTCATGGTGCCTGAGGCTGGAGAAACTGAAAGGAAACTTGGTGGAAGTCAGCATTGTGCAGCTAGATCTGCTGACAGGATGCAAGTGGCCTCAATCTAGAGCTTTCCCTGTAGCCTAGCTGGCAGGGAGAATGTTTGACTCAGAAAGGGTAGTGTGTTGGTGAGCGTGGCTTGATCAGTGGCATCGTTTAAATGGAAGCCAGTTATAGAATCTTCCAGCATTGTTGAGTCAACTCTCTTTGAGTATCAAAAACTTAGGAGAGAAAAAAAAAAACAGTCATCAAAACATAGAGAAACGCATCACAGCAGAGGGGTGGCATTGTGTGTTAGGACCAGGCTGGGAAAACCCTCGATTTTTGTGCCAGCTACTATGGAAAGTAGTGAAGAAAATCTATTTTTGTTTTTTCCTATTTGTGCTGTTGTCCCTGATTTCAAGATGTAAAATAATGACCTGGGTCCTTGAAGGAGACCCTCACTCTGTACAGGCTTGATTAAAACAGATGATATGAGCCATTCCCAAATTGCTATGTGCAAGGCAGAATCTCAAGATGTATGAATAAAAGTGCATTATGAGAATATGATAAGAAAGCAGAATATTGTAGTGTTGTAAATATTTTAAAAATAGTACAAAAGAACAAAACAGCTTTACTTTTTGCTTTTGAGGTCTGTACATCCTTTTCCAGCTTCATGAATCAAGGGGGGTGTGAGATGTGAGTAACTAGGTTTATTTATTTTGGTAAAGACCTCTTATCCAGATTGCAATTAATTATTATTATATACTCTAACGTATTTCTTTTAGTCCTACAAGATAAGATGATAATCCTTTTTTTGTTGTCCTGTGACTGTTTAACAAAGAGCGAAATAACATAAAATGACTATTAGAGATGGGTTTCCTGCTGAATAGATTATGTCATTAAAGCAGAGAAATTTTAAAATGACATTCAATAGGCCCAGGACATTTCAGAAAATGTATTTCTTAAAAATGAATTTTTGAACAAGTGAACTATGGGAAACCAGGAGAAAACCGTCGTACAAGCCATGCCCTTTATTTGAAACAATTCCCTTAGAGAAATTCTTATTCAGATTCTGGGCCAAGGACCCATTTTCTAAATGTGCTGGACCTTAAGATGCTTGTCCTGATTTCTGATTGAGCATAGAATATAGGAATGCAGAAACGGAAGCTGACATTTAAAATTTTTGATATTTTAAGGCATAATTCTCATTAATAGGAAGGATTTGAGTTAATGCTAATTGTGTTTATGATCGATGTTCAAGTACTGCATTTAAAAAAATTATGCCTCGTTAAGCTTTTATGGAGGGCATGAATACCAGGAACTTAAATTTTGCTACCATTCACCTTTAAGGTAGTTTTTAATTTGATCTCTAAAATCAAGTATGTTGTTGTCCAATGCAAATGTGCTCATGTATCCTATTTTTTCCTTTGTGACAGGTTAAATATAAAGAAAAATTTGACAATGAAATGAAGGATAAGAAACATCATTACAACCCCCTTGAAAGTGCTTCTTTTAAGCAAAACCAGCTTGCTGCTATACTTGCAAGTGATGTATGTTATAATTCACAGAAAATTATTTCCAATATCTTTTGATTCTTGTTTTCTTAGAACTGGCTGTGTTCTAATTACTGGTTCTTAATCAGGATCATGTAATTTCTAAGTAGTGTACTTGAAAACACTGAAGCATATTTTCCTGCACCTTTTTTTGAGAAATTTTTACTATTAATGGTTACTGATTACTAATTAGTTAATAAGCAGTAATAGTATTGCAAATAAAATTATTAAATCTAATTAAGAGTAGAAATAGATTACAGAGTTTTGTAGAAAAGAATGTATATTATCAAAAATTAGTAGATTAGGACAATAATTAACTCACATAATTATGTCCATAACATTGAGTTTATTATAAAGCATTACCTGGTATGGACACTTACCATAAAGAAATTTTCAAAAATTAGACTGGCAATGCTTATAATTTCATGTATCTTATGTAAGGGGTATGAAATACCTCTTCATAAAATTTAATTGCATTTCATGTGTTAAAAAATCAAGATTAATTTTATAAGAAATAACATTTTAAATTTTTATGAGGAACAGGCAGAATATAAAACAAACATTGAAAAAAAAACTGGTCAGTTAGCTGTGGTTGAAATGTGTAGAGAACATTTTTAAAGTATGAGTGTGAAACATTATCAGATTGTTGCTTTGTTAGATCATAAAATCCTTCAACTCCTATCATTTCTTTAGGGTGTGGTTAATCTTACTTCCAGTGAGGTTCAGAAGGTATTGCTATTTTGTTCATTAAACAACTTTATCTTTAGCTGTCAAAACAGTTTTTTTTTTTTTTTTTTTTTTTTGGTCCTTTAGGATTACTGGGAATGTCAGAATGATTTTTCCTATTTTATTATTTTTTAAAAGTACGTACAAGCCAGGGAAAGAGAGATGAAATATACTTAAGGAACCTGGATCCTAGTGCTGAAAACTCCAGACTTAGAATCAGATAGCTGGATTTAAATCCTGTTCCTCCCACCAACTATTAGCCCTTTACTTTTCTGTGTCTCACTTTCCTCTTCTTTAAATGGGAATAGAGTATCTACCTACTAGGGAGTCATGGAGGTCAAATAGTCACATATATAAAGAATTTTGAGAAGTGTCTGACCCAAAAAAACAAAAACAAAACCCAAAACATGTCTGTATGGCAAAAGGATGAAAAACACAAGCAGCCTAAAGTTATCACAAAGCATAATTGAAATGCTGGCGCAATGTTAAAGAACAAAGTTGCTAGTCTCTTCAATTCTTGAAAGTAGAGTTTCTGTTATAATTACCGGATTCTTTTAACATCATCATTTTAATAAAACTTTTTACTCATTCAGTAGTGAATTAGCGCCATCTAGTGGCTATCTATAAATTCGTCTGTTAACCACTTAGCAGTACTACTTTTATGATGGGCAATAGTATGGGCAATAAATGCAAAAGCCTATTTTCTTCTCCTAGATGGGTATTTGTTCTATGTTATTTTCGTAGGTGAAGTACAAGAAAGACATGCAAAACATGCACGATCCAGTTTCAGATCTCCCAAATTTGTTGTTTTTAGAGCACGCTTTGAAAGCCAGCAAAATTCTCAGCGGAGTAAGTGGGTCCTGTAGCTCTGAGGCACTATGCCTGCTGCGCCCCTGAGCTCACCTGCTTCCTTAGGCGTGCCTTTGCGTCACTCCACCGCCAATACTGGCTCATTGAAAAGTAGCGATCTGCTTGCATCAATCCCACCAAAGCTGTTGCTTCAGGAAGGCGTTTCTCTGTTAGCTCTTAAGTTTCTCTTAAAACAGTTACTCTTCCAAGTGCGCAGGTGTTCTGTCTTCCTTCTTACTCTTTCTTCCTCTTTGTTAACACTGAAGCCACTTGAAGTTCAGATTCTCCTGGAGTCTCTTTCAGGGGTCTTTTCTCTGATGCGGGGCAGTCCAGAGTGTCTCCAGTATGCTTTCAATAACATAAAATACTGTCTTCATCTAAATTGTATAATCTTTGAGAATAAATCATAAAGGTATCTATATTCATTGCCATTGCCACTATACTTAAGTCTTATTATTTCCATATTCTGTCAAGGCAACTAGGAGGGCAGGGTGAGTGTTTTGGTCTGATGCAAATATCTGTATTCAACGCCCAGGTGGTCAGTCCCTGGGGTCTCACCCTCTTGGATGCTATGTGGGCTTCCCTGCTTCTCTTAACAGATCACCCTGGGTCACATGAGGTTCATACTTTTCCGGATGCCCCATGGTAACTGTGAACTCTAACTTGACCTCAAATTACTTCATGCCTACTTTAATACTCGCTCAATGATACATTAATACTAATGTATTAAATAGGCACAAATCAGATAAAGAAATATTTGTTGGCAAGACATGCCAAGAAGTGGGTAGTTGTTTCAGTAGATGTGCCCATAACCATTGACTTAAAACTAGTCAAAACTTGGTTCCGAAACATAAATCATAAGATTCAGCTTCAGCTCAACTTTACAAGTGTTTGTACTTGGCTTTGATAGATTGAAACTTCTGTTCTTTATTTTGTATGTCTCCTTCCTCCAAAGTCAACATCACGGTCATCCTTCTGAAAATATATAATGCATGTAACTAATTCATACCCAGAAGATTTGTTTTAAGTTGATTTTTCTTTTCTTTCTGTCTTTCCTTTAAATCCCTGGTCTTGGGGGGAAAGCAACATGTCATTCTTTTCTTTCTTTCTGTGAGCAAGAAAGGGAGGAAGAAGAATATTGACAGGCTCAGAAAGGCTGAGATCCTGTCACCCTGCATGTCAGCGCTCATTCCTGCTCCTTCGTGCATATTTCTCTATTCCTCGGAGGTCTCTGATTCCTTTCACGTTTTTCTTCTCGACTCATGGGCTTGCTTCTAAAATTGATGGCTTTCTGTGCTCTGAGCCCTCTGCTTTCTTTTTAGTCTGGCTTCCAGTTTTGATCATCACAGGGGTATTTGACCTGTGTTCTCCATTCATACTCAGGTAGAATTTGCCAGGGACATGGAGATTCATGTGTAAATAAGCCAAAAAGATATGGTGGTCACTTAAAATTTTGGTAGCTAGATGAATACATGCCACACGTAGGCAATATCTCTTTTCAATAAAGTTGACCATTAACGGAGGCCATGCACATTTTGTATTACAAAATAAAAATGACTTCGCCTTTTCTTTTTCAAAAAAAAAAAAAAATTGTTGATCATTATTTTATAACAGTAAAAAAAAGGTGAATATAAATTGCTTCTCTTATTTCTTCAATAGAGAAAAACTAGCAAAGTTATGTGATCTAGACATCATTGATAAAACTCAAAATCTCCAGGTGTTGCCTTTGCCTAGATAACAGATTATTCCCCCTCCCCACAGAAAAACTGTGACTGAACAGTTACTTCATGGGTGAGACAGTTTAACTTAAAAATCCCTTACTCTGAAATATTGGCTTATTAAAGTTGTACGATAACACATTGGCTCAAGTTTATTGTACATTAGAATAACCTTCTTTTCGCTTTTAATGTAAAGAGAATTAAAATTTTCTTGAGTTATAAAGGTGGTTTAACTTTATTGAAAGATCGAAAGAGATTAGTCATTAATGATATGTGAATTTTTGTCAGTTTGTTATAAATAGTTGTTTGGGGAACAATTTTTAACATCCCACATATGTGGATGAAATGAGCACCTTAGAAGTTGTACATGTTGATTAAATTTTTGAAAAAAGTTTTTTTCTGGAAGCTGAAGCATTCATAGTTTTCAGTTTCTTTTATAACTTTCTGTAAATTGAAAAAAAAATATATGTATAATATAATTGTGTTGCTCTGTATAACTTCCACTAGGAGGCAACAGAGACTATTGTATATGAAAGTACAAGCCCTTGTCTTGGAAATTCCTTTCGCAGATCTTATTTCAAATAGGTCTTGATTTTCTTTTATAAAATTAAAGTTTCTAAAATTCTTTGTAAATAATATAGATTATTGTGCTGGGAACACTATTTATCTAACCATTCTTTTCTTTTTAAAAATTTTTTTAGTTGATGATAGATCTTAATTTTATTCATTTATTTATATGCAGTGCTGATTCAAACTCAGTGCCTCACACATTTGAGGCAAGTGCTTTACCACTGAGCCATAACCCCGGCCCTATTGAACCATTCTTAGTATGTATCCATTATTTCAAGTATAATATCCTAGACTTTCTGAGTTCTGGATTTTAACTCAAAAATGGAATAAATTATAGCTTATTACATTCAAGCCATGCTTATTTTACAAATATGTATTATACAAAAACTTCTTTTTTAGTAAAATAAATTCTAATAAAATTATGTTGTTTCTAAGTATATCATTATTTTTTTCAAGGTTTTTGTATATTTTTAAGTTAATATGAAGCCAAAATTTAGAAGTTTTCTCTTCATTTGAGATGTACTAGGTGAATATTATCAGTACCTTCCTTCCATACTTTTCTCCTTCATCTCATGGTTAGAGTTTTGAACAACCTGTATCTTTGCTCCCTAATTGACAGGAAGCACTTGAGGCCCAGCTTTCTGTGGGAGACATTGCTTATGTCCCACATGGAGCAGCAGCCGACCTGTGGCAGGTGGTCACTTGGGGCCTTTCATTCTTCCATCCCTGGTACTGGACTTCCTTTCCATTCACCTTCCCATCCTTAGAGAATTTCCTAAGACCCAGTGGAAGCTTCTCCATGGTTGACTCTTTCCTACTGCTTCTTGCCCATTGCCATTTTGACTGAAATCCATTTCTGAAGAAGCAGCTATGTCTCTGTAGCTTTGAGTCTCTGAGAGCTACTGTTTGTAAATCTTTTCTAAATAGAGTGAAGTAACCAAGTGCCCAACCTCTAGTGATGGCAATCACGAAGCAATTTTTGTCTTACTACTATCTGTGGTATTTTGAGTCCCACAGCTGCCCAGTTTGGCATCCCTGTCCATTCTGGTTGCTTCCAAATTTACCTTTTCATCTAGATGTCTAAATAGTAGCCTTGATCCAATTTCTTCACCTTAAAAACTCAACCACCATGCTCAGATTTCCATTTCTCTTGTGGGTACCTCTAATATTTCCTGAGAATTAAGGAAAATTAGTCGGATTACTTTCTCAGCCTCTCATTTTCCTGGTGACCTCTGATCTTCTTCATGGCTGAACCTTTGTAGACAAAATTTTTCTTTTCATGCCTCCATCTTCCCTTCCCTCTGTTCTTTCTTCCTTTCTTTGGTTCTCTTCTAGTGAGCACTGTTAGACATGTTCCCATCCTGTAAGGGCAAAGCACATTGCCTGTATTTTGTCCACCTTGCCCATCTACACGGGTCCCCTTATAGCTTTGGTGTTGCTGCTCCTGTGTTGCGAGTGTCCTGCAGTTTGTCATTTACAGTTAACTGTCCTCAGAGCGTTTCCTGTGCCGTCCACACTGACCTCCTGGAGCTGGTGTCTCTCGCAGTCTGTTGACCTCAGGGTCAGAGCCCTCCTTTGGCTGCAGGTGGAGACCTGATAACAGCATTGCAGCTTGTGTGGCTCATGGCTTGTTTATTTGTTTGCATTCCTAAGTACGAATTGCTCTAGTGACTCTCTTTGATCCTAAACTTATTTTCACGTTCTGTATTTTAGCGAGAATATAAGAAGCTTTTTGAGGAAAACAAAGGAATGTACCATTTTGATGCGGATGCTGCAGAACACCTGCACCACAAAGGCAATGCCATCCTTCAGAGTCAGGTGGGTGCTTGTTGGGTACCCACCCTTCTGCTGGGACCATGTGACCATTGTGACACCCACGGCCATGTCCCTCAACTGAGACTGTGCAGGTGCTGAAAAAAGAGACCTTAACATAAATGATGCCTCCGGAAAAAAATCTCAAAAGAGACTATTTTGGGATGAGAGCTTGAACCATATTTTGATATAAAGACTTTTCATAAAATAGCAGTTACATGGATGGAATTGGAGAATATCATGCTAAGTGAAATAAGCCAATCCCAAACAACCAAAGGCCGAATGCTTTCTCTGATAAGTGGATGATGATATATAATGGGGGTGGGGGGCAGGAGGTGAGAGAAGAATGGAGAAACTTTAGATTATATAGAGGGAAATTAGAGGGAATGGGGTCATGAAAAATGGTGGAATGAGACAGACATCTTTACCCTATGTACATGTATGATTACATGAATGGTGTGAATCCACATCTTGCACAACCATAGAAATGAAATGATGTAACCCCAGTTGTGTACAATGAATCAAAATGCAGTCTGTAAAAATAAAAAAAATAATTTAAAAAATAGCAGTTACTTCACATATGTAAAAACTTCAAATATAGGAATTAATTAAACTATCATCTTAAATGATTTAAATTTTATAGCATACTGATTTGTCATTTTAGCTGCAAAATTAATTTTCCAGGTGCCAGGTTTATTATAATTTCTCAGTTCATTAGTGAATGTTATTGAGAAGGCAAAACTATGTGTTCTGAATTAGTGTTTCTTCCAGCTCTGAATCCTATGTATCCTCTGAGAAAACTTTTTAAAAAAATCTTCCTAGCATACTTTAAAGCCAGTGTCTATTTTTTTTTTTTTTTTTTTTTTTTTTGAGTTTGTGTATTTGTAGAACTTGCCATTTCCAGGGGTTTTGTTTTTGTTTTTGTTTTTGGTGGTGGTGCTGGGGATTGAACCCTGGGCCTTGTGCTTGTGAGGCAACTCTTCCAACTGAGCTATATCCCCAGCCCCAAGTATTTAAGATAAAGTTTTGTGGAACACAAATGTCATGATGATCTTATGTCTACCTTCATTTATTTAAAAAATTCACAAACTAACTCCCTTTAGTATTTAGAAATGCACATTTTTCTCTTTAAATTCTTATTTTTCTTTACTTTTTTTCCCCACAAAACTTCATCCTAATGTCACATGCTGTCATACTTTCTACACTTTTGTTGATCATTCTGTCATTCTCTGTGACCAAAATATCTACAGAAGTAGGCATGTTAAAATTTGTTTCATTTCCTGCTGTTGGAATGTTATAAGTATTGAAAAAATTCTTTTGGATTGACTTGTCATTAACATCATAATTATACAATTTAAGAAATAATTTCATAAGAATTTTAATGAAAATGCGTTTTTGAATAAAAAGTTTTTGTATTGCCCATTTATTTTCCTTACTCATACCGGGGAACCCAGTGATTTTCCTAAGCAGCAAGAATAACTTGATTTTGAAAAACAGGATGATGACTTTTAGGGACACTTACTTTTACTTTGCCTATATAAGGTCTTTTGAGGTGTGCATGTGTGTATGCACGTGCGTGTGTGCATGTGTCTGTGTGTTGTTGTTGGGGTTGCAACCCAGGGCCTCGTGCATGCTAAGCATGTGCTCTACCACTGAACTCTACTCCCAACCCTGATTTTTATATACTTTTTATATTTCTTTCAATGAAGGTTAAATACAAAGAAGAATATGAGAAAAATAAAGGAAAGTCAATGCTTGAATTTGTTGAGACGCCATCTTACCAAGTTTCAAAGGAAGCTCAAAAGATGCAAAGTGAGGTGGGTCACTGGGTTCGTCATCAATTATTTGATGTATAAGTGATGTTTTATCATTTGAAAGGAAGCAGCAGAGTGACTCAGAAAGTTCATTGAGTTTAGAGGGAAGAGCATAGCTCTGGGCTGATCCAGGTATCTGCTTTCTAGACTCAGTCTCCCTACTGGCAGGAGTGCTGTCTGGGTCATTGAGTTTGGCCCTTGGTCTCATCATTTGTTGAACATGGATATCAAGCCAGATGAGCTCCTAAAGTCCTTCTCAGCTCCTAAATTCTATGATTACATAAATAACACTTTCAGATTTATCAATATAAATCTATGAAGAGCACCTAAAAACTAAAAAGAAAATGAATAGCTAGAGGTTATATTTATTTGTTCTGCAATGCCAATAGAATCACATTTATTCTGGCTAGAAATATGCAAAGAACCTTTTGTACGTCAGTTCATGTAATCCTCAAAGTAATGACAATAGGAAGGCATTATCTCTAGTATTATAATATATCCACTGAAATGAATTATCTTAAATAAAATTACATATCCAATAAATGCTGATGTTTTATGGCCTGGTAAATATCAAATATGAGTCCATTTTTTCTATGAACTTACTAAATTGGTTTTATTTCCCAGTAAACACTGAGTTTGCTTTCTATTTAGTTTTTTCCTGGCCTAACATAATGCTAAGTCACATCCAAATGTTCCTGAAACTGGTTTTCCTCTGCCTTAGTGAGATTGCCTTTTTCCCCCCTTAATTTTTGGGGGATTAGGTGCACAATATTTCATCTGTAGCTGACATCCATATTCTATGGGTACAACTGGATTATTACTTCGGAGAGACAGAAATAATGGGCAGTAGTGCCAGCCAACTACAACTCATTGTTACATGTTAGTCGTGCTCAGTGGGCAGGTCTTTGCTCTGATAACAACATCAGAACAGAGAATCAATAATGTCTGGACAAAGGCCTCTCCTAGGAATTTTATAAGCATTGCTATTTGTCATGTTGTTTGCTACTTGTTTGAGATGTTATAATTCATCTTCTTGAGAAAAGGATACTCAGACATTGTGACTTTTTGAATAGTCAAAGTCGCCTGATTTCTTTAAGCAAAAAAGGAGAAAAGAACTACTTATATCTTCCATGTCTCATATCTTTTTAAGCCAAGAAGATAAAGAAATGTCAGGTAACTATTTTTGACAAAATGAGCTGAAATAACAGAACTGGCAAATTGGGTGAAAGTTCAGAAACCCTACAAAAACTTAACATTAATGAGACAGATTATGCTGGAATCACCTGGTTGTGGTGGCACACGTAATTCTAGCTACTTGGGAGATTGAGCAGGAGTATTGTAGATCTGAGACCAGTCTCAGCAACCTAATGAGACCCTCACTCAAAATAAAATAAAAAGTTGAGGGTGTGGTCCTGGGTTCAATCCTCAGTTCCACCATCAAAAAAGTATATATCTATCTATATCCATATACATATGTGTATGCATATATATGTATGCATGTATATTACGTAAGTTATGTGTGTGTATATATATTTATAAAAACGTGGAGATGTATACACGTGTGTGTGTGTGTGTGTATAAAATACACACATACATACATATACACATATATATACTGGAATCACTTTTCTGTATTTGACCATATATAAAGAATTTTACACGGCTTTATTGTCTTCCACTACAGCAGTACCTTTTACATGGGCTAGAAATAGCTTTTCAAGAGTTTTCCCCAGTTTATAGGAATAATACCCCTTTGTTACTGGCCCACAGCCCTGAGAACGGCTTTCACTTTGCAAAGTCATCATGACAGTCTCACTTAGTGGTAACCTATGACCACATGAAGTGGTTAAATACCCTTTCACTGAAAGACGTGGACATCAGAAATCACTTCACTTTACTTTTCTGGAAATAACAGCACGAGTTTGATGTCTTATTTTCCTTCTTGGCTGTCCATCTCCCTTCCCCTCTCCCCGTCTCTGCTCTTCAGCCACAAAAACTAGGTAGAGTACAAGAAGCAGGAGGGTGAGGAGGAGGAGGAGGAGGAAGAGATGGGTAGTAGGAGGAGGAGGACCCCCCTAAATCATTCTGATGTTCTGGTTTCTTAATAACTCCTTCTCTTCCTCTTCCCCTATCCCCCTCCTCCCCTTCCGCTTCCTATCTCCCCTCCCCTCTACCCCTCCCCCACTTCCTCCTCCTCCTGTTAACTTTCCTCTCACCAACAAATCCTGGACCTTCCAACTCCGGGTTGATCCATTCTGATGCCATGGTTCTGAATTAGGAATGACAGTAATTCATTGGGAATTGGGTTGGGAATTTTGGCTTCTCTTGTGTGTCACCCAATTTATTCTTTCCCTCCTGCCAAGTGAGACATATTTTCCCTTTAATTATAACCATTGACCATTAGAAATTTTCAGACTCCTTAATTAGGCCTCTACTCAGCAGGGCTTGATAAGAGCAAAATTTTCCAATAGAAAATATCCTTTGGACCAGATTTGTACTCTGAAAGCTAGAAAAAGAAAGTATCTAATAATCTTAGACCAAGTTTGATGTGACAATGACTTTAAATATAGGAGGAATGAGGTGGCCGTGAATACAGCCACCTGTCTTAGAGATGGTTTTTATTCCTCAGGTAGACTTGACTCGAGGTCTTTTGAGGAACCCCCTTATGGGTAAAGCTCTGTGCTTATGATTTCAGGAAAAGCCATCTGTGTTTTGCCATTGTCTTTTATTATACTTACCTCAATTTCTCCTAATGCCAGATATGGTTTAATCTGTGTGTTTTCTGAAGAAATCTGAAAATCCATCCTTGAATGTTCTGTCTTCTCTTTGACAAATATAACTCCTAGCAAAAAGCACGCTGAAGATTTTTGTCATATTTTATTTCAGGATAAAAATTGGCCAGTCCCAGGAATAATCAACTTTTCTTAATGACTTACTTTAGCAAAGTGATTTTTTTTTATTCAGAAGTGTTCTTTGAAGTGAAATATTTAATATAAATAAATAAACACACATACATATTCATATTTTCACTTTGCAGAGTCCTTTCAGCCTGGAAATGTCCTAGATACGTATTATCTCCATTCATTCCACATTAAAAGAGGACACTTTCTCATTATTGCTCTTTGGTGTCTCCCTAGTTCTTGAATTCAGAATGCTCTCAATGCATCTTCTTAATCAGATTTGTAGAACATCTGTCACTGCCTTTCCCTGTGACTGTAGATACAGTGTTCATTGAGTGACTGTATGTAGCAGAAATTCTAAGTGAGAGGGCAGTGAGCTTCTCTCATCCTCCCTCATGGTTTAGAGAGTTTATGTATATAATTTTCTCAGTTAATAAATTTATAATGAATCTGGAAATAGCTGCTCATTTAGCATGAATAACAATCTCTTGCAGAATTCATTTATGCTCATCAGTTCTATGATGCTCTTTGAATATAACATTTGGCTGATAAAATCTGGCCCTTGTTTAGTAAATATTTCATGTGGTTGGATATTTTTATGATTTAGGCAGTCTTTCTAGTCATAAAACTTAAGTTATGGATTTTGGATGCATAGCTCGAATTCTAGAATTTAGAGACTCATACCCAGTGGGTGCTGGAGCAGGCCTTCCGGGCAGTGCTGTGGATCTGGCCCTCCTCCATCCATGGTAGCATCTCCCTTTTGTTTCTTGTTGTGAACTCTTACCTGAAGGATTCAGGATAAGGTTGTCCTCACACTGTAACTTGGCCCATATCAAATTCTGTAAATGGTATGGAAATATTTTCAATGCCAAAACCATTAAACAAAAATATCACTCTTTCCCCAAGCCTCCTCCATTGCATTTTAGGAATATTCTTTCCTGAATTGACAAAAGACTGACAGGGGCAAGAAGGAGCCATGACCATTAAGGTTACTTTGGTTTGAGTGGGCTTCCATGCCACCAGATTTCCTTCCAGGGGATGGGGTCCCCGCTCCCTTTTGAGGGAATTAATCAGGGGATCCCATCAAAAAGTCAGTCTCACCGGTTCTTTTCCTACAAAGAGACGATGTTAATCACAGATGTTGAACAGCTTCGTTCAGGATGATTTGCCAGAGGAAGGTAAGATCCTTAATGGTGCTACTTATGTTTGGGGGAATTGTGGAATTTATAATGAAGCTGGAATTATTTCCCTGTTGATAAAAAGACTCAGAAGTAGTGGAATTATAAATGTTAATAATGTTACAAAACATTATTTTTGTTCTTTTCAACAGTCACTAGTATTTTCTGCATTTCAATTATGTGTTTTTATTTAACAGAAAGTTTACAGAGAGGATTTTGAGAAGGAGATCAAGGGAAGGTCCTCACTGGATTTGGACAAGACTCCTGAATTTTTACATGTAAAGTACATCACCAACCTTCTGAGGGAGGTACAGTCTTGCTATTTTTTATTAAATGTCATGAAAGAAAACTGAGGAAATAACCCAGGAGATATTTACCTGACAGTCTTCTGCTAATCTGGTGTCTGAGATGTTAGCACTTTGCTCTTTCCTTCACTTGGACCCTTACTAAGAAAGTCTTCCATTTTCATTTGAAAGAGGAAAGTATTAGTTAACACATTTTTTTTTTTTTTCATTTGAGGGAAGAAAGTGCCTAGATTTCCTGAAAAGACTTGAAAATATTCTGGTTTTGTGTTTTGATTATAACTCAGAAGCTCTCTATGTAGTGAGTTTTATATCTTTACAGTAGTTTTTGAAGAAATATATATTTTGAATACAGGTAGGCAAGTTTTTGATTCTTTAAAATTTAGTTATTATCAAAACATGTATTAAAACCACCTTTTCCCTGTAGCTTCCCTGCAGTGTTCTCATGATGTTTGATACCATAAAGGAGTTCCCACATGTGAAGATGTGGATAGGAGGCGCATTATTTATAAGTCTTTTGTCTTGTATGAAGGGGAAAATTGTAGAGTTAGCATATAGAACAGAACTCAGGTCCATTTTTCATTACATTCTCTGTAGGATTTCTCCCCAAACTTACAGATGCATTTTGGCTCAGAATTAATATTTAAATGTGTTGAACACTTAGGTTTTCAAATCTAACAAAAATATTGTGCTCATAGTTCATCCTTTAAATGTTTGCCTTTTTTAATGGCTGAAAACTTAGAGTTCTTCCAATTCTGTTAAATAGACTCTCCTTAAATGGAATATATATTAATGGAATAAATGTAATATAATTATAATATAATATTTATATAATATATTAATGGGATATATACTATATATATATGTACATATATATATTTAGGAAATGGAAAATGAAATGCCATTTCATTCTAAATTTTTGAATTGAAGAAATGATTCCTGAAAGAAATATTTTAAGCCAGTGAAATACACTGAATCATAATCACCTATACAGAGGCTTATCATTAAACTTTTAAAATTTGTTCTAATTAGTTATACATGACAGTAGAATGCATTTATGCATTTTGATAAATCATACATAAATAGAGTATGAGTTCTCATTTTTTTGATGGTACACTACAGGATCACATTGGTCAGGCAGACCTTCATGTACATGAGGTAGTAATGTCTGTTTCACTCTACTATCCTTCCTACCCCCATATGAACTTCTTTAATAAGCAAGTGCCAACTGACCTTGACCAATTAACTGGTTTTAGAAGTTTAATGTAATTCATTGTTACAATTTATATTGTGCTGAAATGCACATATAGTTTCCATATGAATTCTCTTGCTACTTTTTCTTTCTTTTAGTGAGCCATTAATCCCATTCTGAAGTCCCCATACTTATAACCTCATCTAAAATGAATTCCAAGTGCTATCACATTAGAATTTAGGGCTTCAGCATATGAATTTTGGGAAGAAAATTTAGTTTATTTTTAGGAAAATAAACATCATAACAACTATGATTAAAAACTTTTAATTCAATTATAGAGCTGTCCAATTTAAAATACAGTTGCTTAGTGATTTAATGAAATTATAACTTCCCTTTCTAAGTGTGAGCGTTTAGCTGTAAATGGGCATTGCATTCCTTGCTTTATGGTTTTTACATTTGCATTGCTATTTAGACTGTCCAAAGTACCATTGGATGCTTCATGTGATTCCTCCCATTGCCCTTTAGAATTGGTCAAACATTTATTTTTACTTTCATTTTGCCAAGATGGAAATCAAGGCTGAGTTCCTTCAAGTCTCCCTGAACTTAACACGATCAAAGTAGTGAAAGAGCTCTGACTCCCACCCAGGTCATTTCACTCAGAGATCTTTCCAGAAACATGTACTAGCTGTGACAATGTCTTGCAAGCTGTAGGCTGAGCAGAGGATAGCTAATTTAATTAGACAGGACAAAGGGAAAATAACATGAAAAGAACCCTAGAACTAACTGCAACCTTGTTCTTATCAGTGAAGGTAATTTCATCTTTCACCCAGCAAATTAGTCTCATGAGTGAAACTCAGTGACTTAAAGATATTTATTGTTTTCATAATATAATTAAGAAAATAAGTAGTCAATTGGCAGAGAAAAATAACTTTTGTATAAGCATCTGCATAAGGCATTTGGATCTATTTCAAATATGATATTAAAGTAGGAGAAATTTAAAGTATATATTGTCAATTTGTAGGAAATTATTTGACTTTATGTTATTTGGCTTTATTAATCATTGAATAAAGTAGAAACTTTTATTTATTTAATTTATTTTTTAAAAGCACCTTTTTAACTTCATCTTATTTTTATTTATTTATTTTTATGTGGTGCTGAGGATCAAACCCAGTGCCTCCCAAATACAAGGCAAACACTCTACCACTGAGCCACGACCCTGAAGTAGAAACTCTTAAAATAAACTTTGGCTATAACAATCTTTTTGATTTTGTCATTTTTTTTTATTCTTTTCCAACTAGGTTCTTTGGGTAGTTCACATTTACTATATATTTTATTTTTATTTTTATTGTAAATAAATGGGATACATGTTGTTTATGTTTGTACATGAAGTAAAGGCATACCATTTGTGTAATCATACATTTACATAGGGTAATGTTGTTTGATTCATTCTGTTATTTTTTCCTTCCCTCCCACCCGCCTTTTCCCTGTATACAGTCCCTCCTTCCTCCCCTCTTGCCCCCCTTCCACCCCCCATTATGTGTCATCATCCACTTATCAGCGAGATCATTCGTCCTTTGGTTTTTTGAGATTGGCTTATCTCACTTAGCATGATATTCTCCAGTTTCATCCATTTGCCTGCAAATGCCATAACTATTATTCTTTATAGCTGAGTAATATTCTGTTGTATATATATAGCACAGTTTCTTTATTCATTCATCTATTGAAGGATATCTAGGTTGGTTCCACAATCTGGCTATTGTGAATTGAGCAGCTATGAACATTGATGTGGCTATATCTCTGTAGTATGCTGATTTTGAGTCCTTTGGGTATAGGCCAAGGAGTGGGATAGCTGGGTCAAATGGTAGTTCCATTCCAAGCTTTCTAAGGAATCTCCACACTGCTTTCCAGAGTGGCTGCACTAATTTGCAACCCCACCAGCAATGTATGAGTGTACCTTTTCCCCCACATCCTTGCCAACACCTAGGTTGCTTGTATTCTTGATAATTGCCATTCTAATTGGGGTGAGATGTAATCTTAGTGTAGTTTTTTTTTTTTTTTTTAACCATATTAAGCAAGTTTTATTTAAAGGTAATAATACAGACTTCACCCGGCAGGAAGAAGGGGGCCATGGCTGATGCTCTAAAGTCCCAAGAAGTGAGCGCACCCTACATCTTTTATAGGTTAAATTCTCTTTTGTTCTTCGGTTCTTTCCCCCTTTATCTCTCCTTCCTGCCTACATGACTAGGCCTGGTTTTGCATTAAGTGGGAAGCCATGGGCAGGGGGAGGGTCAAGGTGATTCAGGCAGGCAAGGGCTCAGGGGGCATTAATTAGCAGCTCCTTGCTTACAGTCCTTGATAAAGGCAGGTAAATTTGGTAATCAATGGGCTCCGGAGATCCTTGACATTCCATTCTTCCAGGGGCAGTCTCCAACTTCCAGAGGCAGATGGCTTCATGGCTTCATTTCCTCGAATTGACCCGATTCCCTATTTCTACACTAACTACCTGTCCTTAATTCTGGCTTCATTCCCCCCTCTAATCTTAGGAACTCCTAACTGCTTGTTAAGGAAATGGAAGGGGGCGTCGGTCATTCTGGCTGCTTCAAAGCTGAAAGGGGGCAGCGAGGGGCAAGCAGTTTGGAGTTCCTTTTTTAAAAAATCGGGTCAATCGAGGGGTCCAAGGTAGAAGTCTGGTTGGGGAAGAGCAGGTTATAAAATCATCTGGGGGTGGGTGCTTCTATGATAGAAAACAAAAAGACATGAGTACTGAAATGAGATTAGCACAAAGTAAATGTTGCAGCATTTGAAACATGCCACTGAGTATCATGAAAATGACAGAAGTCAGTCTCTCACCAGGAGGTGGAAGAACTGAGAAATTGTTCCCATAACTAGGCCTAACAAAGGCTGAAGAAGACAAGGTCTTTATTTGGGGACTTTAGCATTGTCCAGGTTATCAGGAATGTAAACACAACAATTTAACTCTTAATGTCATAGATGTTCCTAGAAAATATAGTTAAGCTACTTAATGTCATCTGATTTTGTAAAATATCCCTTTATTGGTATAACCTGTGTTTAGTAGAGATCTCTATACTTCTGTTACTTAGGGCTAGATAATCATACGAGCAAACATAGATTAAGTCTACCTGTGTAGCTTAGGAAGGTCTGCAGGCCTTAAACTGACTAAAAACTTCTGACTCTGGCAGTTTCCCTTGATAGTTATCAGGCATATTTGCTGAAGAATCATTTGTAGCTTCCAGTCTTTATTCTAGTGGGCTAATACAAGTGTACATCTTAAGTTACATTTAACTATTATTTCCTTTAAATGCCCAAGAATGGCTATATTTTGGTTTTAACTGTTTTGCTGGGTGTCTAAGATCAAGCTGGTCAAATTGACCTGGTTCCTGTCTTGTTAAAGAGTCAGCTGAGTTCCCACAGGGGCCACTCGTAGAGAACTTAAGAGCAGCTTCTTAGCTCCACCAGTGACTTTGATTAGGCAGGGTCTCTTGATGAGGTGACTTCCTTTAGAAGCATCAAGGGATGTCTCCCTTTTTCCATGACCCTCCTCTGCAGCAGATGCACTGAGTGATTTTTCATCCTCTAGTCTCAACAATCCCCTTGATCAGGAGGTTGTGTGACCCAGAGTTGCAAAGCTCCTTAGAGAAGTTCTCTTGTTCATGGGTTCAGGCTGACTGAGGGAAAAAGATCCAAATACTGGTTTATCTTGCCTTCTGTATTTAATTCCAATCTCTAAATTTGATCTTAATCATCCAGCAAGCCAGTCTCACTAGTCATAAAGTAACAGTACTGGGCTTTAACTTCAATGTCTATAACTTTACAATTATTTACCCTTTTATCTAACTGGAGTCTGCATTAGTACTGGAAGTTACCACTATCTGTGCTATAGGTGATGGCTTATTATCACAAGTTACCTAGGTTGTGTGTTCTTGAAGCAGCTACTTCTGCAAAACATTAACAGGTAATAGTTTTACAAAATGAAATTAGCAAGAGTAAAAATATATTCAGCTTGTATAATAGCTATCTTGAATTTTGACTGAGAACCACATTATATCCCCTATTTGAGATCATAGTAATTTTACAACAAAAAACAATCTTTTGAACATAACTTTAAATAAGCTGAAGTCTGACTTATTTTGGAGCTGTTCTAATATGCAGTAAGGTGGGAGGCAGAGCCTTATCTCAGGTAAGGCGTAGCTCTTTAAAAATCTTAAGTGTTCTAATTCTGATGTTGATCTTTGCTTCTTTCTTAAATGTCATTTTAAGAAGTTTACATATATTGATTCCTGAGTCTATATGAACACTAGTTAAAACAATTTAACATTATATCTAAAACATGAATTAAAGAAAGCTTGAGAGATTTTAACTTTCCTTTTGTGTGGCAAAGTGGCAAATGTTTTTATGTTTCACAATATTAACCTTTAAACAAATCAGGCTCTAACTTTTAGAAATATATTTATATTTGAAATTCTTTATCTCAGTGTAAAAAGTAACAAATTTTACATATACCCTATTGGTAACAGGTCCTATAATAGAACATTAAATGATAGAAGTAAATCCCCAATAAAATATACTCTTTATAAGTTTAAGATTACCATTACAGACAAGTTTAATCTGGAGAATAGCAGAGCTTGATAAATTCCCTGCTTTAAAAACTTGTGTACCTGGAAAATATGAACACATTTAATATACAACTAGTGACCATTTCACAATTACCTTGACACTTTTATCTTACCAAATTTAGTTTTTAAAGAAAAATGTAGACTCTGTAACATAGTACAATACTCTAACAGTTGTATACACTAATTGTATACACCCCAATTTTTGTATACACCCCAATTTGTATACACCCCAATTTTTAAGACTAATTGTTCTAAAGAATAAAACTTAATAGACACAAAGTTAAGAGTAAATTAGTGTTTCAAATCCTTGTCATTTTACCGTATAGATTAAGCTGCTTTGGTTTATATCAGAACATTAGTATTTCACCTTAGGAAAAGCTAAGCTTTAAATAGCTTTAGCTGTCTCACATACATACAACCAACTTAGTTTCATGCAAACTTGTTGAAATTTGCCCTTTACTTACACACAGACTTTCTTAGCACTTACTAAGACCCTTGTGTATTTCATCACACAAGCACTTTCTTACCCAGAAATATTTCCTTTTCCCTTTTACTAAATATATTTCCATACCCAGAACCTTTTATTTTCTCTTTCCTATTTGTTGACCCCTTTTTGTTCACATTCTGAAACAACTTTTATGAAATTTCTGAATTTAAATAAATTACTCTATTTTAATAAGATTAAATATTTTGTTGTTTATAGTACTCTAATTGAAACACAGTTGAAACTTTTGGGACCCTTTGTATATAGAATTTCTCTTGTTAGGACATAACTCTTAGTAACCTTGTTTTTAGTTTAGTGATGACACAAAGCAAGTTTAAACCCTTTTATTTACCAACCTATGAAAACACCAATAATGTTTAAGTATGATACCCCATGGAATTTAAGGAGTTCAAAGTACTCGATGTTATTTAACAATTAGCATTTTAACTTTGTAAATTAATCCGATGTCTCTACAAACACATTTGAGTAATCCCATACATGTTAACTCTAATTCACTTATTCTGCAAAAACCAAAATATCAGACATGTGTCCTGAACAGTATTTGTGGTCTCTTTCCTGTTGAAGAAAAGTCCTAGAAACAATTGATATTAGACACTTTATTAACATCAATGTTTTATTAGCTTGACCACCTAGAGACTTGCGAGTTATTTTCAAAGACATTTTACTTTTATTAGTTTACCCAATTTGAATTGAACCTTTAAATCACGTGAATTAAAAGTATCGGGATCCATTTTTAAATTTTAAATTTAGGAGCGCTCAGTTTTGATACAGACAAAGCATGACATCAGACAGCACGACATACAAATAACACAAAATCAAAGGCCTTGTAACTTTGTAGGTGAATCTCCATTGCAATGTAACAGATGTTCAAAAACTCTAGTTGAATAAAAAATAGAACTGATCAAAAAAATCATGAGCTCAAAAAAAATATAGAATTAAAAAAAAACAAGAGTCCTGGAAAAATGATATGGCCGTTAATTACTTTAGTAAGGTGCCATAAAATTTACTTTTGCTAGAGTTTAGGTAAGGCTCTTTTTTACCTTTTCTTTCCCTGGGTTTGAGACCGATCTCCTACTGAGCCTTTAGGCTTCCTTTATTTACATTTCAATGTAAGCCTTTACTGAGATCTGGAAGGATCTAACAGGTTTTAACACAAACTTTGTGCCTAGGGCATTTTAGCCATCTCCTCAGGACAGGTTGGATGTCAAAGAAAATTATGAGACCTTATTTTCCATTACTTTTGAGAATGAAGCTATTTTGCTAAGTTCCTCACTGAAATATGCCATTGGTTATTGAGCTGTCTGTGGCTGCCTATCCAGGATTTATTTTCCCCTTTGTGACAAACAGGTTAAATCTTGCTTCATAGGTAAGCTGAGGACAGGAGCTTGAAGTAAGGCCCCTTCTTGATATTCCTGGGGCAGAATATTGTCCTATGGTGGCTATTTCCTGTAGTATTGAACCTGTTGATGACATAATCAAGCTTTATCTTTGGGATCTTATAATTCCTATCAGCTAATAAGTTTAGGAGTTCTGTAATGGCCTTTTGATATTCCTCCTGGGTAGAGGCACATAAAGGATGTCATTTACTTACTGGAGAACAATTACAGATGTTTTATCTCTGAATTTTGTTAAGTCCTTAGCTAAGGTTTGTCCGGAACAGGTGAGGGCCATCTAAATCCTGAGGCAATACTGTCTAGGTTAGTTGAGATACAGTATCTGGTTCCTCAAAGGCAAACAGAAATTGCCATTCAGAGTCTAGCATAAACAGGAAAAGTCATCTTTTAAATCTAACTTAGTAAACCAAGCAGCAGTTGGAATCCAAGATAAAAGTGTATGGATTAAGAACTACAGGGTGGGGGAAATTATTGCTTCATTATTCTAAGGTTTTGGACTAGGCAGTTTGCTTTTTAACTCCTAAAATGGGCAAATTGCATGGACTATTGCAAGGCATTAAAAGTTTCTATCAGTTTGAATGATCTTTAATAAGTCCTTTTTCTTGCCTATATGTTCCCTTTTCTTTCCTTTTGATGTCTATTAAAAAAACGGAAGATGCAAGCTGGAGAAGATCATCTGAGGATTGATCAGGGCCACGTGCCAATTTTTGTAATTTCCTCTAAATATTTGGGGCTGACTAAATGATAAATTTATACTTTAAAAGTAGGTGGCCCTTTATGGATTCAGGATTCAGAGTGGTGTGTTTTCTTATTGCTTTTCTAAGTCTCTCAAAGAAAATAGCAGGACTTTCCTGAAGGCTGCATAATAGTTTTTTTAGGCATCCTACTCATTATTTGAATCCCAATTAGGATGGTTTCTGGGAACTGCCTGTGCTCTAGATGGTTAATAGCATAATTTTCCAGGTGAAGTCATACCTGGCATAAGTTTTGAAACATCTCAATATTTATTAGGATCCTCCAAAAGCCTCCTTAACTTTATTTTTGTCTGTCGTAAGTTGGGAGGGTCCCCTCGATTTTCCTCCCTTAGTGGGCGATTCCTTAAGGCTTTCTCCTCTCATGGTAGAGATTATTGATGTCAAGCATGGTAACATATGAAAGGCACTTTTCTTGATCATTTGCAATTTAGCAGTATGCAGGCTAGTGGTGAACCTGGCAATACTGTTGAGAGAGAAGCTCCCTGCTGAGTTAGAAGTATTAGGGATGTCTCCCTAAATTTGAGCTTCCTTAAGGTCCAGAAAAACCCGTCTCTCACTACCTGGCTTTGCCAAAGTTATTTCTGGCCTTCTTTGGCAAAGTGCTAGGGTCCTAGTTTGCCCTGTGCTAGAGACCCTGGGAGGATTCAGACTTAAGGGAATTACTGCTTTCCTCCTGCCACTATAAACTCCTAATTGTGAAAATGATGACAAAAGTAAAACATGTGCCTTTTGCCTATCTTTTTGCCCTGTAGACTAAAGGAATCTCCGGAGGGTGAGGGGACATCTATTGGTTGTTAGGCGTATAACACCCTTTGCTTGGAGGGTCTCACGGGAGGGGTTTTTAAATGCGTCCCTCTTGCAGCTTAAAGAGAATACTGTGAGCACATTTAAGCACAGGAACAGTAATGGGGAGACTCTAGATGTCTAGGCTAGTGAAGGCTAACTATGCGAACAAAGGGAACCTGGGCATTTTCATACTAATCATCCCAGGCCTTAATCCTACAGTTTGAATTCCTAATGTCTGACCGGCAAGGGAAGGGGAGCATCCAGGAGGGAGTGGATGTGCGGGAGTGTTGTGCACTGTGTGGCCCATACGGAGGCAAAGGTAATTGGCGCTTTCCCTCAGTGCCACTGTCTACCGATCACCCTGGATACCCCTCAGGGCGGTTGGGAGGGGGAGTCCAGAGAAGGAACCTTTGGGGTTCACCCGAGAGTAGCCTGGGCCGAGAACCCGGCAGTTGTTCCAACCCTTCCTCCACCTCCACGCATCCTGGGCAGATCAGGACTAGGGACACTGTGTACTGGCGGCAATTGCGCTCCGGGCCTGGACAGAAAAGTAGGAAATGGCTTCAGCACAGTCCAACATGCCTACAGAGCAGGTGATTGGAAACTTGCCTGGGCCGGGAAACCTTTCACCCAAGTCTTAAGAATGGCGATGCACTAACTGCATTTAAGTAGCTGATGGGTGCCCATTTTGCCCTCCAAAAATAAAGAGACAGAAAGACGCACCTCAAACAGATGTGGGGTGTGTGGAGAGAGAAGCTTACTTACCTTGGCGTAGATCTCGGTGGGACCTCCAAATCTGATACCGCCGTTTACCGGTGACGAGTTCTGCTCCTTCTAATGTTGAAGATTGAACACTAGAGAAGCATGCCAAGGCAAGCATATTAAGCAGGTTTTATTTAAAGGTAATAATACAGACTTCTCCCTGCAGGAAGAAGAGGGCCATGGCTGATGTTCTAAAGTACCCCTTAGTGTAGTTTTGATTTGCATTTCTCTTATTACTAGAGATGTTGAACATTTTTTCATTTACCTGTTGATTGCTTGTAGATCTTCTGTGAAGTGTCTGTTCATTTCCTTAGCCCATTTGTTGATTGGCTTATTTGTATTCTTGGTGTAGAGTTTTTTGAGTTCTTTATAGATTCTGGAAATTAGTGCTTTATCTGAAGCATGAGTGGCAAAGATTTTCTCCCACTCTCTAGGTTCTCTTTTTACATTGCTGATAGTTTCCTTTGCTGAGAGGAAGCTTTTTAGTTTGAATCTATCCAAGTTATTGATTCTTGCTTTTATTTCTTGCGCTATGGGAGTCCTGTTAAGGAAGTCTGATCCTAAGCTGACATGTTGAAGATTTGGACCTACTTTTTCTTCTATAAGATGCAGTCTCTGGTCTGATTCCAAGGTCCTAATCCATTTTGAGTTGAGTTTTGTGCAGGGTGAGAGATAGGGGTTTAGTTTCATTCTGCTGCATATGGACTTCCAGTTTTCCCAGCACCATTTGTTGAAGAGGCTATCTTTTCTCCATTGCATATTTTTGGCACCTTTTTCTAGTATGAGAAAATTGTATTTATTTGGGTTTGTGTCCTTGTCCTCTATTCTGTACCATTGCTCTACCTGTCTATTTTGGTACCCATACCATGCCATTTTTGTTACTATTGCTTTGTAGTATAGTTGAAGTTCTGGTATTGTGATACCCTCTGTTTCTTTAGCTATTGGGTTTCTTATTCTTCCAGATGAATTTCATGATTGCTTGCTCTATTTCTGTAAAGATACATCATTGGGATTTTAATTGGAATTGCACTGAATCTGTATAGCACTTTTGGTAGTATGGCCATTTTGACAATATTAGTTCTGCCTATCCAAGAACATGGGAGATCTTTCCATTTTCTAAGGTCTTCCTCAATTTCTTTCTTCAATGTTTTGTAGTTTTCATTGTAGAGATCTTTTACTTCTTTGATTAGATTGATTCCCAAGTATTAAATTTTTTTGAGGCTATTGCAAATGGAGTTGTTTTCCTCATTTCCCTTTCAGATGATTCATCACTTGTGTATATTTACTAGATATTTTTAAAAAAATACTTAACATAATTAATAAAAAAGCATGTATTCTTAAGATATTCCTCATCATTGAAAGGGAAAACATCTTTAAAAATCCACTATGTTACCAAAACATGTTTGGGAGAAGGATGAAAAGGAAAAGATTGATCATACTGGAAGCCAGTCTGAATCTGATAGAGTAGAAAAATGGAAAGAAAGGACTTGGCAGGAAAGCTCAACAGTGTAATTACTTCCTCCCTAGTGATATTTTCTGTCTAGGATCTCTAGAAAAGCATATAGAGTATCAGTTAAAGTAATTTCTGGTAAGTTTTGAACTGTTATGTCCTTGTCTTATAGAAAGAATATAAAAAGGATTTGGAAAATGAAATAAAAGGGAAAGGAATGGACCTTAATTCAGAAGTTCTTGATATTCAGAGAGCCAAACGAGCATCTGAAATGGCCAGTGAGGTGAGTGAATTTGCTTAACAACCCAGAATGTGTAAATTCTCTGCTGATTTCCTTTACCAATAAATCTTTCTCAAAAATTATATGTCTCTCACAACTTTTATGCACAGGTGATAATCAACAGCTGTATCTTAGCAGTCTTTCCAGACAGTGAATGAAGAATAAATTGATGCTCATGATCTCCTTTCTCTGTAGTCTGAGAACAATGACCATTTGCCCCATTTTAAAGAAAATCTGTGTAATAAATTCACCAAAATAGTTTTATGAGATTTGACTTGATCGTTTAAGTGAGTCAAAGGCAAAAAATTAGGAAGGTATTTTATCATGGTCTGTCAGTCACTGCAGTTAAAAAGTTCATGCCTTCTTACCAGTAGCTGACTCACTCTCCCCGTCCTGCCCTAGCTGCTAAATGAGCCCAGTTAAACCTCTCGATCAAATCAAAGGGGCTACCTCTCATTTTATGTGGGACCTTTGTAAGAAGAAATGAAAGTCTCTGTGATACATTCAGGCCTATGATCCTTGTATTAGGCCATTACTTTGGTATTACATAATGATAGTGCTTTGAGGAGAAGGTAGCTGAATTTAGTAGTGAAAGAGCTTAAAACTTTGTTCCCATATATTAATAAACTAATAGTAATAATGATGATGATATTGTCCCTGTTAGTCAGATATCAAATATTAAAAACCCAACTCATACTTGGTTATGAAACAAAAGAGGTATGTAAGCTCACAGAAATAGAGAAGTCCAAGATTGCAGGGTGTGATAGTGCATGCTATAATATCAGTGACTCAGGAGGCTGAGGTGGGAGGATTGCAAGTTTGAGGCCAGCCTCGGCAAGTTAGTGAGATCCTGTCTCAAAATTAAAAGTGATCTGGGGATATAGCTTAGTGATAGAGTGCCCCTGGGTCAATCCCAGGGGTTGAGTGAGGGGTGGAAAGAAAGAAAGAAAAGTCTGAGAAAGTCCAAGATAGTTTCTTTCTGGTGGGAATTCAAATGATGCCCCCTTTCCTCCATCGCTTGGTTCTGTTATCCTCTCTGTTGGCTTCACACTTGGGAAGCTGCCTCCATGTACTCACTCTTAATAACAGAATAGTTTTTTGTAGCCCTAATGGAGATTCTTGGATTGAATTTTCTTGGATCAACCTCTGTCCTGGGCTGACACCTGAGCCAGTTACTGTGTTAGGAGTCAGAGGAGTACAATGTACTGTTGGCTTTCATGGTCACCCATTTGTTCAGTTAGTTTCCTGTGTATTTTAGTAATGTTCCAAGTATAAAATATTCTGTTCATATGTATTTAAAAAATCTTATTACTCTAGGCTATATTCATATAGCCAATAAATTAAATAAAATATTTTAAAAGAATTTTAGTGAAATTAAAAATATATTTGGGAACTAGTTGTGCCCAGTAAATCAGGAGGTTGAGGCAGGAGGATCACAAGTTCAAGGCCAGCCTCAGCAAATTTGCAAGACCCTCACAATTTAGTGAGACCTTGTCTCAAAATAAACAAAATTGCCTGTGGAGACATATATCCATGGTAAAGCCTCCTTGGGTGTTCAATCACCAGCACCAAAAACTAAAAACAATTTTTGAAAATATGGGTGGTAGGAGGGTGATTAAAACCAATTCCCACAGAATGTATGGACTGGGAGCTGTCAGAAGTGACTCCCCAAGAGAAAACCATGACACTTTTTGCAAAAGACAGAAGAAACAAATAACAGATGTCCACTGAGATTTCTTTGGCTAACATTCTTATCACACAACCCCTACTTTCTACAAATTCTTCTGTTGCAATGATCTATCTAGTGCACATTCAGAAGTAAATTTTGTAAACAGTTGTCAGTAATATTTGGGAAAATTGTTGTAAACTTTGAATGCCAGCGTTTATACAGTTGTAGTTGAATGCAAGGTGGTTACCTGAGCAGCACAGATCAGGCCTTATGAGGGGAAGAAATGGTGGTGTGGGGTATAGAAGTAAGAGACCAAGTTGAAAAAAATAGGTTATTAGACACCCCCTGTGCTGGGCTGTGTGCTGTATGCTAACTCATTGAGCCTCACAGTGAATCTCTCATGGGTCTTCTATTATTTCTATTTCGCAGCTGAGTTAATCAGAAATGTGAAGAAATATTTCCATTGTCGCACAGTGATTGAGTGCCTTCCTCATAGTCAGTCCTCTTTCTACAGCTTCAACTCATTTACATCCACATCTCTATCCTCCAGCCCCCAGTACGATTGCCTATGAGGACTCACTCTCGGCAATTGCCTTTTGTACACTAAAAATATTCAGCACTTTCTATACCCTTCTTCAGTGAGAATAGGGATTATGGTTTTTGGCAGTTCAGAAAACTCAGTTCTAGGTGCGATCATTCATGCTACCCAGTAAGTTGTGTACCCTCTCTTTGAAAATACGGTTATCTGCTTTTTTGGTATCACTGACTACAAAGGTGTGTTTGTTCATGGAGTTTCTGAATATTGTAAAATGTTTCTTTTTTACAGAAAGAATACAAGAAAGATCTAGAGTCCAAAATTAAGGGCAAGGGAATGCAGGTTGGCACTGACACCCTTGAACTCCAGCGTGCTAAAAAAGCTACAGAGATAGCCAGCGAGGTAAGTGGAGGGGCTCCCACAGACCGTGAAACTCGTCTTTTGGAATTTAACAGATCAGATCAGCAAATTGATTAGCACATGGTATTTCTCAAAGCCTGGTGTCTAGTTTGACAGTTTGGAATGGAAACCATTTCAAATCTTTATGTTTATTTTAAAATTTATAGTTTTTGCTTTGCTCATATCCTTTAAATACATTGAAGGAAGCTTGAGGAAAAGCATTTTAATAAGATATGTTCACACACACACACACACACACACACACACACACACACACACACACATATCCCTACACCCTTTATTCTATAATACAACAAATTTCATGTTCATCCGGAATAGGATAAATGTTTTCAGAGTATGTTTTCTTTAGAATGGATCATGGGCTTCTTGGTATAGTTGTATTTCCAACCTTCTGAGAAAAACTTGAAAACCACTTATTATGTGAGAACAGTAGCCATTTCTGTCAGTTTACATGTCTTTAAAATATCCTCCCTTGATTTCACCATACCTGCAATTTCTAGAGTCATCATTTAGGACTGAGGCATTAGTCATCCTGAAGGACCATGTTTAATCATCCAGTACTGTTTTCCTTTTCACATAATACAGGTAAAGACAAACTCTTAATTTAGAAGTTGTATCTTTGATGCTATGGTATGATAGATATTATAGAACAGAATTGTAGGAGTTGGACCACGTGTGTGTTTTTCAAAGGAAATGCCCTAGATTGGGCTCCACACCTCTTTAACTTCCTCAGTAATTCAAGGGCCACTGGAGCAAGTGTTGAGGTTGGGATGTGACTCACTCACCTCAAGGCAGTTAAATTGGAACTTCAGTGGGGTTGCTTAGAGAGCTCTTCTGGGACTCCTAAAGTAAGACACAGCTGACTCAGGGTTGACTCCCACCCAGGAAATCTGGAGAGTCAGATGTAGCTGATTGAACCACCAGGAATTCCTACTGCTTTGGGTGCTACCTAATTCCCAGGGTTAGGCACTGGCCAGGGAAATGAGATTTCCATGACTGGTTCAGATAAAGCACCAGGAGATGGCACAGGATTCCTGACTAGTAAGGCTTCCATTTAGAAATGGCAGCCAGGGGTGGGCAGTGGGAGGATACTGAGCAGAGACTGGAAAACCTCTTAGTCTGCTCCCCTAATTCTGTTCTCTTCCTAATGACTGCCGTTTTAAGTTCTAGAGCCTCCCACATTTTTTTAAATTTACATATAGATAAAGGTCTACTTGTACACACATAGACTGAAGATAAAACCCTAAATGCGGTCACACTGTATACTCTGTCCCGTGTTCTTTTTATTTTTTTCACTCATTTATTGTTATTGGCCCTTTCCCACGTCACTTCACATAAGTCTCCCTCGTTCTTATAGAAAAATTGTGTTCTATACCATGGACATGAGTAGGTAACCTTTTACTCTTTTTTGTCTACATGGATCATGTATAATGAGCTTTCAACATTAGGTGCTGAAACACAGAACCCTTAATCTCTCCCTACGTTCTCTCCCTCACATCATCAAATGACACCAAACAAAGCTGAGAAGTCCCTTTGATTCTTCTCATTGCAATTGACTTTAAATCCAGTGATCTCTCTCTAGCCTAGTTTAAACTGCCATCTCTGTCATCAAGGTCTTAAAATAGCTTCTTAACCAGAATTCTGTTTCCATTCCTGC
Organism: Sciurus vulgaris; assembly: GCF_902686455.1. Lineage (NCBI taxonomy): Eukaryota > Metazoa > Chordata > Mammalia > Rodentia > Sciuridae > Sciurus > Sciurus vulgaris. The sequence goes on from NC_136473.1 coordinate 25,508,387, forward strand.
CCTCTTAATACACATTCATAACCATAATTTCACAATTCTCTGAATTTTTACTTATTATGAGGAGGGGGTTGTGCCCAGTGTTACAAGTTACTGGATTGGAGTATGGGGTGGGCTGTGTGAGGATTCAGGGCTAGGGAAGAAGCATTTGGAATTATCTTCCCCGGGGGATGAGAGTCGATGCAAATTCAAAGTGCCCTTCCCCTTGAGAAAGGAATATTGGAAAGAAAAGATATTTTGTATTTCACCCTTTTGCCTAAGAGCAGGCTTCTAAGGCATATGCCTTCCCCAGAGAATTGATAGTTTTAGCATTCAGGTTTTCCCTTAGTGTGCTAATTCATTTGTTGTACAGTACGCTGGTTTCGGTTTTCTCTTTGTTCCTTCAGACTCTATGCTAGGAAAATAGTGCAAATTTAGTTACTGAGAACTAGGAGGAAGACAGGCTTGGAGGACTCAGCTGTATTTTGGTTGTATTTTAATCACAGACGTGTCTTCTTTTGACAGACTGATAGACTCTCAAATCCTTTTCAATCAATGTATGGTACTTGCCATTGTTTGTCTTTGATATTCAAAGTTTATTTTTCAAGTAGTCAGTGTAGTATATTGTTATTATTGAACCCAAATAGTCAAACATTCCTGTACCTATGGGCCTGACCACAGGACTTTCTTTACCAATGGAACATTAGCATATGTGATTGCAATAGATGTTCTAAAGCACTTGTGCCTTAAGAGTTGTGCTCTGGAAATGTAAATGTCATCATGCTGTGTTTTAACGCTTCTAAGTTTGGGGGTGTTTTCTTATGTGGCAATAACAGCTGGTGTAACTAGGGTCTGACGTAATCTATGTGCTTTAGAACATCTTTACCTTTATTAGAAAATTGAGTGGCGTACTTCTACCATGCATTCTCGGTGACTGTCTTTGTTTGTCTGTCTGTTATTAGGGATTGAACCCACTGATGCTTTACCCCAGTCCTTTGTATTTCTTGTTTTGAGACAGGTCTTGCTAAGTGCTTAGGGCCTTGCTAAGTTGCCCAGGCTGGCCTCAAATTTGTGACCCATCTGCTTCCCTCCTGAGTCACTGGGATTGTAGGCTTGCTTGCACTATTGCACCGCTTGTTCTGGGACTTAAATAGACTTACTAAAAACAGAGAGCATTTTTATAGACATGTAGTAATTAAGTGTTATTATTTTATTAAAAAACACTTGAACTTTTGTTTAGAAAAGTAAAGAGAGTCTGTTAAAAAAGACAGGTGGGGTTCATTAGTAGAAGATGAAAATACAGTATTTCTTTAAGATTGAGAATTTGTTTACAATTTATTTAAAGTTTTGTTTTTTCTTTCTTTTTGTACTGGGAATTATTGAACCCAGGGGTATTTTTACTGAATTACATTCCCAGCCCCTTTTTTTATATTTTTATTTTGAGACAGAGTCTTGCTAAGTTGCTAAGGCTGGCCTTGAATTTATGATCCTCCTACCTCAGGCTCCTGAGAAACTGGGATTACAGGTGTGTGCCACCATGTGAGTCCTTATTTTAAGTTTAAAATTTTTTTATTTCTAAATTTGTTTTTAGAATTTATTTTTTAAATTAAAAAATATACATTTTTAATTGTTGCTGAACCTTTATTTATATACAGTGCTGAGAATTGAAACCAATGCCTCACACATGCTAGGCAAGTGCTCTACCACTGAGCCACAACCCCAGCCTTTTAAAAATTAGGATCAGTAGGATCCATTTTGATAAAACTATTCAAGCATAGGATGTATCTTGTTATAATTAGGTCCCCATTCTTGTGGGTGGGCACGATGAAAAAAGATAGACCCAACACTTCAACATATCGCACAGGATCTGACTTCCTGAACAGAACTCCTGAAGTACAAGAAATAAAATTAAAAAATAAATAAATGGGTAGCATTAAACTAAAAAGCTTCACAGCAAAAAATGAACAAACAAATAAAAACAATCAAGAGCATGAAGAGAGAACCTACAGACTGGGAGAAAATCTTTGCTACCCACAACTCAGATAGGGCATTAATTTCCAGGATATACAAAGAACCCAAAAAGCTTAACACCAAAAAACCCCAAATAACTAATCAATAAATGGGCAAAAGAACTGAACAGCCTCTTCTCAAAAGAAGAAATTCTAATGATCAACAAATATATGAAAAACTGTTCAACATCTCTAGCAATTAGAAAAATGCAAATTAAAGTTTAAAAATTCTTAAATACAATTTATTTAAACTTTTTAAAACAACTTATTTAGAACATCACAAATAATCAAATCAGCATTTACGTTATAGCAGAGAATCTAGAAATCTTAAGTACATCAACATAATAGGAAATATTATTTTGGAAGAAATTTAATTGGACTTTGTTGATGCTTTTTTAAAAATAAGTTATTTTAAAGAATAGCATACAGAAACCACAGAAATGTAAATGTACAGCTTGCTGAATTTTATATCAACTATAAAATGTGACAAGAGCCCCTTAAGGCATGCATGTCTGTGATTATAATGCACATTATGTAAATCATGTAATTTTGGTAATAGAGAATCCAAATCAAGCTGGCTTTTAAGAAAGCAGGTAATTTATTGTTCTTATGATTGAGCAGTGATGGAATTCTTAGCAATGGCTTGATCAAGGCCTCAAATATAGTCATTTGCTGCATGATGACTTTTGGTCAATAATGAACCATGTGTACCGTGGTGGTCCCACAAGACCATAATGGAACTGAAAAATTCCTATCTCCCAGTGATGTAGCCATCCTAATGTCATAGTGCAACGAAAAGTTTAGTACATCCAATTATGTTCAATGCATCAATGCATGATTCTTTTTTTTTTTTTTTTTTTTTTTGGGTAGTAGGGATTAAACCCAGGGGTGCTTACCCACTGAGCTATATCCCTACTCCTTTTTATTTTTTATTTTGAGACAGGGTCTCATAAAGTTACTTAGGTCCTTGCTAAGTTGTTGAGGCTGGCCTCGAACTTGTGATCCTCCTGCCTCCCATGTTGCTGCGATTACAGGCATGTACTGCTGCATTTGGCCATGACTCTTAATAAAGATCACAAACAACTGTTACTGGTTTATGTATGTACTGTATATGTCTTATTGTTATTTTAGAGTGTGCTCCTTCTGCTTAGTAAACAAAGTTTACTATAAAACAGCATGCTATTATGTCAGCAGCAGCCTCATCTGGTATTTACTGAGTTTCTGGATTGCATCTTTTTCTATTATTTAATCTTGGGTCCTTTTGCTTGCTCATCATAGCCTTAGGAGCAACAGGCTAGGTCACATACGTACCATATTGCTTAGGTGTGTAGAACTCATCTAGGTCTGTGTTAGTTCACTCTAGGATATCGATACAACCATGGGATTGCCTAATGGAACATTTCTTAGAATGTATTCCTAGCATTACATGATAGAGAACTATAATGTGATTTAATTTCAGTTTCTGATTTTCAGTTCAGTTTTCTTTTCTTGTTTGCTAAGAACTTCCAGCAGCTCCAAGGCATATGTATCCTTCTTCCTTCATGTCAAGTAGGAAGGAGAAAGTCTCTTCTCATATCTTCCAGTGAAAAAGAAGTGCACCCACCCCTGAACCAATCGTGGAGGCCAGGGATGGAGTATAACCATTTATTTAAGACCCACAGTTTCAGACCCCTGGACCAACCTCACTCAAGCAGAACGTTTTAGAATGCGGGGAGGGGACAGCAATTTGCAGCAATTGTGAAAAGCAACAATTTACAATCACTTCTTATTGATATTCATTGAGTTATATGCTAACCAATAATGTATCAAATTTATTACATTGAAATACATAATTATTTCCTACCTGGCTTTTTTTTTTTTAAGGTTAGTAGACAAAAACCTTCAGATTACTTATGATTAAGTCCCTCCATCTCAGGTTTCTACTATAAGTTAAAACTTTCTTGTCTTTTAGAAGACAAGAAGAAAAAAAGGTCCAACTTAATTCTGCAGGCCTTGGTCCTGGTTCAAAGTGACATCACAGTTTTTCAGCACCGTTTTGGGATGGTTGCAGAGCACTAACTGTGTGTTTCATTTTCTGCAGAAAGACTATAAAAGAGATCTGGAGACTGAAATTAAAGGGAAAGGAATGCAGGTCAGCGCAGAGACTCTTGATGTGCAAAGGGCGAAGAGAGCCTCTGAGATGGCCAGCCAGGTGAGGAGGCAGCAGACACAGTGTTTCAGACAAACACACTGAGTCCTCTACAGAATTTCCAGAGTATAAATGTTACCTGGGTGGCTTTGGTGTTCAGATACATAAATATCTACCTTGCTATCAAAGGGTAAGCGTAGCACTAAGATGAATTTCTGTTCTTCTAGAAGCAATATAAGAAAGACTTAGAAAATGAAATTAAAGGAAAAGGAATGCAAGTGAACGTGGATATCCCAGATATGCTTCGAGCCAAGAGGGCGTCTGACATCTGTAGCCAGGTTGGTAAAGAATGCAGAAGTTTAAAATAATGTACTGTAACATCCAGTCACCGTGTGCTTCAAGTTTCTCTATGATTTGTACATTTTTGAAGGCATTGCAAAGTCAATGTACTCTGCTGTTAAGAAATCATTGGCCAAATTTGATTAACCTTACTAATTAAAAGGACAGCTGCTGTTTTAGATTCAAATTCAGTAGGCCTTGTGGAATGCCAAAGTCCCCTTGTGTGGCTCCCTGTTTTGAGTCCAAGAACATTTTGACCTTTTTTTTTTTTTTTTTTTTGACTCTGTGACATACTTGGCTGACTGTTCTTTGCTCATTCTACAGAAACATAATTCCAAAGAATTATGTCTTTTGACCATTTCATAGTGAATAGTCTATCATATTAAAATAATCGCCTCCAAATCAAATGGCAGTGGCTAAAATTGCACAAGGTATCAGGTGAGATGTAATATGAATTAAAAAGGCAGAGCTAAGCTTTCTTGGTAAAATTCTTATTTGCCAAATATACTTTACCTGTCACATATTCTTTTAAAAAAATGTGAAAGAGATAATGACCTCAGAAGAAAATATTTATGGAATAAGAAGTTGCTTACAAAATCTGATATGGGTAAGAACTTTCATTAATGAATAATATCTTTGCTGTAATCTTTATATAGAAAAGAATGCATCCCAATGGAAAAAAATAGTAGAGTGCATGAGAAAATTAAAACTTATAGAAAACTGAGCAAAGAATTAAATTTGATGAGCTGAATTTATGTTGAAAGCAATTTTTGACAAAATTTGGTCAAATTTGTCCATATTCTGGTTCGAACATAAGCAAGATCCTTAAGCATCAATGTGTTCAAAATGGAAGCATCAAGATGGCAGAGTTCAAATGTCAAAGGACTCGTGTGCTTCTCAACCTCCTTGGAATACAGCGATCAGGACCATCCAGAAGGGCATGTTTTCCTCTCCTCAGGGTTCACCTCACATATTCACTTATTCTCCTATTCACATACAAAATTAGACGTAGTTTTGCCCTTGGGGGTCTACAGGCTAAAATCAAACAGATAAAGTATTATGAACCATGATATGTACTACCTAAAAGTAGAAGAATCAAGAGTCAAGGCTTCCCAGAGGAAGCAGTTCCTCAGCTGTCAGATTTCCTGCCTGAAGCATTAAATTTTGAGTAGGACACTAGAGTGCATCAGAATTTAAGGGATTTTAAGTGCTCGAGGCTGTAGTGAAATCCTTAAGGAAGTAGAATGACACAGTGCTGCATTTCAACAGGAACAGCAGTTACTTTCGTTAACAAGCAGCAGTATGCCGTCATAGTTGACGTCACTAACCGGAGTCCCTGATCTTCAATCCTAGCTCTGATACTATCTGGTACCTCAGTTTCTCCATCATACAGATGGGGATAAGAATAGTTACTGCTTGTGGTATTGGTTAACTAAGTAAATGTGTTTTATGTATTTAGAATAGTACCTGTTACATAGCAAGGATTATGTATGTGCTGGTGCAAAGTAGAAAGTATTGCCCAGGTTTTATTGGAATTCATTGTAGCTCATTTGGTGGGTAGAAAATGGAAATTATTAAAATTTTAACTATAAAAATACGAGTATGTTTTCCTGAATCATAAATTTTTATTTAAAGTTGAAAGCAAAGCATTAATCTGGAAACATGGAAAAAAGTAGATTTGGAGATCCAGACTACTTGGAACATTGAGTGGGGTGCTCATGGAAGAGCAGCTTCTAAGTTTAGGAAGGGCATAGAGGTAAAGTTCTCTGAAGTGTGTGAATGGACTGAGGTGGGGCCATGGCCTGACAGAGGTGAGGCTGCCCCACTGGATGGTCTGCTCACTGCCTTTATTTTTGCCGTTGCATCAACAACTACTTTGAATCTTAAGATGTGACTTTGAGCCATGAAGCAATGGTGAAGTGGGAAGAAATGATACCATGCCATCCTTCTCTCTCTTACACATGAAATTTCAGATTTGTGTTATTTTATGTTTTTAGAAAAAGTATAAAGATGAAGCAGAGAAAATGCTTTCTAATTATTCCACTGTGGCAGATACTCCTGAAATTCAGAGAATTAAGACAACTCAACAAAACATTAGTATGGTGAGTAGTGATTACAGGTTGAGTATCCCTTATATGCAGTGCTTGGGACCAGAAGGTTTGGATTTTTAAAAATTTTACAATTTTCACATGTACATAATGAGATATCTTGAGGAAGGGACATAAGTCTAAAGATGAAATTAATTTCATATATTTCTGTACATAGACTGAATGAAAATTTTATATCATATTTTGGATGCATTGGTGTTTTGACTACAACCCATCAAATGAGGTTAGAGGTGTAGAAGTTTCCACTTGTTGACACTCAGAGAGTTTTATATTTTAGAGGATTTTGGAATTTTGGATTAGAGATACCTGATCTGTATTTCTGTATTTCTTTTCAGTTGCTCATTGAAATTTTATATTTTATGAAGAACAAGCCTTTTCTCTTGTCTTTTTTTTTTGGGGGGGGGTATATTTGAGTTTTTTCATCAAATGCATTATCTTTACTTCTTCAAAAGAACCAAGTATTCTCATAAGTTATGACTTGTCATGATTGTTTATGGGTTCCAAATTCAAGTTTTATATTAGGTACAAGGGACAAATGTTAACTGAATTTTATAAGTTTAACTCAGGAAAGAAGACGTCATCTTCCATACAGATTTTCCTTAGAAGATGAAAATAGTCCCAAGTAGTAATTTTCTTTCTGCTGGTTGATTATTTGCATGGATAATATATCTAGAGGTTTATTAGTTCCATAACTAACTCACAAACTTTCTTATTTTTTCTATTTTGAGGAATGGAATTACATCAGTACTGTTCACTAAGATTGGGCCTATGTTTAATGGCTATATAAACCTGAATTCTATTCTAAAATTGTAAAAGGTGACCAGACAGTCAATTTGTAATGTGGCATTGGCAAGTGTCTAATTAAAAAATGTGAATTCTATTCAGTTTGAGGGATTTTCCACTTCCTAATTAATTGGCCAGCTTTAGCTCTCAGGGTATGCAGCTCGGGAACACAAGAAGGGCATGCTGTGTTGAGAAATGGAAAATTCTCACTGGAAGGATCAGGGAAAGAGGCTGTTTTGCTTTTTGACTCCTGGAATTTTATGGCATTCTAGATTTTTAGCTTTGGGAGGGCAAACATTTTTCATGCCATATTCTTCCACCCTCACTGGGATTCACTGGATTACCAAATGTCAAGACAGGGATAATTCTGTCATGGGCTTTTCTTAGAATTACTGTTTTTCAGTAGAGCACTTCTGCTTTTTGGTGTGCTTTGGGCCTGAAAGGGGGTAAATGTTGGTAAGGATGGAGAGATATGGGGGAAGTTAATGCATAAGTGGAAGAGGAGGAAGATAGACTTTGAATTAATGTTAATATTGACCATAGAGTTCATATTTTCTTGGAAGAGAACAAGGGCATCTTTGAGCTTGGAAGGACAGCGACAGCTTAAAATTTCACACCATTTTTGAATCAAATGCTACCTGCTTAGTGAGTTTTTATAATGTATGTTTTGATTTTTCTCACATATGTTTGTGACTTAGTCTGCAGTCATCTAAGGTACCTATCATGCTGGAGAGTAAGTATAAGAGGGTTACTTGTAAGGTTGTCGAATATGGAACCCAAGTTAGACTTTTATTATCATAATGGGTTGTTTAGTTGATTCATATAATGTTGATATTCATAAATAGAAGCAGTATTCACAGAACTATAATACTGAAAAATGTGTTTTTTTTTAACAATAGGATCTAGGACTTGAATTCTAATAAGCTTATAGTTTTCCTTTTCCTTCTTTTATAATAAAGGTATTTTATAAGAAAGACATAGGAGCTGGCACAGCAATAAAAGGTACTCCAGAGATGGAACGAGTGAAGAAAAATCAGCAAAATATTAGTTCAGTAAGTTCTTGATCGCATTAACTATCCTTTCCGGAAGCAGACAGAAGCTGGATAAGCATTTCTAGTTCTTTACTCAGCCAGCTGCTTTTTTTCTTTTCTTTTTTTCCCCCCTCCACTTTATTGAAATACGGTTTCATCAAATATCAAAGGCCTAACTTTCAGAATGAAAACTGGAGTCTTGTTCCCCTTGAAATAGCATTTCATTTTGATATATCAGAGTAAAGAGGACACAGGTCATTTTAATGAAATCTAGGATTATGTTTCATCTTTCTGAACAGAATTTTCACTGTATTAAATTCTGTAGAGAAAGGATACATTTAGTACCTCCCTACTACTTGGGGGCAAGAAATTTTATACCCTGATAGAATGATCAAAGGCCCTCAACCATTTATTTAGTGGTTTCAGCAAAGGTTTAGATTAAAAAAAAATATAAAGATTACCAGTTCATTTTCCCCCATGTTAGTCAAGTTTATGTGCTTTTTCTCACACATCTGCCCATATTTTTGTTTTCCGAGCCTCATTTTATTTTCTATTCTCAGCAAAGAAAACCACATGCCTTCACTGTAAATGGTAAAATAACTTACCCTCCAATTACTTTTGGATGGAGGGAAGGTTAGAAGAGGTGCTTAATGTTATAAGTTAAATTTTCTTCCATTCTGTGTTTGACATTTATGGATGATTGCCATCCTCACTAATAGGTATTCCTTCATGTGCATTTAGCACATTTAGTTCCTTGTTAATGAAGTAAAAGCAGATTCTTCCCTTAAATCCCCTTCCTTGACCTATCTCTTCATCTTCACCCTTGGAGACACTACCTTCCAGAACTTTCCTTTAACTAATCCAGGTAGAACTGCCTTGATGAGACTAATCTAAATAAGGGTAACTCTGATAGTTTTGTGACTTTCTGAGAACATGTGCTGGTGCTTCTGGAGAAAGCATAGGAGGGGCAAAGTGATGCTGTAGTAAAACACACTTTAAAATATAAAAATTCTGCAGAATGCTAGTGCAATAAAACCTGTGTAGCATGAATGAAGCTATTTCCTGAAGAAGGCTGGACCTGGAGGCTAGAGGTGTTGATGAGAGCATATGAATGTGCTCATATTGAGACCCCACATCAGACAGCACTGATCTGGCAGAAAAATTAGTTTGGGAAAGAAATGTAAAATGTTTATTTCCTTCGCTTCCAAATGATAATATTTGAAATGCACCTATCAATGTACTGGGATATAAATGTTCTGTAGTGTGCAATTCTATAGCCTACAGTGAAATGACAGTGCCATTTTGATTAGTTTAGAGCCCTGTGAAAAACAAAAATGTTCATCTTTAATCATGTTGAGCTTCTCATCTGGGGAAAATCACACAAAGTTGTATGGTATATCATTTCTTCCCCCAGCATCCCTCAGCCTCTTCTAGCAGACAATAAATGCATCGCTCTGTATCTCTGAGGTTGGGCCATGAACTCCTGCTTAGTATTCAAATGGAAAGTTGCCCTTTCAAGATTAGCCAGATCTGTCAAACTGAGAGGTGATTCACTAACATTTAAACATCTCGACATTTTCCACCTCTGAGTACAAGCCTTTTCACTATTAGCTCTCTGCTAAGAACTGTTTTTGAATTTTATTTAGAGGTAACCTGTCACAGTGAACTTCCAATTTAACTGTTTAGGTCTAGACTGATACTGGCATTGTTACTTATGCTAACTTCACAGGTGCTAAGATGTAGATGACATCTGAGGTATCGAGGCACTTTTTCTTTAAGACAGCCAACCTGGATTACAGACTGGGTTATTTTAAACATCATCAAATGATTTCTAAAACATGTTTTGTGTAGATTTAATTCTGCTGAATTTCAACTTGTGCTCCTTAAATGTAGCCGTGGCTACCATATATGTCATGTGTGCACATGTCCTTTTTCTTAAACCCAATCTTCCATGCATTTTTGATATATTAAAATACCAACTGAAATGAGGACGCCACTGATTGTGTTGTAAAGTTAAAGAGCTGTTTCTTGTCACATGCATCACGGTGTGCTGGTGTTACTATTGGGTTGATATGCCAGTGAATGTGTTTGACAGGGTGGCTTTTGGATGAAGTCAATGCCAAGGATACAGGGACCTTTACCTAACATGATTGCCAGTCTTTCTGGCCCCAACCTTAGAGTGATCAGGACTCATTGGTCTATGATTTCAGTACATTTTCCTCCACCTGCCCTTTTCTCTTCTTTTCCTGTGGTCACTTTATCTCCCCCACCCCTATTCTGGATTATGTGTGCTCTTAGACAAGCAGTGTTCCCAAGACACTATGGCTAACTCAATTTGACTTTTGCCTTTTAATACATGTTAAATTCTAATTAACATATTAATAAATTGAAACTTCTTTTCAGATAGAAAATAATCAATTGTTATTATTATTTAATTTCCAAGTTTTTCGTGTATCTGCCTAATGATAAAATTTATATTTATAAGCAACATTTGCTTATTTTAATTAAGGAACTTCTATAGTGATAGATAGGTGAATCGGCATGAATTTATTTGTAGCTCAGGATAAAGAAATCCTGAAAACATCAGATAAAATAAAAAATTGTGTTCCCATTGAAGGAAAAGTAGTATTGGAATTAAAAACCTCAATTATGTAAAAGTTATAACTAAAGAATGCTTAACTACATTTTTGGTGAGTAGAATACAATTAATACTACTATTTTTTTTTTTATAAATTATTCAGGTGAAATACAAAGAAGAGATTAAATGTGCAACAGCTATTTCTGATCCTCCAGAGCTAAAGAGAGTTAAAGAAAACCAGAAGAACATCAGCAATGTGATCATATTTCCTTAAGTATTTTTTTCTATTTTATTGAATGCCAACATGTAATGAAGGCGAGGACCTGTGCAGATAAACCCTCACCATTGCAACAGGGTCATTCCTTCAAAGGGCAGATAACATTGTATCCATCTTCATGTCCTCCCTACATAGCCAATGCTTCATGGGCTTTTGCTATTAAGTGTCTACTCTGTTCTTGTTCTTGGGGGAATTTGAAGGTAAGTGAGATATTCTGTAAGGTTAGGGGTGGTGGATATGCTCAAGGTGTCTAGGAGAAACACATGGAAGAAGTAACTGTTATGTATTGTTTAAGTGCTAGCGCAGTAGTCTTTATTGAGTGTTCACTGGGCTTTCTGAGTACTCTCCATGTACTCTCTCATTTATTAAGAGTAATGATACCTCTTGCAAAGTACTATGGAAACTCAAATAAGGAAAGCTATGTTGGGGAGAGAGAAGCAGCCTTGGAGAAGGAGTAACATTGGAGTTAGATACTGGAGAATGCATAACAGTTTGGGGTGGCTTTTGTGAGGAAGGACCTTCTCAAAGAGCAAACGGATTATGTTCAGGCTCCATGGCCCAGTTGAGAAAGAGAGGAAAAGTGGGATGAGTAATTGGGATGAGGGGTGATAGGAGATGATGGTGGAGAGGGGAATTGTGTTAAAAACCAAAGAGTTATAGCACCGAGTCTCTGGGTATGTCTACCATGTGGGTCATATGTCATTATGGCATTTGAGATACCAAGTGCCTCCACATGTCCAGTGCATGACTTAGTGATCATATTGTTTTAATGCTAATCTCCTTCTAAAAGAAGGGTCACTAGTTTTTAATTTAGGGTAGAAATTTAACATTACCTTTAAACAACTTTATTTAAAAAAAAAAAAAAAATTAAGCTGGGTGCAGTGGTACATGCCTGTAATCCCAAAGGCTTGGGAGGCTGAGGCAGGAGGATTGCAAGTTCAAAGCCAGCCACAGCAACTTAGGCCCTGCCTCAAAATCAAATATAAACAAGGATAGGGATGTGACTCAGTGGTTAAGCACCACCAGTTTCAATCCCTACTCCCCAAAATATTATAGTTAATAAAAAAATACTATAAATAGTATTATTTATACTATTATTATTATTATTATCTATAAATAGGTATTATTTATAGAATTTGCTTGGTGTATCATATGAAAAATGGTATGCAAAGGGCAGAAATTTAGGCAACCCTGGGGTGGAGGATAGGAAAATGGACCCTAAGTGGTTGGTTTGACCCTACTGCAGATCTTATTTGCTATATAAAGCATCCATCCCTGGAACCCTAATTTCCTCATCTATAAAACAGGGATTAGAGTATTTAGGAGATATTGCTGTAAAGCACACGGAATGTTTGCCACCAATAAGATTAGACTGAAACTTTCCTCACTTTAATTCAATCATCTCAGTCACAAAAATCTTCCTCAACTCTCAAATGACATAACCATGGCACAAAGAAAGCCTCTCATCGAGAACTTCCAAAGAGGTCACCATCAGAAAGAGCCCAATTCTTTTTCATTTTTTTCCCAAGCTTCTCAAACCTCTCTTCACTTGCCTGTTCACTCTGGAGAGATTGCATTTCAAGTCCATTTTACCTGCAGGTCCCCAATGCTCAATTTAAACTAAAAAAATCAGTAAGATTGTCCCCGTGGCGTTGCTTGCAAGGGATCTCAACCTCTAACTCTGCTTTTGCCTGTCAAAAAATCATTTGACACACGCCATTATTTCTCTGGGTTTGATGCTCATTTATTTCCTGTGGTGTGGTGGTGTTGCTGGGAAAGCTGACTACAAACAATGGAATCTTATCCCCCAGCTAAGAAGGAACACGTCTGTGCAGGAGGTCAAAAAAATTTCCATAATGCTGGGTCAGAGGGTAGGCGTTCCTGTGTTAGAACTTCACAGACAAGGGAAGTTGGAGGCTTGTGGTTTCTTTAATAATGGCAGTGGGGACCGAGGATTTGTGTGTCCCTCCTTCTTAATGATAAGAGTGCATAATCATTATTTTAAAATATAAGATGGTAATTTGATAAACACTTTAGTGCTATGAAGCAACAAGTTAACAGAAGACAAAATTCATTATTATGGATAAGATCAAACTCAGGTGGCCACCAATAAATAATAGTTTGAGGAATATCAGTGAAAAGTTTAACTTAAAACATTTGACAAAGAAAAGCTGAGAGACTAGGATCACTGAGAAGATGAAGTCTATTAGCAATACATGTTCCTCTGTAAAATCCTGATGAAGATTCTACTGATGAGTGCCCTGTGGCCACTTGACATTTCTATTAATTGGTCCCAACATATTGGTTCACATTTGTTTCCTGTAATCCCAACCCATTTCTCACCTTGTCCTCCAGCTCCAGTATAAAGAGCAAAACTATAAGGCCACTCCAATAAGCATGACCCCAGAGATAGAGAGGGTGAGGCGAAACCAGGAGCAGCTGAGTACGGCAAGTAGTTTCTGTTTTCTTTTACAGTTTATTGAACATTTTATATTTTTATTTTTAAATAATGCTCTCTGTGAAGCATTAAACACATTCAAATTCTCCTTTACCCAGTCACACATTGAAGGGCATTATGACTATTTCATGTGAGTCCAGGAAGCTTGGGACTTTGAATTAAGTACTCAAATATGCTAGGCATTGTCCCAATCATTGGAACATAAAGATGAGTAAGACCCAGAGCCTATCCCTGTGAGTCTCATGGATTATTAGTAAATCTCTAAAAATATGTTAGGGTAGGGTAGGGAGAGCAGGATCTGTTGTCAATTGTGGGGAAGAAAATATAACTATCAGAATAGGGCAAAGCAGAACCTGGCTTGATTGGCAAGGGACCTTAAGAGCAAAATGGGAAACCATTATTCAACTATTCTCTTTAAAAAAAAAATTTTTTTTTTGTAGTTGTAGGTGGATAATATGCCTTTATTTAATTTATTTATTTTTATGTGGTGCTAAGGATCGAACCCAGTGCCTCATAAATGCTAGGCAAGAGCTCTGCCACTGAGCTACCACCCTGGCCCCTCAACTGTTCTTAATCTATTGATAGTAAAGCAGTAATAGCTAACAGTTATGAGTCACCTCTACTCTGGGTTGGACCCTGTGCTAATGTTTTATGTGAACCCATGAGTTTAGCATTATTCATTTCTCTGATGGCTAAATGTGGGCAACTGTGTCTGGAGATTAGTGGACATGCCAGGGACCCACAGTGGCAAGAAGAGAGCTAGAATTTAAATCCAGGCCTCTTAATGCTCAGAAATTCCTTCTAAGGGCCCTCAAATAATTTTTTTTCCATTTCCTTTTGCCCTTTATGGAGTGTTCCCCAATATAAACAATAGCTGTTTTCTTTCAAAAGAGGTAATTTTGAAAGGCTTTATTATTTAAGAGCATGTTGTCTCAGATGGAGAAGAAAAATCAAGCTCAATGTTATTGATCCTTCTCATGTCTCTGGAAGGTGGATGAAATAGGAGATCTTTTGAAAGAGGAAGTCCCAGGGTCAGAGGGAAACCTTCCCAGGCTGCCCCATGGACTTCATTCTAGTTCTGTTGTCCTGATTTCATTCCAGAGATTTCTAAGCATGCTCCCTTATATTTCGATTGCTTTCATCTGTGGAATTTGTAGTTAGTTTTGACATTGAATAGCCACATATTTACTGACAACTCCTTTTTAAGCAAGATAACCAATGTTTTGTGCTTGCTGAGTTAGACCACTCAGTCTGAATGTAGCTATCAATAGGAAGGTTGATGTAGAGGTATTATGAAAAAAAGCATAAAATGGGTGAGTTTTGAGTCTCATCCTCTGTGTCCATTCTTCTATCCATTAAGATTCTTATTTTTCCTCCACAGGTAAAATACAAAGGACAGATTAAGCAGGCAACTGCCATTTCTGACCCACCAGAGCTGAAGAGAGTGAAAGAAAACCAGAAGAACCTCAGCAATGTGGGATCATCTTAGTGATTTTTTTTTTTTTTTTTTTTTTTTGCTTAAGATATCAAATGTAGTGCCCATATGTAGGCGAAGGGGTTGTAGTTCTATGTTTTCATAACCCTCAGTTAATATTCTGTTCTCAGAGGCCTAACAACTTCCTTGAAAGAATTCAGGGTCCCGCATGATGTGGAGTGTCCAGTGCCACATCATGATGATTTTTTCCCTGGGGGTTATTGTTGATCCTCCGTATCTTGTCTTCATGCTGATCAATGCTGTGGTTCCCCCAAAGGGAGGCAGGGCTACTTTTGGTCATGCCGACCTGCAATCACTCTCTCCCACTCTCTTTTTGAGTTGCACATGTTCTTATTCTCGAGCCTCCAGCCAGCTTCATTTCCCACTCTCTGTGATTATTACTGTATTTCTGGGCAGTGTCCAGGGAGAAATGATAAAGTGTGCTTGGCTGAACAGAGCAGATGAAACAGGGCCAATTTAGGGGCCCTTGAACCGAGGCTGGCGGTTTTTACTTAGACACCGACTGGTGACTTGCTCTAATTCCCCTTTGTTTATATAATCCGAGGATGCAGTTCACTGAGAGAAAATTTTTTTCTGAAGTCATTAACATATAGATTGGGTTCTTTGGAAAAGGAAATTTGGAAATCGATTGTATTCAAAGAAATCTTTTATTCTTCAAACACGTAAAGTCATTTGACCAGTTTATGAAGCAGGTTTTGGTTTGATACTTTTCCTAGCAACTATATTTTGGAGAAGTAGATGTCATCTTGTCCTTGATGTGATTCCATTACTCTAAACTAGGAACATGGTTAATGAGAAGGAGGAATGGAGGACTGGGAAGCATACTAGCCTTTTTATATGACCATAGTCACCTGTTTAAACACATCCTTATAAAATTTCTACAGTAGTTAATTCTTAAGAAACCACACCTGTGTAGGGCCATTCTATATGGGCAAGAGGACCTGTAAGTAATATCCATGAAGACAGCTCTCATGGTCCTCTGTAATTGAAGGCTTACTGTAGGTTTACTGATGCTATGCACATATATTTGAGTATGTCCACAGTGATTCAAACATATTGTTATGGGATGAAATAAAATAGATGCTTTAAGATGCAAGCATGTTAAGTATGACTAGACCCCTGAAGTATTCTTTTTTTTAAAAATAGATTTTCTTCCTTAGACAACTCTTTAAAAACAAGCACTGATAGACTCTTGTTTAATGAAATTGATTCACAGCGCTCTACTTTTTGTTCTCTGAAATGACAGGTTTATTATAAAGGTCAGTTGGGAAGAGCTACAGTTTTAAGTGTAACTCCTGAAATGGAAAGAGTAAAGAAGAATCAAGAAAATATTAGCTCGGCAAGTGGTTTTATTCATTTTGGACTATCGCAAAGGACATGTCCTTTATAATTTACTTGCAGTCTAATTTTTTTTCCTTGTGAAAATAAACTGTGATATTTCCTTTAAGTACATGTGTTATTTCAAATGACTTCTAAAAGCTGCCTCTGTTCAAATTTATTTTATCCTTCAGCCCTTCATTGATATTTTCAGATATGACTGACAGTTACATTTACAGTTTATTTAAACAATGCTTCATGTTATTTTAGCCAGTATCTTTGAAAATGATAAAGTCTTGGAAGCAAAAGTTAAAATTGTCATTTTGCTGATGTCTTTTATTGAGCGTGGGTTGTTAAGTGAAAAGCAAAATAGAAAGAGAGTCATTCCTCCAATGTAAGGACCTAAAGGGAAAATATCTTTAAATGCATTTTATACATTTTTTATACAAAATTCAGTTATTCATGAAAGTTATTCATGGTGCACATCAGTGTCTACTTTGGATGGTATGTATTCTCTTAGTGAGTATCAGGGCTCCAGCTCTGAATTGCATATATGCACTCAGGTCTCAGTACTTGGAGTCCTGCTCTTACACATAATCAGCTTCATATATGTCTGACCTGAGGGTCAGTCATGAAGAACACAGGCCCTGTTCCTGGCACATCTTGAAGAACTCCATGGCTGGCATCCAGCATTAAGTCTTCATAATTTCCCGTTTCTGGTGGCATTTCTGTCTAGAGATATTGGGTGTGTCCAACATAAATTACCTTTAAGCTTTGGTTGCTTTAAAGGAAAGCTAGATTTGTTCTTCATTCTCTAAGGAGAGAAAAAGAAGTAGAGGAAGTAGAGGGAAACTTGGTATGCATTCTTCAACACTGTTATGATAGGACATGGGGAAATTTAGAAACAAGATAAATTTAGGTGCTATTTAGTTTTCGACTTTTTTTGTTTAAATATAAGTTTTACTGAGTATGTTGCTAGCAACCATTGGTCATACACATTGTTTTTGTTTGATAGATTTAAGTCAATTTGCAATAATCTTTAAGGGAGATCTTTGAGAGTAAAAATTTAGGTTGGTATTCTAGAACAAAATATAATTCAGGAATAAAACTGCCTGGGAAATAGTTTTGAAGATGGTGCATATGTTTGGCTCATTTGGAAAACTTAAAAATAAGTTATGTCCTGGTTTTAGTCTTATAATTGTCTTATTATGTCTACTATTTACTTTGCAGGTAAAATATACTCAGGACCATAAACTGATGAAAGGCAGACCAAGTCTGCTTTTAGATTCACCTGGTCTGAGACATGTTAAAGAAGCACAAAATCATATTTCAATGGTAGGGTACAACCTTTTCACAGTTCCTATGACTAAAAGATACTAAGGAGCAGCAAGACCAGCATATGGATGGCATTAGTTCACTATTAATTTAGATTACTAATGAAGCATGGAAACTTGGATGAGCCTGCTTTTTTTGTGAGGGGGGATTCTAATCACATTGGAATGTCATGAAAATATTTAGTCTAATAAAATAATTTTTCTCAGTGTCTTTTTTCAGTGTGCTTTTATTTCTAACATGACTATTTTAAATGCATTTTGCAAAGGACATTTGCCTAGACTTCTTTTTGACTAATTTTAAGATAGAGTGTGGTGTGTTTGCTTGTCATAAAGGATATGAAAAAAAAGTGTTTTTAAAACAGTTTCATGAGATGTCATTTATCCACCATTAAGTTCAACTATCAAGTGTTTTATTCGGGGTTCCATTCAATGGCTTCTAGAACATGACAAAATGTAAATGTACGTGTTGCAATGTATACAGTTTGGATGTATATAGTTACAAGTTTTTGTAACTATGGATAAATTTTTTACTTGTGAATAAAAAATTTGTAACTATTTACACCCAAATTATATACATCATTATCTGTAGCTCTGTTAATGTAATTTTAAATAATACTGTTTTCTTGGATAATTATAAGTAGTGTATCACTTTACTGCATATTGAAGGTCAAGAGAGGAAATTAGTTTTTATCTAAATTAGCGTATTTTACAAAGTAAGCCAAGTTTTAAAAATATTTATCTTTTACAACTTCTTACAGAAGTACACATTTATGTATGATTTAAAAGAGACACCAACCAAAGTGATTAAAAACATGGTGAAAATGTCAGCATTCAATTTCTGATATTATTTTTAGACTAACTGGAAAAGATACATCAACGTAGAAAATAACCCAGATGCAGCTTTTGCAGTAACTCCTGTCAGTCTATCAAAACTTTGAGAGATAGATAACAATCAGAAAACTTCATTTTGAGTTAATACTCTTTTTCCTTTTTTCAGGTAAAATATCATGAAGATTTTGAGAAGACAAAGGGAAGGGGCTTCACTCCTGTGGTGGATGATCCTGTGACTGAGCGAGTAAGGAAGAACACCCAGGTTGTCAGCGATGCTGCTTACAAAGGTATCCAGCCTCATGTAGTGGAGATGGACAGGAGGCCCGGAATCATTGTTGGTAAGCCGGTGGTCTTTCTCAGAGTATGCCTGATCACAAAGATTGTACTTGTTCTAAGCACTAGCCTTCTTATTCAGTTGACTTCCCATCAAATGTTTGATTTGGTGCCCAATGCAAAATGGACTACAGCTCAAGTGTTATTTTGGTACCATGTTGAATGGAATTCAAGGTATTCACCAGCTATCATTGCAAATGATCTCTGTTCTTGGAAGTTCTTTCTTTTCTTGGAAGTCTTTAATAGCTTTCTGGTCTTAAGAATGTTTCTACTTGTTAAACAAAGAAACAGTCCAGACATGGATGGTGACAATGATAGAACAATTATTTTGTTTTCCTTTGGTTTTGTGTCCTTGGTCAAGGTATGGTACTGTGGACATTGTATACCTGGGTGGCGAAAAGAACCATAACGTATTTAGGTCCTTTTGCCACAGACATGCCAGAGAGATTCTGATGTATTACATAATATGAATCTTTTGTATTTTTAAAATATTATTTCTGAACTGGGATAATTGGGAACCGTCGGAAAGTCCCATAATGTAAGAGGGGCCTTCTCTTCCTATCTCTTAGGTCTCTGAGGAGAAATTCTAGGAGAGTAGTGTTGAATGTTCCTTGAGATAGGGACAAAGTTCAGATGGAGTATGAGGCAGGGCCAAGAAGAAAAATTTTTATTTCTCAATATATATCAACAACTCTTAACTCTTGTCTCCTTCAGAGTACTTACCCTCAGATTTTTTTTATAGCTCTTTTCCAACGCTGGAGGTCAAAGAATATTTTTGTACTCACAGTGTGTAAATAAATGCCTCTCAGTAATCTCGGTGTTAGATTTTCTTCATCTTCAAGAGTAAGAGTTTATGTTCTGGAATAGTACTTGTGAAGGGCATTTAGAGGACAGTTGGGTGGGAAGGTATATATATCTTAGTCAAAAGAAGAGTACTAAGGTCAGAGCACTAAGTGGTGGGATGATTAACCAAAGTGACTCCAAAAGTATTTCACAAAGAAATATCACAAACATATTCATGGGCAATTGATAGCTTTACTTATCTTTCCAAGTGGGTTACGTCAGAGGACCACATTAAGTTGGTTGGATGAATCATGATCTTTTCATTAAAAGTAACACAGAAAGAGGGCATTTCATCCTGTATGCTAGAGTCTCACAAGGGGTAGTCGATTCATCTCACTAGGGTGAGGATCTACCCCAGGATCCTACAGAGATCAGGGACCAGCAATAAATATGACATCATTGCTGAAAACCATGAACCTCTCTAGACCTTGGACTCTTGGATTCAGTACTCATACCTGTTGAGATAGAAACTATTACTGGTTTTAAAAATATAAGATGAATAACTCTAAATAATTTACTTATAGGGCACCCCAGAAGTCAGTTTATTTTCTCTGATTGGGAGAATCTGTTTCCATTGCGTTCTTGCCTATGAAAGCACAAAATGAAGTGCATTCAACAAAACATAAAACTTTCCACGGGCCAGTTTTTATACCAGGTGTGCAAATACAGGTTTTGAGACATTCTGGGTAATGCAGATTAAGCCCATTGTGTGGCTTCTAGTTTGGTTGGAGACTCTGCTACTTACTAGTTGCATGATCTTGGCCAAGCTACTCAATCTCCTTGTGTCTCAGTTTCCTCATTTATAAAATGGGGATAATTATACTACATATTTTATAATGTATGTAGTGTAAATGAGTTAGATTATACGCACATAGTGCCTGGCATTGTGCAATGTTAATTAAAACAGACACAGTTTGCCAATTCCAGTTAATTTTTTTTTTTTTTTTTACTCCAGCCTCATTTTTGCCATATGTCCAAACTAGGCTCTTATTTTCCAGGTGTACAACACTGTGTAACTCATTTTAGGACTATAAGTTCATTTTAGGGTGCCCTATGATCAGGGGCAACTGATAAGTTTGAAAGTGAGTAGATTTGGATTTTACCTCCAACTAAAATAGGAGGAGGATACATGCCCTTGTATGGTCTCTTCACTGACCATAGAAGTGAACTAATTTGTGCTTATTGAGAGCCAAGCAGTGAACTGATTTGTACTTATTGAGAACCGGAAGCTGCTCTCCATCTTTCTGTCCCTCAAGATTCTGTGCTGGAGTTCTGGCTTTCAGCATTTTTTGATAAATGTATCTTCTATGGTTTCATTCATACCCACAGACTCAGAATGAAAATTGGACTTGCCATTGCCCACATTCCTAATATAGATCCTTGTTCTAGGGGAAAATTTTTTTTGTTAGTTTAGCTTTGTAACTAAACTATTTACTCAAACACTTTGCCTGTTTCAGTAGGGCAACGAGTGATTGAGGTTTCAGGGGGACACAAGGGCTGCATAGTTGCCCACCAATGCACATGCCTTGCATGAGGGGTCACAGGTACCTCAGTGAGGTGCAATATGGCAGGTCTGGGGAGGAATTGGGCAACTTAACTTTGATTGCAAAGTTTTCTCAACAGGTACATGTGAAAGTATGACTATCACTTTGTTCTCTGGATTCTGCAGCACAATGGATTTGCTTTTTACTTTTGCCTTTTGCTCTATTCTTTTTGGTGCTGACTTTTAAAATTTCCACCTTCATTTGTTGATTTCTTCCTCTTGGTGAAAGACCTTAAAGTTTGGCGCACAGATCCTGGCTCTATCTTCGACATCGATCCCCTGGAAGACAATATTCAGTCTAGAAGTCTCCATATGCTCTCTGGTATTGCTCACATTTTGAGTTCCTCTCCTTTTATGTGGTTTTGTCCTGGAAATGAGGCTACTGTGACTGTAGACGTTTCTTGTAGCAACTGGGTAATGTAAATTTTAAAGTTGAGAATCTGAAAACCCCCCAAAGCGCTATGCTGCTTTAAAATACCATTAATTATTTATGAAAGTAAAACTTGCAAAGGAGCTTTTTAATAAATCCTAGATTTGTTTGTCCTAGATTCATTTAAAAATGTGTCTAGAGCTTACTTACATTTGCTTTTTATTAGTGAATGTGATTTTATAGGCTTTCTGGGTTTACAAATACAGTTATTTAGATTGCACTAAGTTGCTAAGAGATAAGTGAGATTCATTTTGTGAAATATGCAGTAACAATATTTTAAGGATAGATTTTTAAAATTATATATGGAGCAGTAGAAAAGTTTCCTATGTAGTGTCATAAATATCTTAAATAGACTTTGCAAGAATTAGAAATGTATCTCTGAGTTTTACATAATGTAAAATGAATAGTTTCCATAGGAAACTTGACTTTTCTTTTAGGTGGCATGTATATAATGAAAGGCAAAAAATGAATGGTTTGAATATAGTGATAGATGATTTGACATTTCAAACTTTCAGACCATGTTTAGCAAATAAGGTCTGAAAAATATTTGACAGCTGTACAGTTATTTTATACAATATAATACCATAGATATTTCATTAAAGTCTTGCTCTACCCTCTGATTTTACTCTAAATTTAGTTGTTGATGTTAATAAAATTGTGGCCCCAATGCAATGTAAAGATTCTAATACTTGAATAGTTAATTTGATCCACATCGTTAGCCGAACTGTGTCATTTAATTTTCTAAGAATAAAGAAAAGGCAAGTACTGTATGCCTGTTGACATTTTGGAAAGCAATTATTTATAACCAGATGTTATGCTTGATAGAAATTTATTAGTTTGCCAGTGTTTTCTTAGTCCTTGTCAATTTCCTATCCCTTAATCTCTTCTTTAAAATCTAGACTTATAAATGAGTATAAATAACCTTTGATTCATTTACGTAGTAGATTTAATGCATGCCAAAGTTTGGGAGTAGGTGACTAGAACCTTACAATGGTTGAGATTTTGGATTATTATTTGATAAGGGATTGTTTTTCTTTTCCACTGAGCTTTAATTAGTGTCATTGTTCTTCAAGTCACTTAATCGCATGTCTGCATATTTTCCCTCCCATGTAGAAAAAGCAAGTCACTATAGGAGACACCGGTCTCGATCTCATTCAAGCAGTACTTTTGGTACAGGTCTGGGAGATGACAAGTCCGAAATCTCTGAGATTTACCCTAGCTTTTCATGCTGCAGTGAGGTAACAAGACCGTCTGATGAAGGAGGTATCAAACCTTAGCCACTTACAAAGGAAATTAATTCATTTAAAAAATGTGTCACGAGACATCTTTAACTTATTTTTCACCTTTGCACATTCAGTCCAATGCATTTGAAATTTTAACATTAAATTTAAAAAGTTGAATCTTTTTTTAAAAAAAACTACTAATTTGCATTTTTGCATGTTAGTTTTTTTTCCCCTGTCTTTACTTCACTATTACTACTATAAAGGAATTTGTAACTCTAATAGGGTCTTGGGATTTGCTATGTGAGTCTGTTTCACAGGAGTTGTATGTGACAGATTTACAGAGTCACAATGGAAACTTGAATTCTACATAGTTGTATCTGATTTCCATTAAGAAAAAAAAATCAATCTTACTGTAATATTTGAGTAGCTAAGAGGTTACCATGAATTGGCGTGCATTTAAATATTGATATAAATTCACAGACGAGGTAGGTCTTGCCAAAAAGAAATTGAGTATAAAACTTAGGATATGAAATTTTCGTAAATGGAAAATAGTATTGATTTTTAATAATCTTCTATTTTATTTACTTTCCCTTTTCCTGTACCTTCTCTTTTCTGCATCCAAGCTGGTGGATTAGATCATGATTTCTTTGGGATGTTAAAACTGATCCAGGTGATAAAGCTGTTACTAAAGGATAAAACTAAGAGTCACCCCTCCCCCATTGCACTTAGATTTCAGTGCGGTGGAGAGAGGGACAGGACTGAAGCTCATCAGACCACAGGAATACTGAATTTCCTTTTTAACCACAAAGGTCAAATTACTAAAATCCCCAAAGCCGGAGATTTTGAGAATGAGCAGTTTAATGCCTTGTGTGTGGGGGGGAGGGGAGGGAAATGATGTGAAAGCTCTCGTAATTATGTAACTAGTTTCTGCATTCATTACAATAACACATGAATAAGCATAAAATCAGTTATATTCTATACATCTCGAATTATAAATTCAGACTAGCCTTAACTTGGTAGAAAGTTTTTTTTTTTTATGATTTTGATTCATTGTACACGGTAGAAAGTTTTAAAGGTTGTCATTTCTTTATATTACTAAATAAATAGTTGTAAACCAGTTTTGCTTTATTGTACATAAAATACCAAGAAGAAGGTCTCCCCTTTCAGTGTCTGGTTTACTAATAAAGGCTTGGTAACTTGCTGATTTTTTTTTTTTAACTTGGTCTTACAGATTTCCCCATTTAGTTGTCTTTTGTGGTTTTGGTGGTACAGAATAATATTGATATTTGATGAGATAAATAAGCCCGAAGGAAATATACAAACTCACTTTGTTCAACCTTATTTAATATTTCTCTGTTCAGTGTATTGGAGTTGAAGTCTTTCCCACATGTAATGCACCCTTAGAGTCTTTGCTTCAAGGTCTTACTTCAGGTCTGTATACACCAGTACAGCATTCATTCATTTATTCTCCAAATGTTTATTGAATGCTCTTGTGCACCAGCCAAGAATTTGGGTCTGCATTGCATATAGCAATGAGCAAAGGAGACATGGACCTTCTGTATGGGGCTTTGCATCTGGTGGGGGACTCTGATAGTAAGCAGTTACTTACACAAGTAATAAATAATCATGGACAGAGTTCAGGGTATGGAGATGGGATGGGGGCTACAAGATATGTAACAGGACAATTCCATCTGGCCTTGACGTCAGGAACAACTTCTTTGGGGAAGGGATATTTGAGTTGAGAAGTGAATGATGAAGTTAACAAGACCAGAGGGCTTTGGGAGGAGAATGTTTCTGATAGAATAGGACACCAAGACAGTGTGTCATTAAGACATGCAAATGGAGGTGTCAGATACCCTGGAGATAAATTTGGAAGTCTTCATCCAAGCCTGTGATCTTGATAAATTTGTGTAGAGAGGGAGAATTGGAGACATCTCCTGCAGATGCCTTAGCATCCTCTGTACCAGCAGATGATTCCAGGTGAGCTCTGGACTCCTTACATTTTTCTTTCCAAGGCTGTAAAAATCCACTGCTGTTAGTTGTTTACCTCCTTTTTTTTTTTTTTTCTCTCAAAGCACCATTCCTTTTTTCTTTTCCTTTCCTAATTATTTCTAGTGAGAAGACTCTAGACTAAGCCACTGGATGAGAAAATATCACCATTAAAAGAAAGTATAGATGAATTTCTTGCACTTGTGTTAGAATTTGATTCTTAAGTTAAGAGGGAATAATTATATTTTGTTTTGAAATGGGAGAACTTCAGACTGTGGAAGGTGGCAGGGGCCATATCATTTTGGCAGGCACGGATGACTCAATGACTCAAAGACCGCCTTGTAAGGGGAAGTTGACTCTTGAGGAGGCATTAGTGAGGTTTTGTTATCTAGAGTCGCCTTTTAGAAGATGAAGATGCTCTGACTTCAGTGATATTTCCTAGTTTTGAAAGTATATACTGAAGTATGAGGCAAAAGTTAAAATGTATCAATAAGTTTTATAACGTCAGCACCACAATGCAATACCCACAAGACTGTGTTCATTTGAGAAGAATTTAGGATGTGTGAGTAAAATGCTCCTAATTTCATTTATCTGAAGTGAAACAAAGCACAACCTTCCCATGGCACCTCATGCCTGTATTCAAATGACAAGTGACATACCAAGCTTAGAACATGAAGGCCACCTCCCCTTTCCCACCATCCTTCCAGATCTATACTTCCCTGGGCTTCCCAGGTCACTACGTGGTAAGTGAAACTTCCCAGGCACTGAAGTCAACTCCTGTAGAATCATTGTCGGCTCTCATACCCCACATGGAATTCATTAACAAATCTTGTTGCTCTTCCATGGCAGAAGCATCCAGAATCTGTCCCGACCTCCACGGTTGCTACCCTCGTATCGGCCGCTGCCATATCATTTGGATGACCTGAGCCCTCTCCTGAACATTTTGCCACTTCTACCCTTGCCACTGTGTGTCCTGGCCACCTCCTGCTCTGATCCATTTTCCAACTGGTAGCCAGAATCATCTTTTGAAATAGCAAGAGAGAGAGTGCCGGCTATCCTGCTTAGTTCTTATGTGGGCTCTTTGAATCTAGAAACCCGATTAATACCAAAGCTGATGAATGCACAAAGAGCAAAATGTTTTATTAAATTTACAAGTACGTGGGGATGTTCACAAAGGGGTGAAGTTTGAAGAAATGACCAAAGCATGATGCTTTTATCCTTTTTAGAAAAAGGACAATACATTTGTGAAGGAATAGCAGGATAAATGGATAGATAGTAAAATTCTAGGGATGCCACTAGGAGATGAACAGTGAGAGCAGAAGCCAGTGGAAGGGAAGGGTCACATCAGAGCTTGTTTGTCCAGGTTCTCTGAAGCCCCAATTACTGGTATCTGGCGACCAAGTCTCTTTTCCAGCCTTGGTAGCTGTAAACCCTGTATGGGCAGGAACATTGTGGTTTTGTTTTCTGTTGTGTCTCCAGTTCTTAGAATAAGCACTTACCAAATGCTTTGTGGTTGAATGAAAAGGCCAAATTAATATTTTCAAAACAAAAACCAGGTTGGGTGTGGTGATGCACACCGGTAATCCCAGCGACTAGGGAGGCTGAGGAAAGAATCTCAAGTCTGAGGCCAGCCTCAGCAACTTAGTGAGGCTCTATCTGAAAAAAAGAAAAAGGGCTAGGGATGTGGCTTGGTGGGAAAGTGCCGCAGGATTCAATGAATACAATGTAAGTGTATTTAATTTTGTGAATAAAATTCTCTCATAGAAGTCTTTGAAGGAAATTCTTACACTTTTGATGATGTTCAAATATGTTTTTATGAATTGAAGCACAGCTTAAAAAGAAAAAACCTAAAGTGGAAACATTCCCAGTGGTTTCTTTACTTTTTAATTTTTTCTGGTAGGGAAGAGAAGTAGTACCATCCAAGACTTTCAGAGACTTTGAAATGTAAGGTCCCCTTTGAAATGCGTGCTGTGGGACTCTGGCAAGGAGGAGCTGGTGGCATAGAAAGAGGCTTTTATGGCCAGGACAGCTCCTTGATAGAAATCTGTAGTGTCTTTAGCAGTAGCAGTTAATCATATGCACTTTAAACTCTGTCCGAGAAATTGAAAAGCATTTTATAACGACACTTGTTAGAGGTAAGATGAAAAAAGAAAATGTTAAGTGTTTTGAAATGCTATGTTTTCTTCAAGATTTTGTGAATTCTTTTAAATGTACGTTAGGGTTTTATATGATAAGATGTGTCATATCCCAGAAAGCTGTCCTTTAATATTTGGTTGTCTCTTTGCTATGGAGGCGGCATGTGTGTCAGTACCAATGGGGAGGTATCAGGATGCTAAGCAGGGGGCCAGGACACTGGGCTTGAACGAGGTGCACCAGAGGTTATGTGACCTTCTTGGCTCATTTATCATCTGTGTAGAGCAAGAATACCTGATGTTTCTTTCTTTTTTTAAAAAACATTGTTCTTTTTAGATATACATGGTAGTAAGGAATACCTGCTATTTCTTAAGCTAAGTGCCCTACAACTCTATTAACTCTTGCTTTCTCTTTCTTCTGCATGTGAGAATGTGTTTCCATTCTGAAGGGGTTCTGTTTGTTTTATGAATTGACCGGGCAGCTGTGAGTGTCACAGTTTTGGGTCCCTCTCATGAGTTAGAGGAACTTCTGATTGTTAGCGTAAAAGGTTAAACATTTGGCTTGCTCCCTCAAGGCGGAAGTATAAGGTTTTCATCTTTCACATTTGGTTTTCAGAGCATTAACAGATAAGCCTTCCCTTTAAGGTTTGATTATTGTCTTAGTTCTATGTTTCTCGTGATATTTTCTCATCTTGCTTTGATTCCTGAATATTTTCATTCCCTTATGTGTTCCTCCTGGGCTTTCTTAACTCTCTCTTCGACTCTCTAATGTATTAAGTTACCAAAGGGTTTTCATTTGACATCTCTACTGTGTTACTTTGATTCAATAACAGAGGCTTTTATTTAAACTTTATCCAATTGTGTTTTGATTCTTGAATAGTATTATTTGAAGTTATCTTTATTGCCTTTTGGTATTAGTTTAGTTTAACTTATTTTCCGATTGACACACGGCTCCTCTGGTGGAAATAATCCTGCTGGTGTCTGCTTATTTCGCTGTGAGGTTGTCTTTGATCTTGGTGTTTGTCTTCAACTTTGCTTGCCTGCAACGTAGTTCTGCCTCCCGGTATTGCTTTGTATTTCTTTGGTTTCCCTTAACTTGTGGTTTTTTGTCACTGTGAGTATTTTTATGTGTTTGCAATCTCAGCCTGCGTTCACCCTCCTTGGTTGGAACTTGTGTTCTGTTTGGCTTCAGGTATTTTACGTGTTTCTGTTTTCCTCTGGAGCATAAAAGGGTATAGGAGTGAAATGAAAAACAGATGCACTTTTCAAAATAGACATTTTCAGTTTTGCAGCCTTGTGAACTTTGTCATTTTGCTGTGAAAGGATCTGATTGGAATGACCTATTCCTGCCTGAACTGACCCAAAGCAAGTTTCTGAATTCTGTGGGGCTGAACCTAGCCTGGCTGGGCTGTGCTTCTAGCAGTATTTCACTTAAGATGTCTTCAAAGAGATTAGCTTATAAGAGATGCTTCAGAACATTCTGGAACTCAGCCTATCCTCCAAATGGTGCCAAGAGGGTAGTGAGCTCATTACATAGCCAGCTGCCCTCATGTTTTCGTGGTACCCACCATTCCATTTGCTCATTTGACAAATATTTATTCTCTCCCATATTGTGATATGCTGGGAACCCATGTACAAAAAAAAAAAAAAAAAAAAAACAGATTTCGTTTTCAAAGAGTTCCACATATTCTGGTAGGTGAAACAGATGGAGAACATCACTGTGCTCAGGAAGGTGTCATGGTGGAGTATTGCACAGGATTAGAATTAGCCAAGTAGAGAAGAGGATAAGGAATGTTTCAGGCAGAAAAGCGGCATGGGAGAGAGTGTACCACGTTACGGACTTGGTGTGGCTTGATGCCTCTGGAGCCGAGGGGCCTGCATGTGTCTTCCCCTGAGCTGAAGAAGAGCCCAGAACCAGAGTGTGGGCAGGGCTGAGCTCAACCTTTGCAGAGACAAAATTCAATTGCATGTAACCCCAGGGTAATTTCCTTGGAATTCCTCCTGCAGGAGATGTACAGGCTCTGTAGTTGACCAGTCATGTGGACTGGTAGGTAAGCTGAGTCCTCTCAAACCTCACATCTTATCTATCTATAAAACTGATGGCTCTGTCTTCAAAATGTATATATTCCCAGTCTGGTCACCTATCACCACTTCCATTGCACCCTGAGAGAATCACCACCCTGTTTCAATGTGATTGTAAAATATGTTCCTGGTCTTGGTGATTCTGTTCTTACGTTCATTGAGCTGACCTTACCCTGCTGGCAAGATGATCCTTGAAAAATCTACCCCTGATCTCCTTATAACCTTGTTCAACACATTCTAATCACTCTAGACTTAATCCCAAATTTTAACTCTACAGGGCATTGCATGATCTGGCCCTTGGTCCTGTCTCTGATTTTATCTTCCGTCGGCCTCCTGACTCCCGCTGTACAGCTCTGCTGGCACTGCAGCATGAGAGCAGTCCTCTCAACCTGAGCCTTTGCAAACACTGGTCCCTTTGGTGGAACCCCCATTCCCCTTGCTCCCTTCCCCCACTTCTCTGGTTAGATGCCAAGTGATCATGAAGACACTTCACCACTCATCCCGCTCATGCCCATAACTCCCTATTCCTGGCTTTATTTTTCTCCTTAACTCTTTTTACCATCCACCATTTTATTAGTGTTCATTAATTCATATATTGTCTGCCTCCCCCAGGATAAAACTATTGGAACATAATCTTTCTGTCTTCTTTCTATTGCTCTAATTTCTGTTCTGTGATTAGCAACTGGATTATACAACACATATACACAATATATTTTGAAAATGATGGATATGTATCCAACTAGCATTATTTCCAAGTCTCTCTTAGTATGAAGAGTATCTGCAGTCACAATCACTTGCCTAGTATTTGTATTAATTTTCTTGTTTGTTTTCTCTTCTCATCCAGGTTTTATGATTCATAGATGACATTTTGCCACTGGTTCAGGGTTTTTGGTTTTTAATCATAAGCATCACTTTAAAATTAGATAACCAGAACAGTCTCCTAGAAAATATACTCCTGGAAAAGGAAACTCTGACTCTCTGTTACACTCATTATGGAAAACAATATGGAGGTTGCTAAGAAACTAAAAAAAAGAGTCACTATATGACCCAGCAATTCCTCCTCTGGGTATATACACAAAGGAGATGAAATCACTACCTTGTAAAGCTGTCTGAATTCCCATGAATAATAGCATCATTCCAAATCACTAAGATATAGAGACAACCTAAAAGTCAAATGTAATGGATGAATAAAGAACATGTAGCCTATCCATATGCAAGGGAATATTATTCAGCCTTAAAAAATGAAAATCCTGACATTGCCACAACATAGATGAATTGGAGGATATTACTCTAAGTGAAATAAGCCAGACACAGAAAAGAAATATTGAAGAAAATTTACATGTGGAAAAATATTTTTAAAAGAGTTCAAATAAACAGAAATAGAGAATATAACAGGGGTTGCCTTGGGCGGTGGTGGGGGAGGAGGGATGGAGAGATGATGGTCAGAGGGTATTGAATAGCAGATATGCAGAAGTCTAGACATCTAATAAACAATAGCAGGACTACAGTTAATATAAGTGTACCTTATCAGGGATTTTTGTTAAGTAGATTTTAGCTGGTTTTGTCATAAACACACAAAGTAACTATGTGAGGTGATAGATATGTTAATCTTTATTACAGTAACTATTTTACTATCTATCTATATCCTATAGCATCATTTTTTAAACCTCAAATGTACCAATCAAATTCATTTTTTAAAAAAGGAAAACACACTTCTGATTTAGAAGTATTCATCTTCATTCAAAATAAATTTGCTAATATTTCTACTTTAGACACTACTTTAATTATCATTCCTATTTGGTGACCCCTCCACCACTCCTCTCTCCCCCAAGATATCCAACTTTTTCCTAAAGGAACTTTTTGAAAAAAAATGCATTCAAGCAGAGACTCTCAGTTCTGCTACTTCCCAACCATATTTGAGTATTATTTTCAAACCAAATTTGAGAAGTTTGTTCTTATCTGTCCAAAAAGTAATGTTTTAATATCCTCATTTGTGTTTAGGAAGATTTGAAGAGTTGATTGATAAACTAATTATCAATAAGAAAATGAATTACTGTTCCTTTATAATATGAAACCCAACTAGTAGACCACTGCATGATCCAATCTAACCATCTAACCAGTACACAGAGCCCATAGAAAGTACACATTATACATTATTAGAAAAATTTACTTCTGTTGCTCCCTCGGGAAAACTTTCAGGTTTCTGCTTGAATTTGAAGCCTTAGAGAAACTCATATTTTCACTCTCCATTGAAATGAAATGAAAGAAAGGTTGTAAGTTTCCCTTTCTGGGTGAGGCTGGGAAAGGGGTCAGGTGGCAATGAGCAGCATTTGTTGAAAGACGCATGTCTGTCTTCCATTGATTGACCAAGGTTCACAGGGGCCAGCGTGCCTGTGAGGAAGAGGCAATTGGCTCTTCCAGTAGCGAGCAGTAAAGCAGAAGGAAATGTTTCCTGTGAAGCTGAGCCGATTTGGAGGAAGAGAAGCCATGTCCACACCCTGCGTTCTTTGTTTCTTATTCTTTGGGGACAGTGCACATGTGTGTATACACAGATACACGCCATAGTGTTTGTGTGCCATGGAACTATCATTCAGGACCTTAAATTTGGAACAGAAATGAGTTCTTTTTTTTTTTTTCAGCAATGATCCTACTTCTATTTGTGGTTTGAATTAGAGTTATAAGTCAGGGAGTTTATTCTAGCTTAATTAAAATAAGAAAAAATGCAGAGGAAGAAAAGGAATGCAAGTTGAAATTCAAATCCAAATGCAGGAGTAATTTGGCTAGATTATTCTGAAGCAAAATAGTAGGCATTCTTAAACCGGAAGCTATCTAGTCCTGCTTAGACCATATTATGTCTTAGTTCAGTTCTGCCAGAGAATATTCACAGACTTATTTTTTTCTAGAGAAAAACCAGTTAGCTTTGAAATCACAATGTACTGCTTTTCTGGGCTTGTGGGAATAATCAACTTTAACTGGCAAATAATTTAAAATGTAACTAATTTTGTGTTTTTTCAGTACTTAGGAACTGCAGAGTCCCCAAAACAATATTTTAGAAGTACTTAGACAACTAAGCCAAATATATAAATGAGATGCTGAAATGTCATATGTAGGTATAGTTAGAAAACTACAAGGTAGGTATATTTCCTTTTGCATTTGAAAGATGATAAAGAATCTTTAATTATTCAATTTATACTTGAAGCAATGTTATAAACCTGGTTATTGAAATTTAAGGAGGAAAATAGTTAAATCATATCTTGTATTTAAATGTATTTCCAGCTTACTCCTTAATGTGTCTATGGTAGTAATGCCAATGCTGTGCTGGGGGTGGGGGACATTGTTGGGCATGGTACAAAATGATTGTCAAGACTGTTGAGTGTCCTCATAATGGGGGTAGTCATTGCTTAGCTGGAATGTAGTCCAAGTTGCATTAGGAGCTGGGATATTGGACATAAACTTGAAATTATTCCTGCAGGGTAAGGTGAGTGACTGATAATGACCCTGAACAAGTGGGACAGTGAGAAGAAGAAACAAAATCAATCTCTCTTTCCCTCTCCACATGCTTCTCCCGCTCTCTCTTAGACTTTGGAGAATCCAAAATGACTTAAAAAGAAATCGATAGTCGCTTGCTTCAGAAGTTATACTGTTTCATGTGATCTGAGTATCCTTTTCCAGAAGCGAAAGAATGATTGCTACCAAGGTTTCTTCTAGAGAAGTTCTGGCTCATTTGAGCAGTCACATATGCATCAGCTGCTTATTGGGTTTATTACCCAAAGCTGAACCCCCACCGCCAACACAAGCCAGTGACAAATAGAGCAACCTCTGTGAACCTAACAAGCTTGACTGGCTGCACAAACTTCATGCTGTCTGTCTTTTCCTCCCTCCCACTCCTGCCAGCCCCCAGCAGGCAGGGTGGACTGCTCTGTCTTCAGACTTCAGATCATGTCCTCAGTCCCTCCTGGAAGCTTGTCTGCTCTCCAGACTACAGTGCTCTTGCACTTCCTAATTCACAGTAGTTACTTGGAAATCGATCTTACACAGTCTTGTCATGTCTTCCAACAACATTTTGGTGTAATATAGTCAAGAGTTTGGGTTCTGGACTCAGACTGTTGACACTGAAAACTGGTTCCCAGCCAGCTCTGATTTGACCTGGTTACTTAATGTCATTAATCTTCATATACTGTTTCTGAAAAATGAAGATCATGGTGATAGTCACACCATCTTATACAGGTGACATACTAAACACAGGGTCTGGCACATTCTAATCAGGGGAATTGAGTGTCCCAAATTGCCTGAGACTAAGGGTGTTTGTGGGAAGCCCAACTTTCAGTGCTAAAACTGGGTGGGTCCTGAGGAAACAGAGTTGATCCCCTTAATTGTAAGCATTTAATTTATATTATGTAACTTTTATTGTTTGCATATTTTGTGTTCTTGGGGAAGCAGAATCTTACATCTTTCCCTCATTAACTTGCAGAGGGCTATGCACCTAGGTGCTTCATTATTCTTATATAAATTCTATTTTCTCAAGAGACTGGAGGTTGTACAATGATGTGAGTGTACTTCATGCCAAAGAACTGTGCACTTAAAAATGGTTAAGATGGAAAATTTTATGATATGTATATTTTACCACAATAAAAAAGATTTGCAATCTTGAAAGGATTTATTAGTTTAAAATAGTTTATAATAGTTGTAAAATAGTAATGTTCTATATTAGTATAAGTATTCTACATTACTTATAGTAATGAAATTTAGTGAAGAGTAGAAAATTAACACAAAGATAATAGAGTAGTGCAGTGTAGAGGGAGGAAATTGTCAAGAACCTAGCATCAGCTTGAGAGAAAAGTGTTAATTTTGCAGAGACATTTTTTGTCTTCACATCCCTCTTTCCTAATGATGAGCAGCTCCTACTCGGGTCAGCCCCTAGGGAGCGGGGTCCACATTCCTCAGGACCTTGTGGCACTGGTCTTACCAGAAGTGGTCATATTAACCTTCCTATTTCTCAATAAAGAACTTCCTTTCAATCCAGGTGTCTTCCCACAATTCCTTCACATGGTTCATAGACCCTGCTGGGACTGAAAATTTAATATATGAAATCATAATGAATTTTATTTTTTACGTATTTCCAAAGATTGAGCAATCAGTTTGTATCATGATGATGAGCAGGTGTGCCTTTAAACTCGATGGTTTAAACTCACTTGTGGACTATGTCATTTTTATGTTAAAGGCTATTAATTCCTGGTTTATCATGCAGTAAACCTGCTTCTTAGGCAGGGATCTATTCATTACTTATTAAAAACCAACAAACTAACACCTAGAAGTAATCTGGCTTTGTTTTTGTTTTCTTCAAACAAAGAAGAATTTTCTTTAGTGTTAAGAACTCTTACAGACTAAGAAATAGCATCTTGTTGAATTGGGGATAAACTTCCTGGTTTGAATGCCCATTTGTGGCTAGTGGGGGAGTCTCACGTGCCCTGAGGATTTGAAGCTCTGACATGAAACTAAATGACATGTTTAAAAGATATTTCAGTGAAAAGGTCCACATCGTGGAACTGTTTTATTATCAATTAGCTCAACCACCTTGCTCATGAACTAGATGGGATCTAATTAGAATCTTTCTTATTATTTAATATTCACTTTCAAATGAGCAGCATCTTTATTCTTTCTCTTTTGGCAATCCCTCTTCCATTGTCTAAATAAAGATTCCTGTCCTAAAAACAAAACAAGATATCAGAATGCCATTAATTTCTATGACATGCATTAGGTGATAAAACTGAAGTGTTAGAAAATAATGGCAATAATTTCATTGTATCCTGTATCCTTTATTGGAAAAATTTTCAAGAGTGCTTTTCTCCTGATTCTGGATTTTAAAAATAAAGTAAGTGTGGGAGAAAACCCCCCAAATTATTTTCTCAATCCATGTTATATTTATAGTCAATAAAGTCTTTAAAAATTTTTTTTGACAATTTGACTTTAACCAGGTACCAAATTCTGTAGTCATTGGGGGCCTTCAAGACCTCCACCTTGTCTTTAATGACTTGAGACTGTGCCTTCCCTAGCAAGAATAATTGCTCTGTTGCCACCCTGCTTAATTTCTAAACATATTTTTCTATTATTATGTCAAGTGGAAGCAATACCTATTTTGGATAGTTGTTGTGATAATTTAAGAGCAGTATCCAAGCACCATACACACAAAAGGACACTTCACTCTCTTCCTTTACCAACTGTGGGCATGTCCCCCCAATTGGACCTCTTTTGGGGTAACTTTTTTGGGGTAACTATTATTATGGGTTCATGTACTTGACCCACTGACTTTAATCTCTGTAAATTTGCATGTGTCTTCTCCTTTTTTCAGTCTCAGGTATCTTTTTAATAAAATTTTTAAATTTGTTCTAATTTGTTGTACATGACAGTAGAATACATTTATACATTTTGATAGATCGTACATAAATGGAGGATGTCTTAAGCCTCTTAAAAATGTCTTCTTCCTTCGTTCTTACCTTCTGTTTTATGATCTTCATATCTACCCACTTCTTTATTTTAGTTTTTATCTCCTTCCATTTTAAAAATAAACATTTAAAAGAAAATATTGGAGGTTGGGGATGTAGCTCAGTGGTGGATGCCTTGGCTTCACTCCTCAGCACTGCACAACAAAACAAAAACCAAAAACTGTGTGTGTGTGTGTGTGTGTGTGTGTATGCATATATATGTAATAAATACATAAATATATATGTATATCCATATACATAAATATATATGTATGTATGTGTTGACTGTGGAAGAACTTTACTGTGCAGTAGAAGGAGACATTTTGGTTTCATAAGAATAGAAGGACATCCCAAAGACTGCCTGAAATACCGGGTGCTTTAGTCAGCTTCTAAATCTTTGGTCAATGATCTCACCAGTGTGAAATGAAAATTGAGTCAAACTTCTGAGCTTTGTTGTTGTCTTAGGTTAACAAAAGCTTTTGGTTTGTGGCTTTGATGTTGTGAAAATAAAACCCTCAAACTTGTTCCGTTGGGTTGGAATAGCATGGCACCTTTATTGTTCAGTACCAGTGCTAAAGAAATCTGACCACCAGTTTAATGAAAGGGCACCATGTGTTTTTCTCTTTTACAGAATGTCCTTGTTTGTGGCAAAATTAGCCTGATGTCTTGCTTTTGAAAAATAGTTTGCCTTCTACATTTCGTGGGAGAAATCCCGTATGTGGAATGACTATCTTTCAACTGAATTCTTAATAAACTGGGTTTCTGAAGCCATCACTTCATATTTCCTTTTGCTTATTTTATCTGTTTCCAAAAAAGCATCCGTGGGGCATAACTACAGAGAAGCAGTGCTTTGCCTCTTTTTGAATTGACATTTGTTTTTACTAAGTTGATCCCTCTAGGCTCTCAGTTATGTTTTTCACAGCTCCTAATGGGAGTCTCCTAAAAATTCTTATTGCACCAGGTATAAGGTAGATAACAAGGTTTCATAACCCCAAAGGAACTTTTTGTTAAGTAATTCAGCCAGGGAGAAATAAGAATAATCAATAAAAGCATGAAGAGAAACCAGAAGGGCTAGATGGATAAAAGTTACCCTGCAGTGTTTCATCTAAATTCTCTCCATGGCTTTCTCCAATCACACCTGTTGAGAGCTAACCATTACTTGCTTTACAGTCTTCAGCGACAGTAGCTACTGCTTCCCTTTGAAGGGCAGATTTGGGCCATCCAATATGCACAGAGTTTTGAAAGCCAAAATTAGAGAATACAATTCAAGAATAAAGCATTCTCACAGACACAAAACTGGGATTGTGATATATTAACTGTGAAAATAAATCTATTACAGATTCTGAGTTAGCATATTCTTTTCAGTCTCCTTTCCTGAAAGTTTTTTTCCTGCCAAATATTTTAAGACAATTTATACTTTACTCTGTACTAAAAAGAAAAAAAAATTAAGTTCTTAGTTGATTAGTATAACAATGGATTGGAATTTAATTTTTTAAGTAAATGAACAGAACCTATTATATTTAATCTTTAGAATTTATAGAGTCAAGTAATAATGAATGAAGAAATGATTAGTTTAAATGATTAAAAACAAGTTCACAACTGCAGGACCATGGTTTATGGTTGAAATAACTGATTTGTGCATGTCATTGAAAAAGTCCTAAGTATCCAGAGCCATTTGCTTAATTGGGTAAAGGGCCAGCTGCCCAGGACTATCATGGTTCCAGGACAGTTGTCTTTTGTCACTTCTCTTATGCCTGGCATGCCTTGAACACGGTGGACAGTCATAATTATTAACCATAATGGATACTTACTATATGGCAGACAACGCAGAAGCTGTCTGCACACTAGCTAGTAAGTATTTGCCGAGAGTTGAAGGTCAATGCTGCCAACTTTCAGTGCACAGAAAAGACCCTTTTACCAAGCTATGTAAGGGGACCTAGCTATTTATGGAAATTTCTTAATTTTTCTTCGTGAGTGAATTTTGACAATATCCTTAACATTCCTTCATATTAAATATTTAAGTTGCATTGATAATCTTTAAGAGTACTGTTTTCTCAAGTATTTGATATTTAATGATATTTTAATAACTTTACAGTGTACTCCAAGTAAAGATCTTGGCAATCTCTCTTAGATTCCATATTTGGATGTTAAATAAAATTTGTAGTATAAATTCACTCAAGAACTATTAAAAGAACCCCCATTTAATATTGTCATCTGGAGAACACAGCAAGGTTTTGTAATTTTCTGATCCCTAAACTCCTTTAAAGTATCAATGATCTTGTGTATCATTAGAATGAATTTGTAAAAAAATAGTTATAACATCCAAAATTTTATCTGCTTATTTCTTTTATTATAAAACCTGTCCTGAGTAAATCAACCCATTACCATTACTGTATATACTCAACCTGATTAAATAAAAGTGGCAAACTATCAGGGATTTAATAGCACATGTATAGTATGATCTTTATTAGTGTAATATATAATTATTCAAAACAAAATAAAGGGTATGCTACTAAAATACCTTCATTCATAGCTGTTTTCTTGTTACAAATATTTAAATATACAGAGAAGTGCATGTTTTGTATCTTTTGATTTTGCTGAAATTTTATCTAACTTCTGTGTTGGTTTCTCTTGAAATCAGAGTTCTTCAAAACAGTAAATGAAACTATGTTTTGAGCATCATAATTGGTGGTGAGGACAGCCCAAACTGAGTGAATAGCATTTGATCATTTTTTTGGTACTGGGGATTGAACCCAGGGGTGCTCAACCACTGAGTCACATCCCCAGACTAATTAGTTTTTATTTTGAGACAGGGTCTCACTAAGTTGCTTAGGATCTTGCTAAATTGCTCAGAGTGACATTGAACTTTCGATTCTCCTCCCTCAGAGTCCCAATTTGCTGAGATTACAGATATTCACCATCATGCCTGGAAGATAGTTTGTTTTTTTAAAACATAAAAGGATGATGCTTATGAAATTCTTTAAGTGGTCTAGTTCCTCAAGCTTTAGTAAAAAATACTCAACTGACTTATTTAGTCTTGACTTACAGTTAAAAAGGAGAATTCATGTATTCTATATAAAGTTTTCTTTAAAGGGCATAAACTTTGTATTAACTCCTGAACAGTATACATTACTAAACGTGTTATGCTTACCATGTTTGTTAAGGTAGCATTCGGCAGTATATCTCAATATCAAAAGTATCCATTACAGAGAATCACTCTGAAAATATGAGTATTCTGTCATTGGTTCGGCAAGCCAATTAAATCCCTTTAACATTCTTATTTTTAGTTTGGAAAATGCCTAAAAGAACGAAATGGACAAATAAAAACATGATTTTGTGAAGGGATTATGGGAAATTTTTGTTTTGCCTTTACATCATTTTGAAATAGTGTATACAATAGAGTAATAAAATATTTTAAGTATAATTCACTGCATGCTAAACTAATTTTTTTAAAAAAGTCCTTAATTACTGAGATTTGGACTAATCTAGAGATTGCTTATAATACTGCTACTCACATTTCACATGACACTGCCAATAGCATCTGTTTTCTGAAGCTTCTAGCATAGCATGAAGTCTCTTTGAGGGTTTGTCGGGGAGAGGTATTTTGAGGCTAACTCTAAGGAATCTGTGTGTGCCTTTCGTATGCAGCGCCTGTTCTCCCTGGAGCTTACCAGCAAAGCCATTCCCAAGGCTACGGGTACATGCACCAGACCAGTGTGTCGTCCATGAGGTCTATGCAGCACTCACCAAATCTAGTAAGTGTCAGTTTAACCTGTTCCCACCTGGTCTTCCCATTGCACCTCAAAAATGCAAATGCATGTGGAATACATTTGAAATGCTTATGGAGCATTGAAATATACAGATAAATGGTGATGCGTTGCCATTTATCCAGCTTTTTCAAAGGAAAGCCAAAAACTTAGAGGTAAAGCTTTCAGAAAGGAAGGCATTAGCAGGAATTGTATGAAATAATAAAACATAAAGGGAATCTACTAGTGAGACATCTTAATGTGATCCTCATTGGTATTAGTCAATTATAATCTTCATTTAGGACTAAAAAGATTTGCTATTTAGTGGTCATATTAATGAGTTAAACTTGATCATCAAAATGGCCATGGAGCCCATAGGATGCTGCTGAAATTGCTAATAGGATTTTGAATGTTCCCAATGCAAAGAAATGATTAATGTCTGGAGTGATAGATCTGCCAGTTACCCTGATGTGATCATTACACATTGTAGACATGCTTCAAAATGCTGCACTGCTGGGGTCCAGCCCTAGCAGGGGTCATAGTGGTCACAGGTGATGGAATAGGTGTTGGTGAGGTGGAGAACAAAGCAACACAAACTCAAGGAATGGATGCTATGTTCTAAATTTTATTTTTCCCAGCCAGCTTTTTATACATTAAAAGGTTGACAGTTACACATGTTTTTTCGGAACAGGAAAAAGTCACAAGGAGAAAAACAAAAATATTTTGTATGATCATTACTAGACTAGACAATGAAATATTCTAATTATTCTAGTAATTGTTTTCTTGTGATAACCTATAACTAAACAGTAAGACATATTAATATTTAACTGATCATAAAGGTTAAAGCAAGTTCAGTAGGGTTGAATAAATGTCAGTAGTGTGACTACTGCCGTAGTTAATAAATGCTAGACATTTTAAGCTAACAAATACATGATGTCATCTTATACTGTGTGAACTTAACATTGAGGAACACTTTATTTCTTCTGTTCCTGTTATTCCTTCCTGATGGGGTTGGAATTATTTGCCTACGTGTTTCAGGTCATCTGAGAGTAGTCAACAGGGGATCAGCAACTAGAATCTGTTTTTGTATTTTCTCTTAGCAATCTTGGTTACTCAGAGTTTCATAGCAAATGAGTAAATCTGAAATCACTCTTCCATAAGAAGTCTGATTTTTATGTTCTAACCCTGGTTCTGTTAAGACCCCAATTTTCAGGGAAAACACATAAAACATTAATAGTAAACCTACAAATATTAAGCAAGCAAGGAAGGAAAGCCCACAACCCAAATTCCCAATGAGATGAGACTTTGCAAACATCTTTTTTACTCAGTGGAATCCTTGTCAAGCACTGAGGGGAATTGCAGGTGGCATAACACTGCACTGTAGCCCATAAATTTGCACAATTACTATGTGTCAATTAAAATATATATTTATGGAGGAGAAAAAAATCAATCTTCAGATTCCCCTGTTGGAAGTCTTGAAATCTTGATTGATTAATTCAATGTCAAGTTTGGAAGCAGTGCTTGAGGTCATCAAGTCATGCTTGGCATCTCGGACTGAGATGGCTTTCCCAGCCCTATCACAATCTCTTGCCTTTGTAGCCCACTTAGAAACAGGCCATTTTTCTAAGCTGTAAGATAATTGCTACAAGCTTCTCTGTCCTAGCCGGTTTCCTCAGCCCATGAATGTTGTTTTGAGATTTTCTGATGGTTAATATTAGTTAAACTCTTATCCTTAAACAAAAACTAATGCAGGAAGACTCAAAATTCCTCACTATAATGAGGATTTAGTTACATGTGGCTCAATATTCAGAGCACATTTACACTAAATTTTTGTCACTGTGATACAAAAACTTTAAAGGGAGCATATAGTGTTCTTTTGAAATTTGTTTCACATTTTTTTTTAAGGGGAAACAAAAATTCTTAGTACCTCTTTATGGAAAATTCATTGACTCTGTTAGGAGGGACCCGTAGCAGAGAGGCAGTGAGATTTGGGCCTGTCTGCCACTTTGGTGGGTTTTGTCATCTGGAGACTATGGAACAAGGGAGACGCTTCATAATCTAGTTTCTAGGATCATCTGAAGTTGGGGAAGTGAGCTTTATTGTTTCATAGTCCACCTTTGACAGGCTAGATACTACACTGATTGTCTTTCGTTGATGTCCTCTCTCACTCTCGCTATTCTGTTGTTTTTAATCTCTGCTCTGACCCTCAAATAAATGTTTTTTTTTTTCTTCTTAGACTGATAAAGTGAAGATCAACACAATTAGACGTTAGACGCTGGTTTACAGATTTCCAAAAAGAGACATCCTTGAAATCTTTCCTGGTCTTGCCCTATGTGGGGGAGGGTCTGCTGTGACGAGCGTCTGTGGTTGTCATGGTTATGGCACTCATGTTCTCATTCCTTCTTGCCTCCTCAGAGGACCTACCGAGCCATGTACGATTACAGTGCCCAGGATGAGGATGAGGTCTCCTTCCGAGACGGCGACTACATTGTCAACGTGCAGCCCATCGATGACGGCTGGATGTATGGCACGGTGCAGAGAACTGGGAGAACGGGCATGCTCCCAGCGAATTACATCGAGTTCGTGAATTAGTTACTTCTCCTTGCCCTTTGAGCTTTATTCTGATGTATCCTAAACCTAATCTTTTTAAAAGATAGAAAATACTTTTAAGCAACTTGGCAATTATTTTACAATAATGTCTCCTTACTTTGACAATTAGACACACAGGTACCAGGAAGGAGGAATAAATTTTGGCTGACAAGAGCAGCATAATCAGTAATTCCTATAAACAAAAATCATTACTGTCTGGAGACCTGGTGCTGCTAATTGTGTTTGTGGTTTCCTTTGATTGGCTATTGAACCCTTCTGGGAAATGTATTTTTGTAGACTTTATTAGAGATGTTGATTGTCCCTTCACTGTAACGAGTGTGTGAAACTTCTTAGCTGTCACTTTGGAATCACCAGAAGCCAATTCTCAACTCAGTAACACAGCCAATAATTTAAGAACTGTTTAGCTTTTGAGTCATTAGGCAATTTCTAGTTCAGCTGGACATTGCCTACTACACTAAATGTAAGCAGAGGCAGAATGACAGTCTGCTTAAAATTTTATTGACTGGTAGCCTTAGGGATCCAACAGGAAATTTCCTGGATCCCAAGGCTGACTGGGGTCTGTTTATTTCTCATTTGTATCAAGGCATAACTTACTCCCCATTTACATTCTGTGGACTCAAGTACTGCTTGGTTCCACAGAATGTCAGGACCAAATAACTTCACAGCTACTCCGTAAAGGGCAAAGTTTAATGTCATCTGTATTATTTCCCTAGTACTGTTTACCCTGTTGCATGTCATGTAGGTTCAAGTTTCTGTAACATAGGCAGCTGCCCTGCCCATTCCTGTTAAAGCAAACAGTGCGGCCGATATCTAAAAACCTTTCCCTCTAGTTGCCAGCGCATCAGAAAAACATATTTTGAGAAGTTGCTTGAGATTTTCCTGCTGTATTGCACTGTAGTTTTGAAGGATTTACACCTTAGGAAATAGATGTATATTATATAATAAATAAGTGATTTAGGTATTTATTGAACAGCTTTCATTAACTTAATGCTGCTGTTGACTTAAAAGCAAAGAAAATTAATAGATTCCAGTGAAAAAATGGTATATAGGGTGTACTAGGAAAACCCCAGCAAACAAAGGTTACCAACTCCACCTAGCGATCAATGATCGGGTTCCTTATTTTGGTAAAATGGTCTTCAAATTCTGGAATAGAACTCTAGCCATTAAGACTGGCTAATCAGAGAGACTTTCCACTGTCTGATTTTTATTTTCTAAATCACATTCATAGGAATATCATACAGAGATTTTTCAGTACAAGCCAAACAGTTTGTCTACTGAAAAAGACATTGTTGACATGTTTTGGGTGACTTTTCAGGCTTTTGCTAGATTCACAGGTGGGTCTTGGAATTTTTCCTGGAGCCTGCAGTCCAAGTCACCAAGAGATTGATGTCCGTTGGCAATTCTGTGTTTTTCTGATTGTGTCCTTTATTGTGACTTGCAACAGGGTAGCATTTGTGTAGGATCTAACTCTATAGTTATGATGAAACTGAAAAAAAATGAAGTTACAAAAATATAAAATATATGGGCATTGGGGATATATTGTTTGATATATTAAAGGAA
Organism: Sciurus vulgaris; assembly: GCF_902686455.1. Taxonomy (NCBI): domain Eukaryota; kingdom Metazoa; phylum Chordata; class Mammalia; order Rodentia; family Sciuridae; genus Sciurus; species Sciurus vulgaris. The sequence continues at coordinate 25,552,024 of NC_136473.1, forward strand.
ATTAACAAAACATCCTGCAAAACAACTCTTCTTGAATGTTTACTAGTCTAAAGGCCAAAGCTGGTTCATTAACACCTTTGAAGAGTTAGTACATATTTTCAAAAATCTATTGTTTCCCCTTATTAGGTTAAAAGAGAAAAGTAAGCTCTATTCCACTAAAGCTCTTTCTACATGACATTGACATACAATTTAAGAGAAAAAAAATTAGGCAAATAATTTGAGGTATTTAGAAGAGGTTTGCAGATTACCAGATAGCCAATTCAACTGATTTTGCTGTCATTTAAATGGCCAGTCATGATTAAACTGATTAAACTCTGTATCTGCTTTGATGTCTTGTATAGAAATGCACAAAGACAAACTGAACTTGCAATAATTTTGCAAAAATCTGTGCATTAAAACCAAGGGCAGTGAGCCCACTTAATTAGCTTAGGTATGTCTTTTCGTTTCACCCAGGCAGACTTCTTTTTTTTTTTTTTTTGGTTATCATTAAAACAAACAAACAAACAAACAAACAAAAAAAAAAAAAAAACCAGAGTAGTGGCTGATTAAATTTTCAGACAATACAGGCAGAACAGGTACAATTGTTAGTAAATAGCACATGTATTAGGAAGTTCGAAAGAACTAACTTGAAATAATACTTGTCATCAGGAAAGTTACCATAAAGTAATAGCTTGATGTTTCATGTTTTTCTCACTCATTGATTTAAAAACGAGATTCATTGAATGTATAAGTCAGTACATGGGGAATAGGTGTCCTAAAATTTTAAGCTGCATATAATGTTTGCATAGCAAGATGTTTCTGCTTCAGGACTCTAGGAATTAAGATCTGATCAGAATTCAACTCGAGGGCAGTTATTTTCAATAAAGACTGAGGCAGAACAAGATATTGCATGCTCTTGAGATTAAAATTCGATAATGGCATTGTTACTAGCACTTGCGAGGATATTAAACATCTCAGCAGAATATAAGCAACATAGAGGCATAATACCAAATTGCTACTTTTACAGCTTCATTTTTTACAAAAGCTACATTGTCGAACAACTTTTCCACTTTCTGCGTGCCTCCTGCCCACCTTCAATTTAGCAACGGATATCTCATAAGTAACCCAGCTAAGGGAGAATTCAAAATGAGCCTTTTAAAAATCCAGTTAAAGAAGGCTGTGTAAATGCTAAGCATTGAGAGCGTGTACCCAATTCCTAAATTTGATGTGCCCTCAAGCCTGACAAAAGCACAAGAAATAGTTTGATACACTTTTGAAAGCTTCTGAAAAGAAAGCTGTTTATGGATCATATTTCTCCTGAGAAAAGGATAGTGAGAGAATATATTGCTTTTGTTGTTGAGTTTTTGTGTTTTTTTTTTTTCAAAACTAATTCTTGTTCTCTAGAAAGCTGTCTAACCAATGCAAAGTGAAATCTTCATGTCTTCTTGTTATTGTTGGCACATCTGCAGCTTAGCCCAGTTTGAAATATTTATCTGGTTGTCAGCCCTCCACAGAGGCCCTGCATCTTACCATGCCTCCCAGACTCCACAGACCACACAGGAATTTGTAAGCACAGTTTCCTTAAATACCTTGTATGAATATGGATGAGATTAGACCAGCCCCTCTCTTGCTCCTACCCACATGGCTTGAAGATGATGAAATGTGGTTCTGCCAGTTTTACTCTAGTCCTTTTTCCTGGTCCTCTCAGTGTTGAGCCTTACAACACTCAGGGAATTAGGAAGTTGATTTTTCCAAAAGAGACAGTGGAAATTCAAGAGGCGTACCTCATTTTCAAGTTCATCCATCTCCAATGGACTATTTTTAATGAAAAGATAAAGAAAATGGGTGTGATCTTTAATAGCACATTCCTATAGAAAGTGGATATGGTTTTTACCAAAATCATAATTCAGACATATAAAAATATAGGTGCCTTTTTGATTGCCCTTGCTTATTCATTATGTTCTTAGAAAAAAAAATACAAGCAAGCAAGCTTCTGTCTATTCTATAGTAATATTTTATTATATGACTGGTATTTTTGTGGTGGGGAAGTGGGATGCTCCTGACAGATATTAAAGGGAGTAGCTGATTGTATTTTACCTCTAAAGGTTTAGAACTTTATAAAATGCTGACTGCTGTTATCTATTTCTGAAAAGTTCTTTGTGGATTTATATATAGTTAAGATGTCATAAATGTTAATTTGGGGATTTAAAATACCTATTGTAGGATAGAATAGTTATATTATGAGACCAAATTCACTACATAAGATGATCTTCATAAGCTGATTTTACCTTAACTGTTTGCGTCTGATAATCTGGAAGTGGCTAGATTGTGGTGGTTTTGGGTAACAAAAGTAAGAAACTAGGTAAACAACCTTAAAGATGCTAAAATGAGAATCTCTTTCAGAAGTATTCCATGCCCTTTAGGACTCTTTTCAGCTACTATTGATGATCAAAAATTCAAGACCCTGTATGATTTTTTTTGTGGTCATCATTCCATGAAGCTTAGACTACTGGAATCCACCAATGTGGAAGGATCCCTGGCAAATATTCTCCCCAGTTGTCCATATTACTTCAGTATATTCATGGGAATTCCATCTGCTTTTTTGTGTTGGAGATGTGGTATCCAGTTTGCATCGTATATACTTAACTGTAATCCAGTTGCTGTTAAGAGTGATTTGCTTTAGTAAGAAAAGAGAAAACAGCACCCAGACCCATCCTTTAAGTCCATACAATGAATTGCTGAGCATTTTGGAAGCAGCACCAAGTATGTAACAGTCATGATATGTGTGGAACTGTTGGTCTGTGATATAAATGCACATTTAATCATTGTGTAGTTTGGCTCCTGAGTGCTTCAAAATATGTAGAGTTGTGGTGGATTAATTTGTGAGACTGTACTAACTTTGAAAGCATAAAGGTTGTGAAGGAAACAATGATTTTCAAATGAAGGGGCTTATAGAATGATACAATGTTATTAACTTAGTTTGGCTTTTGTTATGCAAATTGTTAACACCAGCTATTAAAATATATTTTAGTAGAAAGGCTTTAATTATGTTTTTTTCCTCTACACTGTGAATCTTTAAGCCTTGGTGGATGAGAGAAACATTGTGCTGCCCAAAGGACTAACCTATGCAAATGAGTTCACATTTTAATGGATGTCATAGTAAATGTGTAATAAGACATAATTTCTCCTGCACTGAAATAACACATTAAGCCTAGCATCCCTTATGTATAGTGTAGTCACTCACAAACCCTACCGTACTCATCAGTATTTGTTTAAAAGTAAATCTCTTGTTTCAAAGTAAATCTACTGAAACGACTTGAACGATGTCAGAATGAGAATGATAAGTGGATGTGTTGGTCATGGGTCCCTGCAGGTGGTCTCTGATGGTGGTGGAACTATGTTCTCACATGCACTCTCTTTAGGGTCTAAATATTCCGTGTCCTCTTTCTGTATTTGTAAAACATTATGATGCATTAATTTCCTATCTCTACACATTTGGTTTGCTTAAATAAATGCAGGATATAACAAAGTGGTTCTACTTCTTGGCTCTCACGGTGGTTTCTTGGAGCACAGGTCACTAGAGAACCTGGGTATTAGGTTTATCATCACAACTCACATCAGACTGCATCAAAGACATGTGCTGGTTTTGGCTAGTCATTTAAAATACATTTTCCTCCCCACATGGTCTTAGTTTTAAGTGATAACAATATGACGCTTTTTCAAGCTCACTATCTTACTGATTTCGTATCAAAGTACTACAGTAATGCATCATTGTAGTTAACTTCTTTTGGGATTGAATTCTTCATATGTCCTCACTAATACAATTCTAATTTTCTTGTATTTGTAAGATGAAAGAAACAGCTTGGAGCAAAAAAAAAAAAAAAAAAAAAAAAAATGAAAATGCACAAATTGAATACATGAAGTGGGAAGATTCTCTGATCTCTCTGCTAAAAATGGCTCATTTATCATAGGAAATAATTGCTTCCCTCCTCCAATTTTCCCACAGCTGAAAAAGTGAGTTCCTATTTTTGCCCTCATATAAATTTCAGTAGATTGGATCTTAGCCTTATCATATTATTTTGTAAAAATCTCTCTTTGGTGCAGAATCCTTACTAATTGTAAACTGATAAGCTTTATGGTCAATACCTGCTCATAGAATAAACACTTCAACCAATGCTTGAATTTCTTGTTTTTTATATTTCAAAAGTAGGAATTGAATACTTTATGTATTATTAATCAGACATGATATTTGAAATTACAAAACAGCACAGTTATTATTTATTTGAAGAACTTCCTATCTCTTTCTGCCTCCAAGACTTTTTTTCTTTCATGATTATAAATGTACTCTTTGAAAATCCTGGTGGCAGAGGAAATAATTAGAAAGATTTTTATTTTTCTGACCTAAAATAAGTTAGGTTTGGAATATACTATGTTTATAACGTTATTATGCTAAATTAAAAATTTGTGAAGTTGGTTTTTTAGGTAACTGAAATGACCACCAGAAGCCTACCAAAACAGTGTTCTACAAACGTACTTAGACATAACGGATTGAAAAGTAGATAAAAGGAAAGTCTTGTTCCTTTGTTTATGTAATCTGCTCCTCCTACTCAGAGAGATTGAGCAAGGGTTTTGTGATGGCAGAAAACTGGACATGGTCCAAGGGTGAACTTTAATTTTTTTTTTTTTCTGTAGTTCCAAGACAAGTTCTCAGATCTTTGTCTATTATATTTGTATTTGAGATCAGTAAAGTTTGGATGAAAAAATAGAATGAGGAAATGGATTGAAAGGGTAAAAAGTCACTATTAGAACAAAGGGCCCAGTTGCTGATTTTGTGTTTATTTCATGGCATTTTGATCTTTGTGGATTTTTTTTTTTTTTTTTTTGAGTAGTGAACATGAAAGAAAATAGTAGACTGACTGAAATAGCAAAATGAGCAGAATCTGAACTTCTGTAACTTTATTTGGGAAAACGGGGGCAACATTTTTGCATCCCACCTTTAGTTATCAGATTGGTGTTTCAGTGAACTCATTTCTGATTCTTGCCCCAGGATCACTGACTGCCCTTCTTGCCTTTTTCCAGGGGGTTGCTGTCCAAGGCCATGTGGCACAAATGAATGTCCCTTTTTTTGTGGAGAGCCATGTTCTCTCCCACGGGATATCACTTCTCTGGTCACAGTTGACTTGATCAAGGTAGCTCCAGGGGCAAGGGTGCCTGAGCCCGTCTAGATATCCTGGAACAGACCTGAGTTCAGTATTCAGAGAAATTTGGTTAACTGGTTATATTCTTAAGAACTAAAGGACATAGAGAAAAAATGTCGGATGGAAGCACAATCTGTGATTGAGCAGAAAAGCCATTAGATGGGGAATGATATTTAGAGCAGACACAGGAAAAAGTCAAGTAGGTGGTTGGCAGTGCAGGGACCATGGAGTGATGGGAAGGAATGGATTCTTGTTAATGGTGGCTCCTTCTCAGAGCCACCAATTCCTGCTGCCCAGGAAGTGCCCACATGTCTTCCCAGGCATGGCAGCATCGCCCACTTTGGAGGTCACCTTCTGTGCTGTCCCTGCATGCCCGCAGGGCCCCCATGTGAGGAGAATCCTGTGTTTCTTTCCATCTTTGTATGTAAACCATCTTTCTCTTCCTTTACATGTCTTTGAAGGGTTCTCTGTGCCTTGCCATCTCAGAAACTTGGCTAGCAAAGCATCCACCTATGTCCATTGTCACAAACTTGGCTAACAAAGCATCCATGTATATCCATTGTCACAAACTATATGTTTCCTGCTTTCATAGTTGACAGATAAAATAACTGGACAAGGAACAAATTTCCCAAATGACGGAAAGATTTGCACAGTGTCCTCCCAAGGAAACACAAGTTAGCAAATGTGACTGAAAGGGCCCACTGCATTATCTCAGTTAAAATATCTCATGACTTGACATCAAATTTTACTGTTGTCTGAGGTTTTATTGTATTGTTTTATTGTGCTATCTTTTTTAAAATTTGTTTTTCCTCTTTCCACATTTTTTATTGGTACATAGTGGTTGTACACAATGATGGCACACAACATAACGATATAATTTGGTCAGTATTACTCCCCAGCACTTGCCCCCTCCCTCCATTCCTCCCATCCCCCACCCCTTTCCTTTCCTGACATCCCTTTGATATTCTTTTTAAAAAATTTGTTCTTATCAGTTATACATGATAATAGAATGTACCTGGATATATTATACTTATGTGGAGAATAACTTCTCATCCTTCCAGTTGTACATGATGTGGAATTACACTGGTCGTGTGTAATCATATATGCTCATAGGATCATAATGTCTGATTCATTCTATTGTCTTTCCTATTCCCATCCCCCCTTCCCTCCATTCTCCTTTGTCTAATCCAAAGTACTTCTATTCTTCCCTACTATTTTCCTGTTCCCATCTCCCCACCCCACCCCACCCCACTGAAAATGACTTAGTTGGTAGTTTGAAGGTGTTTTCCTTGGCTCTGTGTTTGGTATCAATAATTAATATCAAATGGGTTGAACATTCACCTGTAGATATATGCGAAGAAATGATTTGGGGACTTCGCGAATGTCTTCGTTGATTTCTAGATGTTTGATAAAGAAGGAGGGAATAGCTGGGGCCACTTCAGAGTGTTGTAGCTCTGGTGTTACCAGATGAACGCTGAACTGTTTGCAGTGTTAGCTCTTGATTAAGGTGGAAGAAGCAGTAGCTGCAATTTATTCATTCACTGTATATTCAGTGTTTACTCCATTCAGGGAACAGAACAAAGGAACTTTCCTCATAAAGCATTGGTATTGCTGGGGAAGACTGATATTAAACAACTAATTATGTATCTCTTTAATGGATTGCTTAATTACAGTTTAGGAGATGGAACCAAAGGGGAGCACGGTGAGTTCTTGGAGCTGGGAAGGGGTGACTTGGAGGCTGAGGTGGGGGGTAAGCTCCTGGAAGGCCTCTCCACAGCTGTAGCTTGAACTGAGCTCTAAGAGCTACAAAGAGCAAACAGGTCAAGTCCATTCTGGCTGTGAACACATGGGAAAATTTAGTCACTGTGAATAGCAGAAATGCCCCAGCTTTCTCTCAGGTCTTAAACAGCAACAGCAAGCTTTTGTGTTCTTAATAAAATTAAATTATCAGCAAAGAAAAGAATTGGCATGTACATAAATTTTGGTGTACACACATCCTTTTATTATTCGAATTATGACTTTTCCCACTTGAAAAAGACTCAGCAGGCTGCAGAGTTAATTATATAAAGTTTTATAGAGGTGGGATACTTCCTTATTTGGATAATTGATTATTCCATAAGTTTCCCTGTATCTTCACTTCCTCCCTGAATATTTTTGGGAGGTATGTGCTTACTGGAGCTTATTGTAGTACTGTCTGTAGCCTAGCCATTGATTAAAATGCTGTTCTGTCCTGGTTTAGACCTCACAGATTCAGAGATTGTCATTTCTATCTAATATGTGATCTGAGTTGGTTATGCCACATTAACTGGGCAATGCAGGGAAAAATTACTCACAATGCAAGAAAGCTGTTGGCATTAATTTAGAATACAACCTTGCTCTCAGGTAGCTCGTAGCTTTGTTTGGAGAACTCTAGCAAGAATTTTGAACAGCTACCTTCTTTATAAGTCTGACAGGATGTTTGCCCCCTTTTCCTTGGGCCATTTAAATACTGATAACATTGGGCCTATTTGATTCCCCTACTTGGTACCTAGTAAGATACTTGTGGGAACACTCATTGATATTTGCAAACAATTTCCAGGTACCTCTTTCTTTTAGAAAGAAAGTTTTTTTTACTTCCCAGATAGTGCTCAGAAAGTGATTTCTACCTTTATTTTTAAATTTTTTTGTATTTTTTAGCTCTGATGGTCTAACTATATTGTCATATTTACACTGGAATATGCAGGGGTATTTTTTGTGTGTATAAACCATATTCCCACTGGTTATGTCAATCTTGGTGTGACTGAGGAACCTGAAAATCTGAAGGACAGACTTGTCTTGTGGACTCACCACAAAGGCCCCTTTTAGAAAAGAGTCCATGTGCCATGGTGGTAGTGGCCCACTGTGACTCCTTCCTGCCTTCAACTGTCCTCCATCTTTAGTGACATAGAAGTGGGATAGAGATGGTCCTATAATGATTTATTTTCAAAATGGACAAACAAAAGCATTTATGGTATAAGAACAATTAATTGTATCATTCAAAATTTTATGTTTGAGGCCAGGTGTGGTGGTCCACGCCTGGAATCCTAGTGGTTCTGGAGGCTGAGACAGGAGGATCTCAAGTTTGAAGCCTCAGCAATTTAGTGAGGCCCTAAGCAACTTAGTGGGACCCTGTCTCAAAATATAAAAAAGGGTTGGGAGTGTTGCTCAGTGATTAAGCACTCCTGGGTTCAATCCCCAGTACCAAAAACAAAAAACATTTTATGTTTGAAAGACACTAAAACATTTCCAGAACTTTGAAGGGACTTCTGGTCTTGATAAAAGTTACTCGATCATGACTGAGACCCTAAAAGGGTAGTTTCCTAAATTACAACCCTTAAGAATTTGACAGATTCAATGAAACTATTCACACAGAGAACGAAAATCTAGATGATGATGGATTGGGGTAAACAGGGGAGATTGGCTGTCAGAAATCCTAGAGCCAAAGGTGACTGTCAGGTAGATGAATGGCTGTAGGCAGTAGCATGGTTGGAAGGGAAGGACACGAGCATTTGAGGTCCAGGTAGACCTGCAGCTCTTGGTGTCTCACTTGGATGAAAAGCTCAATGTCTTAAGTGGAATTGGATCTTTTACCAAAATCATTTTGGGATCAAGAAGTAGGATCTCCATGAGTTAGTCTTATTCGTCTTTTCTTGCTTTTGCAATTTAGGAATGTCCACTAATCATGCTGCACTCAATTTTGCAGTTTAGACTTTGTTGATTCAGGAAGTACCCAGAAAATGCTGGAAATTGACAGCTCAGGAGTGCACAGGTTGGATACGATTCTTGACTGCAGATCATGTGCTGCTTCTGATGTTATGGAGATTTTTATTTTTATTTTTTAAGTCTGAGAAAGTAACAGAAATTGAGGGGAGCTCAGCAGATGCTCTGTGTTCCGTTGAACATGTGGGTGGCCACACACTATTGAGGCAGACAAACTTGGGTCAGCAACAGTTCTGACCTTCCATGCTCACTACCCAGACTTCCAGGAGAGCAGGTACTTCTAGTCCAATCCCACCTTCAGGAAGACATGGCGTAATTGTGTTCATTTTATAGAAGACGGGGCCTGATGAAATGGTGACTTTGTGACATTCAAATGGCACTTAGTTCCAAAGGTGGATAAAAACCCAGCTCCTCTGTCCTCTGTCGTCTCCTGCATTGCACTGCCTGCCTTTCTGGTTTCACTTAACCCTGCCTAAAACAGGGAGGAGGAGAATGTGCACCTGTCTAAAGTTGCCTTCTTAGATGGTCCTTTAATGACCCAGGGGCTCAGCAGCAGCACAGCTGTAGTCCCAGGCGGGAGAGATCTAGGGAGGCAGCCCAACTTTGATCACCTCAATCACAGCAAGGACACTTTGGTGCCAGAGGTATTGATGGTGTCCAGATGCTCAGATCACAGGTTGGAAGTCAATATCTTATTTCCTTGAAGACTCTGCAACTGCAAGTGAAAATAAAAGAACAGGGTCTTCAGGATCCTGATCAGAACTCAGAATTTGTTTTCCTTTTCCACCTCCAGGACCCTCTTCTCCCAAGAAGATTCAGTAGGGCAGAGGTTGAAGAAGCTGCCAACTGGTCCAAGCTCAAACCCCGTGTGGTTTGGGCAGCTAGACAGCCTCAGCACTTCCCACCAGTGCATTCAAATGTTATTCCAACAAGCATTTCTTAAACACCTAATGTATGCCCCACACTGCAATGCCAGCAGGGTACAGTCTTGACCCCTAAGATAGATTTATGACAGAGTGCAGTAAATTAACCCTTTCCCAGTTGTCTGCAGTCTGGTTCTGTCCTCCCTTTATCTTTCTCCCTCCACTATCCCTTCTCTTCTTTAAAAGAACATGTTGGTTCTATACTTCTACTCTTCACTTTCTTTTTTTGGGGGGGTGTGGGGGTTAAATTTAGGGACATTTGACCACTGAGCTGTTTTGTATTTTAGAGAGAGGGTCTCTACCACGAGCTGCTGCTGTTTGCCGATGGGCTGCTTCAAACGGCTCCGGTTACGGAGCAAAACCGCAGCCCCAGGGCTGCTTCAAGCGGCTCCAGTTATGGAGGGAAACCGCAGCTTTTTTCCTTTTCCCCTTACCTAAAACTGCCACTTCTCACACTTCGGCCCGACAGAAGACACGTAGGCTTCAAAGCTTCATCAAGCAGCTTCTGCTTTATTCAAATAACACCCTCAATATATAAGCAGTCTCATGCATAAGCAATTGTAACCAGATATGTCCATCCAATCCTGTTAAAGGTCAAGCAGTCACTCCCTGGAGCATACATGTAAAGTATGTCTGTCCACGCGCTAGGCGGCTGAACTGATTATAATACAGCCAATGGTAAACATGTTCTGCCTTTCTCCATGCATAATCAGAATGGATGCAGTGGCGTAACCCTGGGCCCTGGTTCCGCCTGCCACAGTCTCACTGAGTTGCTTATTAGCACCTCACTTTTGCTGAGGCTGGCTTTGAATGCGCCATCTTCCTGCCTCCGCCTCCAGAGCTGCTGGGATTACAGCCGTGCGCCACCACGCCCTGCCTGCTCTCCACTCTTTATCATTACACACTGTGTACATGTATCAAATTATGCTGGACTCCATCAATTTGTATTATTAAAATTAAATAATAAAAAAGGATTCATCCTCACTGTAAAGACATTCAGAAGAGCATAGAGAAAAAAATCACTTATAATCTTACTGTTCAGAATTATGGCTATTCATGCATAGACTTCTGGAGTATTTATTATCTATGTGCATATATTTTAGCAATACTTGTTTTAATAGGCAATCATGGGCTGGGGAGATAGCTCAGCTGGTAGAGTGCTTGCCTCGCAATCACAAGGCCTTGAGTTCGATCCCCAGTACCACAAAATTAAAAAAAAAAAAAAATAGACAATCATACCTTATTCCTATTTAACATTCAGTAACAAAAAATTTATTATTAAGCTATTTTTAAATTTTTTTATTTAGCTTTTAATTTTTTACAGACTGCATTTTGATTCATTGTGCACAAATGGGGTACATCATTTCATTTCTATGGTTGTACACGATGTAGATTCATCCATTCATGTAATCATACATGTACATAGGGTAATGATGTCTGTCTCATTCCACCATTTTTCATACCCCCTCCCTCTCATTTCCTTCTACATAATCTAAAGTTTCCCCATCCTTCTCTCACTCCCCACCTCTCCACCCCCATTATATATCATTCTCCACTTATCAGGGAAAACATTTGGCCTTTGGTTTTTTGGGATTGGCTTATTTCACTTAGCTTGATATTCTCCAGTTCCATCCATTTATTTGCAAATGCCATAATATTATTCTTCTTTATGACTGAATAATATTCCATTGTGTATGTATACCAGAGTTTCTTTATCCATTCATCTGTTGAAGGACATCTAGGTTGGTTCCACAACCTAACTATCGTGAACTGAGTTGCTATAAATATTGATGTGACTATGTTACTGTAGTATGCTGATTTTAAGTCCTTTAAAACTGAGGAGTGGGATAACTGGTTCAAAAGGTGGGTCCATTCCAAGTTTTCTGAGGATTCTCCACACTGTTTTCCAGAGTGACTGCAACAATTTGCAACTCCACCAGCAATGCAGAAGTGTGCCTTTTCCCCCACATCTACACCAACATCTGTTATTGTTCGTGTTCTTGATAATAGCCATTCTAATTGAAGTAAGATGAAATCTTAGAGTTGTTTTAATTTGCATTTCTCTAATTACTAGAGATGTTGAACACTTTTTCATATATTTATTAAGCTGTTTTTTGAAAACATTCCATTATATGGACCCATTGACTCTCAAACACTTGGGTGATTTCCCTCTTAAAATATTGCAGTATTTTCATATTAATTCCATTATTAGCTAATTGAACTGGATTCCTTAAAAATGATTTGAGAGATTTGAAAGCCTATCACTTTAAGGCTTTTATTAAATATTATTAACTTGTCATTCAGTGGGATTTTTCAGTTTAGAGACTGTTTCCCTTCGACATATTTTCAGTTCTCTGATGGCTGGTGAGGTTGGCCATTTGCAGGTCATTTTTCCCCCTAACTTCCCAGTACTCCACTTCATTGCCTGGGATATTCAGCATTTGGGTCTGAATTTTTTTAAAGGTTTTTATGGCCCAGGGGCCCCCTAGAAAGCTTCTGCACATACATGCTCCTTCTAAGACTTTATTTCATGAACTCTTTTCTGACATTGGATGCCATCATTCGTTTTGATTTTCTTGAGCACCCCTTTTAGTTATAAAAACTGCTTTCTGTCTGGTGCACATTAATGGCTTCATTTTTCCATATGCAAAGACTGTGTGTTAAAACTAACAGTATACAGAGAGAGAGAATTTTGTGGGAGGAGGAGAGGTGGATGAGGTGAGGACTTTGCCCCAAAACACTTAAGATTGCTAAGTGAGAAGAAGGAACTGGGCAGCAAGACGATGGATCAGCAGACTGGGAAGCTTCAATGACAGAATTAGGTCTGCACAGTTCCAGGGCAGGAGCCTGAGATCCAGGTGTCTGCAGGACTGGTTATTTCTGAGGCTGTCCTTGGCTTGCAGAAGGCCACCTCTCCCTGTGTCTTCACATGGTTTTCCCTCTGTACCTGTCTATGTCCTGATTTCCTCTTTTAAAGACACTAATCCCATTGAACAAAGGCCCACCCCTATGACCTCCTTTTACCTTAATCACTTCTTTAAAGAGCCTATCTCCAAATAAAGTCACGCTTTGACATACTGGGGTTTATGACTTCAGCACATGAATTTGGGGCAGGTTAGACACTTCAGCAGAGTATAGGAATGAAAAAATCAGTACTTGTAGGCAGTCAGACATAATCAGTCTAGCTTAGAAGAGACTGAATTCAGAGACCATTTGACCCAGCTACCCAATACTTGGTTGATACCCAAAGAACTTAAAATCAGCATACTACGGTGACACAGCCACATCAATGTTTATAGCAGCTCAACTCACAATAGCTAAACTATGGAACCAACCTAGGTGCCCTTCAACAGATAATTGGATAAGAAAAATGTGGTATATATACACATGGAATATTGCTCAGCTTTAAAGAAGAATGAAATTCTGACGTTTGTTGGTAAATGGATGGAACTAGAGAATATCACGCTAAGGGAAATAAACCAATCACCCCAAAAACCAAAGGCCAAATGTTTTCTCTGTTATGCAGATGCTAATTCATAATAAGGTGGAGGGGGATAGGGACGAGTAGAGTTACTTTATGTTAGGTAGAAGGGAGTGAAGGAAGGGGAAGGGATAAGGGGGTAGGAAGGATAGTAAAGTGAAACACACATTATTACCTCATGTACATATATGACTGAATGACAAATGTGATTCTGTAATACATACAATCAAAAATGAGAAATTATACTCCATTTATGTATGATTTATCAAAATACATCAATGTGTTCTACTGTCATGTATAACTAATTAGCAAAAATTAAAAAAAAAATTTTAAAAAAAGAATGGAGGGGACTGAGTGTCCAGGGAAGACATTTGAAAGATGAAGAATCTGAGATCCAGAAAGGTGAGTTTATTAACCCACGGTAACACAGCAGAGTGTTCACAGAGCCTAGGTCAGAAGCTGGGGGCATTTCATTTGACTCTCCTGGTTTTCCTATTGCACTGTCCTGCTCAGGAAGCTCAGCTCTGCAACCGTCTGTGCCCCATTGTGTCTCCTCTGACTCTAACTCTTGGCAGTGACCTTGAACCAGGCAATCCACTGCTACATGCCCCAAATCACTGTTGCTAAATCACACACTACCAAAGGCTGGCTTTCCACTGCCTCTTTCAAGACACCTCTACTCTTCACATGGTGTTGGAGTCAATGTAGCAAGATCCATTTCACTACCCCAGAGTGCCCACCGCCAGTGGTGGTGCAGGAGTTGGGTTTATTATTAATGCCACGTGCAGACACCGAGTCCTCCTTGCCCTGCCTCTCCCACCTGTCCCCACCTCCAGGGACTCCCCAGGAACTCTCCTTTCTACTCCCAAGGTACCTGGTTTGGTATTGCACCTCAGCTTATATTTTATTTATTGCATGATATTGTATGATATATTTTATTTATTACATCCTATTATCTCTTTGTAGTAAGTTCTTCCAGAGGTTTGCCTCCCAGGAAATGAGTTGGTCCTCTTTGGTCACTATTGGATCCTCTCTCCATGAAATGAGTGATTTGTTCCATCAGTTTCCCCACCATTGTCGTCTGTTTTCCCCACCAGAGGCCTATAAACAACAGTGTGCCCAGACATGGATGGGACCTTTCAATCCATGGCTAAATTAAACCTTTTCTGTTCATAAGTTAATTATCTCAGGCTTTCTACTACAGGCACAGAAATGTGCCTAATACCACCCTGTGCTAATGCAGAAAACTATACAGAGCTAGAACTTTGTATAGGTTGAGTGTACCCCAAATTCTCAGGACCAGAAGTGTTTTGTTTTGATTTTTTTCAGATTTTGTGATATTTGCATATACATAATTGTTATAGTTTGGATGTGAGGTGTCCCCCAAAAGCTCATGTGTGAGACAATGCAAGAAGGTTTGAGAAGAAATGATTGGTTTATGATAACCTTAACCCCATTGATGACTTAATCCCCTGATGGGGATTAACTGAGTGGTAACTGAAGGCAGGAGGGGTGTGGCTGGAGGAAGTAGCTCGTTGGGGTCGTGCCTTCAGGGTATGTGTTTTGTATCTGGTGAGTGGAGTCTCCCTTTGCTTCTTGATCACCACGTAAGCTGCTTCCCTCTGCCACTCTTCTGCCTCCACTCCCCAAGGAGCGGAGCCTGCTGTCAATAGAATGAGACCTCTGAAACTGTGAGCCCTCAAATAAACTTTCCCTCCTCTATGATTGTTTTGGTCAGATCTTTTAGTCGCAGAGTGAAAAAGTTGACTAAAACAATAATAGAATATCTTGGTGGATGGTACCCAAGTCCAAACATGAGCTTCATTTATGTTTCATATATACCTTATACATATAGCCAAAGATAAATTTATACACTATTTTTAGTGCATGTGTCTTGGGATTTCAACCTCTTACGTGAGTTCCGTGTGGAATTTTCCATTTCTGGTGTCATGTCAGTTCTTGTAAAGTTTTGGATTTGGGATTTTTGGGTCCAGTTTACTCAACCTGTAGAACTTAATAAGAACACAGAATAATGCAATAAAGAAACAAAACATCCATGTGTGTCCGCTCTAGAGATGGACTTATCTTCATTGTCTGAGCTTCAGTAGGGTTTTTACTAAGATAGTGTCCAGGGTGCAGATTGGCAGGCTGACTGTGAACTCACGGAGGACGGCGTTTGATAGTGGAGGGGTGCAGAAGAACAGGACGAACAAGTCTCTGTCTGCAGAGTTACAGTCTGAAGAATGGGGCCACCTCTACCCTTAGCTTCTTGGAGGGTCTTACCTGATGTTGGCAACTGGGTGTCTTCATCTGTCAGCTGGAGGAAGGTTTCCCTGTTTTGCATGCTGTGGAATGTTTTGCTTGTAAAGAACTTAACAGCATGCTAAGCTCATAGCAGGTGTGATAAATGCAACACAAGCCACCTGTGGCCCTCTGTGAGGAGTGCCCTTGTCAATTATTATAAAAGAGAACTCACTTCCATTTCATCTCCGCTGGGTCACTGAATGGTCAGTTGCGAAGGACTGGTGCAAATCCACACACTTGTTAAGAACAGATTAAATACTAATGGGGAATTAATTAAGGATAATGAGATGATACAAAAGCATGTTAAAACAGTTCAGGATCGAGATGAGGAGAAGACCTGGACAGAGTGAATGATATGAACTTTTCAATATTCAGATGTCTGCGCCCATAAATTTTGTTAAATTGATAGAGAGATCTGGTATATTTTTTTACATGTTGTACTTTGTAAATTACCATTTAGGATATTAATTTCCAAAGTGGAAGAGTAGTGGTACATGATGACCTTTAAAAATGCGTAGCTAATTAAATCACTGGTAGTCAAATATTAATGGATTTAATTATATGGAAGTGACACAAGAGGGCAGCTGTGTACTATTCCTGAATACAGTTTTTATTCTATTTCTGTTAGGTTAATATTGAGTATGTGAATCATCACAATGACAGGAAACCATCTTTAATAAATTTCCTATAAAGATATAATAAAATTATTTATTAGAACCCATTGAATTATTTAATTCTGCTTTATACCACTCATTGATCTGCAAGGATGCAATTGGCATCCTACTGATTAGCTAGACAGTGGTCACTGTACTTGCACAGAACTTTCTACTGATGCTTTGAGGATCATTTGACTGATGTGAGAGTGAGGAATGGTGGTCTCCACACATTGCTGGATCCTTTTGGTCCCCCTGAGAAGCACGTGTGTTAGAATGAAATGGGAATCCTGTGCAGGTCACAGCAATCCCGTGGATTTGGACGAGAATTGCTCAGCCCCTGTGTTTTCACAGATAACCTAGAAGTTGGTTGACTTTTGGTACCTTTAACCCTAAGACCCACAACAGAGAAACACCCTCCCAGAGGCCGCGGTCTGGCATCTATGAGTGGGTCCCAGTCCTGAGGGTCAGACTGATTCTGGGCACTGAGATAATGTAATCTGAGCAAGGAGTCCTGAGAATGCCTAGAACATTCTGGATATGAATTATGTCCATTTTAAGGGCTCGTATAGTTGTGTGAGGATGGGAGAAGAAAGAGTTCCGTTTTAGCCCAGACCAGCAATGGAGCTGCAATGGATCCCCTGTCCTTGAGCAAGGATGGCTTTGGCTTTGGAAGGATGCATATGGTTTGTAAACATGGCCAGCTACTAAACTTACAGATCCCTCTCCAAAGTGAATGTAGATAGATTGTTGTTACTTAATTCATTTCAATTAGCATTTATTATCTACATATAGGAAGGTCCAGTTCATGATGGGTACAAATAAACCATATAGGGTCTCTCCTGACAAGACCTAATTCATCAGGGAGGAGATGGCCTTGGGGTGTGGTCTAAGCACGTAGGATGGGCCCCAGATGTGCCTCTGGAGATCAGCTGTCTTGGCCATGGGGTCAGTGACTTATGATATACCTTGGCATACTGATTCGACAAATTCTTAATGATACCAAGGGATCTGGGAATCTTCTGAGATGCAGTTGGGATTGTGAGGTACCATGTCTGTGTGACTTCACAGTGAGAAAGTGCAGAGGAACTAAGGTTGACAGCCAGGGCAGGGCAGGCTGGAAGGTGAAGTGGCTTAGGGACTCAAGAACTGGCTCTGGGTCGGTTGATCCAGAAATGAAATGACAGGGGTGTATGTCCTAAGGTCTTGGTGCTAGTTCCAATTCTAGCACTGGGGACAAGATGGAAGTGCAGAAGTTCAAACTTGAGATTCAGAATGACGGGCTACTCAAGCGGTGTGGCACATGGGGAGGTCCAATGAAAGGAACAGACAGGTGACAAAGCTCTGAAATGGAGAAGCTGGAAAAAGCATCCAGACCAGAGAGCAAACCATGCCTCTGGGAATCTGGATGTCATCGTTGACCACACATCCAGAAGCAGTTTGCTTTCTGTGCTGGATAAAAGCCATTTTCTGGGAAGGACAAGAACATCCATAGCTGTTGGTTCCCTCAAGAGCCTCAGAATTCTAATATAGTAGTAAAATCTATATAATAAAGAAATTGTGGTCCAAGATGAATGGGAAAGGGGAGCAAGCCTTCATTCATGTCGTGAGGTCATGTGTTCAGGGACAGCCAAGTTTCATCCCAGAGTGTTTGAAGGAATTTAAATGTGTAACCAGGGTGTTACCTCTGGTAATGTCTAAAAAACCACAGACAACAAAAGAAGAACTCAAAAACTGATGACAAGTGAACGTCATGAGTTTCACAAAAGGGGTGGACTCCAGAAATGACAGACAAATAAATCGGGTCAAAACTTTGTCAAATTGCAGAATGCATTTTAATCAGATGTCTTATGAGCACTTTGAAAGGAATGTGTTGATGGCTAGAGATGTTCAGTCACGAACAGCACACCCTGCCAGAGTAACCTCATCTTTTGTGAAAACATTTTTACCAAGTTGGTAGTGCAGGGGAGTGACACAGACTTCGTGGTTTTTGGTTTTAGGAAAACATTTGGCAAAATCTGACCTGTCAAGATGCCATTATGGAAAATAGAGCAAAATATTCATGGTACGACGGTATTCTTGGATGACTGGGTCCTGTTGGAAAACCGTGTTCAGAATGGAAGAAAATAAATTCAGTTCATAATGACCTTTGGTGAATGCCCATGTGCCGCTTGTAAATCCTTACTAGAGGGTCCTTGAAGAAATGACAAAGAAGATAACTGAAACTAGGACTGACCACCACGTTAGTGCTGGTATCAAAGCTGACGGGAATGGCAATCAGTAACCTATAAATGATGGCTCAAACCCAGTCTTTCCTCAGATACTGTTTAGTCCCTCGTTTAGAAACAAGGAATCTATACAAACTAGAAAACTGGACCTTTATTCCTTCTGCACTGGAATAAAGTCTCCAGTCACCAGAACAGCCAAATCTTGAAATAATTGTGTCAAATAAATTATAAGACGCCGAATGATGAGATTATGAATACACACAGAAACCTGCTCCTGGAGGGGAAGATCAAACATTGGAAGTATCTTCTATCTTCCATAATTAATTGTAAGTATAATAGTTCTTAAACAAACTTGTGACAGATTTCTTCTTTTTTGTTGGAACTGACGAAAAGATTTCAAGAGCATCAGTAAGAACTGTTAAGAAAATGTACCCTAGTGCATTTCAGGAGTCAGTACATGATAAAAGGAAACACAGACCAGTAGAGGAGGAATAGATTACTCAATGACAACACAAAAATTTTGAAAAAAGTTCTTCCTTCAAAAAATCAAGGTATGGTCTTTTTTGAAAATACCAAACCACCAACGTAGACCTCAGAAAAAAATGTAAAAATTTAAATGATCCAAAGGAAGGGAATATATTTGAATATTTAAAGGTTAGAATGAAGAAGAATTGTCAAGCACATTGCAATGGATAAGCTGACAACCCAGAAAACACAAACCTTATTTTAAAAATCTCTCTTTATTCAACTTTTCATTTGGGGGGGGGATTCACATTCACTTGTAAAACTAATACTGAGAGACTCTATGTTCCATTCAGTTTTTCTGAACCGGCAAAACTATTCTAAAATATCGCCCAGGTTATTGCCATTGGTGTGGTCAGGATACAGAACGTTCCATTACCACAAAGCCCCTCTTGCTGCCGTTTCACCTCTACTCCACGTCGTTCCTGCCCTCCCTTCTTGGTCCCTAATCCCTGAAAACTATTCAGTTTTTCTCTACGTCTGTATGTTTGCAATTTCAAGAATGATATGTGAATGAACCTGTTTAGTTAGTAAACTTTGGAATTACTTTGTTTCCTTCAAGAACCTCAAAATATTAACACAGCAGTACAATCTGTGTATAAAGAAATTGTAGCCCAAGGTGAATGGGAAAGGAGAGCAAGCCTTAACTCATGTCCTGAGGTTGTGTCTTCAGGTGCAGCCAAGTCTCATCCCTATGTTTTATCACTAAGAGTAAGATTTTTAATATAGACAAGATCATTCTAATATATACATATATATATATATATGGAAAGGCAGAGACACTAGAATAACTAATTTTTTCAAAGTATGAGAACAAAGTAAGAGGGATTTTTTTTTCCCCATTCAGTATGATCCCCTGGATATTCATCCACATTGTTGCATGCTTTAATGTTCATCCCTTTTTATTGCTGAGTAGTATTCTATGATATGGATATACTACAATTTAAGAATTCACCCACTGAAGGACAGTTGGTTGTTTCCAGTTTTTCTTTTTTATTTTAGTATTCGGGATTGAACACAGAGGCACTTTGACACTGAGTGACATCCATTCACCCACACTTTTTTAAAAATTATTTTTATTTAGCTTTTAATTTTTTACAGACTGCATTTTGATTCATTGTACACAAATGGGGTACATAATTTTGTTTCTATGGGTGTACACAATGCAGATTCATACCATTTGTGGAATCATACATGTATATAGGGCAGTCTCATTCCACCATTTTTCATACCCCCCTCCCTCTCATTTTCTTCTACATATTCTAAAGTTCCCCCATTATTCTCTCATTCACCACCCCCACCCCCATTATATATCATCCTCCACTTATCTGGAAAACATTTGGCCTTTGGTTTTTTGGGATTGGCATATTTCACTTAGCATAATATTCTCAATTCCATCCATTTATTTGCAAATGCCATAATATTATTATTCTTTATGGCTGAATAGTATTCCATTGTGTATATATAACAGAGTTTCTTTATCCATTCATCTGTTGAAGGGTATCTAGGTTGGTTCCACAATCTAGCTACTGTGAACTGAGCTGCTATAAACATTGATGTGGCTGTTTTACTGATTTATTGATGTGGTAGTTTGCTGATTTTAGGTCCTGTGGGTATAAACCGAGGAGTGGGATAACTGGGTCAAAAGGTGGGTCCATTCCAAGTTTTCTTAGGATTCTTTTTTTGAGACAGGATCTTGCTAAGTTGCTTTAAGCTGCTTAGACTGGACTTGAACTTGTGATCCTCCTGTCTCAGCCTCCCAAGTTGCTGGGATTATAGATATGCACCTTTGTACAAGGCTATTTCCAGGTTTTAACTATTATAAACCTTCCAGGAACATTTGTGTATAGTTTTTTGTGCAAACATAAGTTTTCATTTCTCTTGGAGTAATGTCTGAGAGCACTATTAGGCTATATGTTAGTTATGTGCTTAATTTTAAAGACACTCCAAAACTATTTTCCAGATGACTGTGTCATTTTTATATTCCCATCAGCAAACACATGAGTGATCTAGTTTCTTTGCATTGGATTGTTTGAATTTTTGACACACACACACACACACACACACACACACACACACATATATACTAGACCTGTTGGATATGTGATCTGAAAACATTTTCTCTGTCTATAGCTTGTCTTTTCATCTTCCTAACAGATCTTTATTAAAAAGTCTTTAATTTTGATCATACTCAATTTATCAATTTTTAATATTTTCTTATTTATTTGTGGTGCTGGAGATTAAACCCAGGGCCTTGTGCATAATAGGCAAGTGCTCTACCACCACCAGTCTCAGACTCTAATCTTTTAATTTATGAATCATGCTTTTGAGAGCAAGTCCAGGAAATCTGTCTAGACTTAGATCTTGAAGATTTTTTCCTAAATGTTTGTGTTTTAATATTCTATATCTTACATTTAAGTTGGTGGTTCATTTTGAGTTGATTTTTATATAAGGTGTGAGGTTTAACTTGATGTTCTTTATTTTCCTTTTGGATGTTCCTTTGCCCCATTGTTGAAAAGCACAGCCTTTGTCTATTTTACTGATTTTGCATTTTGTCCAAAATCTGTTGGGCACAATTTTGTGGGTTGATTTATGGGTTCCTTGTTCTATTGCATGTATCAATATGTCTATCCTTCTACATGCAGTCTTGGTTACTGTAGCTGTGTAAATCTTGATAAAAATTGTATAAAACTTACATATCAGTTTTGGGGATAATTGACATCTTTATTATCTTTAATGATATGCTCAGTGCTAGTATATAGAAATATAATTAATATTTGTATGTTTATCTTGTATCCTGATAGCTTTATGAGCTCTTAAATTGTATGAGTTTTTGTAGATTTTTTAGGGGATTTTCTGTGTACACAGTCATTTGCAAAGAGAGACAGTTTAAACTCATCCTTTCTAATCAGTTCGCATTTTATTTCCTTTTCTTGTCTTCTTGCATTGGCTAATACTTCCATCTCTGTGTTAAATAAGAGTCAACACCCTTGCCTCTTTGTTTTACAATGAAGGCATTAATTTTATCAATGTAATACTTATACTAGGTTTTTTTTTTTTAGATGTCCTTTATTAAGTTGTGTACATTTTCCTTAACTTCTGTTTTTCTGGATCATTTTAAATTATGAATGGGTGTTAAATTTGGTCACATATTTTTTGTTTCTCTTGATTCAGTCATATGATTTTTCTTCTTTAACCTTTTAATATCATGAATTACATTGATTCCTTCATGTTGTTCCAGGCTTTGCATAAATCCCACTTGACCATGATGTCTCATTCTTTAAGAATAGAATTGCTGAATTTTCTTTGTGACTCTATTAACAAAGATTTTTTACTGATGCTCATGAGAAATAGTGGACTATAGTTTTCCTTTCGTGTACTATGTTCTTCTGGTTTCTGCATCAGAGTAAGACTAGCTTCATAAAATGAATTGGAAAGTATTCAATCTCATTTTTTTTCCTGGAAGAGATCACACAGGATTGCTGTTAATTCTTTTCTAAACATTTGGTAATAAACAAATGTTATTGTTTTGAACACAAAGTATTGTTTTAATCAAGAGCAGCCTGGGGGTAGATTAAAATGATGGGTCGCCATGCTCTATCATTGATCCTGGCATGCTTGCCAAATTTATAGAGGATTTAAAGCTAAAAGTTAAGTTTTGTCTTGGGAAGATCAAGACTCCAGGATGAATGTGCTCTGCCTCAGTGTTGAATTCTCTGTCACAGTGGCAGTGTTCTTGCTGTTCCCACCTCAGGGCCTTTTTGCTGGCTTCATCTCTGTTCTTATTTCATGTCTTACATTGTTAGCCTTTAATGCCATTCAGTCCTGTTTAAATATTATTTCCTTAGGGAAGCCTTGCCTGACTATCCCCCCTAATACAACCCTTCCCACCCTACCACTCGGCCTTATTCGGCTGTACTTTTCTTCAGAGCACTTAAGAATGTCTCCTTTTTTCTCTCCCCTTTGCCTTTCTCTTCTTCCATGTATCCCTCCCTACCATCCATCCATCCATTCCATTTCTTTCCCCATCCTTCCCTTCCTCCTATAAGAATGTAACTTCTGTGAAGACAGGGACATAGTCTGTCTTGTTTGTCTTATTTCTAGTGCTTAGAGCAGGTAGGTACTCAATAAATGGTTTGTGTGATTGATGAGCTGCGTGCAAAGTTCGTCATTTCAGTTATGATGAATTATGAAAATTGAAAGGGTAATAAATTAAAACTTTTTTTTCCTGAACAAATATTTATTTGACAGTTGCTGGAGATGCTATGGTGAGAAAAATAGTCTTTTCTTCAGGGAGCTTACAGACTAGTGAGGAAATGTGAATATATTCCAAAAATCATATTATCTATCTATCTTCCTATCTATCTAGTTACACACTCTGTGCTCAGAGTCCAGAAAGGTAAGTACAGGGTGCTTTGAAACTATGCACCAGGAGGACTTGATCTAACATGAGGAGTCAAGAAGGACTTACTGAGTTGAGAGCTAAAATGGGAAGGGAACAAAGATATAGAAGAAAAGACTTGAGATGGAGGGAAGAGCATGGGAAAGACCCAGAAACAGGACCAGTGCAATGAGGGAAGTGAATAATCACGAGACAGGAAGCAGAGGAGGTAGGTGGGGCTGGACCCCACAAGGCCTGGATACCATATTGGTAGCGTTGGTCTTTATTTGAAGAGAATGATAAATTATTCAAGGTTTCTAATGAAATGAAATAGCATTACTGAGTTTTAAAAATCCCACTCTTCCTTCTGTGTGTAGAATAGGCAGGAAGAGGACAGGGAAAGAGTAGGGAATCTAATTAGTAGGCAGTGGTGATAATCAGATGATGTGGCTTGCATGAGGTGGTGGCAGTAGGAGTATGAGAGGGCGATGACATGTTTCGGTTCACTATGACATGCTGAAAACTAAGGATATAAAATGAATGCTGGAAAATTGGACAGAATATGTAAGAAGGATACTTTCTACTCATTATGAGGACAAACAGTCTGGTAATAATAATTCCAATTAAGGTACTAGATATAGCACGTGCAAAAGACCTCAAGGAAGTTCCTTACACATTTGAGCCCTAGACTGTCTTTATTTACTTATTTATTTTTTTGATGCTGGGGATTGAACCCAGGGCCTCGTGCATGCGAGGCAAGCTCTCTACCAGCTGAGCTATAGCCTCAGGCCAACTGCCATGTTTTTGATGAGGTCAATAATACCTGCTTGGTGGAGTTGCTGGAAGTAATGGTAGACACTACTGAATAACTCAAAATACTTGTTTTTCTCTTCTTCCAGGGTAAAATAAATTTTATTTGAGTCAATGTTGGCACAACAAAAGAATCCACTTCCTGGGTTCTTTGTAGTGAGGTGTGGTCATGGGATGATCTTCTGATCCACAGGACATCAGACTTGGATGGCAGTCTCTGAGACTCTCCCTTGAGATACAGCTGGCAGCTTCTCCTTGCCTCTTCCCCTTTTTGCTTGTTGTCTTCAATACTGTCACCTGGAGGTAAAGGGTTTCCCCAGATTACGATGGTGAGGGTGTCCTATGGATGGCAGGAAGGTGAGTCAAAGGGGCCATGGAAGCCAGGGAGCAGCCCGGGCCTGAATACAGTTTTCTGTTTTGTCATCATGGTTTTTGCAAGAGAGAGGAAAAGCAACCAAGGCTTCCTCTCTAAGGGCAGCCCAGCCTCACCTCAAATGTTACACAAAGATGAGAAGATGCTACATGTGTGCAATGCCCCGCACGTCACTAAATGTTTTATTTTCCATGCCTCTCCCATTACAAGAAGAAAAGAAAAACCCTTCTAATACTGCCTTCCACTAATGGAGAATTAAATTGGATTCTTACATTTTTGTTTTCCTTAGCAGAGGCTCTGACGACCTGGAATGTACCCAGGAGAAAATGCTCAAGGTGGCGAGCGAGGCTGGAAGTCACATTATACAAGGAACAGTTAGTTACTGGAATTGTGTTGCATTTACTGTTACTTATTTAAAAATAAGTGAACCTTGGAGTCAGGCTTGGGAATCTCAGGCAAGTGGAGTCCTGCCACACTGTCTATTGTGATGGGATTGCAATTGGATTAGCAACAGCCCTGTGAGGGCCTATGGTGGGTGCTTCCACCAAAGAAACTTGAGCAACTGGGGAGGGAATCATGGCGGCTTGGCACTGGTCTTGTACACCCACAGACTGGGCTGGGAGTGAGGGGCCAAGAAGACCATTAAGCGCAGAGGTTCTGTCTGCCGCTGGAACTGCAAGTGCTTTCAAACTAACCCAGAGATCGGTAGTTTTTACTGTATTTTCCAGAGAGTGGTGGCAGGTTAGTGAAGATATCTCAGGGACTCTCATGGAAGGGAGGGCAGAGGAGGGGGCAGGTACAGCAAGACAGGTAGATATCTGCTGCTGCTTTGAAGTTCCAGATGATACAACTGTGGAAAACGGCCAGTGGCTTAATTTGTTTTTGAAAGACCAAAAGTAGAGAGCCATTTTGAGCACTGAAAATCTAAAACAGAGACTAAGAGTGAAGCAACACGACTTCCAATTCAGCATGTTTCATCGTCTGCTCTCAAATATGCTGAGAAAAATTTAAGATGTTTAAAACTCAGCTAGAAAATTCCACCTGAAGATAGCACAAGCTCCATTCCTAAGTGCATATCTAAATGCACATAAAAGGAAAGATTTGGTAGAGAACCCACCTGACCAATGGGTCTGTGTCAATGGTGGCAGAAATACTTTAGCATATCCATTGGAATAGTACAAACGAGACCCAAGAAAAGCAATTTTCAAATGGATAGCTTCCAGGTTTAGGTTTTTGTTTTTTTTTTTTTTTTTTTTTTTTTTTTGATACCAGGGATTGAACTCAGGGGCACTTAACCAGTGAGCCACATCCCCAGCCCTCTTTTATATTTTATTTAGAGACAGAATCTCACTGAGTTGCTTAGGGCCTCGCTAAGTTGCTGAGACTGGCTTTGAACTTGTGATCCTCCTAACTCAGCCTCCTGAGCTGCTGGGATTACAGGCATGTGCCACCATGCCTGGCTCCAGGTTTAGTCTTATTTAAATGGCAAGTGCTCCTGCTGACACCTGTGGTGACCTCATTTCTGGAGGGGTTCTTCATGGTTTGCATAATACAGGTGAGACCTCCCCTGCACTGACACCTTGTGATCCAACCATTCTCAGTGACCTGAAGTTGTCAGAAACATGTTCATCGTGCCTGCAAAGCTGTTCCCTCCCCTCCTTGGCACTCTGTGTACATGCTGGTCACACTTGAGCCAGCTTGTCTGTCCTCTTTGCTGTTTTCTTTGTCCACTAGGCTATGACAGCTTTCAGCTAGTATATTTTTCACCACTTTATCTCAGTAATGGTCTGGTACCCAAAAGATGCTTAAAAATGTTTCTTGATCTGTTCAGTCAGTTTCATAAAGTGGGAGTGTTCTTTACCTTCAAAGACTTTTGTGATTGCTAGGAACATTGATATAAATCCAGCTAAATTCCCTGGAGTTATTCTGAGTGCTCTTGGTGGTCTTTAGTTAAGAGTATTGTCACATTGTCAACCAGAAGGATCTAGAATCAGGCAGCCAAGTGTAGAATAAGTATTCACAGAAGTGCATCTAGATACTCAAGCCTTAGTCTCAGCTTTGTCTCCAACTGGCTGTGTGACTTTGAGCAAGTCGCCCTACTCCTCTGTGCCTTACTGTCCCTTCATAGTAAGTCTCATAGTAAATCAGGAGGGCACACTCAAGTACCTGGGTAAAATATTATAGGAAGACGTAGGAAGGATAAAAAATAAATGCATTATAGATGTTGATGGGGATGACCTTTTTTTCTCTGGACCAAGGTGGAGAAAATTCTATTTGGAGGAACCCAGTAGATGGGTGCTTCTGGTCTTTCTTTGCTTTCTCGTTACCCTTCAGGGTCCAGGAGAGATTTCTGAGAGTGGGAGAGGGGACAGAGCATGCTTAGCCAGTACTTTCCTTCTGGGTCACTCTTTTCTGAAGGGGTATCATCTTCCCACCTCCACCCCAGGGGCCTGTCCTGGGCTGGGTGGTTTAGTGAGCTGACTAAAGGTCAAGAGAAGTCTTTCTGGTCACTGCTCTATCACAGCACAACCCAGTCACCTTTACCAATATTAAAGCTGCCCCAGAAAACCAAAACCAAAATCAACAAACAAGAAACAATAATAAAGTTGGTATTCGATCGATCTCAGTCCGTGTTGCTTGTCTCATTTTTTAATAGCAAGGGAAGAAAGGAGTGTTATGTGGAGACACTCTCGAGACTCCTCCAAGTGATGCGTCACGATTGTCAAGTGCTCCTTGAGCGTGGTGCGGTCAAGACCCCTGTGGACTGGACTCATAAGTCTCCATTTCTATTCCCAGGTCTCAGGCTCATTTGCTTTGCTCTCTTGACCAAATCCAAAGGTTTTTCTAACTCTCAGCTTCTCCAACTTTAAAATGCAGTTGATGGATGAGTCGATTATTTTATTCTTTTTTTTTAACACTAAACACTAAAGTATCTGTGATTGTAATTCACCCAAAGAAGGTTCCAAATGGACTCGGAGTCTTTCATCTCTTGGGAACCAGCAGAGATGCTTAGTCAACCAACCAATATCCATTCATTCTTCCTTCCTGGGAACTAAACATATATTCTTGGCTGCTCTTGAAACTAGGAAGCCTTCTCCTTTCCCCTTCCTACATGACATCAAGAGCAGCCATCACGAACGAAAAAACAAAAACAAAAACCAAAAAGCCCCAAATTAACAATGGAAGCCACAGGCAAAGTTTGGTGGACAGACAGAAGGAGCATGGATTGTTCATAACATGGTGTAGCTGCAACCCAAGCCGTAAGTTGCTAGCCTCCAGACTTCATTTTTTTGTGAAAAGGAAATAAAAGAAGTCACTATTCTTTCTTGTCCTTGTTGCCAGTAGTTGAATGCAATTTCTAAATGAGACAACTAACCTGGATTTCTCTTGTAAATCCTTCAAAAGGATTGAGAGTCTAAACCTGAAGAAAGGTGCAGTACACTTGGTTCATCATTAGAACAGCAAGATCTGGTTCATAACCAGAAATCTGTGCCTTGAGAGGTAAAAGAAAATGAAATTCTCCTTCACTTTGGGGGACGAGTGTCACTGTAGAAATCGGAGAGTCTCCGTTTCTGTTGACCCAGCCATCAGTTAAGTATTCCAACCAGCCCCATTGAATGCTTTTTCAAACATCTCTAATAGTTAACAACTGTGGATCTGAACAAAACCTGTTGGCCAAAAATTCTTTCAGGCTGACAAAATGTGCTAGTCCCTGCCAAACATGAAATAACACTTAGTCATCTTCAGTGAGGACTATAAAGTGGTGCAGTAAGTGCTTCATGTGCTGTGCTCCATTATGAAATAAGTAGTGACAGAAAAAATAGACATTCAGCTAAATCAAGCAAGCGACAGTCCTCCTTAAGTATCCTAAGACGCTTTTTCAAAACTCCAAGATATAACAGAGGTAAAACCTGCCCTGCAGAGTTCTGCAAATGTTTCTTCCACCATTGCTCTGGATGGTAACTGTGGCATTGTGGAGAGCAGTCTGGATGTGAAATTGGGAGTTGTAGAGCTGAACTTCATTATTTTTTTTTTAAGTAGCTCCATGACTCTGGGCAAGTCTTTTAGCCTCTCTGAGTCTCCATTTCCTTAGTTGCATAATTGGCACGTGAATATCTCATGAGGCTACTGTAAGGATTAAATAATCCAACACAGATAAAATATCCAGCATAGTATCCAAGGGAGAAGAGGTGCTATTTAATAAACATTATATTGAATCTGAGTTTTAGCTATCAGCCTGGTTATCTGGTATCTGGAATTTCATCTTGGAGCATTTGGAGTATTGATTAGGTATGTCGAAGTCTAGTCAGACCTCAGCAAGCATTCAATATTCAAATAAATCAAACTCTCACACTGTTGGTGAGGGAAGTCCAGACCTGAGGATATGGGGATGATGTGATCCAGTCTGGGGACAACTTGATAACAGCTCCAGTTTGGGTGTGTGTGGCTAATACTATAGAGGACAGGACTCAAATTATATAAAGTTTGACAAGCTTCTTAACGAGCAAGAGAGTGCAATTCACTTCGAGAGGGACGAGAGCCGGGCTGCCCAGTGCGGAAGGGCTGCCTCTGTGCGAACAAAAGCCTAGAGGTTACCTATCCACAGCAGCGGCTCCTGGGGTCTGTGTTCCTGCAGTTGCCCGACCAGCAGCAGGAAGTGGCCCTGAGCAGACATCCTGCTTTCCAGCATCTGCAAGAGCCCTGCGTCTCCTTTCTACACGTATGTGTTGATGGAGAGTGTGAAGAGGAGGATTTCGAAGCCCTGATGTCAAGGACTGCTCCCACGTGGGTGCTGTCACGAAATCCTCAAAACAACCCTTATGTGCAGCCAGGGAAGCTGGTTTTGCAACTTTTTAAGGGTGGGTAAATTGAGACAGAGAGTAAACCATTTGGAACTGAGCCTAGAACCCAGTGAGATTTTGAGTCTATAGTGTAATGAAGATGTCATGAACGTAAAGCACATAGCATGGTGTGCCACATGGGCTCATGCTCAGTAAATGACTACTATTGATATTACTGAGAAGAAGGACAGCCCTGGAGTCTTATAGCCTAGAAAAGGGAATATTCATGTGACCTGGTCATGCCCTTTCAGTTTATGTGGGAGAAGCCGGCCAGCTGCTTTCCATCTTTTCTGAGGACAAAACAAGAGGAAATGGGTTTCAGCCACATCTGTACCTTCATTCCAAAGTGAGCTTTCTACTTATAAAAGAAAAGGAAATGTGTATAGCCTTAGGATGCAAACTCGGCAAAATCAGTCAATAATATAAAATAATTAAATCAATGGCAATGCAATAAAATGGAATGATTAAATTAATGGTAGCAATAACACATTCAAATAAAAATGAACACCATATGTACCGTGGAAACAGTATGTTTTCATCGTGTTCAACTCAGGTGAGGACAATGTTGAATGTGCTAAGTATTCTCATCTATTCTCAATTTGTCCCCAGCCCACCTACCCTCACTTTTTTTTTTTTTTTTAATGAATACCACAGGAACTTGTCATCTTCTATAAAAATGACCTGTCTTTGGGGGGAATGAACATGTCCCTTGGGAAGCCATTCACAGGGATGCTGGTACTCCTCCTACGGTGATGGATCTATATGCAGGTCTCTGCTGTGATAATTAACACTGAGGGCCAGAGGAGCTGATACCCAGCTAGAAGCATCAAATGGTGAGCCCAAGGTCTTGGGATCACAATTCAATGACCTCACTTATTTGCATGCTTTGTTGATTCTCATAGTGACTCCCCAATCCTTTGTCAATCTCTGTGAATTCATTCTTCTCTCCTACCTTTGCTAGTTTGCTCAAACTTTCCCCCTCGTTCTCCTATATCCAATGTGCCATTGAGATAAGTGCTTCGGAAACTTCCATCTCCCATGGAGCTGATTCAGATTCAGATGCAAAAGGTCTGGATGGGGACTAAGACTCTGCATTTCTGTCTGGGCCACACTTCTAGTTACAATGGTTTGCTTAGAAGGAGAGCCCATCTTCCTTCCCTGCAACCTTCTGGCAACTTCAGAGGCAGGACATCCATGCTCCTGTAGTACAAGAATATAGGAACAGACTGTTTAGTTAGGTCAACAAAAAACTTCCTTCTGAAGCTTGTTTTGCACTGAAGTAAATGGAGAACTCTCCCACCTTGGAAAAATTTAAAAATTCTCCTTCTACAACTGGTGCAAGGGTTGACCTTGGTTCACCTAGAAATGAGTGAGGGAAGAGAATTACAACTAGAAGACTCTCTGATGCTCTGCAGTGTGTAACCCAGGAAAGAATGGTGGATGAGTCCCTCGCAGATAAATCATTGTCTGGTTCTCCTTTTCTCTCTCTTTTGAGTCAAATCCTTCCAATCTAAGCCACCATAACACTTTCAAACTTTTGCACTTTCAAAGAAAAGCTTCAGCAGGGGTACCTTCCTTTTATACACGGACTTCATCATTATGATTTTCCTGTTCTACATGCAATGAACCAAGAGAGAGTCTTCAAAGGCCTTTTTCCAAGAACGCATTTTCCCCCTGAAATATTCATTTAAGTAATTCAGCTACCTACCCCAGGCTCATGATAAATTATTTAGATAATTGCTTTAATTCTCTGCTTCATTTTGCTAATGTAGATCTGGCCTTTGCCTGTAGATTTATTGCCAGCTTCATGTGTTTCAGGGAACAAGAACTACTAAAAGGTGGATTGTTTCATTGAGGTTTGCTGCTGAGCCATTAGAAATGGCTGCATGTCCTCATATCCTACAATTAGAATATTCTTTGTGAATCTGGTTCTTGATGCAGTAGAGAGAACACATATGGGCATGGGTGGTGAGGGAAAGAAGCTCTAAAATCACTGGAAAAAGTTGTGTGGAGCTCTAAATATTAGTGTTATTAAATATTACATTTCAATTAGGATGTCACATTTGATTCTTCTGAAAGGCAATGAAATGTGTATGTATGGTTTCCAATATTTGCTAAATAGGATGCATAATAAATGTTTCCTTCAGTATGACTTGATGCGTAATAAATGCCTACTAAATACAGTCGTGCATCTTTGCCGAAGACGTGCCAACTCGGGGCTGACTTGTCTTCGTTCTCTTTTGCTTGTGTAATTTGATGTGACTGTAGCTGGAGGCAATGTGGGTGGCAGCTGTGGAGAGGAGGGAGGCACCCAGAGCCAGCACAAGGGTGATGCCTGAGTGTGACTTCCTCAACAGACCTGGTGATAAACGAGCCTACAATTGAAAAATCCTGATGGCACCTTAGGTTCCCAAATAAGATAAATAAGAAATATAACTGCACTTCAAGGGCATCAAAAAACAAAACATGCAGTAGAATTATGAACAAAGAACTCCAGGGAGCCCATACGTCTTAGAAATCACTCAGGGACTCTGCTTAAGGCAGGACCATGTACACCTAGCTTGGTTCCATCTCATTCCACAACACTCATGCAAAGTAAATGGTAGGAAGGGAGCCAGCTTTACATTCTTTTTAACTTCTCAAAGGTCCTTGCTACTTGAAACACATAAACAGGGATTTCTTCTCAGGAACAAGGAGGGCCTTCGAAGCTCTTAATCTCGAAGCTGTTAAAATAGCCACATTAAAAAAAAAAAATGACAAAGACTTTAAGAAACTCTCTTTTTCCTTCAAACCAACCCCTGTAGAAATTGCAGTCACAATCAGAACCACTATAATGTTCTTTTTAGAAAGCCTCTGAATCCTTCACGGCACTATTACTAAGCCTAACAGAGCCTGAAATTCTTCTTTTACCTCCAATGACTTCTACCCTTTGGGTATTGCAATACTATCTGGTGAAACAACTTTTCCAGGCTCATCGGCTCATTAAAAAGGCAAAACTGACATTTGGCTTCTAAATTAGTCCTTAATGCTGTAAATATTTTCTAGATGTCTGAGCCTGGATTAGCATCTTTCAGAAGGATTCCACCCTGACCCCGTTATTTAAATTATTTTCAGTGGCACTCAATATAGCATTGTGGTGAGCATTGTATTCTTATTTAAAAATATTGATGTGCTGCTAATGTTTACAAGTGACTGAAAAAGTCAGATTGCTTTCTCTGTAATTCTCTGTTTCCACTTCCACTAGCAGCTGTTACTTGAGATTCCGAGAGTGATTTTGGACTTTGTTTCTGACTTGCCTCGTGGACACCTACATCTACATCTCAGCGTTTGCTTTCATTTGCTCAGTTGCCTCATCCAGAAAACTGGATACCATTCTTGACTTCTCCCTCTCCTTTTCCTCCTATCTAATGATCCACATAGAGACACTAGTCATTTCTTTCTTTTGTTACATCCTAGTGATGTCATTTCCCTCAGCTGGAAGCCATCGCCCTTTGGATTGTTAAAGAAACATCTGAGATGAGTTAAATTTAGCAAAGCTTAGGGCAAGAAATAGTTTCTAGAACTGGACAGCATTCCACAGCCAGAATGTCCTACCCCATCCAATTTATAGTCAGTGGGAAAGTGCCAGCAACAAACTGATTGGCTACAGCCTGCCTGATAGGGTCATGTTTGGCAGCTTTCAGCCTCTGAATGGCTGAAGGTTCTGTTGTTCCGAATGGCTGAGACTCAAGTGTTTGGTCCTAAGAGTATACTCTTTATTAGGTTACGATTTGTTTATATATCACACCAGGGTATAGTTCACTAGGTACACAGGTCACTTTGGGCCAAACTTTGTCCTCCAAGTGTGAAGACAGATTTAGGCCGAAGTTAACTTGACTTGGTAGAATAAAACCCAGTCTTAAAATCGACTTTTCTCTCTAGCCTCCTGTTTCCTCAACTGTGCACTCCTGCCAGGCTCAGCTACTCTCAGGGTCTCCGAGACGCTCTCTTGCTTCCAGGTTTCCAGCTTGATCATTCCTATCACCTCGAACTGCTTTTCCTTCTTGGCTAAGTTGTACAAATTCCTTAGGTCTTGGTTTAGGTGGTTCTTTGCCACAAGGTCTACCTTTCTACAGTTTCCCTTCTTCACAAGGCTATAGCAAGAAGCAGAGCTCAGCTCTACCCTACACCTGTCCTAATGTCTTTGTTTCATCTGCGGGGTCATTCTACCACTGGCTATAAACAAAGGATCACTTTAGTCTTTGTCCTCTGTGGGGCTTTCCTAAGGAGGATATCTAAATCCTTTTTTTATTGTCTTGTTTTTTTTCTGCTTGCTCTTACTTGTAGTAAGCCCCATTTTCTACAAAGGAAAAGAATGGCTTTCACAGAATCTCTCCTTTTTCCCACAAACTCACAGATGAGTCACCAGGCTCTTGGAATTGTGGATACTTGAACTCTTTATGATCCAACCTTGCTTTATAAATGTTCATTTGCTTGATGAATATTAATGTTATGATGTATATGTGTAACTGATATAACTCAGGTATGTTGTTTGCTTGGGGCCACTGGATAGATTAGTGTTTCCCAAGCCAGTACCCCAAGGGATAATTTTCTTAAGCATTAAGAAACATCTTTGATCAAATATGTCTGGCTAGTATAGTATTCCACAATTACCTCTGTATCTCTATAGGAGGTGTTCTTAGTATGAAAATTCTTCTAGAATAGATACCATTTAAACAAATATTTTAATTGTTTGTTTCAGGATGGGACAACCAGTTAATGCCAAATCTGATAAGAGAATGGAATGCTATCACTGTAGATTAGGCCACCCTAGCTCAGAATCTTTCTGGCTGCAGATTATAGGTATTAGAATAATGCAGACCATGAACATCTAAGGTGGGCAGAATAGATATTGTGGTATACTGAGCCAGTTCCTTAAAACCTAATAGTCCATGGGGATAGAGCTGGAACTCAGTGGTAGAGTTCTTGCCTCGCACATGTGAGGTACTGGGTTTGATCTTCAGCACCACATGAAAATAAATAAATAAACGAAGTATTAAAGATATTTTTTTAAAAAGCCCTAATAGTCTAGTAACAGATAAAGATCGTCTGGGAGTCATTCTCTGTATAATGCAATACAAAATTGGTTTCCTGGATGAAGACTCCACTTCAAGATAGAATTACTTTGGATTTCCTTCAGCCGTGTTCTCAAAGTAATCACAACAACCATCTCATAGGATGGTACACTGAGATTTGAAAATCTGTTTCTAAACCCAGTAGGGCCATTTCACACCTGGCAGACGGAAGTCAGGCATCAAATAGTGATTTCCTGAAACATGGTTTGCATTACCTGTCATCTTGCTCCCTTCCTTTCAGTCTGCTTGGTACTCTGACATATCATTAACTCCAACCAATTTGATTGTCTAGGACATTAAGGTAAAAAAAGAAATCAGAGAGTAGGTACTTTTGACCATAATAAAATATGGTCCCGGCGATCTATAGGTATCACAATTAACTTGGAATATATAAAAAACTATAAAAATGAAATTTAACATTGCTACAACTTAGCAATTTAGTTGAATATCTTTGATGCAGGCTTTATTATCTAGCCAAAAGGAAATTTAAAACCTTAAGAGAGGGGATTTATATAGTCCAGTAAGAGCAGTTGTATTTTTGCTGCTGAAATTAGGATGTCCCATATTGGGAATGAAAGGCTTGTAGTGAAATGAAAAATGTTGACTTGAAAGAATGCAGGGGTGGGAAATCATGCTCAAATGTAGGACAAGGTATGTACATACAGTGTTGTAGATAAGGAGATGAAAAATTTGCTTTTGCTTAACATTTATTATATTTCCACTGTGTCCTAGATTCTGAGACACATATAGACATATTGGGCAGAGATTTTGCCCTCAAATAATTTATTTCTAGTAGAAGTGAGACCACATGCACTTAATAAACATAGGTTGTGAGAGGTGTTATAGGGAAGTGTGGGGCTGTGGAAATTCAGAGATGGGAGCAATTGTTTCCTTGTGAGAGACTGGGTGGCCCTACAGAGGGAGAGGTGAAGTCTGGGTGAATTTGATTACAGTAAGAAGGAGGGCTTTCCAGACTGAGGAAACCTGTGGACACGAGTGTACAAACACCAGGAGAAACGCTGCAAATATCATGGTCTTAAAAATCATTTTCAGCAGCATTAAAGCTTAAAATTCCTAGGAAACAAATTAACAACGCCAACAAAAAACTGGTCAAGATTGCTTTATTGCAAACTATAAAATATTGCTGGTCATGGGTTGGGACTCTCACTATGGTTAAGGTATGCATTCTCCCTAAATTAATCTTTAGTCCAATAGAAAGATAACATTTTGGCAACAGAAATGGATGAGCTGATTCCAAAATTTGCATGGAAATGCAAACAACCTAAAATAATCAAAGTGATCTTGTTGAAGAATGAAGTTGGAAGATTCACACCATGTGATCCCAAGACTTTAAACTATGATGATGAAGACCTTAGGAGAATGGCATAATACAGATGATGGGATAGAACAATCTAGAAAGAATCCCATGTTTTATGGTCAATTTATCCTGACAAAGGTACCAGTGAAGCTCGATGGAGAAAGGTGTAAAACAACAGGATAAACTGATGAGGAAATTGAAGAAGATGGCAAGGGAGGTCCAGGAAAAGGAAATTACACCAGATCCAACAGCTGAGCCAGGACCCCTAATTGGTAGCTCGTGGTGGTTTCTGTTGCCCACAGTGCGTCCCCTGACAGTAGTTTGGTACATTCTTCTTTGTTTTATATATAGTGTTGCCTCAGGTTACGAAACTAGGCGATTTTTCTAATATGTTTCTGGTACTCGCTTAATTACAAAAGTGTACTGAGGGTTGACAATGGGCATTCCCCCCAGATAGCACATGGCCACATCAGCCCTAATCTGCTTTAATCAAAAGCCCCAATGGTGGGAATCTTGTCACTCTCTCACATGCTGTCTTTACCTAGCACTCTCTTAATGTTGTTATAAGTATCTTTTTTTTTTTTTTGTATTTCTTTTTTGAGTTTTTAATTTCTATCAAGTTCCTTACATTGGTAATTAAAAGAATCCTTCAACAAACCATCTGTTTTTCCTATTTTAATAATTAATGAATTATAATTAGATAAGAGTGGAATTGAGAATTGAGGCAGGTGGGAAAGAATTGATTGACAGATTGGGGTCAGAAAACACTGGTGTCTGAGCATGGCCAAGTTTTCTATTTTCTGAGGAGCCCACGGGAAACTTAAGTTCTGAATCTGTTTCGGGTACCATTTGAAAATGATTTTTGAAATGACCAGATAGAAACACATGTAAAGTTGGAAGAAAGCATACATGATAAAAATGTATGTGAGAGAGGCTGGGGTTGTGTCTCAGCAGTAGAGCACTTGCCTGGCATGTGTGAGCACTGGGTTCAATCCTCAGCATCACATAAAAATAAATAAATTAAATAAATAAATAAATAAAATAAAGGTATTTAAAAAAATGTATGTGAAGACAGAGTAGACTGGGGTAGGGAGAGGGGTTTTAGAAAACAGCAAGAATTCCTGACTCCTGGGCTTGATGGCACATGTCCCACATCTGCCTGGACATGGGTTCTGATGTCTCAGAGGAATACTCTCCTCTTATGTGGAATGTTTCCCAACACTTTAGGCCTATCACATATTTGTAGTGCCAATTTCAATGAAAATAATATACTAAATATGGAGAAAAAATGTTGAGAGCTCCTTATCTACTCAAGTGCATAATATTAATGAAGCAACTAAGGCCTCAATGAGTTAGTTAATTTGGTCAGGCTACTTCAGCCAGGGACAGAGTTTGAATCTTCTCTGCTAAGGACAATGCTGCCATCATTATATCATACCACTGTCCAACTTGGATTTTTTTTTTTTCCTTCCTAGCATACGAGAGTTTTAGTGAATGTGGGATAGAATATTCAATGGGACTATTCTGGTCTTGAAGTTTCTAGATGAGAATAGAATATTCTAAAGGTAAGTGCTGGTACCACCAGGGTAGGGCTTGCTGATAGATGGCCAAGAACCCTGAAGACACCTCTAACCACGTGACAGAGAGCTGTGATGTGAGCATTTTCTATACAGAGGACATTGACCCTGGTGACCACAGCATCACTCCACAAAGACCTTTTGTCCCCTTTCCTTTTTTGGCTCTTACAACCCCAACTCTTGAGGAACCACAGTAGGTCCTGAGTGGGAGAATATTGTAGAGGGAGGAGAACCAAAAATTCCCACTCCAAGTTTTTGAATATGGATAAGCTCTGAACTGTGGGGAACAGGACACACTACAGACAGGATGACAAATTGAAATTTTAATAACCTCATAATGGGCTGTTTATTAATATTTATTAATACCTAAGTGTTTAGGAAAAAAGTATAAGTTCTTTCCAAATCAGGGTGGGGAAGGGAGATCCACCCTGAGCAGGCTTAGAGAGAGTGAAGGAGAGAAATACAGATGCTGATTGCTTCTATTAAAAACAATAAAACCTGTGAGTCTGACATCATTTAAAGGCTTATTGAAACTAGTGAAATCTCTGAAGTCTGACTCTTTGCTTTACTTTTTAAATCAATTATTATTTTTAGTTGCTGGGGAAAGTGTATTTTTAGGCATAAAAAAGCAATGATTTGCACAAATTCTTTTCAGCTCTGGTAATTTGGTTGGAAAGCCTCTCTGTATATGCGAATGTAGATGGTGGGAACATAGCTTTCTGATGAATTGTTCTCTTTTCCATTCTATAAAGGGGTTTAAAATACATAATTGTTCTTTCTCCAAACAGAAGTGGGTCATTATTTCCTCTACATTGTTTCCTAAAAAAAAAAAAAAAAAAAAAAAAACAACAAAAAACAAAAAACAAAAAACAAAGAAGTCTTTTCCATGAGCTCTGCAGACAGGACTTTAGATCAAGCATACATCAAAAATGCCACGTTCCCGTACTTTCTTAATACAACAACTTGCTCCACGCAGTATTAAAGCCAAGGAGCAGGTCCCAGGTTTCCTACCTATGTCTCCACCCTTTTCTTCACTCTGTGGGATTTTATAAATAAAGCCCCCACTTCCCTGTCTGAATATTTTCCAGATGCTGGCACAGAGTCAGGTTCTCTATCTCCTTTGCATCCTAGGAAGCTGGATTGTTCAGACTGTGACTACTGGTTGTTTTAACCCTTGGCTTTTGGTTGCGTCTGGCCATTGGAAAGCACTGGCAGGACCACGGAGAACAGACTCCAAGTGCAGTTTCCGGTCATGGACTGCATCCTTGACTGAGGGGACAGCCCCTGCCTGGCCGCTCACTTGACTTGCCGGCTTTGTGACCAATCTTTTCTGCACTCCTTTAGATCCAGGGGTGGCAGTGTACTGCTGGAACTAGCTCCAAGACACTGTCCTGTCCTGTGTGGGTCTTCTGGATTATTATATTCTCAAAATACCCCATTTGAGAGAGTCATTTTTTTTTCCTGCTGGGACCTTGAAGAATACATCATCTTTTTAACGTTTCTTCGTAAGGAACCTGTCAACATCCCTTCCAATCCTCCAGTGACCTCTGTGATCATTTATTTGAAACCCCCTTTGACTTTTTTCTGTGACCCTATGTTACTTTCTATATTCTTCTGCAGTAGACAGAATGGCTGCTGAGCAGTGACTTGAATCTCTATTAGCGCACCCTGGACTCTGAGTCTTTCTAGCCCAGGAGAATCTGCATGCCTTCCTCCCATAGCAAAGAGACTTTACCCCGACACTGCCAATATTCTAACATGTACACTTATTGATATGTACACTGGAAAAGGTCTGATGAAATATGCACAAAGATGAAATGAAAATGGGCATGTTTAGTTGTTTCTATGTCCTACAGGAATGATTATAGTATTTCTCTCTCTCTCTCTTTGTTGTGGTGTACTGTACCCCCAGCCAGCAAGTGTTATTTTAATGAAAATCAGTGTATTATATCAATATCATGAATTAATGATCTAATATAATCAATCAATATGTCCATAATAAGGTATTTGGGGATCCATAAGTCAGCGTATTGACGAGATAACTAGAAGAAAGGAGACCATACAGCAATGACATTTGGCATCACAGATTGGAAAATGAACTCTATGGCCACAGAGGGGACCAGGTTCATTCCTCCTTTTACAACTGTGAACCTGTGTGAAAAATAGTTCTCTTTCGCAGAACTACTGTGAAAACCTGAAGCAAGTTATTTTTCTTTCCAGAAACAAATTGGTTATTCAACATATAGTATTCATTTGATAAATATTAGTTTATTTTTTCTTCTGTTCTCTCAAACCAAATCCTAAAGGCTAAGAAATGTACCCCAAGGCAATAAAGAACCACTGCAACTCTAAAACCATGGTAGACAGCTCTGGGATTTTTGCTATGAGCTCTCCCATGTAGATTCTGATTTATGAACTTATCAAATACAATTTGCTAAATGTAAGGAGCTACTTTGGGAACTCAGAAGTTGAAAAAGCACATTAGTTCACATATTGTCTTGCTTGGTCAGGAATGAAGATCTTTTGACTTGGGTTTTCACAAAAAATGTCAAATTTAACTTGATATATGTAATATTTGTTGATGGTACGAATCATAAGCAAGAGGACATTTATTTAACCAAAGTGGTATGGTTAAGTATCTCAGAATCATAGATTCAGAACAAAAACCAGGAGGAGGAGGCCCCCTCTTCGGCCCTGGAGCTAGATCACAACAATGATGTGACTGGAATTATATCTCAACTCCCTCATCTAGTTTTCTTTCCAGCATATGGTTATTTTCTTTGTTTGGAAAAAAAAAAGAGATACTGAAAATTAATTTCTGCTTCTTGACACAATTTTAAGAACTGTGGTGACGTCCCCTCCTTTTGTTGGCTTGAGAGGGATGTACAAATGAACATGGAACTGTTACATCTGCTGGCATAATGGGTATGGAGAGTATGGATGTGTGTGGTCCCTCATTTCAGAGAAAGAATGAGGAGTCTTTGAAAAGCCATTAGCCCACAGGTTTATTTAACTGAATAATCCAGTTTCTTCTAAAAAGCTGCACTGTTGGGTACTTCCAGCTAGAAGACTGTGCTTTGGAATTTGCTCATGGCTGCACCGTTACATTCATTGTAATGGACTCCCCTTTTTCCTCCCATTCCTATTAGAAAATTGACAGCGTGGAGGTATCTGGAGAGGGGAAAATAGCCTGAGGAAGGGCGGCCATTCTGCCGCTATCTTCCTAGTAG
Organism: Sciurus vulgaris; assembly: GCF_902686455.1. Classification (NCBI taxonomy): domain Eukaryota; kingdom Metazoa; phylum Chordata; class Mammalia; order Rodentia; family Sciuridae; genus Sciurus; species Sciurus vulgaris. The sequence continues at coordinate 25,592,694 of NC_136473.1, forward strand.
GTGCTCAATAAATTTATATCCAACTGAGTTGGAGAATCACAACTTCACTTTCTGAATATGAACTTCATTACATAGCAAGAAAAACCAACCAAAGTAACATCATATACTTTCAACTAAGATGTGCCTGTTTTGGTAAAGTATTATTTTGAACTTGGAATAAAATACTAAAGAGAAAATATTTTGGAGCAGATAAAGTTAAACTTACTCTAAAATGTACTTCACAGAAGCTAAGAATGTTGATCTTTTTTTTTATCACCAACTTTCTCCATTTCCAGTTTCATGGTAATCGTTAAAATATTGGTATTGATTAAAAATGTTCTTCTGAGTTTACAAACATCAGCTTTGCTGATTAATTTATTTTGGGGGATTCCTGAAAGATGTGTGGTTTTGAATTTTTAATTGAAAGCATCCAGTTTGGTTTGTGTGTGGATTCATTGTCTAGCATCAGTATATTGAAATCACAATCTACTCTCCTGAGTGGAGTTTATGGACACAGCCTCTTCAGGAACAGGATAGAGAGCACATTGTTTGAGTCCTCTCCCTGTAAAAGTATGTTAACAATCATTTTGAGAATAATGACAGATTCCTGATGATAGAAATTCATGAAGAAAATGATTGCCCGGCTTCCTGTTCTAGTGACTATTGCTGTGTAAAAAATTACCTGAACACTTAATGACATAAAGCGACCGATGTATCATACATTCTGTAGATCTGGAAGTGGAAAGAGCCTGAGAGAACAGCTTGTCCCTCTTCTTCAATGTCTGCAACTTCAGCTGGGAAGATCCAATGGACAGAATTATGTTCAGGCTCATTTAGTTGAAGACTGGTGGTTGATGCTGTGTCATCTGGGATCCCCGCTGGGGCTGATGGCCAGAAGACCCAGGTGTTGAATCTCCATGTGGCTGTTTGAGCTTCCTTACAGCTCAGCCTATGTTCCAAAAGAGCCACCCAGAAAGTGAAATATCTGATAGTTTAGTGATAAAACAGAGTTATGGATACAGCCTCTTCATGTAGTGCCAAGTGATGGATTCACAGAAATGCATTGGTTGGGGCACTGACTATAGACAGAAAAGGGCTTTATTTGAGGATATTATTTATTTCTCCTCATCATTGAGAGAGAGAATTGGAAAAGAGATAAAGGCTAAATTTCCAAGAACCATGCTCAAGAATTGAGCAAGATGTAGATGTCATTAATTTGATTCTACCACAACCTCTACTGTTGCCAACAACACACACTTCTGCAGTGGGAACTTCATTCAACAATCACTCCTACTGTGTGTGTGTGTGTGTGTTTAGTGCTGGGGATTCAATCCAGGGCCTTGCATGTGCTAAGCAAACGCTCTACCACTGAGCAACACCTCTAGTCCCCAATCCTACTTCTGAAGCTAGATACTTTTGTTGTCATTTACAACTTGCAGCAAAAACTAAAACAAAAGCTCCACACAGCCTATTTCATCATTTGGCTTACATCAGGTACAAATAATATATTACACAGAGAAAGGGGTAATTCCATTGGGGGTGATTTCTTGGGTCATAATTTTTTTTTTTTTTTTTTGTTACCTAGCACTGAACTCAACTACTGAGCCACATTCCCAGCCCTATTTAGTGTTTTATTTAGAGATAGGGTCTCACTGAGCTGCTTAGAGCCTCACTGTTGCTGAGGCTGGCTTCAAACTGCTATCCTCCTGCCTCAGCCTCCCGAGCTGCTGGGATTATAGGTGTGCACCACTATGCCCAGTCATGAGTCATGATATTTTTTTTTATAAAAATTAATCATTTATTAGTGGGCTCTTGAGTTTCTAATTAATATAAAAGTTAATAGGCAACATTTCCTCTTTTAATCAATAAATATCATGATAGCAAAAAATGTGCTCAATGCAGTTTTTTACTATACATGTCAGGCCTAAAGGACACATCACAGCTATCACAGGAAACAGGAAAGAATAATGGATATATTCATGAAATAAGGTCCTATTTATGCTGTACTTACAATTGCCTCATTGTGCTTTAAAAAATAATCATGCCGTATTCCAGAGATCTTATTCAATAGGTTTGGGGTAGAGATTAGACATCTAGAGTTTTAAAAATTCTCAAGTGATTCTAATTTACAGGCTTGGATTCTGAATAAAATTGTGATAGTTAATTTATTTTGCATGCCAACTTGTTTGGGCCACCAAGGGCCTAGATATTTGATCAGATATTCTGGATGGATCATGAGGGTATTTTTGGATAAGAATAGCATACGAATCAGTTGACAGAATAAAGCAGGGTGTCCCCCTAATACAGGTGGGCCTCATCCAATCAGATGAAGGACTGAGTGGAACAAAAAGGCTAACTCTTTTTTAAAAATTAATTAATTAACTAATTAATTAATTGTTTTTTAGTTTTAAAAATTTTTACAGTCTGCATTTTGATTCATTGTACACAAATGGGGTACATCAGTTCGTTTCTATGGTTGTGCATGATGTAGATTCATACCATTCGTGTAATGATGTCTGTCTCACTAAGAGACAAACTCCTCTGTGGGTGTTTGGTGGGATGTTGGTCTTTATTTTGCCTTTGAACTGGAATTGAAACATCATCTTCTCTTTGGGTTCAAGTCTGCTGGCTTTCAGATTGGAATTTACACCATCCATTGCAGCTTGTTGACTACAGATCTTGGAACTTCTCAGTCTCTGTGATTGTGTGAGCCAATCCTTAAAAATAAGTTCTTTTTCTTGCAGTTTTTGTTTTTCTCTGGAGAACCCTGACTAATGCAAAAGGACTTAAGATCTCCTTGCCAGCTTTAACACTAAAGTAGCATTCATTATAGATTTCAGCCCTCCAGTATGATGAGGCATTACTCATTTAGTCCCCTTAGTTCTCTGCCTTGGTCTTGAACATGGAGAAGGCTATGGAAAAATAGGGAATGGTGAGAGGACAGATGACAGACAGGACAGAGTGTCAACTTGACCTCCATTGCTCTTATGATGAATGACAGGGAAGTTCTGGTATAAAGGTATTGACATAGGAGCATTTCTGGTCCTAAAAGCACAATCTCACATCAGCCTGCATGTGGCATATGCTCATTGGCATTAGGATGCAAGATAACAGCTTGGAAAATATTGAAAGATTCAGTGAGTTAATCCTTTAAAAGCATACCCTACATCCGAGGCTCTGTAATATCTTTAGTGATAGATAGATATATGCTGGAAGATCAAAAAAGGACCCTCAAGATTAAAATGCAGCTATCTAAGCAAAGAATGAGGAGGAAATCAGGCTGAGCATAAATAATAATGTGACATCAAATCTGTGTCTGCCAATGCAATGCTTTGCAATTTGTGGGGAGATCTAGCAGCAAAATCCACATAATCAGCACATGGCTGTTCCCCTGATTCTGTTGGGAGAGATGCATCCTGTGATGTGATGCGGAAATTAGTTTTGCTTGTTCTTTACTTACACTGGAAAGTCTATTGACCTCTGTGCAGCATATATTTTTATATTCAAACAGGGAGTGATTTTGTAGTGTATATCAGAGACAATGTCCATAAACCATTTGTCATTTTCTGTTGAGAGGGTTCACATTATTTAAACTGAAAATGTAAATGACTTCTTTTTTTTTTTTTTTTTTTCCGGATGAATGAGCAGTTGCAGCTTTAGCAAAACTTGGCTCATCCTGCCTCATACACTGAAAATACACACACACACACACACACACACACACACACACACACGCTCACTCATGAGCCCTTTCTATGGTAATCAACTGCTTATTCGTGCATATGGGAGGGTAAGTAGGAAGAAGGATATCACTAAAAATTAACCATTTCATATTTTGGATGCCAAGTCACTAAAAACCAAAATGTGACCTCAGTGAGCTATATGGTGGCTGATCTCATGAATTCAGTTTTCCAGTCTGAGGGTCAGCCATCCAAATAGCATGAAGAAAAAGTTCATTTAGCCCAAAGAATTCGGCCATTTGTACTTAGCACAGTCAGTGGAAAATTCTCTCCCCAGATATCAATGCAAATATTTCACAAAAGTTAAAAAAAAATTGAATTTTGTGAAATTTTGAATTGAGAGGTTATTTATTATGTTGAAGCTACTGCCCATGACCCGACCATCACACTACAAAAGGCCCCTTTATCCTTTTTTCTTTTTCATCTTAGTGATTTTTCTCACAGGTACATTTATATGTTAGATTAAAACTCAGGGTAAATGAGTTTATTTTGTAAAATTCTATTGAATTTTCAAATTTATTAGAATTTTTTCTACAGTGATTTTCATCATTAGAATTTCTCGGGTTGGAATTGTTTTTGCTGCCAAAAACTTCCACCGGCATTTAAAAACTCTAAGCGTAAAATACACACCAGTAATTTGGTCTCCATTGGTTGTACATGGTAACCCATGAAGAGCTACTTCATTGACTGGAGAGTTAACAGGAACAGATTAGGCATAAGACTTCCTTGCTCCTAAGCAGGATAGATGCCTAAATAACACAAGATCCAAAAAGGCTGCTGCTTAGTGGACCTTGAGAGGGATCGTCCTTGGGAAATTACTTGCACACGTTTCCAAAGGACATTTCCTATTTTTCTTTCTCATGTAGTTTTTGGGCTATTGGATTATTTCGGCTAGGTTATGCATGTTAAAATAAGAAAATACACCTAAACTGCTCAGGAGATATAAAGGTAATATTACTTTGCTTGTGTTGCTGTGACAAAATACTATAGACTAGGAGGCTTGAACAGCAAGCATTTATCTCTCACAGTTTGGAGGCTGCAAGTCTACAATCAAAGCCTCAGAAGATCTAGTGTATGGTGAGGAGTCACTACCTGGTTTGAAAATGGTGGTATTCTTGTAACCTCACATGGCAGAGAGCAGAGAGAGAAGTAAACTCTTCTATAATAAGGGCACTAATCTCATCATGAGGGCTCCACCCTCATGACCTCATGACCTCATCTGCCTCCAGATATCACATTGGGGATCAGGGTTTCAATGTACATATTTTGTGGGGACACAAATGTTTAGTCCTTAACAACCTTCCTCTTTTTCTGGCTTCTCTCTTCATACAGATTCATTAACTGTTCAGGTTAAGGGCATCAGATGATGCAGACACATTATGTTTTCTTTCTCCCAAGACCCCACTGGAATGATAGTGAGGAGACAGGAACATAGGATAAACCTGCACAAACTGCGAAATGACTGAGTGAGTGTGATTTTAAAACCTGTCTGGAAGATGGAAAACAGATGAGGAAATGTTGGTAATGGGTGGAACAAAGTCAAAGTCATTGCAGCTTGGAGTGAGTACAGTGAAGAGGCAGACCAGATAGCCCCAATTTGTCCCATAACCATCTCCTTTCCTGAGATACCAGACTCAAGAGAGAGCAGCCAGGGTGCTGGGGAGCGCAGAGCCCCTCTGGTCTCTTTTCCCACTCACCTGCAGCTTCTTAGCAATTGGGTGGATACGCATAGGACAGAGCAGAAACTCAAAGATACCTGAGAGAGGACCACATTTTGGTATCTGCAAGTCCCTCTGTGCCAGAAACTTCTGACTCCTTGTCTTCTTAATCTGTAAAATAAATCCCAGCAACCAGGAAACCCTATGTTCAGACTCAGAGCTGCCAGTCATTAGTAGAAAGAATAATGAATAATGAAATGATCACCAGGACTACCAGCTTTATCAAACATAAACCCTTACCCATATGTCGTTAAGAACAGAAATACACATTGGGAACCCAGGTGAGAACCTTCTGATCTCATTCTTCTTCTTTTGCCCGCTCTGGAATCACCACTCCTCTGAGTTTAGTGTTACTCCCCTGCAGTTTTATACTATTAATATATGTAAATCTACTGATGAACAATAAAAATATTTACTTGGCATGTTTTCACATTTTCTACAAACAGTATTACACTGCCATAATTCTGATATTTACTTTTCTCATTCAGCATGTTAAAAAATGTCTCCATCTTGATACAAATAAACATAGTTGGTTCATTTCCTATGTATAAAAATGATTTTCTCTCTTTCCAATTTTTAAATATTACCACCAATGCTACAATGCAGATTCCTGTACAAATCTCTTTGTGCAGTTATAAAAGCATGTTTTAAAGTGCATCTAGAAGGGGAATTGCTAATTCCAAGGTATGTACATTTTAAGAATTTTTTTTTTTTTTATTTTGGGTGCTGGGGATCAAACCCAGGGCCTTGTGCTTACAAAGCAAGCACTCTACTGACTGAGCTATCTCCCCAGCTCTGGTGTGTACATTTTTAATTCTACCAAAGATGGGCCAGCTGGCCAGATTGCTATTTTATATTTGACAATTAATGTGGATGAAATAACATCTTGCTGTTGGTTTATTATGCATTTCCTTTATTATTAGTGAGACTGAGTATTTTTCCCTTTCAGATCTCTTCTATAAATTGTACAAGTCTTGCAAACTTATGAATTACTATGGTTTTTCTCATAGGTTTTAGGAGTTTGAAAATTATTTTAATAAACACTAAATAAAAATACCAATAATGAAAAAAAAGAAAAAATTTACAATAAAAAAAAAGAAAAAAAAATACCAATAATGCACATGTGTAAAGAAAAATGTATAGGAATTCTAAAAATATACTTTGTCACTAATGTTTTACTGGATACATGCTTAGCATGTGTTGAGTTTTATTGAATGCTTTTTCTGAATCTGTTGAGATAACTTAGTTTCCCCTTTAAATTTTTGATGTGTTTTGTTAACTTTGAATTATCCTGCATTCTTGGGATAAATCCAAATTTGTTTTGCTACATTGAAAAAATTGCTGCATTAATTTACTAGCACTTAATTAGGAATTTTATACTTTAGTTTATAAATTAGCTTGATCTTCATTTTTTCCTTTGTTTTTCTTTTGGTATGGTCTTCAGTTACAGAGTGAATGTATCAGCCTCATGAGATCATATGGTACCTGGGAGGAAGGAGTTAAATAGCTGTGGTCATTCTTCCTTCCAGGCAGAGAGATGACCCCATCATTATAAATCTTTGTAAGCATGCCAATAATGGGATGTCTTGGTAAACAGATTTTCTTGAAGGCGTGTCTTTATTTTCAAAGCACTCTTAGCAAGATATCTCTAAGATAATTTATGACAAAACTGGAAACGATGGATTTATAAGGTTTAGAGACTGTATATAAACTGTAGAATTATCTGGGATATAAATGAAGATGTTTCCTGACCTAAATGTTCCTTGTTGCATGAGTTGATAATGTATGTACCTAAGCAGAGGCTTCACTGTTAACTGGGGGCCAGAGAAGTGGGTCTGGGGAAGACTGGGACCAATGGGGAAGGTCCAAGATCTGCTCCCGTTTCTTGTATGCATCTTGATTGCTTATGTCTTTGACGTTATGGTAAAGATTAATTCCACCTAAAATATTTACCTATCTTTTTTTGCATAATTTTCTATGAGAGAAAAATTATTTACTCCCCCATATACTATCAGCCTTCTGATCTCAGAATTCTAGACCCCCAAACTATAAGAAATAAGTAAGTATTATATATATTTTAGCCACCCATTCTATGGTAATTTGTTATAGAAGTCAGAACCAAGACAGGTAGGTAGTATTAAAATCTCCAGTGTGACTATGGATTTGCTGCTTTTCTGTTGTAATTGTGTCTGGTTTTGCTTTATGTACTTTGGCATTATGTCATTAGGTGTATGGAAGTTTGCAATTCATGAAGCCTTCTGGTATATACCTTTTTATTATTATTATGTAGTGTCTTTCTTATTCCTAATACCTTTTTGCCTTAAATTCTAATGTCTCTACTATTAGTATTGCTATAGTAGCTTTGTTTCTTAGGGTATTTGTGTGCTGTGTTTTTTTCCTGTTTATTTATTTTCAATCCCTGTATGAGTTTTGTTTTAGTTATATTTCTTTTTGAGTAGAATAAAGCTTTAAAAAGTGTAATTAGATACATTTAAAAGTTTTAGTCTGAAATATATAGGCTTTTGTATTATCTTGCCATGTGTTTGTGTATTTAATATCCTTTTTATTTTCTTTATTTCCTGGTCCATTTTGAATATTATTGGATTTCTAATTTTTCTATGTCCTTTTTTAAAATTTTTATTTTCCTTAACCGACTTGGAATCTGTTTTTTTTTTTTTTCTATTTTAGTGGTTAACCTTCATTTTAACACATATATTTAAAGATAAATTTTTCAACCAAAGTCTAAATTTATCTTTCCTCTTTCTGTATTTGAAGGAAAATTAACATGATTCCACCACCCATGCAATAATTTTATTATTGTTACTTAGAGCAAAATTTACAACTACTGAACTGCAGATAGATTTCTTTCTAGCCGTGTTTACCAGGCTAGACGCTTCCAGAGATAGTATGCAATGGTTAGGAAGTTTTTGTTTGTAAGTAAAGAAATTTGATGTTATGATTTGGATATGAGATGTCTTGTCAATGCTCCTGTGTTAATGCAGAATCTTCAGAGGTACAATGATGAGGTTATGAGAGCTGTAACCTAATCAGTCCATCCTAGTTTGAATGGACTGACTGGTTAGGAAGTGTGGGCAGGTGGTGCATGGATGGAGGAGGTGCATCCCTGGGGGTGTGCCCTGGAAGGGTTCAGAGGACCTGTGGCCTCTTCTCATCTTTCTGCTTCTGGCTACTGTGAGGTGAGCAGCTGTCCCTTTGCCATGGGGTTCTCCATACCTCAGGCCCAAAGTGATGGAGTTGGCTGACCATGGACTTAATCTCTAAAACCATGAAACCCTCCTCCCCTCCAAATTTCCTCCTCTAAGTTGTTCTTGTTGGATATTTTGATCACAGTGACACAAATCTAATACTCTTGACTCCATCAATGAAGACTTCTGTTATTGTATTAAAAAAATCCATAAGCAAGGTATTTTCAAGTTTTAGTAGTTCAGTCATAATCAAATACTTTACATATCTCTTTGAACATTTTAAATATACTTAAAACTCTTTGTTGCCCTGTTAAAATTAATTCAGAGTAATTTTTATGTGAAGATAACAGAGCCGAAAATTAGATTTTTTTTTTCTGTCATACATCTTTTTAAAGGAAGCTGAAGATGTGCCTCAGGACCAAAAAAGTAAATCAAAATAGAAGACCTGAACTTATAGGAAGAGTGGATTCTACCCAAGGGACCAACTAAGAAAAGTTCCAAGATGATAAAGTATAGTATCCTCCAGAAGCAACTCATCCAATTTGGAACAGGAAAATGGACAACTCCAGAGGACAGATTCCCCAGAAAAAAAAAGGGAGATCCTGGAGAAGGAATGCATTATTCATGGGAATACTCAGTGTGATAGATTATTTGGAAAAAAATGTATAAACAGAGTTAAACCAAGAATTTTTTAGAAAAGAAATACAATCAGAAACTCCAGGAAAAATAAAAATCTATATAAGACTGAAAATATAATCATGTATTTATACTTAATTTTGCAGAAGAATTATTATGTATTTTTATTTATAGAAATTAATAACGAATTCTCATTATTTAACTGAAAATAGCAACATAAGCCTAATGGAAAGATAGATAAGTCTTGGTGCATTGTAGTATAAGAATTAGAAGTCTTTTACAATGGCAAGTTTGTAGATAATATCTAACATCAAAAAAATTAAGATGGAAAAGGATAATATTTAGGAAAATAGGGAGCAGAAGAATAAATAGTCTAGGGAGTTAAAAAAAAAATCAGAACTGGGAAGTAAGCCTAGGGGTGATATAGGCTGAGTAGAAGTCACTTTAAGACTTCTGGTACCTTTGATTATTTGCCTTTGATTAAGGGTACTAAATTATGTAAATAAAACTTGAAATAAATTTGTTTATCTGAATTGAAAAAGAGCGATAGTATATCTTTCTAACAGTGCTACTATGAGACATTACTTAATTGGAATTTTGAATGGAATTTAAAGTTACTGCAATTGTAATCCAATAGAGAGGAGGGGATAATGGAATGATTTAGTAGTTGTTTCACTTTCTACTAGAATACCAACCCTGTGCATTTGAATGCAGTTGTAATCTATTTTACAAATAGATTTACAAACTAGACTTGTTCAGGTCCAAATCAGGAAGCAACCTGTTTGTGCAGGTCTTTTCACCTTTGCCTGCCCCATGACATCTGGGCTGGATGTTTTAAAAAAACAGATCCCTTCTAAGTCTCTCTTTCTGAACTTCCGTTCCTTCCTTCCCTTTCTTTTCTGCTCAGACTTTTCTTTCTCTTCCTCCTTCTACTATTACCTCTTTTCTTCCTTTCCAACTCCATTTTAAAATAAGCGTTTTGCCTATTCCTATTTTGCATTGATCATCACTTTTTTTTTTTCTGGTGCTGGTGCTGGAGATGATACCTATGGCCCAGTCACGCTAAACAAGCACTCTACCTCTGAGCTTCATCCTGGCCTTATTCATTGATTCATGAAGCCTCCTGAATGAAAGCATGAAAAATACTTAATGAACTAATTGGACCCATTATAAGTAAAATTGTAGAATAATTAATCATGTTTCTCCACAGTATGCCCTGGATGACATCTTTGAGGCTTTGTAGGTTTTTCAGTAACTTCCAGGTATTTATATGGAATCTACTTTCCAGATTTTAAAAGGTTCCATTAGCTATGATAGGAATTATTTTTGGAAAATTAATGTGTTTTTTAAAAAAATTGATATTTGAATTCTAAAGAATCATGAGAGTGCCTATTCAACTGTGAAAAGTTAAGTGAAACTATCTGCAGATTATAATGAAATCAAATAAAAACTTGAAGAATTAGAGTTCCCAGTTAGATGGAGTTGGCGATTTGAACAATAAGGAGACAATTTCATAAAAGCTGAGTTCCTGCTTGACCTTAAACAAACATGAACAATATCTTGGCCTCTAGTCCCAGATTATACATGTATCAATGCCAGCATTACGAACAGCAGTAACCTATATTGGTCTGATTCCAAAATTAGTGGTAGTAATTCTGTTTCGTGAGAATGTCTGGAAAGCCAATAGCACTTGTTGCAAGAACATAATGTGCATTTTTTTCCTGCACAGATGAAATGGGATAATTTAATAAAGAGTTTTCATGTTTGTAAAAAAAAGATTTTTATTTACAATGCATTAAGTTTTCCTCAGATTTCAAATGAATCTCTATTCTAAGGCTACCTGGAAAAGCCATTCTTTTTGAGAAACCTGTAATATTTATTTCTCATCTCCTTGTTCTTCCTTTCCCTATCTTTTCAATTATGCTTTATCCAAAAGTGGAATTCTTATCATCTAATTTTGGAGTAGCCCACTGCTCACTACTACAACTCCCACTAATAGTAATTTCAATCATAATGGTGATGCTAACCCATCATTTACGAGGTCCTTAATGTATACTAAGCATGTTGTATATGTCTCACTTCATCCTCTCAATTGACTTATTTACTCAGGGGTTAAAAATGAGAGAACTCAAGTTAAGCAAGATTTAAAAATGTGCCTGAGGTTACAGAATTATGAAGTGGCAGAACTAAAACCCAAATTCCTTCCTTTCCAAGTAGGAAAGCTGATACATTCCACTAAAATATGCTAAGTGTAGAAAAATTCTAAAAGGTAGAAAAGTTGAAAAAGAATAAAAGACTTAATCCTGATGGATAACTGTTGTTGATTTTCAGGTGTATTTCCTTTAAATTTTTTTCAATGGGCCTTTTACATGAAAAAACAAACAATCTTTCATTTATCTTAAAGCTTTCTCCTCCCAAACCCCAGCTTTCAGTGTGGCTCAGGATTAGAAGCTTTCAGTCTGGAGGGGACTGTGGCTAGACATTTCAGCTGTTACTCCTGGATCTTACACTCTCTGCTCTTCACTCCACTGCTTCTGGCTTCTCCAGGATGGAAAGTTTAAGAGTGATAACATCTCAGACAGCTGGTATTGTCTGCAGCTCTTCCTTGGTCCCCCAATGCCTGCTGGTTCTGGTAACCATCTCAGGACTAGCTTTTTGTCTCATGGCAAACTTGTTTTTTCCCCTTGTGATTGGACTCTCTTTCCCCTGCTGGCTTTGAAATTAGTGTGGTGTTGTGAGCTGCCTGTGGAGAGAGCCAGGTGGCACAGAGCTGAGGCAGTCTCCAGCTAACAGCCAGCAAGACACAAGGACCTCAGTGTGACACTTATGAGAAACTGAATGCTGTTCACAACTGCAGGAGACTGGAAATGCATCCTTCCTCTCCAGTTGAGCTTCAAATGAGATCACATTCCCAACCAGCACCTCAGTTACAGCCCTGCAGAGGACTCAGAACAGTCATGCCTGGACTCTTGGCCCACAGAAACTGTAACATAACAACTATGTGTTGTTTTAAGAGTTTTTTTTTTTTTTTTTTTAAATCTTAGAGATTTCTTAAGAGATTCACCTACTGGAATGTCTGACCTGAAATATCCTGATGTATTCTGATTAGTGTCTTGTTCTTACTTTTTGGAAGTGTGGTTCTCATGCCTCTTTCTGCAGGATTACCTAAATCCTTGGCAGAACTCTGGGATAGTGTCCCTTTCAAAGATAAATCAAGGCAGGATGACTTCTGTAAGATCAGTGTCCTTTTCTACAGAAACCTTGTCCATGGAAAGGTGTGTTTCTTTCTCTATAGCTTCTTACTTGCCTCAGGACCATGTCACCAAATTTCTTATGTTTAGATTTTCTCCATTGAGTGTCAGGCACCGATCTCTAAATCACCTAAACTCAAGGGGACCCATAGCAGATTCTCCCAGGATATCTTTGTCCATGCTCTGCTAGACCCTTTAATAGAGACCCATGTATTTGTGCATCTTGGCAAGTATTCAACCAGGTGATGTACCCTCCTGCAAAGCATTCCACATCCTAGGAGTGGTTCTTTGGAATTCTTCCTCATTTGCCTTAAGGTGGTGGGTAGGGGCTTAAGGTTACTGCTCTGCTCTTTACATAGGGTCTTGATTCAAGATGGTGAGATATAGGAAGACTGCATTCTAGTTGATCTATGGCTTGGGATTCAACCAGTGGAGTATTGCTTCTCAGAGAGGTGGGTGAAAGAGGGATTTCATTAAAATTCAATACCGGACAGTCAGAGTGTCTTAGAGACTCAGAAATGTGGGTACATTAAACAAAGAAAGAAGAGCCTATTGGAACTGAGCTGGATGGTGGTAATGGTGGTAGCAGCTGTAGCAGTCCAGGTTCACCACAGAGGGAGGGAGAACACAGGGAGAAACAGATTTGGTGTGGGAAAACCTGAGATCAGGAAGGCAACCTGAACTCAGCTGACCCAGAGGCTGCACTGTGCACTTGTGCTTAAGAGTGTTCTGGTTTGGCAACTGGTCAAGGAGAGCAGAGGAGGAACCATCCTGAAGTGACCACACTGCTGCTGCTGCTATTGCCACCAGGAGACCACAGCACCTGCTGTCGGCTGTCTTGGCAAACGCCTGCTGTGTGGCCTAGGGCATACCTAGCAGAAGAGGAGCAAAACAGGCACAGGGAAGATTGTACCCAGGGGGATTCAAGTTGGAAAAGCAAAGGGGAACCCAACTCGCCTCTCTTTTGAGTCTGGTGGCTCATGTGACCAGCTGAAGTGGCTTGGGAATCTGAACAGGTAGGTGTGGATACTCTCAGAGATTCTGTGTTCCTGGGCACCAGAGTGTGTGGAGGAGTGGTTCTCCTTGTCCATGAGTAGAAATGGTGGTAAGGGCACATTACCTCCCTGACTCCCACCAGGGAGGGCTGGACCAACTCTTGGGCACATGCCAACAACATCCTTCAACTACAGGTTCATCCTATGCTTCCTTATATTGTTGTATTGTTCCCCTAAAATAAATAGGCCCTATTATTCCTTCCTTCCTTCCTTCCTTCCTTCCTTCCTTCCTTCCTTCCTTCCTTCCTTCCTTCCTTCCTTCCTTCCTTCCTTCCTTCCTTTCTTTCTTTCTTTCTTTCTTTCTTTCTTTCTTTCTTCTTTCTTTCTTTTTTGAGTGGAAAATCTCCATTGGTTGCTTTTTTTAGAAGTAGCATTCCCATAATCCAGGTGAATACAAAGGGCCATCTGGAAATCACAAGAATTATTCCAAGACAGGAAGATAAAATGCAACCCAGTGAAGACAGTACTTAACCCAAGTGATGCTTATATGCTAACTGTCCTTGAGTTCTGATGGGTCAGTTGTCACTGGTGTGGTGACTTAAAATCATTCATTTTTGTCTTCAATTGCAACGTAGAACCAGAGCTGGGCTGGGGTGATTGCTGATTGGGAGAACTAGCCAATATCATCTTCCAGATTTTCCACATAGCTATATCCTGGAGTTTGCTAAAGTACGATCTGGTAGCCAACAGAAATGTTCCTGGCCCCTTTGCACAGGTAGAACAGAGTGACTTCAGGTCTTTCTCTTTGGTTACTTGCTTGGCTATTGCTGCTGTGTGTTGCGTACACAGACATACTCTAACAAATAAATGGCCCCCATTTGGTCCATCACTGACCCTGGGGCAGTGTGGAGTGTTACGCACCATCACGTAGGTTTCAATAATACTGGCTTTCAGGTCATGAGGTGTTGGAAATATATAGTGGAATCTTCTAAGGAAGTTCCACCTTACAGCTTTGAATCTGTCATAACAGACTTCTAACTAGACGTGATGGAAAAAATATCTCTTTATAACTTTTGGTTTTACTTTGTTTTTAAACTTGGAAGGTATAAGTCAAGTTAAGGATTATAGTAGGTTTCTCGTGTATATTCCATCTCTCTTCTTATTTTATACTCTATTGAAATTGCACCTGCCTTTTGTTTATTATTATTATTATTATTATTATTATTATTATTACAGAGAAACCAGAAGTTGAAGAAAAACAAAGTGATTTTTCTCCCATTGGTAGAAACTGTCCTGCCAAGTTTGCTTCTGGGTTTCTCTTAATTTTTATGACTTTCTCTGAGGTTTTTTTTTTTTTTTTTATTGTATGTGGTTGATTAATGTAGTTGACTACTAATCAATATTAGCAGCCAGGGTAGCACAGATATTACTGCATTATAAATGATTTTTAAAGATATGTTCCAAGAAGCAATCACTTTTAGGGCTGTATTTGTTATCACAGTGTTGACAACCTTGATATCAAGATTTTAATATCCGGTAGGATAATGAAATTTCTACCCAACACAGAATTTCTCTGTCTTGGTACTATAATAACTGAATATTGCTTCAGGTTGGTAAATGGTAATATTTTCTTGGCTTCTTTTCACATAAACATTTTTAAGAGGGTTTCTTTTTAAAGCCATAAGGATTTCTTAGACATGAGGATAAAGGTAACAAAGGAAAGGTGCTTATCTGGAAAGAAAAGATTGTGTTCTCTTAGCATTCCAGTTGGCCTTCTGCTCCAAGAAGATATGCTGCAGGTTATGTATGGGCTGTTGGTCTCTCATCAGCAGCTGACAGGAACGGTGACAAGGATCTCAGGAAAGGGCCTTTGTGCAGGTGAACACTGCAGAGAGGCTCAGAGGGAACCTGGCAGATAAGATTGTTTCACAGGCAGAGAAAGTCAGAGTATCACAGGATCTCAAATATGTATGAATTGCTCCAATTGCTCGGGTCTGGGAGGGGAGAAGGCCCTCACTCCATTCATCTTGCTCTAGCTCTTCACTGGATCAACTCACTGATGGTTCAGTGTGTTTAAAACCTTTTGTGTCTTAATTCTGTTTTATGTGTTAATTAAAATAAAAATAAGAAGCCAATATGTATAGACCCTATTTGGCATTGATAGAAAGAACCACCAATTTTTATATTCTGGAAATTATAATTGTGGGATGCCAGCCTTACAATTTCCAATTTCTGATATTATTGGCTATAAGTTATTAGTGATATTAATCAGTGAACATTATCCAAGTATCAGCTGTGCTTGGTGCCCCAAACACAGAGTTTTGCCCCCCCATCCCCAGCTTGAATCTACTGGCACTTAAATATTCTGACACCCACCTGTCTGTATGAGTCTGTTTTCTGGAATTGCATGTAACCTCACTGAACCAGACACCAGGTCATCTCTTCTTTTGGTTTTTCATGATGAACTAAGGGAAAAGAAAAACCAAACTTTCATGCTGGAGAAGCTTGCTTTCTGAGTAACAAGGCCTGCTCTTCCCCAGTTAGTCTTGAATTGTTTTCTTCTCTCCCAAGTGGTTCACTTCACGGTAGTATCAGAAACATAAAGGTCCCTATAGCAATTGGTCTGTAGGAAATCTCAAGGAAGTTAACTCTAACTCCAAAAGTGCGCTAAAACTCCGTCCTTAAATGAATGAGTTGTGAGGAAGGCTTTGCTAAAGTCCTGTTGATAAAGATAACGGTGATTGACACTGTGGGACAGGCTGAGAGCTTGTAATGACTTCATATCCTCACCATAACCCTAGCAGGGTATCTGGGATCTGAAAGGTTCATAATTTGCCTAAGGCCACACAGGTAGTAAGGGACGGCCTGGGATACAAATCTACAAGCACCTGGCTCTAGAACCTGCCCTCCGTACCCTGAACACATTGTCAGGGTTTGTCTCTTGGAAAACCCTGGAATCAGAGTGGATCCTCAGAAAGCTGATCACGTAGGGTCCTCTGAGAGTGGCTGGTGCTTTCCAGCATAGGTCAAAGCTGAGGATTTGACTTTCTACTTCCCTGCTACTGACACAGAATGGCCTGGGGTGGGATAAGTAACTACTTTGGGTGGAATAAGTCAGTTATAGAATAGCAATTAGTCATCTCAAGTGGACAGTAGTAGAGTTCAGATATAAAATCAGAAAAACCGGATTAAGACTCTGAAAAAGAAAAAAACAAAACCCAAGAGCTCACAATCTGCTTCACAAACGTGCTTTGAGAGACGGCAGGAGAATAAGGATGTTATAGTTAGAGAAGCTCTTTTGGAAGTGAGTTTTGGAAATTGAGTTGGCTTGGTGCACTAGAAAGAAGAATTAAAATTCGTGAGTGCAGTATAAATTTGAACATATCCTAAGAGACAGCATAATTAAACATAGCAGACTTCCTTCCTCTAAACAGAAAAGAAAAGTGGGCCGGCCTATGAATGCTTCCATTTGAACCTTGAAAATCCTGTTGAAGCCTAGTGGATTAGGGAGTCCTCAACCCGAAAAGCTTTATGAATCAGGGAGCAAGCAGGGTACAGCATACCCACGACCTGAAGAGATGACTGTGGGATTTAAAGATATTAAAAGGAATTTTTCTGAAAAGATACCAGAAAGTTTAGGGATTATGAAAAAGAAATTGCAAATGATGGGTGTTGTCAAAGGAACAATGACCGTAGGGAGACAGAAATCGGAGAAAAATAATAGTATTCTCTATTATCAGGGATTTTAATGAGTGAGAAAAACGTAGAACATGGGGAAAGAAATACCTGCTCAACTACCACAATGCTTTTCCTACCAGTAGAAAGGGCCAAGGTCATAGATGGGAGCATGTTGTCGTAAACTGCTAATGTCATGAGATGCTGTTGACAGGAAGCAGCAGTTGTCTGTGGGGCTGTAAAGCTTGAGTTCACTTGCAAAGACTAGTGGTTGGTGTCATATCCCTAAGGGACAAAAGTCCTCTGGATTACTAGCCCTTGCACCAACTCTGTCTCTTTCTTCTATGTGATAGGAGCACAGTCATCTTTATTACTGAGGAAGTAAAAAGAAACTTAGAATGTTCCAGATGTCACATAGATCGCTCAACATGCCACCTAATTTCATTAAAACTATAATGGAAATTTAATTACTCATGGGAAACTGGACTATGTGAACAATTTGGACATCTGTACAAGGGACATATATTGATTATCTATGTCTGTGGAGTAATTTAGTGGATATTCTAACCCTGAGATTATGCAGAAGAAGACCTGTGTTTGCTTGGTTAGTGGAATGGAGTTAAGGGGCATATCTTACTTTCCGCCCTTGAATTCTTGAATCCATTTCATACAAAATGAATTTTTACCTTTTAAAACTTGTGAACCTATGAATGTCTTCCATGACTTGTCATCTTGGGATGAATTGCCAATTTGCTTTAAGAACTTGCTTCCTGATTCCTTCTGCTTCACTGAGGGGCAGTGTAGCATACGGTTCTCTGTGGAGCAAGAATCGTTGTGTCCCACTTGGCAATTAGGGATCATGAGCTTGAATAGAATAGAACTGAAGAGAGAATGGAAGATAGAAGATCCCTGTTCCATGTCTGTAGCCCCTCTAGCAAGCCACCCTCCCAGAACCTTCCTTAACTGAGGAACAGGAGGAGAGGTTCAAAAGTACCCTACTGAACATTCTCTTTACCAAATGATCTTTGTCAAACAAAGGGTGGATATTGTTCTATTCATAGGAGGTTTATCCTATCAGAAATGCTTAAAGCTTTATAACCAGATACTAGATCCAGGTTTGTATTTGAAATCTATACATTCAGTCTGTTGAATTTTGAGAATAGGAATCAAACCCCACACAAATTACCCATATTATTTTACTTTATGACATCTTTGTTCCCGAAAGCATTCTGTTCTGCATTTTTATACCTGCTTAATTGAGAAACATAAGCATTCTAATACTTACCACTTTTTATAGAGTCTCTCCTTTTAAAATATACTAGAGTCTCCTGTGGAAAGTTAAGCTGTTTTTATAACTACTGATTTCAAAGTGTCCTCACTGAAACTGGTATTACATTTTTTTGTTCTTGCCCATTTTGTAATACATGGCTCATTCTTTTTCAAAGCAATAAAGGATAGGGCAATAAAATGGAACATCACCTGTACTGCTCTTCATCTCAAGCCATTACTTTTTTGCCATGTTGAAATTACTCAGTCCCAAACCCTAAAAGTACTATTTTAAAATAAGGGGATTTATTTTTAAAAAGTGCAGAAAAAAGGTTCAATTATAAAAATTGTCTTTTTTTTTTTTAAATGCACACATAATAGTTTAAAAACTCAGACCTCAATAGCAGAAATCAGTAGCTTGGGGATTTGTGGATTATTGTAGAAAAATAATTGCCAAGGCTTAACAACATACAAAGAAGTGAATAAAATGATCCAGGGCTTCTTCCCACTGGCAAGAATTGTTGTTCCCACAGCACATGCAGGGGGCCATCTAGCTGCTTCCTAAAAGAAGCCCACCTCCTCCTGACGCTAGAACTGAAGGAGTCGTTCTTTCATTGAACCAGAATCCCTCCTTTGCAACTTACCCATTGTGGTAAAAAAAATGTAAGGGCATTAATTGTCTCCAAAGAAGTTTACTTTTTCCTCTGCAAATATCCCAGATTACTCAAGATGGTGGATTTCCAACTTTTTCTTCACTTGTGTAAGAAAAATATATTTTATAACCCAACCCATGGCATACACACATATATAGCTTTAAATAAATGTTTCAGGAAATAGTACTCACACTTAATGAGCATATTTTTCTGATATTTTAAATGCTCATGTTTCATTAACATTTCCTGATCTGGAGCCACTGGATTATTCACAGTCTACTAATGACTCAGGGCTTGGCTAGGGAGACGCTGACCTCGGCAATCTCATTTTAGTCCCAGAACTGGGACACAGCTATAGCTGGAATCCAGAAATGGAGCCACAGGCTTTCTGACCTGCAAGGGGAAATCTTGACTGTATTTCTTTTATGTATATTTGACATTTCAGAAGGGAGATGAATACATTTATATTGTAGTGATACCTTATAGGCCCTTGTGACCATTTAGCTACCTGGGGCTGGGTGGGACTGAAAAGGTACTGTCCTAAAACAGAGGAAGAGCTCAAAGCAGCAGCAACAATTCCATCACTTGTGCTCTGGGATAGTAGTTTTAACCCTAGAAACCCACAGTTGAAGAACGGGTCCATCTTCCCTCCCATGGGCATCCTTCCAAGACCTCCTTCCAAGAGTGCAAGCACTACCCTGGGTTAGGAACCAAGCCAAGGGTCAGAACTACACTCAAGGTCCAAGTTCAGTGGCTAGTGCTGAAGTGGAGCCCATGGTGGTAATTGTTATCTTGGAAGTACACAGTTCAGGAACTGGTTGTGCTCCTGGTGGCTTCAAAATGCTAAAAGTAGATATAATTGCTTGATGAGCGCTTAATAGCTGCCCCCAATCAGTGCACATTTAATGAAGGCCATACAAATTAATTAGTGTAATTGCCAACGCTGAGTCAGCTGCAAGAAAAGTGAAAGGGGTGAAGAAGGAGACTTCTGTCCTTTGAAGAAATAGAAGAATTGTTTTCAGGAGAAGTGGCTTTGAGAATGATAAGTGTTGTGCAAAGAAAAATGATGTTGCATCTTTTCACACTTAGAGTCATTTTCTGTACAATTGATAGTCATTAGGTAGATGACTGCATGGCTCTTGAATTAAGAAAGATTTCAGCCTATTGTTTGTGATGAATTATTAACATAAGAAAGGAAGGGTGACAAAAATTTAGCTTTGAAACTGTTGCAAAGTATCAAAATATATTTGGTTTGTGATGAGTTAGGCTAAAAAAGGCAGAAAAAGAGACCGCAACATGGGGTAGCTAGAAGGATCTTAAATATTATCTAGCTCATTCCTTTAGACAGTTGGAATAAGCACAGACCATTTTTTGGAAAGATGTAGGAAGAAAAATGTCAACTTCAGCAAAGGCATACTGTTATGGGACAAACCAGAAAAGAAACTCCCTCTTTTTGTCTCCAAGGGAGCCCTACCTTTCAAGTTGCCCTAGGTTTATCATTTATTTCTCATAGGTCTTCAAATTTATATTTTGTATTTTTAATTTGACCATCTCTCTGTTCTCTTAGTAGCTTACCTAACAGCAGTGGGAAGGTGATCCTATTTTACCCAGGATGCCCGTTATCCTGGGGTTCCATTCAGGTTAACATTTGTCTAAATTCTTCTAAACATAGTTTTCTAAAACAGTAGTGGCATCGGTGTGTTTCTTAGTTGTTATTCTTAACTGTATTATTAATAGTCACATTTAAAATGAGGCTGGAGGTTGGGTGAATCTTTGCTTCATCCTTCCAACTTCTGCTAAGGTCTCATCCCCCTTTATGTTAAAGGTATGGGTGAAGAATTCTCATTTTAGTCACATGAATTCGTGGTTAAGTCTAAAAGACCACCATTATGAGTCTCCATCTTTTTATGAGACTTTCTAGACTGAAGATAACCAATGCCTCTGCTTCAATAACAGTGTGCCAGGTGTTTTAATTAACTTTTTACACTGCAAACAAAATACCTGACGAGAACAATTTAGAGGAGGAAAAATGTATTTGAGCGCATCACACCAATGGGTCAGGAAATAGAGAGAGAGATGGGGGTGGGGAGGGGTCGGACTGAAGGGAAGATGAACCCATCCAGAGGAAGTCCCCAGTGACCCACTTGGGAGCCATGCCCCGCCTACCTAAAGTTACCACCCACTTAGTCCATTCAATAGGGTGGACTGATTCGTTTACAGCTCTCACAATGCAATCATTTTACCTCCAGAACATTTCTGCATTAACACAGGACCTTTGGCATGACACCTCATGACCATCCATAACACCAGTCATCCAATGATCCAACCAAGTGCTGGTGAACCCAAACAGTGAGGGGTGATGACTTCCTTTCTGTTTCAGTCAAGTACAGATATTTGACACTGTTTATCTACTGGCACTGGTGGATCAGCTTGTGTTACAGCCTTGTTATGTCTTTGAAGACACATAAAATTATCAGAGTAATAGTTGGAAGTAGAAAATTATAGAATGTGTGTGTGTGTGTGTGTGTGTGTGTGTGTGTGTGTGTGTGTAATTTGTGTGGGATTTAGAAGGTGGACATTCCTGTCCCTGGGAATTTAGGGAGTGGTCTAAAGGCTTCCACCCCTGTCTTAGCACTGTTATTCATTTTATAGTACATATCAAAACCAATATTTTTGTTTGATAAAAAGAGAAATATTTTGTGAAAAGCTAAAACTGAATTTTACTTTTCGCAGGGAAGTTAATGACGAATATGTAACTTGCATTTATGATCTACTAAGCAGAATACGGGAATATCTGTAATCACATGAAACACAAGTCATAAGACTGCTAAATAAGCTTCATTATCTATTTAAAAAATTAGTATTTATTTTGAGACTATGACCATAGAAGACAAGTCATCGCATGCACCACAAAATATGTGCTTACATGTCACTCTGAGAAACATAACACCTCGTTTAGATTAAATGGCTATTTTGAATTATTTTACTTATGCCCTTGACATTTGTATCACCCTCTAGAGTAGGGGTTATTCCTTAGGACAAAGGATAAGACTGAAATAGACCTTCCCTAACAAAAAATAAAATGAAACTTGCCAGGATTGGAGAGATCATCCAGAAATTAATTGCCAGCCAGAATAAAACTCAGTATATTTTGAAAAAAGTCAACTCCTCATTATATATCATTCATAAGGTTCAATATGTATTAATAAACAGAAGGAAAATATTCATAATCAAGAATAAAGCATGATGACCAAGATGACCTAAATATTGTAATTGCAATATAAATACTTTAAAACTTCTTCACAAATATGTTCAAGGACTTAGAAAAAGATGAACATAATATATGAATCAATAAGGACACTTTTTCTAGTTTCAAAAGAAATTAAGAGAAAAGAATAAGTGTTTATGGGGCTTATAAGTGAAAGTAAAATATATAGAGATGTGTTATATATTAAATGTTTAATAATTTGCTCTTTGAAGGGACAAGTCTTGATTCGTAGCACTTGACAAATTCCATGGTGTAATTACTCTTACTATTATCCATTTCAAGTTACTAACTTTTTATATCAACCAGATTACAAAATTCCCCTAAATTTAACAATCCCATTTTGTAAGGCAGCTCCAATGAAATACTGAAAACATATGAAAATAAAAGGGGCAAATGGAATCATACTGTTTTATTTTTCTTATATTTTACATTAAGTGGCACAATACTAATGTTCAGTGCACTGTGCAAAGTTAAGCATTTATATCATAATCCCAAATGGAAACACTAAAAACAATATGAAGATGTATAGCTAACATATCAATAGATGATACTAAGTAGATTGCTAAAATAATCTCATATAAAGTGAAAAAGAATGGGGAAACATAGAACAAATAATAAATAATAGCAACATGGTAGACTTAAGCCCAACCATATCAATAATTACACTAAACACTCCAGTTATTGGTAGAAATTATCAGAGTAGGTGAAAAGCAAGATCCAACTATATACTGTACATATGAAATTTGCTTTTAAAAAAAATTGTTGTAATTAGTTATACATGACAGCAGAATGCATTTTAATTCATTTTACATGGATGGAGCAGTTTTCATTTCTCTGGTTGCACCTGATGTAGAGTCATGCCATTCGTGCAATATACAAGTACCTTGGTTAATGATGTCAATCTCATTCCACCATCTTTCCCACTCCCCTGTCTCCTCTCCCCACTCCTCTCTGCCCAATCCAAAGTTTCTCCGTTCTTTTCTTCCTCGCCTCATATGGATCAACATCCACATATCAGAGAAAACATTTGGCCTTTGGTTTTTTGGGACTGGCTTATTTCACTTAGCATGATATTCTCCAACTCCATTCATTTACCTGCAAATGCCATAATTTTATTCTCCTTTATGGCTGAGTAGTATTCCATTGTGTATATATACCATAATTTCTTTATCCATTCATCTGTTGAAGGGCATCTAGGTTGTTTGCATAGCTTAGCTATTATGAATTGAGCTGCTATGAACATTGATGTGGCTGCATCACTGTAGTATGCTGACTTTAAATCTTTTGGGTATAGACCAAGGAGTGAGTTAGCTGGGTCAAATGGTGGTTCCATTCCAAGTTTTCTGAGGAATCTCCATACTGTTTCCAGAGTGGTTGCACTGATTTGCAGTCCCACTAGGAATGTAAGAGTGTACCTTTTTCCCCATATCCTTGCCAACACTTATTGTGCTTGTATTCCTGATAATTGTCATTCTGACTGGAGGGAGATGAAATCTTAGAGTGGTTTTAATGTGCATTTCTCTAATTGCTAGAGATGATGAACATTTTTCCATATGTTTGTTGATCAGTTGTATTTCTTCTTCTGTAAAGTGTCTGTTCAATTCCTTCACCCATTTATTGATTGGGTTATTAATTTCTTTTGGTGTTATTTTTTGAGTTCTTTATATATCCTGGAGATCAGTGCTCTATCTGAGGTGTGTGTGGTAAGATTTTCTCCCATTCTGTAGGTTCTTCAGGTAATTAATTGTTTCCTTTGCTGAGAAAAATCTTTTTAGTTTGAACCCATCCCATTTATTGTTTCTTACTTTGATTTCTTTTATGTTGGGAGTCTTGTTAAGGAAGTTAGGTCCTAAGCCAATGTGATGAAGATTTGGAGCCAATTTTTTTTTCTACTAGGCACAAAGTCTCAGGTCTAATTCCTAGGTCCTTGATCCACTTTGAGTTGCATGCAGGGTGAGAGATAGGGATTTAATTTCATTTTGCTGCGTATGGATTTCTAGTTTTTCCAGCACCATTTGTTGAAGACGCTATCTTTTCTCCTTTGTATGTTTTTGGCACCTTTGTTTAGTATGAGAAACTGTATTTATGTGGGTTTGTCTCTGTGTCTTTTATTCTGTACCACTGGTCTACCTGTCTATTTGGTGCCAATACCATGCCATTTTTGTTATTATTGCTCTGTAGTGTAGTTGAAGCTACACTATTGTGATACCTCCTGCTTCGCTCTTCTTGCTAAGGATTGCTTTGGCTATTCTGGGTCTCTTACTCTTCCAGATGAATTTCATGATTGCTTTATCTATTTCTATAAGGTATGTCATTGGGATTTTAATTGGAATTGCATTGAGTCTGTATAACGCTTTTGCTAGTATGACCATTTTGACAATATTAATTCTGCCTACCCAAGAACATGGGAGATCTTTATGTCTTCTAAGTTCTTCTTTAATTTCTTTCTTTAGTGTTCTATAGTTTTCATTGTAGAGGTCTTTCACCTTTTTTGATAGATTGAATCCCAAGTATTTTATTTTTTTTGAGACTATTGTTAATGGGGGTAGTTTTCCTAATTTCTCTTTCAGAGGATTCGTCTCTGATGTATAGAAATGCAGTAGATTCATGGGTGTTGATTTTATATCCTGCCACTTCAGTGAATTCATTTGTTAGTTCTAGAAGTTTTCTGGTGGAATTTTTTGGATCCTTAAATACAGAATTATGTCATTGGCAAATAGTGATAGTTTGAGTTCTTCTTTTCCTATTCATATCCCTTTAATTTCTTTAGTGTGTCTAATTGTTCTTTCTAGAGTTTCAATGATGACTTTGAATTGAAGAGGTGAAAGAGGGCATCCCTGTCTCATTCCAGTTTTTATAGAGAATGCATTCATTTTTTCTCCATTTAGAATGATGTTGGCCTTGAGCTTAGCATATATAACATTTACAATGATGAGGTATGTTCCTACTATCCCTAGTTTTTCTAGTGTTTTGAACATGAAGGGTGCTGTATTTTGTCAAATGCCTTTTCTGCATCTATTGTGATGATTATATGATTCTTATCTCTAAGTCTACTGATGTGATGAATTGTTTTTGGTTTTCATATATTGAACCAAACTTGCATCCCTTGGGTGAACCCCACTTGATATATATACACTTTTTAATATGTTTTTGTATGTGATTTGCCAGAATTTTATTAAGAATTTTTGCATCAATGTTCATCAGGGATTTTGGTCTTAAATTTTCCTTCCAAGATGTGTCTTTTTCTGGTTTGATTTCAGGGTGATACTAGCTTCATAGAATGAGTTTGGAAGGGTTTCCTCCTTTTCTATTTCATGGAATACTTTGAGGAGTATTGGTATTAGTTCTTTGAAAGTCTTGTAGAACTTAGCTGAGAATCCATCTGGTCCTGAACTTTTCTTGGTTGGTAGGCTTTTAATGGCATCTTCTATTTCATTGCTTGAAATTGATCTGTTTAAATTGTGTAGGTCCTTTTGATTCAGTTTGGGTAGTTCATATATCTCTAGAAATTTGTTGATGTCTTTGAGATTTTCTATTTTGTTGGAATACAAATTTTCAAAGCAGTTTCTAATTATCTTCTGTGAACTTTACTTTAAATATAAAAATACAGGTTGGTTGAAAAGGATGGAATAATATATATCATACCAAGGGAAAGCTTAAGAAGGTTGGCATGACTAAACTAATGTCATAAAAGATAGACCTTGGGATAATGTGTAATATTAGAGATTTAGAGAGATAGTTCTTAGTTATAAGAAGTTTTGTTCATCAGAAAGATGTAAAAATCCATAGGTATGTACTTATAATTAGTTGGAAGTCTTTAAGCAAACACTCCATGAATAGATCATCAAGAACCTTGAGTTTTTAAGATTCTAGCTGATTCTAATTATTGAAAAGGAAATTTGCAAAGAGAAAGTCATTAAAATGGATCCTTGCTAGACATCACTTAAAAGAGCTCAAGTAGTTACCAGTTTTAAAATCATATAATTGTTTTTTGGAATATCTTAACTTATGACAAGACATTTGGATGGAACTTCTGTTTTTAATTGGAAAAATTTATATTCTTTATAAGAGGAAGCAAAATTGGAAGAATTATTCAGTATCTCAATTTGGCAAAATATTCAAGAAATCAATAAATAGAGGCAATTTATTTTAAATCTTATCTTAAAATATTGAAGAAGAAATGTGCTTCAGAATGGGTAAAATCAATACTTATGAGATTATTAGGGCTTAAATATTTACATACATCTATATGAAAAACTAATAATGAGAATATCTTCTATTTGGCAGAACTTCCTCTTGCTTATAATACATTTCAGTTGAAACAAACAATTTCAAGTTTATTAACTTTAATATAAAACTTTGAACAAGCCAAAGAAAGTCTTATAAAGAAATGAAAATAAAAAGACTGTCCAAGAACATGGTGATCTTTCCATCTTCTAAGGTTTTCTTTAATTTCTTTCTTTAGTGTTCTATAGTTTTCATTGTAGAGGTCTTTCACCTCTTTTGTTAGATTGAATCCCAAGTTTTTATTTTATTTTTTTGAGACTATTGTGAATAGTGTAGTTTTCCTAATTTCTCTTTCAGAGGATTTGTCACTGATGTATAGAAATGCAGTAGTTTTATGGGTGTTGATTTTATATCCTGCTACTTTAATGAATTCCTTTATGAGTTCTTGAAGTTTTCTGGTGGAATTTTTTGGATCCTCTAAATATAGAATCATGTCATTGGCAAACAGTGATAGTCTTAGTTCTTCTTTTCCTATTTGTATACCTTTAATGTCTTTGGTCTGTCTAATTGCTCTGGCTAGAGTTTCAATGATGATGTTGAATAGGAGTGGTGAAAGAGGGCATCCCTGCCTTGTTCCAGTTTTTAGAGGCAATGCTTTCAGTTTTTCTCCATTTAGTATGATTTTGGCCTTGTGTTTAGCATAGATATCCTTTATAATAATGAGGTATGTTCCTACTATCCCTAGTTTTTCTAGTGTTTTGAGCATGAAGGGATACTGTATTTTATCAAATGCTTTTTTCTGCATCTATTGAAATAATCATATGATTCTTGACTTTGTCTATTGATGCGATGAATTACATTTTTAATTTCTGGATGTTGAACAAACCTTGCATCCCTGGGATGAACCCCACTTGATCATGATACACTATTTTTTGGAAAGACTGCCCATGTTCTTAGATAGGCAGAGTTAATATTGTCAAAATGGCCATACTACCAAAAGTGTTATATAGACTCAATGCAATTCCAATTAAAATCCCAATGACATACCTTATAGATAAAGCAATCATGAAATGCATCTGGAAGAGTAAGAGATCCAAAATAGCCAAAGCAATCCTTAGCAAGAAGAGCGAAGCAAGAGGTATCACAATACCAGAGCTTCAATTACACTACAGAGCAATAATAACAAAAATAGCATGCTACTGGCACCAAATAGATAGGTAGACCAGTGGTACAGAATAAAAGACACAGAGACAAACCCACATAAATACAGTTTCTCATACTAAACAAAGGTGCCAAAAACATACAAAGGAGAAAAGATAGCGTCTTCAACAAATGGTGCTGGAAAAACTAGAAATCCATATGTAGCAAAATGAAATTAAATCCCTATCTCTCACCCTGCACAAAACTCAACTCAAAGTGGATCAAGGACCTAGGAATTAGACCTGAGACCTTGTGCAGAGTAGAAAAAAAGTAGGTCCAAATCTTTATCATGTTGCCTTAGGATCAGACTTCCTCAACAAGACTTCCGAAGCACAAGATATCAAAGTAAGAATCAATAAATGGGATGAATTCAAACTAAAAAGGTTTTTCTCAGTGTTTTGGTCAGCTTTGTTGCTCTGTGACTAAATGATCTGACCAGCACAATTGTAGAGAGAAAGGTTTATTTGAGGGCTCACAGTTTCAGAGGTCTTAGTCCACAGAAAGCCGGCTCCATTCCTTGGGGCTCTAGGTGAGGAGGGTGGCAGAGGGAAGCAGCTTGCATCATCAGGAAGCAGAGAGAGGGAAAGAGCGACTCCACTCTCCAGATACAAATATATACCCCATAGCCACACCCCAATTCCCACCTCCTCCAGCTTTACCTGACCACTTCAATTAATCCCATCTGGGATTAATTCACTGATTGGGTTAAGACTCTTACAACCCAATCATTTCTCCTCTGAAATTTCCTGCATATGAAACTTCCTCATATGTCTCACATATGAGCTTTTGGGGGACACCTCACATCCAAACCATAACACTCAGCAAAGGAAACAATCAATAATGTGAAGAGAGAGTCTAGAGAGTGGGAGAAAATCCTTACCACGTGCACTTCAAATAGAGCACTTATTTCCTGAATTTATAAAGAACTCAAAAAACTTAACACCAAAAATCCAAATAATCCAATCAATAAATGGGCTAAGAAACTGAATAGATGCTTCACAGAAGAAATACAATCAGTCAACAAATATATGAAACAATGTCCAGTATCTCTAGTAATTAGAAAAATACAAATCAAAACTGCCATAAGCTTTCATCTTACTCTAATTAAAATGGCTATTCTTAAGAATACAAGCAATAATAAGTGTTGGTAAGGATGTGGGGAAAGAGAAATACCATACATTGCTAATGGGATTGCAAATTGGTGCAACCACTCTGGAAAGCAGTATGGAGATTCCTCAGAAAACTTGGAATGGAACCACCATTACCCAGCTATCCTCTGTCTATACCCAAAAGACTTAAAATCAGCATACTACAGTGATGCAGCCATATCAATGTTCATAGCAGCTCAATTCATAATAGCTAAGCTATGAAACCAATCTAGATGCCCTTCAACAGATGAATGGATAAAGAAATTATGGTATATATACACAATGGAATACTACTCAGCCATAAAGGAGAATAAAATTATGGCATTTGCAGGTAAATGAATGGAGTTGAAATAAGCCAGTTCCAAAAAACCAAAGGCCAAATGTTTTCTCTGATAAGTGGATGCTGATACGTGGGGTGGGTGGGTAAGGGGAAAATGCAGGGACGGTGGACTGGGTAGAGGGGAGGGGAGGAGAAGCGGGGGGAGGAATGATGGTGGATTGAGACAGACATCATTACCCTGCGTACACGTATGACTACACAAATGGTATGGTTCTACATCGTGTACAACCAGAGAAATGAAAGCTGTACTACATTTGTGGACAATGAATTAAAAAGCATTCTGCTGTTATGCATAAATAGAGCAAATAGTTTTTAAAAAGTTAAAAAATAAAAAGACTGTATGAACATTTATCCAACAATTTCCATTAAACGGTATTTTTTTTATCACCACCTTTTTTTATTTTTAGTTTATACATGACTGGAGACTGTATTTTGGCAGAATATAAATACATGAAGCATAACTTATTCTATTAAGTTCCCACTCTTGTGGTCGTACATGATGTGGAATTACCCCCATCGTGCATACAAATACGAGGCTAGGAAAGTTAGGACCAATTAATTCTACTGTGTGTCCTATTCCCGTCCCTCTCCCCTCCCCTCATTACCCTTCGTCTAGTCCAACCTCTTTCTATTATTCCCCTCCTCAACTTGCCTTGCACTCAACAGTATTTAATGCAGATGTTGATAAAATTGCTAAAAGTTCATGAAAAAAGCTTATCTTAAAGCAGATGACCATGCAGAAGTGTTCTAATTTTTTTGTAACATAGTTGTTTTTATTAGAAATAATTTTATTTTTTCAAAAGTTAAACTATTTTACAGGTCCACCAGAAGAAATAGTCATGAATCAAAAATTTATTTTAAACAATTATTTTGTTGTTTCTCTCTGAAAGTTTTCCTACTTTGGATAACAAGTTATAAGGTCATCTACCCAGGGGATAAAATCAATCTGTCAACCACTCGCTTGATAGTTACTTTTTGGGTGCTTATTAAATGCCTGTTTTATATACTTAAAAAGCAAATGCATCTTTTAACACCCCTCACCTTTATAGGGGTGGTTTCTTTATTCATAGAGATGAATCAGGTAGAAAATAATACAGTAGCATAGCAATACATTTAGTTATGCAGAATCTAAGCAGTTTAAATTTGAATTGGCAGCAGTGTAAAAAATGATATTCTAAAGTAAAGTTTGATGCTCAGTGACCATTTTGTTAGTTATTCTGATGTCAATTATATACACCATTCTCTTCTATTGTTATGGTGACCGAGAATTGTCTCTGTGTTGAATCCATTAGGCTATTCTTTGACCATGGAATAAACACTATTTCTAGTCTTCTAGGTCTATGTGTCCTTTAGTAACTAAGAGTTCCAGATGTAAATGGCTTAGGTTTCTCCATTTCTTTCCATATATTAAGTATTTTGAAGATTTGGGGAGGATGTGCTTAATTGTGCAAATTTGCTTATTTATAATTACTGAGTCAATATAATGAGGATAAAAATAAATAAAAAGTAAATTATTTTATTATATTCAGGAGTTTTTTTTCCCTCAAAGTTTTAGTTATAATTTCCCTAGGTATTTTCCTTTAAATCATTGAAAAATTAAATATGTTTATATTTATCACTAACACTTCAGTGTGAATTATAAGAAAATATAAAATTCCCCAAAGAAGGGGAAGATTTCTGAGGGGACAGAAGTTAAGGGCAAGGGCTGTTATGGAGAAACGGGAGGCAGAGAATGGTTATCTGGTTCATGACTTTTCCCATGGTGAAATCTGACTTAGGTTCCTGGGGGTTTTGTCTGAGTTAACTCTGTCTTTGAGTAGAAATATCCCAAGGTGAGAACATTTTCCCTCTTACTCTTTATTTTAGTTATAATAAATATCTTTCAAGTTAGTCTAAGGACTTAGAAATCTAAACTAAATTACAAAATTTAGTGAAATATTACTGACCCTAAACTGAACTCTCCGGACTGAATTCTAGGCAAACCGGATGCTTCCTAGGGGAATTGGCTTTCACTGCCTGGCCTTTCCTTTCACATAGGAATTACACCAGTGGAATGTGTATTCTTATTTTTATTGTTTTGACTTTAAGGTGGAGATGCTAAGGAATAGAAGTTCTTCTAATTCAAAAGACTGTTGTTTTCACTTCTGCATATTGATTACATCTTTAAATGCCTCTCAATGTCAATCAAATAAATTTCAAAATTTCAAACCAGGAAATATTGGTTTATGGTAAATATTTAGGGGAAATGCTCTATACGATTCTGGGAATGGGAAATCTTGCAATAACAACACATTTCATTCCAACCAGTGTTTTCCATATGGCCTCACATTCGTTCTCAGAAATTAGTTTGGGAAACAATGCCCGAAGAAGTTGGTGCTTTAAAAATAAAAGCGGTCATCTTCGTACCTTGCCTTCACTTTTCAATGTTTAACTTTTTTTTTTTTCCTGAGGGGGAAAAAAAAAAAAACTCCCCTAAAGGTAAAATTTCATATATGTAAATGCCATTAATTTCAATGGAAAAGACTTTAAGGCACTCTTGGACCCCACCCCAATTAATATATACATAAAACTGAATTCTACTAAATAGACATGATTACGTAAACAGCTCACATCAAGAATTATGTCTTGGCAGTCAGTGGCTGTTCTGTGAGGATCTGCTATACGGTGTCTTCCAGGTTTGCTGGTCCAGTTTTTGTGTAGAGAACTTACATAGGAAGTCATGAGTAACATGTAGGAAGCTCAGGAGGATGCTCACCTGAAACGCATTCATATTGGTACGATTCATGTTTGTGTCCCTCTAATTCATATGATGAAGCGTAATTACCAAAATGATTGATATTAGGAAGCGGCTTAGGGAGGTGGTCAGTTTATAATCCCATCCCTCACAAATAAGATTAGTGCCCTTACAAAAGAAGCCTCAGGGAGCTACTTCGTCTTTTCCACTGCGTAAGCACACATTGAGGAGGTGCTTTCTATGAACAAGACATCCAAGTCTGCCAATGCCTTGATTTTGGTGGGTACATCCTCCAAAACTGTGATAAATAAATTTCTGTTGTTTAGAAGTTACCCAGGCTATGATATAGCAGCCTCGTGCACCAAGACAAAAATGATACACAAAGTCATTATAATTAAATCCTTAATTAAAAAAAACAAATACAAATAGTAGAGACTAAAAAAATCAATGAAAACAAGAAAATATCCATCAGATAACTATAAAATAAGCAAAACATGAGTATTCTTTGTAACTGTGAGGATGACTCTTGTTTTACTGTGCTGTATGTTTGTATGTGAAATTGAATTTATCTTTGCATTTGAGAGATGTGCTGAAATTAAAAGCTGGTATCAAATGGGCTTTCTCTCATAAAATAATTATTTTTAAAATTTTATTTTTAATTAACATGATATTTAAATATATGCATATAGTGTGTACTATCAAATCCAATTTCCCTTTATCCTTTCTTCCTCCACTTTCCAACCTCTATAATCACTTTCTGCATTTAGACTGACTTTTTTTCCCATAGTTTCGTAAAATTGAAGAACAAAAAAATGCATATTTGAAGTATGTAATTTGATCACATGTATGTAACCAATGCGATCAATATAAAAATAATTTCCATTACTTTTTTTTAAATTCAAAATTATGCAGAGACTATTTCCTGCATAATTTATTACATTAGAAATCAATCACCTTATGATACATAGAACCCCACCCCCACATGTCAACTATTTTAAAATTAAATGACACACTTATAAATATCTCAGAGGTCAATGAAGAAAGCACAAGAAAATTAAAAGTGCTTTGAACTAAGTAATAATAATAATAAAAACTTAAAATATCAGGATCTCTGGGATGAAATAGGAGTCAGATGAACATTTATAACTTAAAGTACTTGTATCAGAAAGAAGCCTGATTAACAATCAGATTATTTTCAAATTATGTAGTAGGAAGGAAAAAATAAGAGTAGGAGCAGAAATACATGAATTAGAGAAGAAATAATGCAGCTAAAATTTGATGAAAAATAAACAAGTCTAATCAAGAAAAAACCACAAACAAAAATTAATATCGATGGAAAGGGAGTTATCAAAGTAATCCTACAGATGCTAAAAATATATTAAGGTAATGTAATTATATGCCAACATATGTGATAGGTTACATAACAGTCTATATTAGAGAAGGATCCGTGTGCTGCTAAGAAGAAAGTGTAACAGTCATTGATGGATGATACATTCTATATATGTTTGCTAAATCTAAATTATCAATTGTATTGTTTACTTCCACAGCTTCTTTATTTAGTTTTTGTTTGGAGGATCTATCCAGCAGTGAGAGAGGCATGTTAAAGTCATCCAGTATCATTGTGTTGTGGTCTATGAGATTCTTGAAATTGAGGAAGGTTTGTTTGATGTACATACATGCTCCATTGTTTTGGGCATAAATATTTATGATTATTATGTCTTGTTGATGTCTAATTCCCTTAAGCAGTATGAAATGGCTTTCTTTGTCTCCTCTGATTAACTTTGGTTTAAAGTTCACTTTATCTGATATGAGGATAGAAATCCCTGCTTGTTTATGCAATTCATATGAGTGATGTGTTTTTTTCCATCCTTTCTCCTTCAGTCTGTGGATGTCTTTGACTATGAGGTGAGTCTCTTGGAGACAACATATTGTTGGGTCTTGTTTTTTATTGCAATCTGCCAGTCTGTGTCTTTTGATTGATGAGCTTAGGCTATTAATGTTCAAGGTTATTATTAAAGTAGGGATTTGTATTCCTGGTCATTTGGGTTTATTTCTAATTTTTAATTGAATTAGTTTCTCCTTTATTTGACTATTCCTTTAATGTAGTTTTTCCCTTTGCTGCTTTTCACTTTTTCATTTCATCTTCATGGAATATTTGTTGCAAATGTTCTGTAGTATATAGGCTTTCTATTGCAAATTCTTTTACTTTTTGTTTATCATGGAAGTTTTTTTTTTTATCTTCAAATTTGAAGCTGAATTTGATATCCATTTTCTTTTTCTTATTTTTTAAATTTATTTTTATTGTAAACAAATGGGATACATCTTGTTTCTCTGTACGTGAAGTAGAGGCATATAATTTGTGTAATCATACATTTACATAGGATAATAGTTTTTGACTCCTTCTGTTATTTTTTCCTTCCCCCCACCCCTCCCACACCTCTTTCCCTCTATACACTCCCTCCTTCCTCCATTCTTGCCTCCCTCCCACCCCCCATTATGTATCATCATCCGCTTATCAGTGAGATCATCTGTCCTTTGGTTTTTTGAGATTGACTTATCTCACTTAGCATGATATTCTCCAATTTCATCCATTTGCCTGCAAATGCCATAATTTTATTCTGCTTTATGGCTGAGTAATATTCCATTGTGTGTGTGTGTATATATATATATATATATCACAGTTTCCTTATCCATTCATCAGTCGAAGGGCATCTAGGTTGGTTCCACAATCTGGTTATTGTGAATTGAGCAGCTATGAACATTGATGTGGCTGTATCTCTGTAGTATGCTGATTTTAAGTCCTTTGGGTATAGGCCAAGGAGTGGGATAGCGGGTCAAATGGTGATTCTATTCCAAGTTTTCTAAGGAATCTCCACACTGCTTTCCATAGTGGCTGCACTAATTTGCAACCCCACCAACAATGTATAAGTGTACCTTTTTCCCCACATCCTCGCCAACACCTATTGTTCCTGTATTCTTGATAATCACCATTCTAATTGGGGTGAGATGGAATCTTAGGGTGGTTTTGATTTGCATTTCTCTTATTACTAGAGATGTTGAACACTTTTTCATATGTTTGTTGATTGCCTGTAGATCTTCTTCTGTGAAGTGTCTGTTCGTTTCCTTAGCCCATTCATTGATTGGGTTATTTGTATTCTTGGTGTAAAGTTTTTTGAGTTCTTTATATATTCTGGAAATAAGTGCTCTATCTGAAGTATGAGTGGCAAAGATTTTCTCCCACTCTGTAGGCTCTCTCTTCACATTGCTGATAGTTTCCTTTGAAGAGAAAAGTTTTTTTAGTTTGAATCTATCCCAGTTATTGATTCTTGCTTTTATTTCTTGTGCTATGGGAGTCCTGTTAAGAAAGTCTGATCCTAAGCTGACATGTTGAAGACTTGGATCTACTTTTTCTTATAAGATGAAGGATCTCTGGTCTGATTCCAAGGTCCCCGATCCATTTTGAGTTGAGTTTTGTGCAGGGTGAGAGATAGGGGTTTAGTTTCATTCTGCTGCATATGGATTTCCAGATTTCCCAGCACCATTTGTTGAAGAGGCTATCTTTTCTCCATTGCATATTTTTGGAACTTTGTCTAGTATGAGAAAATTGTATTTATTTGGGTTTGTGTTTGTGTTCTCTATTCTGTACCATTGATCAACCTGTCTATTTTGGTACCAATACCATGCCGTTTTTGTTACTATTGCTTTGTAGTATAGTTGAAGGTCTGGTATTACAATACCCCCTGTTTCACTCTTCCTGCTAAGGATTCCTTTAGCTATTCTGGGTTTCTTATTCTTCCAGATAAATTTCATGATTGCTTGCTGTATTTCTGTGAAGTACGTCATTGGGATTTTAATTGGAATTACATTGAATCTGTACAGTATGGCCATTTTGACAATATTAGTTCTGCCTATCCAAGAACATGGGGGAACTTTCCATCTTATAAAGTTTTCTTTAATTTCTTTCTTTAGTGTTCTGTAGTTCTCATTGTAGAGGTCTTTCACCTCTTTTGTTAGATTGATTCCAAGTTTTTTTTTTTTTCGAGGCTATTGTGAATGGGATAGTTTTCCTAACTTCTCTTTCTGAGGATTCATCACTTATGAATAAAAGTGCATTAGATTTATGAACATTAATTTTATATCCTGCTACTTTACTGAATTCATTTATGAGTTCTAAAAGTTTTCTGGTGGAATTTCCTGGTTCCGTAAGTATATAATTATGTCATCAGCAAATAGGGAGACTTTGAGTTCTTCTTTTCCTATTTGTATCCCTTTAATTTCCTTGGTCTGTCTAATTGTTCTGGCTAGAGTTTTGAGGACAATGTTGAATAGAAGTGGTGAAAGAGGGCATCCCTGCCTTGTTCCAGTTTTTAGGGGGAATGCTTTCAGTTTTTCACCATTTAGAATGATATTGGCCATGGGCTTAGCATAGATGGCCTTTACAATGCTAAGGAATGTTCCCACTATCCCTATTTTTTCTAGTATTTTGAGCATGAAGGGATGCTGTATTTTATCAAATGCTTTTTCTGCATCTATCGAAAAAATCATGTGATTCTTGACTTCATGCCTGTTGATATACTGAATTACATTTATTGATTTCTGGATGTTGAACCAACCTTGCATCCATGGCATAAAACCCACTTGATCATGGTACACTAACTTTTTAATATATTTTTGTACGTAATTTGCTAAAATTTTGTTGAGAATTTTTGCATCAGTGTTCATTAAGGATATTGGTCTGAAATTTTCTTTCCTCGATGTGTCTCTGTCTGGTTTAGGTATCAGGGTGATATTGGCTTCATAGAATGAGTTTGGGAGGGTTTCCTCCTCTTCTATTTCATGGAAAACTTTGAGAAGTATTGGAATGAGTTGTTCTTTAAAGGTTTTGTAGAACTCGGCTGAGAACCCATCTGGTCCCGGACTTTTCTTTGTTGGTAGGCTTTTGATGACCTCTTCTATTTCATTACTTGAAATTGATCTATTTAAATTGTGTATGTCCTCCTCGTTCAGTTTAGGTGATTCATATGTCTCTAGAAACTTGTTGATGTCTTCCAGATTTTCTGTTTTGTTGGAGTATAGATTTTCAAAATAGCTTCTAATTATGTTTTGTATTTCACTCGTGTCTGTTGTGATATTTCCTTGTTCATTCCGAATTTTAGTAATTTGAGTTTTCTTTCTCCTTCTCTTTGTTAGTGTGGCTAAGGGCTTATCAATTTTGTTTATTTTATCAAAGAACTAACTTTTTATTTTGTCAATTTTTTCGATTGTTTCTTTTGTTTCAATTTTGTTGATTTCAGCTCTAATTTTAACTATCTCCTGTCTTCTACTACTTTTGGTGTTGCTCTGTTCTTCTTTTTCTAGGGCTTTGAGCTGTAGTGTTAGGTCATTTATTTGTTGATTTTTATTCTTCTTTTATTGAATGTGCTCCATGAAATAAATTTTCCTCTAAGAACTGCTTTCACAGTGTCCCAGAGGTTTTGACATGATGTGTCTTTGTTCTCGTTTACTTCTAAGAATTTTTTAATTTCCCTCCTGATGTCTTCTGTTATCCATTCATCATATAATAGTGTATTATTTAATCTCCAAGTATTGGAGAAGTTTCTGTTTTTTATTGTCATTTATTTCTAATTTCAATCCATTGTGATCTGATAGAGTACAAGGTAGTATCTCTATCTTCTTGTATTTGTACTTGTATATGCCACAAGTAGCTTTGTGGCATATCATATGGTCTATTTTAGAGAAGGATCCATGTGCCTCTGAGAAAAAGTGTATTCACTCTTTGTTGGATGGTATATTCTATGTATGTCTGTTAAGTCTAAATTATTGATTTTGTTATTAAGATATATGGTTTCTTTGTTCAATTTTTGTTTGGAGGATCTGTCCAGTGAGGTGTGTTAAATTCACCTAGCATTATTGTGTTGTGGTCTATTTCATTCCTGGAATTGAGAAGGATTTGTTTGACATACATGGATGAGCCACTGTTTGGGGCATAGATATTTGTGATTGTTGTGTCTTGCTGATTTATGCTTCCCTTAAGCAGTATGAAATGTCCTTCTTTATCCCTTCTGACTAACTTTGGCTTGAAGTCCACATTATCTGATATGAGGATGGATACTCCAGCTTTTTTGCTGAGTCCATGTGCATGGTATGTTTTTTCCCATCCTTTTACCTGTAGTCTGTGGGTATCTCTTTCTATGA
This sequence comes from Sciurus vulgaris, assembly GCF_902686455.1. NCBI lineage: Eukaryota > Metazoa > Chordata > Mammalia > Rodentia > Sciuridae > Sciurus > Sciurus vulgaris. Next base: position 25,630,925 of record NC_136473.1, read on the forward strand.
GATGAGTCTCTTGCAGGCAGCATATTGTTGAGTCTTTCTTTTTAATCCAATCTGCCAGTCTATGTCTTTCAATTGATGAGTTCAGGCCATTAAAATTCAGGGTTATTATTGTGATATGATTTCTATTCCCAGTCATTTGACTGATATTTCATTTTTTTTTTTTTTTTTGACACTACTTGGTTTCTCCTTTATTTGGCTATTCCTTTAGGGTAGTTCCTCCCTTTGCTGATTTATATCATTGTATTTCATCTTTTCCTCATGGAATATTTTGCTGAGAATATTCTGTAGTGCTGGCTTTCTTTTTGTGAATTCTTTTAGCTTTTGTTTACCATGGAAGGATTATATTTCGTTGTCAAATCTGAAGGTAAGTTTTGCTGGGTATAAAATTCTTGATTGACATCTATTTTTTTTCAGAGCTTGAAAAATGTTGTTCCAGGCCCTTCTAGCTTTTAGGGTCTGGGTTGAAAAATCTGCTGATATCCATATTGGTTTCCCCCTGAATGTAATTTGATTCTTTTCTCTCGCAGTCTTTAAAATTTTGTCTTTATTTTGTATGTTAGGTATTTTCATTATAATGTGCCTTGGTGTGGGTCTATTGTAATTTTGTATACCTGGAGTCCTATAAGCCTCTTGTTCTTGATTTTCCATTTCATTCTTCAGATGTGGGAAATTTTCTGATATTATTTCATTGAATAGATTATTCATTCCTTTGGTTTGTTTCTCTAAGCCTTCCTCAATCTGAATAATTTTTAAATTTGGCCTTTTCATGATATCCCATATTTCTTGTAGCTTCTATTCATGATTTCTTACCATCTTCTCTGTTTGGTCAACTTTGTTTTCAAGATTAATTATTTTGTCTTTAATGTCTGAGGTTCTCTCTTCCAGGTGTTCTGTCCTATTGGTTATGCTTTCTATCGAGTTTTTAATTTGGTTATTATTTCTTTAATTTCAAGGATTTCTGTCTGTTTTTTTTCAGTTTCTCTAACTCTTTATTGAAATGATCTTTTGCTTCCTGCATTTGCTCTTTTAACTGTTGAGTAGTGCGATCATTCAAAACCTGCATTTGCTCTTTCATCTCATCGTTTGCTTCTCTGATCATTTTAATTATGTACATTCTGAACTCTCTTTCTGACATTTCTTCTGCCATGCTGTCATTGGATTTTATTGATGTAGCATCTAGGTTTGTTTGGGACATTTTCTTCCCTTATTTTCTCATATTGGTCAGGTGTCTACCCCTCTAGTAGTGAAACTCTATTGACTTATAGTGTCGCTGTAGATTTCCAATAACTCACCTCCTAGCCTTCAGTAGCCTGAAGTCTTGAAGGAACTTCATAATGCAGTGATCCACAAGGAAGCTGCCCCTCTAGGGGGGGTGGACTTCAGGTGGGGTATATTTCCTGCTGGTAGGAAGAGGCACTCCACTTGTTGAGAGATGGTCAGTCAAAAGGGGGACTAAACTGCAGGCTGGGGTATGGCTAGTCTAGGTTTGTGTCTCTGGTTTTATCACCCTGGTGGGAAAGCCTCGCCCCATGGGGAAAACTCACCCAATAAAACTCACCCAGCGTGCACGATGTCTCTTTGGCAGCGCTCCTCCAAGAAATTCCCTTTGGTCCAGAACTACCACCTGAGCTGGGCAGCCCTCCTCTGTGGTGTTCCCAGGGGTCTGGACCTACCTCCTGGGCCAGGGAGCCTTGCTTTATGATTGAGACTTTTGATGGGGAACCCTTCTCTGCGACGTTCCCTTGGGCCCTGAACTACCACCTCATCTGGGATTCTGGCCCTGCAAGGGACTCTCTCTCTGAGTGGCCTTCCTCTATGATGTTCCTTGTGGACTGGACCTACTGCCCAGGCCTGGAACACTCACTCTGTGCCGAAGCCTCTTGCTGGATGGTCCTCCTCTACAATGCTCCCGATTGTCTGGATTCACGGTCTTGCGGGGGAGTCTCACTGGGCAACTCTATTCCACAAAGTTCACTGCATTTCAGGACTACTGACCTGTCCAGGGAGCCTCACCCAGTGCGAGAGACTCAACCAGCTGCTTTGAGTTAGTCCCAAGTCTCTCAATACCTCCTCTTCTTGAATCCCGAGTTCTGTCAAAGGGCATCTAGTCTCCTGTAGGTGTCTTAGGAAGGGAGCTGCCCTTCTGATGATGATGGCCATGCCCTCAGGAATAATTCAAAATGCCTGCACCAGCCTCCAAGGAAGCTGGGGAGCCCCAGGGAGGGTGCACTGAGTCAGCTCAGAGGCAAGTGCAGTGTCCCTCAGCAGGAGGGGGGCAGGCAGGCAGGCTCAGCAATGGCCTCTGACCTTGGCATGGGGGTCAGGCAGGCCTGCTAGCTCCACCCAATGGCATCTTACCTCAGCTTGGGGGATAGGTGGGCCAGCCTCCATTTTCTTTCAGAGCTTGGTATATGCTATTCCAGAACCTCCTAGCTTTGAGGGCCTGTGCTGAGAAATCAGCTGAGATCCAAATTGTTTTCCCTCTATATGTAACCTTGTCCGGAGCCGGCAGGTCACGTGCCCTGACTTGCCTCAAGGTCACGCGCCTTGGCTCATGGTCAGGCGCTTTGACTCATGGTCACGCCCCCTGCCTCGCCTCATGCTGAGCTAAGATGGCGCCTGCCGGATGTTGGCGGGGCGTGCCATTACCTGTTTACACACCTGTCAGACTATACCAGGTGCATCAGACTAGATTGCGTGGTGCTTCATGATTGGACAACTACACTTCCTTATTGGAGTTCTGGCGTGAGACTAGTCGTACCTTCGCGTGCTTTACTCTGATTGGTTTCTGTACCTTATATTAACTGTGTTTATTCCTCTAATAAATGAGACTTGATCAGGCTTTTGTCTTGTCTCCATTTCTCGTGTCTCTTGTCTCTCTCAATCCCAGCACCCCCCTCCAGGTACCCGTTGATGTCCTGCGGGCCGGGGCATAACCTGATATTTGTCTCTTGCAGTCTTTATAATTCTATCCTTATTCTGTAAGTTAGGCATTTTCATTATAATGTAACTTTCTGAGGGTCTTTTGTAATTTTGTACATTTGGGATCCTATAAACTTCTTGTATTTGATTTTCCATTTCATTCTTTAGGTTTGGGAAATTTTCTGATATTATTTCATTGAGAAAATTGTCCTTTCCTTTGGTTTGTATCTCTATGCCTTCATCTATCCTGATAAATCTTAATTTTTTTTTTAATGTTTTCACATAGTTCTTGGAAGTTCTGTTTATGGTTTTCTTAATATCTTCTCTCCATGGTCAACTCTATTTTCAAGATTATATATTTTTACCTTCATGGTCTGAGGTTCTGTCTTCCAAGTGTGGTGGTGATGTTTCTATTGAACTTTTAATTTGGTTTATTGTTTCCTTCATTTTGAGCATTTCTGCTTTTTTTTTTTTTTCCAGAATCTCTGCCTCTTTATTGAAGTGACATTTCACTTCCTATATTTTCTCTCTGATTTCATTTCTTAAACCATCCCTTACTTCACAGATCAGTTTAACTATGTACATTCTAAACTCCTTCTCTGACATTTCTTCCTCTGTGGTGTTACTGGATTCTGTTATTGGAATATCTTGGTTTGTTTTGGGCAATTTGTTCACATTTTCATGTTGTTTTTGTGTCTATCCACCTAACAGTATGGATCTGAGACAATAGAGTTTCTATCCTGTGGACTTACAGTGTCCCTGAAAGTTTCCAGTGCTTCACTGTTTAGGGGGAGACAAATAATAACAACAAGCAATGCAAACCATATACAGCATTATACCAAGTAGTTTCTATTATGACATTTACAATGTTAATTATCACAATGAACAGAAATGATATGATCAGTTATTACCTACATTGAAAACAGCAAGTTTACAAAAGAGTTTATAATTTCAGATGGTGGACAGGGAAAGAACAGAAGTGATACAGGATGTGATGATTGTCAGGGAGGAAGAAAGAAGAAGGAGTAAAACATTAAAGGAAGAGTGAAAGAGAGAACAATAGAGATTGGTTGTTAGCAAAAGAAAAGACAATCAAGGGAAACAGGTAGGAGAAAAAAATATATATGTAAAACTTTAAAAAAATTAAAAATAAAAAGAAAAGAATATGAAACAAAACTAAAATATACTAATCAATCATCTTAGTTCCCAAAAATCTAATCCATGAAAAACAACTGGCTTCAAAAATGCTAGAAATGAGAAAAAAAATAAGTATGACTATGAATGTGTATAAATATCCATGTACCATTAAGGTCACAATTAAACAGAGAAAAAGATCTTGATGAAAAGTTAATTCTTTCTGTTGGAGTTCAAAAGATTGTTTCTCTTCTCAGCAGTTTTAGGTGGGGTCATCTGGAGTGAGATGCTCTACCTTTTGGATCATTGCGGTGAAAGAGGTGATCCCATAGGCAGGATTCCTGGAAGCAGGGTTTTGGTTAAGCTCCAGGTTCTTCACTGAATACCAATTGGTCTGGAGATTTTAAATCCCTGCACCTCCAGGACCCAGTACTTGCTGGAATGTGCTGAAAGACTGTACCCAGGAGTTCTCCCCTGGGTTCAACTCCTGTGGTATGGGACCTAATTCTTAGTCCCCTACATCACCTTCAGACCCCATGTTTCCTGGTCTCAGGTTCAGTCTCCCACCTCAGCCCTTCCGCGTTCCTAGCCAGATACATCTCTCCCAGCTGGTTCTACAAGCGGTGAGATTGAAGGAGGAGGGGTAGAGCCTGGTGGGTTTCTGCAACCAGTTGTCCCCTGGGTAAACCTCTGTCTGTGTTTGATTTTTTCTGATCACTTAAGCACACTCTGTGGCATGCAGTGTGTGTTTCCTGGTCCTGTATTTCAGGCCAAACTTGGGTTTGCCAGGAATCAGCTCCCTCAGCTGCCAGCCCCCATGCAGCAGCTGCAAAATGGTTCCATCCTTTGTCCTCTGCACTCTGCCTGGAGAGATGGTGGCTTCCTCCCATGCACACGGGTATTGTGCAGTATGTGTTTTAGGTTTGGTGGGCAATGTCCTTGATCTCTAAATGCTCCATACCCAGACATGCCTTGGGCCTCCCAAATATGTGGGTTCCTTTAATTCCTATCCCCTTCCTTTATACTCATGAGAGACCACTCTGGTTTGTACTTCCAGCCTGGCTGTTGCACTGGCTGTGACGCTGGGGATTTCTACCTTATATCCAACCTCCTTAGTCCCCAATCTGCTTTTGAATGTTCAGTTTTAAATTCCAGTCAAGTCCCCCTGCTTTTTTTGTTCACCCACCTTTAAGCTGACTTTTTTTTTTCTTTTTTAAGCTTCCACATATAGAGAATATGTGGCACTTGTTTTTATGGATCTGGTTTATTTCACTTAGCATCCTGTCTTCCAGTTCCATCTGTTACAAAATTTCATTCTTGTTTATCATTGAATAATACTCCATTGTGTATATATACCACATATTTTTAATCCATTCATTCCTCAGTGGCCAAATAGGTTGATTTCATACCTTAAATATTATGAATAGGGTACAATAAATATGGGGGTGCAAACATTTTTTGGTATGCTAATTTTATTTCCTTTGGATTTTTATCCAAAAGTGAGAGAACCGTATTGTATGCTAGTTCTATTTTCGTTTTTTGAAGAACCTCTATACTGTTTTCCATAATGGTTGTGCTAATTTACATTCCCACCCAATAGTGTATGAGAATTCTGTTTTTCTATATCCTCACCTGTGTTTGTTATTTATATCAAAGTTTTTCTAACTAGGGATAAATGATAGTAATCCAATTTAAAAATGGACAAATGATCTGAAGAGGCACTTCTCAAAAGAAGAAATACAAATGACCAAAAAATGCATGATAAAATTCTTAATATCACTAGCCATCAGGGAAATGCAAATCAAAACTATAATGAGTTCTTATAATTCAAGTGATTTATCCTACTGTACAATTATGATATTATTCACTTTACACTTAAATTCTATTTATTTTCCCAGTTGATCTTTGCATAACTCTGGTATGGTGTGTTGGGGACTAATTTTTTCTGAATTTTCTGAGTCTGGTCTCTAGGTATTTTGGTTCATAATCTTCATTCCTAGACCCTCAGGCACTCTTCCTCCCCATCTCAGGCTCTAAAGTCTTGGTTTTAGATCCTTGAAAATTCTCATTTATTTTGCACTCATAAAAAAGGCAATAACAGGTTTAAACTAAACAGATCATGGGCCCTGGAACCAGGTACCTGTGTTTCTTTACCTGCAAAGTGGCATAAGATTCTTAAAAATGCAGACTAATCTATAGTAACAGGACTCAATTTTAGGAACTATTGTGAGGCTTAAAGAAGTCAATCCTTGACAAACACTTAGAAAAGCACCTGCCAAATAGACAACGGAAATGCTAATATTTACCATCAAACATCACAACAGATAAAGGCCACACCCCAGAACGTGCATACCTGGCATGACAGTGGTTTTTTTTTTTTTTTTTTTTTTGCTGTAGTCAATCAATGATGGAAACAGACCCAGAAAAGTCCATTGTCATATAATGAGTTATGTGCAGAGATCAAATTATGCAATTATGCATAGAAGATATATTTGTTTATAAATGACTTGGTTGAAGTCTAGTTAACATGCATTACATTGCATATATTTAAAAATGTATGTACACTTTGATAAGTTTTGGCCATCTCTATACTCATGAACCCATCACCCCAAATAAAATAATGAACATACTCATAATCCCTCCAAATTTTCCTGTGCCCCTTTAATTCCTCTGACCCCTATTCCCATATGACCACTGCCAAAATCAAGATGAAGAACATGTCTGTCACCTTTAAAAGTTTTCTCATGACCCTTTGCAGCCCACTCTTCCCTTGACCCGCATCTACAGGCAGGCAGCCACTAGTCTGCTTTCTGTTACTTCAGATTAGTCTGCATTTTTAAGAATCTTGTGTAAATGGAATCACACAATCAGTATGCTTCTGTGCTTGTCTGTTATCCAGCATAATAACTTTACAGCTCCCTTCTACTGCTGTGTTTATCAGAATTTCATTCCACTTTATTGCTGAGTAGTATTCCGTGGAACGTATATGCCACAATTTGTTCATTTAATGGACACGCAAGTTGTTTCCATTCAGGGATATTAGAAATAGCCATTGAGGATATGCTTCTACAACTTGTTGTGTGAGTTTAAACTTTTTATTCTTGTTTTCACTACACAAAGGCTTGTTGGTTACTCTTTAAAAATATTTTTAGTTGTAGATGGACACAAAACATTTATTTTATTTAGTTATTTTTATGTGATGCTGAGGCAGGTGCTCTACCACTGAGCTACGACCCCAGCCCTTGGTTACTTTTGAATATAGTTTCTTCTGAGCAAATATCCTCAACCTATGAACTCTATGAATCTGTAATGAATTGTAGTTTCCCTTTTGTCTCCAAGTTATTCAGTGTTAAATTTGAGGGCCTGTCATACCAGTCAGGCAATTTGTTATTTTATGTAAATTTTGTGTGCTAATATCATCCCTAACTTACTTTACCTATCATTAGTTGCATCTTCACTCCTAATTTTTGATCATCTATTCCTTTTTTTTTTTTCTTTTGCGGTGCTGGGGATTGAACCCAGGGTCTTATGCTTGCAAGGTAAGCACTCTACCAACTGAGCTATATCCCCAGCCCCTTTTTTTAATTTTAATTTTTACTGGTTCTTTTTAGTTATACATAACAGTAGAATCCATTTTGACATAATTGTACAAGCATGGAGTATATCTTATTCTAATCAGAACCCCATTCTTGTGGATGTACCTGATGGTGGGCTTCACTACGGTGTATTGTACATAGAAAAATTATGTCATATTCATTCATTTGTCTTTCCTTTTCCTATCCTCTCTCCCTTCCCTTCATTCCCCTTTGTCTAATCTACTGAATTTCTATTCCCCTCTCTTACCGTGAGTTAGCTGCCGCGTATTGGTGAAAACATTTGATGGAACCATCATTTGACCTAGCTATCCCACTCATCTGTTACTTTTTTTGATACATTGTGTATTTTGTGATATCTTGATTCAGTTTTTAAAGAAGAAAGAACACAAATCAAAGAAGTATTAAATCTGGAATAAGTTGAAAAGCACCAAGAAGCTTCCCTTGGAAGATTCCCTTGGAATTTAAAATAAAAAAAGAATATAGAGTTCCAATTTACTTGTCAGTGATATCTGAAATTTTTCCATTAAAGATGCATTACTCTGGATTAATAACTATTTCAGTATTTCTTATTAAGATAAATTCTTCAGGGAGAGAGGACATCTTGATCTTAGGTCACAGAAGGATGAATTCATTTTTCTGAACCTTTCTAAGTGGACAGCTAGGGGTTAGTGTGGATGGAAGAGGAGATGGTATATGAGTGTAAAAATTACTACATGATGAAAGATGGAAACGTATTAGAAAAGAATTGAAAGGGAGAAACAGGAGAAACATTTTGGATTTTGCTCATCTTCTTGCTAAGTAGCAAGAATATTTGTTTCACTTTTTTGCCTTTTTGGAGGAGAATCTTCACAAAGTAAGAATTCCATTAAATAACAATGGCAACTAACTCCTCTTTGCTGAACTACCTGGAAAGCTTTGATTACTGAAGCATAGAAATGGAATTTCAAAGAAAAAGAAAAGAATATAAAGAGTTCCAATTTAAAGTCACCTCACCACAGAATGGAGATCATTTACTTTCATTCCATTCTACTTAGTACGGAACAGACATTTTGTTAGTTGGAGTAGGGACAGCAAACATATGGACCGCAGTGGAGAAAAATCCTATTTATGTACTACAAAAAGGTAGGCGCCAGACACAATTGGCAATCATGAATACACACCCCAAAATCAATAAACTTGGAGAGAGGTCAATGTAGTGCCTGAAAGCAATTCTGGAAAGAGAAGAGAAAGGAGAGAGGGAGACTTTCCTACCCTCCCGTTCCACCCTGCAACCAACCATCTAAATGAAACCACAAAATTTGAGTGAAAAACTAGATGTCAGAAAAAGTATTGAGTGGTGGAATTGTTGATTTAGAATACTTGGCAGTTTGCACACCCTTTGCTGATGAAAATCTTGTTGATGGAAGCAAAATGCCTTATGACATCAGGTTTTTGCAAATATTTTACCCTTTATAAAGGAATACTATTCCATGGCTTGTCAAATTTATGTTAAATGACTACATAGACTTATATTTGATTAAAAATTCATTTTCATAGGTATCGAGAGAAAAGTCAATTAGGCAGTTCTCCATTATAGATGGCAGGAGCGGAAAGGGAAAAATGAACGGTTGTAGACCCTTTGAGGCAATGGTTTATTGATATGTTTTCTGCATGAAGCCTCAGTGCTTTTTATCACTCAATACTGAATCTTGATCTCAAGTGGGAGGTGGCATTTCCTTTTAGAGCCAAGCTGTAAACATTGTGTGCAAGCCATTCAACGACAAAACAGACAGGGAGAAGCAGATGTACATTATAGTGTTTTCTAGGGAAGGGGACTTGAGGGGTAGTTTAGTACTATCTGCACAGTGTGAGAGCCCAAAAGGTTTACAGGAAAGCGCCTCATGAATATTTATTAACGTAGTAAGTAAGGATGGATAGATGGGTCTCTCTATCTCAATATAGCCCCATCCTGGGAGAAGGAAGAGAACGCTGCAAACTTTTAAAGTCCTCATTGCTGCATGTATCAGAGAGTCATATTACTCACAAATGGCACAGCCAGGCTGCATTGTAGCTATTTGCCCTCAAATCACAATTACATTTTATTACCCACTCAATTCTCATTTGGTAGCTGCCACTTACTTTCATTGCCTACAGAGACTCCCAGTTTTCTTTCCTTCGATTTGCAGGTGGGAACATATTATCATATACGAGCTGAGCTCTGGAAAGCATGCCTCGGGGTCTCTAATGTGTCTGAGATGCATTTGGCACTAAGTTAGTTATTTGAGGTCTTTGCAATCCACTGTCAAATGTTGTTCCTCTGGCTTCTGATCTCCCTCTGGCACCTATAAGTTTTCTCCTATTCTTTTCTCTATGACCTTGATGTCCCATCTGGTCCAAGACTCTGCTGATATTCTGCTATTCCTCTGAAATCCTTATTTCATTGTTTGTTCACTGGGTGCTCAAGTATTAATGGATATAGTTAATTAATGGTTCTCCTAGATGAAGTTCTTATCTTTAACCACAAACTCATTGTTTTGATACAAAGGAGGGCCCATGTTTTTAGATATTGTGTTAGGCTAATTGGAGTTGCTCTTGGTTGCTGGACCTTATCACAGCCCCCCCCCCCCCCAAAAAAAAAAACCAACATTTTTAACTTGCAGTAATAACATGTATTTCTTGATTTTACTTAGTTTTGTTTTTAAATCGTGAAAGTCACATTTCAAAATCTCTTTATCTTAGACTTTCCATTTTGCCCTGGGTCCCAGCAAGACATTGAAGATACAGCAAAATTTTGCTGACAAACCTTCAGGTTTAAGTTCAAGTACTGATATAGCCTTATTTTTTCTGGATTGAAGCTAAAATTAGTCAACTCTTCTAATTCGTGGGTCCCTCTCCAACCAGATTCTTTTTCAATCCATCTTCAGTTTGTGTTTAAAGTTCTCAAATGACAGCATTTTTAGTTTTTAGAAGAAAGGTAGTAAGCCTGTAGGAATCTGTAGTAATTGCTGCAATAACTCATCAAAACCTGGCTAAATGCTCACTGACTTGGACTGAATTGAGGTATGTATCTATATCTGAGTAATTGGAACTTCACTTTGGCTGGGTGTGGTGGCATACTTCTGTAATCCCAGTGACTTGGGAGACTGGGGCAGGAGGATCTCAAGTTCAAAACCAGCCTCAGCAACAGTGCAGGCACCTAAGCAACTCAGTGAGACCCTGTCTTTAAATAAAATACAAAACAGGGCTGGGGATGTGGCTCAGTGGTCGAGTGCGCCTAAGTTCAATCCTTGGCCTTGGCCTTCCCCTCCCCCCCCCAACACCCCATAAAAGAATTTCACTTTGACCCCCTACTCTATTTTTTAATGATTTTTTTTTTTTGATATCATAATGCTTTTCCAGCCACTTTCCTGCCAAATAAGGTGACAATAAAAGTTCTGGGCCATATTCTTGTCTGAATATCTTCAGCCTATTAGCCCTATTGGATATCACTTCCTCTCTAGGTTCATTTCTGGTCTTTGCCTATTTCCAGAAATGTTACTTCTGTAGCATATTCTCCTACTTCACAAACTTTCTTGAGATCTAGTTCTTGGAATCAAATTTTGTCGTGATATAACTTTGCTTTGAAGTCTCCAGGCTGTACTCTGGGTCCCTCAAAAGCCACAGCTGCAACTTTTCCCCATGAGATCTTGAAGAGCCTTAATGTTGGCCAACAGTATGGATGCTGCCTTGTGGGTCTCCTCAAGTGGAACTGGCTAGGGTGCAAGACAGGCAGCACCACAGGCATCTAAACAACTCTCGTCATGTTGCACCGCACAACAAACTTGAGAGGCAGCATTTGAGGCGACACATTTGTCCTGCTGTCACGACCAGTGATTACATCAACATGGTGCTATCTCAATATTTGTGTCCACCTTCAAGATTTTCAGGGAAGGTTTAAAAACAGTGCTTGCTGATTTTCACATACGCTGTCTTATGCTTCCCTTAGGAACCAACTAGTGCATAGTAAGAGGAAATACACTGAGTCCCTGGTAGGCAATGGGATATTTTTACCTTGCTCTTTTCAGAAGCAGACAGCTACTTGGTCCATCACTGAAGACTAAAGCTAACAATTTATTTTCCCAAGACATTGAAATTTCAAAGTACCCCTAGCATGTCTTTTATTCTCCCAAATTCATCCTGGCAACGGTTGCAAGGGCTCTGATTGACACCAAACGATACACCATCTACATTTAACAATCTTTGTGTGTAGACTCTAGTAAGAAAAAATTCCTATGTACAACTTAAAAAATTAATTCACTTGTCAATTCTGGACAGACTGGTAAACAGGCACTTTTCTGCTTGGGTTTTGCTATTAGTTTGAGAAGGTGTCTGTACTTGTTGCAGAGATAATTGGATCGAGGAGAGAACTTGGGCTGAAGACCACTGACAACATTCATCTCTTTCAGTAGTCTCTTGACAGATTTTAGGGATGTGGATTCCTAGCATGTGGTTCTGAATACCCATGTTTAAATATAAATACCCAAAGTTACCCCCAAGCTAAATATAAATTTTAGAAAATTGTATTTTTTTATTAGTAATAGAATCACTGCTCCCTTTCAGCACATAGGAATTTGGGGATTCAGTGGGAACCTCTGCTCATCAATTATTCATCTTAAGAAGGTTAACAGATTTAGTAAACGAAGATACGGGTCACCAGTTAAATTTGAATGACAGATGCACAATGAAAAGTTTTTACTATATGTTGCACGCACTACTTGCACTAGGGCATACTTCGTGCTAAAATATTCTCTGTGTATCTGAGATTCAAATGTAACTATATTTTTCCTGACAATCTCAATCTTAATATAACGAAGTAATTGGATAAAGGCCAGCTACCATTTTTTTTTTTTTCTCTGTGCCACTCTCTGGTTGTGGATGTCTGAATAGAAAGGACTTCTTAGAACTTCGTGCTGGGAATTACAGAAAATTAGTATTATTAGCATCTGCCAATAGACTAGAAGTCTTAAAAAAAAAAAGAGGTATTACAAGGAAATCTCACTTCTTAACTACGAAGTTCACTTCTATAATCCTCTCCCACTTCATCCTAACTCAAGTCATTAGCACATGATATTTTGCAGCTGGTTGAGCCAGCTGTCATTACCAGGATTCAGGTGGGGATAGGAGGACATTTACAATTTTTATTTCAGAGTTCTCTTCCAAACCCAGATAAATAAACATGTAGCAGCAGGTGATGCAAAGAACCAAGGAGAAGAATTGAAAACAGAATCTCATAATTTGGGCAGATGTAAAATGAAAAATCTAGTCTGTGATCTAAAATCCTGGAATGGAGTGCCTGCCATTGGTTTGTCCCCAGGTGGGGTACTTTATATCTTTAGTATGCAGATGTGTGAGGTTTATATTACCTCACAGCATCATTGAAAATGGGCCATCAGGGCCACTCAGAGGTATAAATTTGTCTACCAAAATGGTCAAATTACTAAATTATCCTCCTGATTCTCATGTTCAGCCCCATTTTATGAGTCATAAGTTAAGAGGAGCAAAGCCATTACTTTGGAAGTTTCCACTCTTAAAGTGTCCAGACCTGACACCCTTAGGACTATACCTCTAGCCAAAATGCAGTCTATAATGCCTTCAGAAGCACCACTTAGTGCCTGGTGTTCTTGTGTCAGAGGCTTGGACCATTATATTTCACACTCGAAATCTAATGACTGTATCTCTTGATAGGACCTCTTGGGACCAATGGCAAAATTAGACCATCATTGTTGTGCCACCCCTGGAACTGGGTTGGACTTCTAACACCTGTTGAATGAAGTATTCTTTTCAAAAAGTTGCTCACTTGAGATCTTCTCCAAAGGAAATAAATGTCTTTCAATTTCATTCTCAACTCAAAATCAAACAACCTTTTTTTTTTTTTTTTTTTTTTTTTTTCCCTTCTGAAACCAAACTTAATCTTTCTGAAAAGTTTCTGGAGGCGCAAGAACTATTTCTGTGGACCTTCCATGTGTTCACACAATACCTCTAGGACAGGGTGAATATCATGTCGCGAATTTCTGAATGAGTTCTTGGTCAAGGGGCTTTGATCTCCAGCTAAACTTGAGAAGAACTAGGGATTCCATTTCCATGGCTGTTCCTTCTTTGAGTTTCCCCAGGGATGACCAGAGTGTCATAAGGAGTTGTGAGAAGTGATGACTGTGTTCTCTACATATCTCATGTCTACTAAAAAACAGCCATTTCCTGTTAGCTACCACATAAGGACTCCAATCCTCAGTCTTACTTAAGAGTGAAAAGGTTCAGTTGGTTCATAATGACATTTTGACTAGATAATCCTTCTTACAAAGGATTACTCTGTACACTTCAGGATGTTTGGGGACCCTGGAATCCCTGTCATTCTGCCAACCAGATATTTCCAAATGTTACCTCATGGTTGGGAATATCCCTAATCAGAACCAGTCTTTTAGAGTATGACCCTAACTTAACTTGCCTACCACCTCTTCATTCCCGCTGGTGAGTTGTATACCCCAGACATATTATTTGCTATTGGCTCTTGTAGGGATTAATGGAATATTAATAAAGTAACAATGAGTACAGCTCATTGCGCCTAGTAAATGCTTGCAAGTGCAAGATTGCCGGTGTACTTACATCTGTCTTATTCATGACCTTGCTCTTACCCACAATCCACCCGTGTGGAAGATGTCGTTCTGACCTCTCACCTCAAAAGTCCAACTCCTATCATCTTTCAGATGCAACTTAAATCCATATGAATCTCTCTTAGTCTCCTTATTCTCCAAATTTATCATTACTCAGAATCTATGTTAAGCACTCATGGACTCAGTTGGGGAGACAAGTGAAATAGCATTCACTGTGTGGAATGGTACTTACAATGACTCAGTGAAACCTCAGGGGTTGGGATAGCGCGGAAAAGAATGTTCGTGGAAGGTGTTCAACAAGGATGATTCTTGGGATGAATTTTGAAGGTAAAGAGTCAATTAGCTGAAAATAAAGCTGATTCCAGGTTAAAAGAAAAGTTTTAAACAAAAACATGGTGGTAGCCGCTCATTTTGGCTGAAGCAAGTGGTGCATGCATGAAGGTGTCAGGCGAGGAGATCAGCAATGCAGTCAGAAGATAAAGGGCTTTGTGTGATGAACTGTGTAGTTTAGATTTACTCTGCAAGCTGTGAGGGGAGTTAAAATATTTTCTTCATTTTTCACCTTTTTTCATCTGAGCTATTCAATCACCCCACAGTATCCATGGAGATTGGTTCCAGGACCCCTCTTGGTTACCAAAATCCACAGATGCTCCAATTCCTGATATAAAATGTTGTACTATTTGCATGTAACCTACAAGATATGACTGTATACTTTAGATCATCTCTAGACTGCTTATAACATATAATACAAGGTAAATGCTATGTTAATAGTTGTATTTAGGGAATAATGGTAAGGAAAAATGTCTGTGCATGTTCAGAATGGATGCAATGGTTTTTTCAATGTCCTCTATCCACAGTTGGTTGAATTCACGAGCGCTGGACTTTTGAATACGGGGGACAACTGCAATCACTTCCTTACACCTGTATGTTCCAAATGTGACCATGTCCTCTCCATGAACAGAGGCAATTTTGCCTTCGTGTTTTCTATAGAATTTACCAGAACCTTTGGCAGATGGCAAATTTTCAAGGATTGTTTTAGACTAACGAATCAGTGATGTAATGAGCATCTTAGAATTTTTTCGCAACTAAAGAATGCATGTTTCTTCCATTTTAATAGACCAACATGGGGATTTTGGATTTACCTTTAAATCTTTTTATAATTAACTGGGTGTGTATAAGCAGCTGGTTTTCAGTTTCTTTGGGCATTGATGGCCTGCTGTGAGAGGAAGCATTTATTCTTTGTTCTATTATTCATTTTTTATTCATAAAACAATGTGCTGAATATCTGGCGGTCACATGGGCAATGATAAATCCAAGGTAAAAACATTGACTACAAATTAGGACATAAAACCCAAATAGCAGCCAGTCCTCTCTTCTTTGGAAAAAAATCCTGAACCCTGGGTAGTTCTGTCACTCTGTCCTGAAAGCAGTCAGGCTCTGGCCAAATGGCTTCAAGAGAGAAAGGGAATCTCAGAAATGTGGCTCATTCATGGAAAAAGGCTTTGTCTTCAGTCTCTGAACTGTCAACATTCACACCCTGGCTTATCTCGGTTGACAGAAAATTGGAGGACAGATATTTTCAAATCCTCCTGGGTCCTGAGGCTGGAAAGTAGGCAGACTGCTCCATTCCAAAGGAACACAAACCACGAGCGATGAATTATCTCTTAGAACACAAAACAGGGCTTGTTTCTATCATCTGTCCTGCTTACATTCCGGGTATGACTGCTTGTTCTCTTCTTCTTTTATTGAGAAAGAGGAATTAGCTAGAAGGTCCCAGGGCTTGGGTTCAGAAGGAAGGCAGCAAAGTGGTTAAATTAGCTGTGTGTTTGCCCCAGGGTTTATGGGAAATCCTGTTGGGAAGAATTTTTATAGTTTGGATGGTCCAGATTAATTAAGCTGATTTCATATTCATATAAAACCCACATAACGAGGTGACACTTTTACAGATGTGCCAAACTTTGATGGTCACAAACTCATTTTGCCAGCTTTTTTTATTTTCTAATTTAAACAAATAAGGAAGAAAATAAAATAAGATCGACCTTTTTTCTGCTGGCTCTGTGCAGACTGGTCTCCCAGGTGGAGGATCTGTCGCAGACCTGTGGGGCAGACCGTGCCCTCTGGTTTGTCGTACCTTCCCCACTGGTTTTACTGTCTGTGATGTGAATGGAAAGGACCTGAGAGCAAGAGCAAAGGGAAAACACCAGCTTATGCGGTGCATGTGTTACGTATTGCCATTTGGGCTATTTAAAATTAATGTCATGGCTGTTTTCTCCAGAAATTAGGAAAGATTGGTAAGAGTTTGCATAAGTTGCTTTCCAATCTGATCTCATTACAACATATCATTAACCAGATTGACTCATATATGATCCTGAAAATACAGATGGCTTTCTGTTAATATTATGGTTACTATATGCCAACATGAAGGCGGGGTTTCTTAACCTCAGCAGTATGGACATATTGGACAAGATAATTCTTTGGTGTTGGGGGCTTTCCTGTGCTTTATGTGGTTTTAAAGAATATCTGTGTCCTCTGCCATTAGATAGAATAGAATTCCCTCTCTGTCCCTCATTCTCGTTAATCAAAAATGTCTCCAGATGTCCTGGGGTAGAATGTGGGCAAAAACCCCCTGCTGTGAAGTATATTTTACTTAATGGGCATTTACTAAATAGAATTATAGTCTTAAAACTGGGCACGGTGGTGCACACTTGTAACCTTAGCTATGTGGGAGTCCGGGGCAGGAGAATTGTAAATTCGAGGTCAGCCTGGGCAACTTAGCAAGATCCTGTCTAAAATAAAAATTAAAAAAAAAATGCTCTGGAGATGTAGCTTGGTGGTGGAACACTTGCCTAGCAAGTCCCCAGATTTAATTCCTAAGCACTACAAGAAAAAACAACAACAATAATAAAATATAGCCTTCAAGAAGAAATCTGTCTGTACAGCTTATAGTTGACATGAGTGTATAATTAACCAGCACACATCATCTTTCCTTACAAAGCCAAGGATTGGCTCCATGTCGATGCTCCTTTTGAACAAAGAAGAGAGTACTCAACAATCACTGTTTTAAGGTGCTAACAGTCCCTAGTGGCAATGCTTATAGTCAGGTCCACTAACCAATTGCGCCGTGGCGGGAGGGAAGATTGTGGGAAGGTCAAAGGCATTGCCTGGACACAGCATGGGAGACATATGGCTTATCGGGAAAAGCTTATGAGTGATCAGCGACTGCTGCACGGAGAGTCCACTAGCAACAGTCTGAACTGGCAGCAGGTCCAGATTTCATGGTGCTTTGCCAAGCAGAGCCTCCCCTTCCTGAGGGCTTTCTTGTCCAGTTGGTAGCCTGCTAGGCAAGCAACACATCTCCTTCCCACAGTGCCCTCAGTTCTACATCAGTCCTCACAAGAGAGGGTTTTACATGCTGGACTGCAGAAGCAGTGACATCTTCAGCATTAACTTGCCCAGTTGGCTTGTCTGAGCAGAATTCCGAGGAGCAACTGTCCTGGGGCACTTGCAAGAAAGTGGTTTTCTACAGATACCACTAGCTTGCCCTCGCTGCCAGTGTACGTAGAGAAAGCCAGTGTCCTTCAAGATAATGTGTACTTGGACCTTCTGGCTCAGGTATGCTTTCATTGTTTCCTTAACTAGGCTACATTTTGGGGAACCGAAAGGAGGCATTTGGAAGCATGTTATTTTATCATCCCCCTTTTCTTTAATGGTGATACGCTGACCAATAGTTAAATAAATAAACTATTGCCTTGAAATGAGAAGATAGGCTAGGTTCCCATTTGCCAATCATAGCAAACACTCTCCATGAGCTGAACAGCATATCCCAGTAAGCACTGGGGCAAAACTTGCCAACAAAATAAGGGCCGAACACCACGAGCCTTGAGCGATTTGCTGTGCGCCACCTCTGATGTTTTGGTCAAGCTTTATTCAAAATTATGAAAGGGTTAACAGATATTTTGGAAAAGTTCAAGTTCTCCAAAAGATAAGGAAAACATGATGCATATTTATTTGCTTATAATGGGTTCCTTTCAAAAAGGACTTGAGGTTTTATAATAAAATCTAATTTATATTTATTACCCTTTTGCTTCAACAATCACTTCTGTTATGATTGATTTTTGTCTGTGTCCATAATACTTTTTTTTATTGAGATGTAATTCACACAGCAAACAATAGTATATGTGTGTGTGTGTGTGTGTGTGTGTGTGTGTGTATCCGCAAACATAAATTGTCCATTGTTAAAGTGTATTTATAATTTAGGGGTCTTTGCCTATTTTAAGGTTGTGTAGTCATTACTCTGTGTAATTTCCACTCCAAAGGAAACCCTGCCCATCATCAGTCACTCCTAATCCCCAGTCCTTGCTCCTAACCCGAGTCTCTTAGCAATCACCAATCTACTTTGTCTATCAGCAGAGTCACCACTTCTGGAACTTTCCTGTCAATGAAATTGTATAATACAGGACCTTTGGGGTCTGGTTTCTTTCACCTAGAATCACACCTTCAAGGTTCACCCTGAGCTTGAGACCCATTTCTCCAGCCATCTGCTTCACTGGTCCAACTACCCCCCACCATTTGGGTAAAAGGAGACCCTCACAGACCTCTTTTTCTTCCTCTCTGACAACATCCAATTGGTCAATGAATCCTGCCCACCTATGGTTCAGCTGTCTCAACCACATTCGCATTCCTCCCTAGACGATTTTCACAGCGAGGGACTTAGCAGGTGGTTTTGTTTTCAGGATCACACACCCCATCCATCCGCCATGTTCTTTCTGGAGTGATCTTTTGACTCTCTCCCTCTTCTGCCCGGACTCCTCCAGGGTTGCCCTTTGCCTTCTGGAACAAGACCAAAAGCCTCAGCATGACTGTGAGACTTCTTCTAACCTGGCTCTTTCCTACTGCTCCGGCCTGATCTCCAGCTTCCCCTTCCCAAGTTCCACTCACACTTCAGCTGTGACAAAGCTCTTGAACCCTCTCAACACCCTCTGTGTTTTAACTGACTTTGTCTTAGATATGACACAGGAACACACTCTTCCTTTGGTATGGAAGGTTCTGGAGCTCCTCCTTCTCTCTGATGTCCCCCACCCTCAATCTGGGCAGCTTTCCTCTCATGCTTACATATTTCAGAGCAATTACCACACTGTAATCTCCTGCTTCCTACCCGCCTCTCCCTCTGGATTGTGAGCCCCTGGGCGTAGGAGTTGTGGCTTTGTCTGAGTTTGCTGGGACTGTCAGAACAAAACACCGCTGACTAGCTGGCTTACACACTGGCCTTTATTTTTTCACCATTTTTCAGGTGGAAGCCCCAGGTCAAGGCATTGACAGGACTGATTTCTTCTGAGGCTTCTCTCTGGGATATCTTCCCTGGGTCCTCCCAGATTGTACTTCTGTCTATGTCCTAATCATTTCTTCTAAGGATACCAGTCATAGTGGATTAGGGTCAACCCCTGTGACCCCATCTTAGCTTCATTGTCTCTTTAAAATCCCAATCTCCAAATATAGTCATTTGTTTTTTTGAGGAATTAGAAATGAGGTCTTCATCATACGAATCTGGAGGGGACATAATTCAGCCTCTGTCTTCCATTTTTACTTTACCAATATCTAGTGTTTGAAGAGGATCTCATTGAATATGAGAATAAAAGAAAGTACAAGTCAAGTGATTGGGGTAAAATGTGGCCAGAAAGGAGGGAGAAGAGAAGGAAAGTACTAGAAAAATCACACCAGAAACCCAAGACAATGACATTGCTAAATTTTTGCATTGAACTTCTTGCTGAGCTCCATTCTGATTCCCTGAGGCCAGGAAACAAAGAGAAAAGACTAAGAATGATATTATATTTTATTAATATTAAGTAGAGAGAGTTAATAAAAATCTAAAGAGAGAGATATATTTTGTGATTTTTAATTTCCTCTTTTCTTTAAGGATATTCGTTTCTGACATTTCATTCTGGATGGTGTTTAAATTTAGAAAAACTAGACAAACATCATGTTCAGGGATTTATAAAGTTAATTATACAATTTAATTTCATTCATTTACTTGGCCAGGTGGGGGAATGAAAATAAGTGGTATTTCTGTATAATTCACTTCTAAAAACAACCTTATTATGCCTAATTTAAGCAGGATTGTCATCACTTTTTCTGTTTCCACCTTCAGTTTGATTAAGTCCTCCTACTAGGGATTTATCACTGACATTTGAAAGGAATTGATGGAAAACTAGAACAAGAAAGGAAAAAATTCATTAGCTTGTGCTGTTTTCAGGAAAGAGTATGCACATATGATTGTATTTAATTTAAAGAGTTTAGGAAAAGGTTTCTTTTTTGAATGTTATCGATGATAAGAGAACCCTAGAAACTTCCAAGTGGTCCCCTATGAGCTTTGACAAGGCAGGTGCTCAGCTTCTTCCTGTGAAGGATGAGGAGTTTGGACTACGCTCTCTAAAAACCAGGCCAGCAGTATCATTGTGATATTTTACAAATCCTAGAAAGTTGCAGAAATTAATATTTTTGATATCTCCCTCATTTTAACTGATAATTGACACTAACATTGATCATTTCTGCCAACTTTTATTGAATATGAGCATCGGCCTGGGTTGTGCTGTAAGTATTGCTTATTCAATCCCCCATCACTCATGAGGAACTATTGCCCCTTTATTATAGTTTTATTTTATAGATAAGATGACTGGGGTTTAGAAAGAATCAGTAACTCACAGCTAATAACTGCAGGTGCTTCCAATCAAATGTTGGTGATGAAGTTCTGTGGTTTGGTTATAAGCTTTCACCATTATGTCATGCCACCCAGGGGGAAATACATATTGGCTAGTGCTGAGCTTAGGCTGGGTTTGTTAGAACAGAGTTCAGCAAAGCGTGGTGCATATGTTTCTATTCATAAGACAATCAAAAATGATTTTAGAACTTTTGAAACACAGCTCTCAAAGACCATGAGGAACACATCTGAAGTCACAATTAAGATGACTCAACCATGGCAGTATGGGAGTATGCAGAGACAGATTGTGGACCATCCGG
Organism: Sciurus vulgaris; assembly: GCF_902686455.1. Lineage (NCBI taxonomy): Eukaryota > Metazoa > Chordata > Mammalia > Rodentia > Sciuridae > Sciurus > Sciurus vulgaris. The sequence continues at coordinate 25,652,217 of NC_136473.1, forward strand.
GAAGAAGGAATTGGAGCCACCTACCATAGTGTCTGGGCTTGTGCCGAATGATAGGAAGGACTTATTATGGGCAGAACTGGGTCCTCTCCCCGAAGATATGATGAAGTGTTCACCACCCAGTGCCTCAGAATGTAACTTTATTTGGAAATAGGGTCTCCACAGAGGCAATCAAGTCACAATTAGAATGGACCCTGATCCAGTAAGACTGGGGTCTTTATAACAAAGGGAAATTGGGCCTCAGTGAGAGAGAAGATTACATGAAGACACACAGGGACATCGTAGCCATGTGATTGGAGTGAAGCACCTACTTATAAGTCAAATAATGTCAAGTACCCCAGCAAATATCAGAAGCCAAAAGAGATAACAAAGGGTTGTCCCTTAGAACAGTCAAAGAGGGCATGGCTCTGTTGATACTTGATTTTAGACTTCTAGCCTCCAGAACTTTGAGACAATAAATTCTGTGGTTTTAATTCACTCAGGTTTGGAACTCTGTTACAGCAATCACAGGAAGCAAATTTAGGGTGAAAGGAGCTGAGCTCAGTACTGGATTGGTTCCCATGAGTTCAGCATGTGCCTGTCAGTGAACTTTGCTCAGAAGATAGAAAGAAGAGAGGGAGCTAGAAGGTTCATTGTAAGAAAGCACTGATAGTTTAAAAGAAAAAAAATCATTGGACATTTTGTGGCTGCTCTCTGTGGCTTTGCATAGGTTCTGTTAGAAATATTGTCAATGTTTTATTAAGAACATTCCTATTAATGGGTTTGATTTTTTCACCCTCAGATTTAATATACTAATATCTAGTTAGTAATTATTTTTTATTTTAAATGCATAAAGTTTTCTTTCAATGAAAATTCTAAAGAAAAGTATAAGGACATGTTTGTACACAGATAGGGCAAAATCCATGAATGAGAGAAGTGTGGGTAAGTTGTGCAACAGGATTATTCCAGGATCCCACTGATCTGAAAGGAAAAAAAACAAAACCAGAATTTTTGTTTCCTGGATTCATTTGTAAATGTTAAGAACTTAATATGTAAACTCTTCCGTTGTTTATATGAACATTGGAGAACAAGGTTAGATAAATTGCAAAAGTGATATAATTGGTGGCAATAGGAGTTAGTGTCAGTTCCTAAACACTAACTTTGTTTTCAAGTACTGAACATAAAATCTTTTCTTTTTTTCCCCCTGTTTTTTTGACGTTTGTTTTTAAATATTTACATTGTTATAAATTTGTGATTTACTTGAGTTAGATTCTTGTCTTGGGCAAGAAACTAGGTTTAAGCTTATTTATTTAAACTTATTTATTTAAATGGCATTAAAGTAAATATATTACCAGTTTTCCTTCTGATTCAGTGATGCATTTCTTTATAATTACAAACACTTCTGTAAGAATCAAAAGACTTTTTGTTCTTTATGCTTTAATGTAAAGCAATCTTCTGAAGTCATTTCTCTACTAAAACCCAGTTTGCAGAGTTGTTGAGGAGGACCACAGACCTGAGCACAGACCCTCTGCTGAGGTCTGGAGTCTCATCAAGACAACTGTCCCCTAGGATGAGGGGCAGGAAGAGTAGGGAGAGGGTTATAGGAAGAACTGCAGATCCAAGATGCAATTCATGTGTTTCTAACATTTGCCTAGAACTGGCCCTGCAACAAGGAAAAGGTGAATCAATTCAGATCCTCATGCTTCCTTTTGCATACAAACCTTGGCCACCTATTTACATCCTCAGTTTAGAACCAAGAGGTCCACTATTGACCTTCATTGTGGACGGCGGGGGGGGGGGGTCTTGAAGAAGGGCCTAGAAATGCATGAGCCAACTGTAATATTTTTCATGGTACCTGCTACAGTCTGAATATTTGTAGCCACCATCCCCAAAATTCATATGAAACCTAATCCCCAGGGCAATAGTATCAAGAGTTGGGGCTCTTTAGGAAGTGGTTAGAATGGGATTAGCACTCTTGTAAAAGAGACTCAACATTAGCTCCTTCCACCATGTTAGGCATGGTGTCTTTGAGGCAGAGAGGAAGTTTTTACTGGACACCAAATCTGTTGGTACTTCATTCTTGGGCTTTTCAGCTTCCAGAATTGTAATCAATGTATTTCTATTGTTTATAAATTACCTAATCAAAGGTGTGTTGTTATAGCAGCTGGGATGGACCAAGACCTTCTTATTTACAAATGAACTCAGGAGGGGCCTTTGGAGCATGACCCATTCATAAACTTAGATCTACCTACCCTTACGCTGTCCTCTATGAAGATGTCAAGCTACAAGCGGGCACAGATGGGAAGTAAACATAGAAGGAGGCAGAAATTGCATTTGCTTTATTCTGCCAATTTTTTTCTTCGTTTTTCTTGCAACCTTTTGATTTCATTGGTAAAGCTCTTGGATCTGGAGACTTGGATTGCAGTCAACCACAGATAAGTTCAGATTCAGAAGGGACTATATTCCTCTGTGGTTCTCGGGTGCTTTGACCATTTTTCTGTATTTCTCATTACAAATGGAGTTCCTTTATTAATTAATTTATTTTTACCTTTAAGGTATAATCACATACAGTGAAATGTCACGTCACATTTAACAAATGCATGCAGGGTGCGTGGTTACCGCAGTCAAACAAAGGACAGTTCTAGTGCTTTCCTAGAACTGCTCATGTTCCTAGGTAGTCATTCCTTCCCTAGTCTCTGGCCATCCCTGACTTTGTTTTCTGTCCCCATGATTTTGAACTTTCCAGAATGTCATGTCAACTGGCTCATATAGTTTGTAGCCTTTTGAGTCTGGCTTCTTTTGTTTAATTTTATCATGTTGCATTTGGGGCTTATCCTTGTTTTTGCAGAATTTGACAGTGATAGTAAAGTTATTGCTGAGTAATATGGGCCTTCTCTTATAGATACAGTTTGTTTCCCTCCTCACGAGGTGAAGGGTATTTGGGATAGTCCTCATTTTTGGCAATTATGAACAAAACTGCTATAAATATTAGTGTACAGGGTTTGATGTGAACATAAGTTTTCAATTTATTTATTTTTAATGCAAACTACACAATTAAAAGCAGCTGAGAATCTCTAGTTATTAAAAAATCTGTACCAACTTAGTCAAGAAAATGGAAAATAGGTGCATTCCTGATAAACACCTTGGAGAGCGGGAGGCAGGAGAACCTAATTAACCTAGTTTTTAAATTTCTCAGTTATCAACTCCCCCTATAAACATTAATTTTAGCAAAATGTATTTTTAAAAGTGGACTCAAGTCAAAGCAAACAGAAGTGTTAGTTGAAGTGAAGGGAGGGTCTAGAACAAGTTCTGTGGAGAGGACAACCAGCTGGATGTGGTGGTGCACGCCTGTAGTCCCAGCGACTCAGGAGGCTGAAACAGGAGGATTGCAAGTTCGAGGCCAGTCTCAATAACTTAGTGAGACCTTGACTTAAAGTTAAAAAAAAAAAAAAAAAAAAAGGACTGGGGATATAGCTCAGTGGTTAAATCCCCAATCCTGGGCGTGGAATGGGGGAAGGAGACAGACGAATGGGTAAATGGTTTGGCAATATTTGTCTCCTCCAACTAATCCTCTTCACTGCTTGAGGAGGGTATGAGGTGCCTTAAAGCAACACTCCCATCCCTCAGAATCTACCTCTGCATATCTCAGAATAGTTAGATGCTGGTTGGTTTTGAAGAGCTCTAATTGTAGATTTCAAGAAGACAGGTGTGACATGGCTTCAACCTGTTGGTACAGGGCGAGTTGTTTATAGATGTTACAAGTGTCCCGATGCCCATGTTTCTATGCATGGGGACCCATTGTGATTTCTATTGGTCCTGTATACTGATTCCGGTGACTACAGTAAGAAAATTCCGTGAACAACATCCCGTTAAGAGTAACATAAAAAAAGATTCTTTAAGACTTTCTTTTACTTTCTTCTTTTCATTTTCCTGGGTTTTCATGCAAGCTTCTTTCAATGGGTTGCTTTCTATGTAGGCATTTGTGAGTTCTTCAAAGCAGAAAAGAGCATTATTCACATTTCTTTGGAAATCAAAGGCAAAGAAAATGTTACTTCTGATTCATGAAGACTGAGTCTGAGCCTTTTGTTTTTATATCAGCTCTGATGCATAGATTGGAAAAACTGTCAAGTTCGATTCTTCTTATTTAAAGCACCACTGTTGTAGTAACAAATTTACTGGGCTCTAACACCTTCATTTTACTTCCTTTTCAGTGTTTTCATTGCTAAGAAAATGTGTTTGCTGTTAATTGAATCTGGTGTCTTCAAGCTGCTTGTCTACTGGCTTGTGATTTGCTTTTTTTGCTTTACCTCCAGGTTTTTGTTTGTCCTTTATGCTTGCCTCTAAGGAAGCTGAAATGGATGCAGGTTGCCTCGCCATCCCAGGATGTCTTTGAACATCTGTCCAGTCATCTGATCATCCATTTCCTCCTCCCACTCACAAAATCCCACGGAGACAGAACTTGCCCAGGTTCGCACATATGGTTGACGTTCACAGCTTGAAAGTGTCCAAGCCATTTAAGTTTGATTTTCATTTTAATGAAAGCTCATAGTTTGGCCCAGAGATGAAAGCAAGGTGTGAGAAATTCCCAGATTTCCAGGTTGTTATTTCGCTTAAACAGGAGTTCAACCATGGCTCCTCCATTTTTAGTACAGGAATATGTATTAATGAGCACAGTTCAAAAATAGCCACCCTAAAATTTTTACATGGTCCAAAATGTACTTTTAGTGTCTGATTTCGAAAGTTCCTTTGAACATTTAAGATTCCATTTTGGTGGATTATATGGTTACCAAACAGTTTCTAAAACAATTCGAAAAGTTCATAGAAATGTGAAAAGTTTTTAATATGCAATGCCCCCAGTTAAAGGAAAAGAGAGAGAGAGAGAGAGAGAGAGAGAGTGTGTGTGTGTGTGTGTGTGTGTGTGTGTGTGTGTGTTTTACTGGGGATTGAACCCAGGAATGCTCAACCACTGAGTCACATCCTTAGCCCTTTTTATTTATTTTTATTTTTTTTAGCCCTTTTTATTTTTATCTTGAGATGGAGTCTCACTAAATTAATCAGACTGGTCCCAAACTTGTGATCCTCCTGCCTCAGCCTCCAGGGTTGCTGGGATTATGGGCGTGCACCACCATGCCCTGCAGTAAGGCAGAATTCTTAAGCTGAGAAGTTGATCTGTTTGTGCATTTTGTCTGGTCACTGTAATTATTATTGGTTTCTTGCATTCCACCTAGTGTGTTATGGTAGTATTTGACTGAAGATTTTAGGAATCATAAAAAAGATAAAAGTGTTCTGAGAATGATAGGACATATACTCTTTGTATCTTCAGGACCTATCTGGCACAATCCAACCCCTGGCCCATAGAAGGTTTGTTTATTTGAAATAGGATTAAGTTTATGAAATTAGGATAATAGTTCACTATACAGTTAAAATTCAATTGCATGGTAAGGCAGACATAATATACAATAATATTCTGATATGAACCTCTAAATTTTGAAGTTGTCCTCAATAGAAATTGATGATGTCCTCAGCCAAGTGCGGCTGGGAAATTCTCTTATTTCATCTTACATGGCCCATGTGCTGTTGATTCCCTTGGAGAGTCCTACTCCAGATGTATCTTATGTTATTCTGTATTGAAACTGACTGATACACATCTGTAGATGTTTTAAAAGGGAACTATTCTAAGCTTTAGACAAATTCAGAAATTTTTGTCTCTACTTATGCCAAAAAAATTACCTTGAGGTTCACCATAGAGTTTTTATTAATTGCTTTCCAAATACTTTATTCTCCCTTCGGAATTCTGCAAAAACACCCAGGATTATTTGTCACCTCAGGAATGCTTTTGCCTTTGATGTGAGGGTATTACAGCTCTTTGTTTATCTAGGTCTCTCACTCAAGAGGCATTGTTGTTAACAGTGACATAGTGGTGTTCTTAATTTTCCTTTTGTTGGAAAGAGTAACTTGGACTTCGAGTTCTGTGTGGTGTAGGCAGCCCTTTTATGACAATCCCCAAATGACATTAGAACATTCTCTGTGAATAAGGATACTTCCTTATTTTATATATTCTATGTCTAGAAATGACTGCTGTTTTCTTCTACAGAAGAGAATCCCATCAAGGAAGGCTATGATAGCACTTGGGGAGGAGATATTTGGAGTCAATTCTTTTTTTCTGCTTATGATTTAATAGAATCAACTACAGAATACCAATGTGATATAAAGCTTGTAGGCTGGAAGAAGAAGCCATATAAAGAGATATTTCTTTCACATGTAAGGGTCACTAAACCTAAGGGTTTATTTGTCAACACATTCTTTCTCTGTGTCTCTTCTCATGGGATGATATTCTGATTGGTTGGTGTAGAGGTCTTGATCCTAACATAATCCTTAGCGTGCTGCCTGCTCTCTGTAATATTCTAAATGCGGCTATGTTTCCTGTTCAATATTTTCCCCTTTCCACCCACACCACATATGCAGCTGGGAACCTCCCAGCATGCTTTGAGTAACATCCCTCCTCCTTCCCCTTAATCCCATGGCCCTTACTGGGTCCCACGCCCTTTTGCAGCTGTGAAAGGCCTTGGACATGGAATCGTGTTTCCTCACAGGGGAGCTATGTCCAAAACTAGTAAGTTGGAAGTGAGAAACACACACCCATTTTTCAATCAGAAGATATTAAGCCAACAGTTCAACATTTAGCCTCACAAGTAGGGCTTCTGTTAAAGATGGTGACAGAATTTATAATGAGGAATACATGGAAATAGCTGAAGTCATTGGCACTGGGAAAGGAAACTCTTTCACTTAGCTGGGAAGGTGATTCTAGGCCCTGCCATGCTTTGAGACCTACTTGGGGTTCAAGGGGTTGCAACAGAATCACAAGCTTAGTGTTCTGGCGAGAGTAAGGGGCCAGATGGAATTCAAGAGTTTCTGCATCTTTCCATGGTTCTTTTAATAATTTATTTGATCTTGAGCATCTTCCTCTGAGATTCAACTTTCCCAGAATCATAACTGAGGTACTCCTTATTAGAAAGGCAAATTACTTTGTTAGAGAAGTTGGAAGCATGCCACATCTAAAGCAGCTTTTAGACATTTTAAAAATTGTCATTTTGGTTTTTACTGGTTTAATTCCACAGTTGGTCTATTCATCTTCTCAACGTTGAGCCGTCTTTTCTCTCAGAACGGCCTCTACCTGTGCTATCTACACCTGGTCCCTTCTGAGCTTCTATTCTGTGTAAGATTAACCAAGTTTTAAGGACTCTTGAGACATATAATATATTCATCTTTTCTTCCCCTGATAACGTGAGAGGATCAGCAAATAGGCACTCACTCATGAAATTGATTTTTAAATAATAATGGGTTGAACTCACTAGTTAAAATGTCCAGATCATCAGAACTCTCACAAGTATTCCTGATTTAAGTTTAGGGCGATTGACACTATGCTCATAGGTAAGTTTCTTCACTGATACCAGCTACATTAAAGAAGAAAACTCTTTCTTAGGTCCCTCTTGCCTGGGAATAAAATCAGGATCATAAGAAGAATCACAATCTAGTATTTTCTCTGGCCCCTCCTCCACCTGCCCTGCCCATATCCTCCCTTTAAATTTCTCCCAACCAGTTCGTTCCTCTGTGAGGTCTCATGCAGTGCTCTGAACACGATTCTTCTTGCGTGCCCTGTGACATAGTGAGTCACCTTTCAGTGCAGGATTTGCTTGTCATTCCTCGTGCTGTGGTTGATGACAGAAGCAGCAGAAGCAGCTTCCTGGTGCCTCCAGTGGGCTTATTGATTCCATGGTCAGGAGGGCTGTGTCTGGTGAGGGCTCTCATTCCCAACTTCTTGTAGCAATTCTGCTGAGCTTTGAGCTCTTAGTGCCACACACTGTACATCTTATTCCTATGTATTTTCACTTTTTTGTCCATAAGTCCATAGGTGAAGATCTAGAGGTCTAGAAGTTTCTGCACAACAGTACCTCCAGTGCACTTTAATGATTCTTCCTTTCCAATGCTAAGCCACTCTTTTGTTACCATATATACCTTAACTCTTCAACACGATGATTCTTCCCTTCTCCCTGCTGATCTCAGGAAATAATCCTCTGAAGATCCTGCTTCAACACTTTTCTCCTCATCTCTGGATGCAAAAGTGAACATACTTTAGGTTTAATCTGGCAATCCTACCACAGAAATTTTATCCAACTAATTGAATTAGTCTTATTCCTCTTTGTAATATGGAAGATTGGGGTCTCTGTTCCAAAGACTTTTCCAGGTGGTCTTTGGCCTGAAAATAGCCTGCTTAGTAATGCAGCTGAGTCATCTGGCCTGTGGGAAGATGCTTATGGATTTCTACACAAGCAGGACAGGTGTATCACCTGAAGGCTTCTAGCATGCCTTCAGAATGGAGACTTCTGGCCTAGGTAAACAGGAACTTCTGAGTTGGGCAAGGTCTTGATGACTAAGAAAAAATATACAAACATCATACATAAGCACAACTTATCTTTAGACAAATCTGAGGGATGTATCATCTAAAATAACCTCCAAGGAGTATATTCCAGGCAACACCTGAAATTTTAAATTGGTTCCTCATTTTAACTACCTTTAGCTACCTTCTGCAATGTCAAAATGAAAATGTAAGAGTGAGTTATATTATTAACAAGTCTTCTATTGAATGATAGCTAAACTGAAAATGTGATTGTTGATTGCTATCTTGTTTGAAATGCTGTAAAGTTCTACAGATTAAAAAGAAGGAGGCACTATGTGGGGTGATATATGCCTGTAATCTCAGTGACTCAGGAGGCTGAGGCAGGAAGATGACAGGTTAGAGGCCAGCCTCAGAATCTTAGTGAGACCTTCAGCAACTTAGTGAGAACCTTTCAAAAACAATACAATAGGGTTGGGGATATAGCCCAGTTCGTAGAGTGCTTGCCTGTCAACCACAAGGCCCTGCATCCAAAATCTCCAGCAGAGCAGGAAAAAAAAAATACATATATATATATATATATATAAATTTATATATATATATATAAAAGGGGCTGAGATATTTCTCAGTGGTAAAGTGCCCTTGGGTTCAAGCCAATAGCAAAAAATTAAAAAGCAAATGATTACAGATTAGGGCCTTATTTGGACCAAGACTTGTTTGCTTGGCAAATTTGAGCAAGTTACTTAATACACTTTATCTACTCAACTAATCTGAAATCTAAAATATGTACTACCTGCTTTTTGAGTTGTTACAGATATTAGTTATTGAGAGATTATTTACTTTTCCCATCTATTCATCTATTAATATGTGAAGTTATTACCACATTCTTCTATAACTTTTTCAATTTAAGTAAAAGTACAATAAAATTAAAAAAAAAGAAAAAATATACAAGACCTTCAAAGAAGAATAGCACCAATAATCCTCAAATTGTTCCATAAAATAGAAAATGAGGGAACCCTTGCAAACTCATTCTATGAGGCTAATATCACCCTGATCCCCAAAACAGACAGAGACACATCAAGGAAAGAAAACTTCAGACCAATATCCCCGATGAACATAGATGCAAAAATTCTCAATAAAATTCTGGCAAATCACATACAAAAACATATTAAAAAGATAGTGCACTGTAATCAACTGGGGTTCATCCCAGGGATGCAAGTTTGGTTCAACATATGAAAAACAATAAACATGATTCATCACATCAATAGACTTAAAAACGAAAATCATATGATCATCTCAATAGATGCAGAAAAAACATTTGACAAAATACAGCACCCCTTCGTGTTCAAAACCCTAGTAAAACTAGGGATAGTAGGAACATACCTCAATGTCATAAAAGGCATATATGCTAAATCCAAGGCCAACATAATTCTAAACAGAGAAAAATTGAAAGCATTCCCTCTAAAACCCGGAACAAGACAAGGATGCCCTCTTTCACCACTTTTATTCAACATTGTCCTTGAAACTCTAGCCAGAGCAATTAGACAGACCAAAGATATTAACAGTTTACAAATGTGTAAAGAAAACTCAAACTATCACTATTTGCCAATGACATGATGCTATATTTAGAAGATCCAAAAAATTCCACCAAAAGACTTCTAGAACTAATAAATGAATTCAGCAAAGTAGCAGGTTATAAAATCAATACCCATAAATCAAACACATTCAGTAATAACAGTAATGAATCCACTAAAAGAGAAATAAAGAGCACTATCCCATTCGCAATTGCCTCAAGAAATAAAATACTTGGGATTCAATCTCACAAAAGAGGTGAAAAACCTCTACAATGAAAACTACAGCACACTAAAGAAAGAAATTAAAGACCTTAGAAGATGGAAAGACCTCTCATGTTCCTAGCTAGGCAGAATTAATATTGTCAAAATGGCCATACTATCTAAAGTGTCATACAAATTTAATGCAATTTGTATTAAAATCCCAATGACATTCTTCATAGAATTAGAAAAAGCAATCATGAAATTTATTTGGAAAAACAAGAAACACAGAATAGTCAAAGCAATCCTTAGCAAGAAAAGCCAAGCAGGAGGCATCACAATATCAGACCTCAAACTATACTACAGAGCTATAGTAACAAAAACAGTATGGTACTGGCACTAAAACAGACATGTAGACCAATAGTACAGAATAGAAGACATAGAGACAAACCCACATAAATACAGTTATCTCATAGTAGACAAAAACATTCACTGGAGAAAAGATATCCTATTCAACAAATGGTGCTGGGAAAAATGAAAAGCCATATGTAACTAAATGAAATTGAACCTTTATTTCTCACCCTGCATGAAACTCAACTCAAAGTGGATCAAAGACTTAGGCACTATAACACAGACCCTGTGACTACTTAGAAGAAAAAGTAGGCCCAAATCTTCCCCACGTTGGCCTAGGATCTGACTTCCTTAACAAGACCGGTAAAGTGCAATCAGTTAAATCAAGAACCAATAAATGGGATAGATTCAAACTGAAAAGCTTCTTCTCAGCAAAAGAAATAATCAACAGTGTGAAGAGAGAGCCTACAGAATGGGAGAAAATCTTTATCACATGCACCTCAGATAAAGCATTAATCTCTAGGATATATAAAGAACTCAAAAAATTAACAACAACCTCCCGCCCCAAAACTCAATCAGTAAATGGGCTAAGGAACTGAACAGACACTTCACAGAAGATATACAATTGATCAATAAATATATGACATCTCTAGCAATTAGAGAAATGTGAATCAAAACTACTGTAAGATTTCATCTCACTCTAATCAGAATGACTATTATGAAAAATTTAAGCAATATTAAGTGTTAACAAGGATGTGTGGAAAAAGGTACACTCATACATCACTGGTAGGAATGCAAAATGGTGTAACCATTGTGGAGAGCAGTATGGAGATTCCTCAAAAAACTTGGAATGGAACGACGATTTGACCCAGTTATCCCACGCCTTGGTTTATACCCAAAAGACTTAAAATCAGCACACTACAGTGATGCAGCCACATCAATGTTTATAGTAGATCAATATATACATATACATACAAGATAGAATATTACTCAGCTTTGAAGAACAATGAAATAATGGCATTTGCTGGTAAATGGATGGTGTTAGAGAATATCATGCTAAGTGATATAAACCAAACCCAAAAAACCAAAGGCTGAATATTTTCTCTGTTATGTGAATGCTAATTCACAATAAGGGGGAGGGATAGGGAAGAATAGAGTTATTTTATATTAAGTAGAGGGGAGGGAAGGAAGGGGAAGGGGTAAGGGGGATGGAATGATAGTAGAGTGAAACACATTATTACCTCATGTACATGTATGACTGCATGACTGATGTGATCCTGCAATATGTATAATCAGAAAAATGAGAGCTTACACTCGATTTATGTATGACCTTCAAAATGACCTATTTATACAGTAGAATGTATAAATCATTCTACTGTCATGCACCACATATTAGAACAAATAAAGACTTTTAAAAAGAAAGAAAACAAAAACAAAAAAGAAAGAAAAAATACACAGTATTAAAATAAAAGGATCTCTCAAAGAAGAGCATGATAGTTCATAGGAAGTTAACTTTTACAGGATGCTTTCAGGTGCGTGCACTGGTTTTCTGGGGCTCGGTACTGTTATGGGGCGCAACTTAAGAACAGACCGATCACCACTGAGAAGTCCGAATTTGAGAGTCTTTATTAAGCTGGCCAGCTGACTGTCTCACACAATGCCCCCAAAAATGGCTATTGGGAGAACAACCCCTACCACAGGGTTGTAGGGGTTCTTATACCAAAAATCACATCAATCATAAGTGTCTGTTGCTATGATTTAAAATTACAAACTAACATCATGAGATCATCGACAGAGGAGGAAGTGGGTCAAACTGACCCTTACCTAGGTACAAACTAAAGAATGGTTGCTAACATCCACATAATTACCGTTTACACGGTACATTGGTTACTACATAGGAGTTGCCATTGTATATTATTAAACATGTCACACTAAGTAACTGATGATGGGCACAGAGGTGGGGTGTTCCCATGGGAGAAACTTATTTCCTACATAACATGGAGTCTCAGAGCAAAATGGAGTCTGTTTCATTTCCCTTAGAGTCTGGCCTATAACATTCTCATAGAGCCAGATCTGTCAGCCCATCACAGGTACCACAGTGCCACATGCTTGTTCTGTAGGCTCTGGGGAAGTGTCTCTTCCAGGTGTTTCTCCTAGCCTCTGGCAGGTCCTCATCCTGTGGCATCATAATTCTGATTCATGGGGTGTTCTCTCTGTGTGACTCTGTATCTGCCTGTGGCGTTTTTTTTAAATGCCTGTATGACACCAGTCATATAGAATTGAGCCCATCCTGCTCCAACATGACTCCATCTTAACTAAACTCATTGACTCAATGACTTTATTTTCAAATAAAGACACGTTCCAAAGTACTGGGGGAGGGATGACTTCAACCGATGAAATTTGGGGTGACATATTCAACCCATAACCATTCTCTCTGTGCTCTATGCCTGGATGTGGAACCCACACTTGCGTAGCAGAAAGATGGATACAATGAATGCAATTACTTGAAGTTTCTGTGGTAGAATTTTCAGATTAAATCTAAATTATGTTCACCTTTGCATCCAGGAATGATGAGAGATGTGGTTGAAACAGGATCTTTAAAGATTATTTACAAGATGAACCAAGGACTTTCTTGAGGTTAGAGGGGAGGAGAGAATCATCCTGTAGAAAACAGTTAAGCTACACATGTCTGGTAAGAAAAGGGCATCCTGACTTTGGAAAGGAAGAGCAAGTATAGAGGAGGTTCAAGTATAGAGGAGGTTCTGTTCTGCAAACTACTTTTAGAGCATCACCCATGGATTTATGGGCAAAAGTTTAAGGTAGAAACTAAGTCATGATGCAGCTCCTGACTTTGCAGTGATGAACCTGTCATTTTCTGTTTTTGCTTTGCATTGTGACATCCTAGACGTGCTCATCAGACATTCTGAATATCTGACATTCTTCTCCCAGACAAGTATGAGTCTTAAACAGGAGATTGATCTTTAAAATATATTTGTTGTGGAACCAGCAGACTATCTAAAGAGAAGTATCAAAATGGGAGAAGAGAACAACACAAAAACCATAAAGGAGTTTTACTTGTGTCATAAGACTCATGAACCAAATCACATCAGGCCTGGCACTTCTAATTGAGAATTGCAAAATATGAGAAGGATTTTTGCGCTTGGATCAGGACCCATTTTGGCCATGATTGTAATTTAGAATACAGGATGTTCTGGAGCTCTGTTGAAAAGAACAAATCTCCCACGTGTAATTAGTTTTTTTAAGTCACTTCTAATTTAATGATCAGACTTTAAATGGAACAAGTCTTCCTGGTATTGGCTGTATTAAGGCAAGGATCCAGGAGTCCAAGGAACCTACTGACTTAATTTTTCAACTCGCTGCAGTCAAGGGGGAAAGTCTACAGTTAAAATCAATTTTGAAAAACCATTTTTAAATTCTATTTCTAATAAATCAGTTCATGTATTTAACGACAGGACTTTCTTATTTTCACTTTGTGTCATGCTCTGCAGCTTGAAGGTAGAGAATGCCTTTATTGGGGGGCTGAGTTTGGTGTAGAAGAGAGACTGGACCAGGATTCCCCAAACTATAATATGGCCCTGCAGTTGATGATGCAGTCTCACCTCAATTTAAATGCCAGTGATCGGGCCAGGGATGTAGCTCAGAGGCATAGCACTTGCATAGCATGCACGCATGTGGGGATGTCCTGGGTTCAATCTCCAATACAGTTTAAAAAAAAAAAAAGACCCTAGATAGGGAACATAACATTCATTATGATCTCTCTAGTGGATTTATAACAAAAAATAATGTTTTTTTTAAATTTATTTTTATTGTAAACAAATAGGGTACATCTTGATTCTCTGTACGTGAAGTAGAGGTATACCATTTGTGTAATCATACATTTACAAAGGGTAATGGTGTTTGATTAATTCTGTTATTTTTTCCTTCCCCTCACCCATCCCACCCCTCTTTTCACTCTATATAGTCCCTTCATCCTCCAGTCTTGCCTCCCTCCTGCCCCCCATTATGTATCATCATCTGCTTATCAGTGAGATCATCTGTCCTTTGGTTTTTTGAGATTGACTTATCTCACTTAGCATGATATTCTCCAATTTCATCCATTTGCCTGCAAATGCCATAATTTTATTCTGCTTTATGGCTGAGTAATATTCCATTGTGTGTATATCACAGTTTCTTTATCCATTCATCAATAGAAGGGCATCTAGGTTGGTTCCACAATCTGGCTATTGTGAATTGAGCAGCTATGAACATTGATGTGGCTGCATCTCTGTAGTATGCTGATTTTAAGTCCTTTGGGTATAGGCCAAGGAGTGAGATAGCGGGTCAAATGGTGGGTCCATTCCAAGTTTTCTAAGGAATCTCCACACTGCTTTCCAGAGTGGCTGCACTAATTTGCACCCCTCCCAGCAATGTATGAGTGTTCCTTTTTCCTGCATCCTCGCCAACACCTATTGTTGCTAGTATTCTTGATAATCGCCATTCTAATTGTGGTGAGATGGAATCTTAGGGTAGTTCTGATTTGCATTTCTCTTATTACTAGAGATGTTGAACATTTTTTCATATGTTTGTTGATTGCTTGTAGATCTTCTTCTGTGAAGTGTCTGTTCATTTCCTTAGCCCATTTGTTGATTGGGTTATTTGTATGCTTGGTGTAGAGTTTTTTGAGTTCTCTATGTATTCTGGAAATTAGTGCTCTATCTGAAGTATGAGTGGCAAAGATATTCTCCCACTCTGTAGGCTCTCTCTTCACATTGCTGATAGTTTCCTTTGCTCAGAGAAAGCGTTTTAGCGTTTTAGTTTGAATCTATCCCAGTTGTTGATTCTTGATTTTATTTCTTGTGCTATGGGAGTACTGTTAGGGAAGTCTGATCCTAAGCCGACATGTTGAAGATTTGGACCTACTTTTTCTTCTATAAGATGCAGGATCTCTGGTCTGATTCCAAGGTCCTTGATCCATTGTGAGTTGAGTTTTGTGCAGGGTGAGAGATAGGGGTTTAGTTTCATTCTGTTGCATATGGATTTCCAGATTTCCCAGCAACATTTATTGAAGAGGCTATCTTTTCTCCATTGCATATTTTTGGCACCTTTGTCTAGTATGAGAAAATTGCATTTATTTGGGTTTGTGTTTGTGTTCTCTATTCTGTACCATTGATCTACCTGTGTATTTTGGAACCAATACCATGCTGTTTTTGTTACTATTGTTTTGTAGTATAGTTGAAGGTCTGGTATTGTGATACCCCCTGCTTCACTCTTCCTGCTAAGGATTCCTTTAGCTATTCTGGGTTTCTTTTTCTTCCAGATGAATTTCATGGTTGCTTGCTCTATTTCTGTAAGGTACATCATTGGGATTTTAATTGGAATTGCATTGAATCTGTATAGCACTTTTGGTAGTATGGTCATTTTGACAATATTAATTCTGCTATCCAAGAACATGGGAGGTCTTTCCATCTTCTAAAGTTTTCTTTAATTTCTTTCTTTAGGTCTTTCACCTCTTTTGTGAGATTGATTCCCAAATATTTTTATTTTCAAGCCTATTTGTGAATAGGGTAGTTTTCCTAACTTCTCTTTCTGAAGATTCATCATTTATGTATAAAAATGCATTGCATTTATGAGCATTGATCTTATATCCTGCTACTTTACTGAATTCACTTATGAGTTCTAAAAGTTTTCAGGTGGAATTTCCCGACTCCTCTAAGTATATAATCATGTCATCAACAAAAGGGAATGTTCGAGTTCTTCTTTTCCTATTTGTATCCCTTTAATTTCTTTGGTATGTCTAATTGCTCTGTTTAGAGTTTCATGGACAATGTTGAATAGAAGTGGTGAAAGAGGACATCCCTGCCTTGTTTAAGTTTTTAGGGGGAATGCTTTCAGTTTTTCACCATTTAGAATGATATTGGCCATGGGCTTAGCATAGATGGCCTTTACAATGCTAAGGAATGTTCCCACTATCCTTATTTTTTCTAGTGTTTTGAGCATGAAGGGATGCTGTATTTTCTTGAATGCTTTTTCTGCATCTATTGAAATAATCATGTGATTCTTGACTTCAAGCCTGTTGATATGGTGAATTACATTTATTGATTTCTGGATGTTGAACCAACCTTGCATCCATGGCATAAAACCCACTTGATCATGGTGCACTAACTTTTTAATATATTTTTGTATGCAATTTGCTAAAATTTTGTTGAGAATTTTTGCATCAGTGTTCATTAAGGATATTGGTCTGAAATTTTCTTTCCTCGATGTGTCTCTGTCTGGTTTAGGTATCAGGGTGATATTGGCTTCATAGAATGAGTTTGGGAGGGTTCCCTCCTCTTCTATTTCATGGAATACTTTGAGAAGTATTGGAATGAGCTCTTCTTTAAAGGTTTTGTAGAACTCGGCTGAGAACCCATCTGGTCTCGCACTTTTCTTTGTTGGTAGGCTTTTGATGACCTCTTCTATTTCATTGCTTGAAATTGATTTATTTAAGTTGTGTATGTCCTCCTCGTTCAGTTTAGGTAATTCATATGTCTCTAGAAACTTGTTGATGTCTTCGAGGTTTTCTGTTTTGTTGGAGTATAGATTTTCAAAATAGCTTCTAATTATGTTTTGTATTTCACTCGTGTCTGTCGTGATATTTCCTTGTTCATTCCGAATTTTAGTAATTTGAGTTTTCTCTCTCCTTCTCTTTGTGTGTGGCTAAAGGTTTATCAATTTTGTTTATTTTTTTCAAAGAACCAACTATTTATTTTGTCAATTTTTTCGATTGTTTCTTTTGTTTCAATTTCATTGATTTCAGCTCTGATTTTAACTGTTTCCTGTCTTGTACTACTTTTGGTGTTGCTCTGTTCTTCTTTTTCTAGGGCCTTGAGCTGTAGTGTTAGGTCATTTATTTGTTGATTTTTTTCTTCTTTTATTGAATGTGCTCCATGAGATAAATTTTCCTCTAATAACTGCTTTCATAGTGTCCCAGAGATTTTGATATGATATATCTTTGTTCTCATTTACCTCTAAGAATTTTTTTATTTCCTCCCTGATGTCTTCTGTTATCCATTCATCATTCAAGAGTTTATTATTTAATCTCCAGGTGTTGGAGTAGATTCTGTTTGTTATTCTGTCAATTATTTCTAATTTCAATCCATTATGGTCTATAGAATACAAGGTAGTATTTCTATCTTCTTGTATTTGCTAACAGTAGCTTTGTGGCATAACATATGGTCTATTTTAGAGAAGGATCCATGTGCTGCTGAGAAGAAAGTGTATTTGCTCTTTGTTGGGTGGTATATTCTATATATGTCTAGTAAGTCTAAATTATTGATTTTGTTATTAAGATCTATGGTTTCTTTGTTCAATTATTGTTTGGAGGATCTGTCCAGTGGGGAGAGAGGTGTGTTAAAGTCACCTAGCATTATTGTGTTGTGGTCTATTTGATTCCTGGAGTTGAGAAGGATTTGTTTGACATACATGGATGAGCCACTGTTTGGGGGCATAGAGATTTATGATTGTTATGTCTTGCTGATTTATGCTTCCCTTAAGCAGGATGAAATGTCCTTCTTTATCCCTTCTGACTAACTTTTGCTTGAAGTCCACATTATCTGATATGAGAATGGGTATTCTGGCTTTTTTGCTGAGTCCATGTGCATGGTATGTTTTTCCCCATCCTTTCACCTATAGTCTGTGGGTATCTCTTTCTATGAGATGAGTCTCTTGTAGGCAGCAAATTGTTGTATCTTTCTTTTTAATGCAATCTGCCAGCTATGTCTTTCCATTGATGAGTTCAGGTCATTATCATTCAGGGTTATTATTGAGATATGATTTGTATTCCTGGTCATTTGGCTCATTTTTTTTTTTTTTTTTTGACATGCCTTGGTTTCTCCTTCATTTGGCTGTTCCTTTAGGGTAGTTCCTCCCTTTGCTGATTTACATCATTGCATTTTATCTTTTCCTCATGGAATATTTTGCTGAGAATATTCTGTAGTGCTGACTTTCTTTTTGTAAATTCTTTTAGCTTTTGTTTATCATGGAAGGATTTTACTTTGTCATCAAACCTGAAGTTAAGTTTTGCTGGGTATAAGGTTCTTGGTTGGCATCCATTTTCTTTCAGAGCTTGAAAAATATTGTTCCAGGCCCTTGTAGCTTTTAGAGTCTGGATTGAAAAATCTGCTGATATCCATATTGGTTTCCCCCTGAACATAATTTGATTCTTTTCTCTTGCAGCCTTTAAAATTCTGTCTTTATTTTGTACGTTAGGTATTTTCATTATAATGTGCCTTGGTGTGGGTCTATTGTAATTTTGTATACTTGAGTCCTATAAGCCTCTTGTACTTGATTTTCCATTTCATTCTTCAGATGTGGGAAATTTTCTGATATTATTTCATTGAATAGATTATTCATTCCTTTGGTTTGTTTCTCTAAGCTTTCCTCAATTCCAGTAATTCTTAAATTTGGCCTCTTCATGATATCCCATATTTCTTGTAGATTCTGTTCATGATTTCTTACCATCTTCTCTGTTTGGTCAACTTTGTTTTCAAGATTAAATATTTTGTCTTTAATGTCTGAGGTTCTGTCTTCCATGTGTTCTATCCTATTGGTTATGCTTTCTATGGAGTTTTTAATTTGGTTTATTGTTTCCTTCATTTCAAGGATTTCTTTTTTTTTTTTTTTTCAGTATCTCTAATTCTTTATTGAAATGATCTTTTGCTTCTCACATTTGCTCTTTTAACTGTTGAGTGGTGTGATCATTCAAAGCCTGCCTTTGCTCTTTCATCTCATTGGTTGCTTCTCTGATCATTTTAATTATGTACATTCTGAACTGCCTTTCTGACATTTCTTCTGCCATTTGTCATTGGGTTTTATTGATGTAGCATCTAGGTTTGTTTGGGACATTTTCTTCCCTTGTTTTCTCATATTGCTCAGGTATCTTCCCCTCTAGTAGTGAAACTCTGAGATATTGCAGATTTCCCCTGTTGACTTATAGTGTCCCTGTAGATTTCCAATAACTCACCTCTTAGCTTTCAGTAGCCTGACGTCTGGAGGAACTTGATAATGCAGTGCTCCACAAGGAAGCTGCCCCTCTTGGGGTGGTAGCCTTCAGGTGGGGTATATTATCTTCTCGTGGGCAGAGGCGCCTCCACTTGTTGACCGATGGTCAGCCAAAGGGGGACTAGACTGCGGGCTGGGGCATGGCTGGTCTGGGTCCGGGGTCTGGTTCTACCACTCCAGTGGGAAAGCCTCACCCGGCAGGGGAGATTCACTCGGTGGGGAAGTCTCACAGGGCAGCTCTCCTCGGAGAAGTTCCCTTCCATCTGGAACTACTGTCTGGTCCAGGGAGCCTCACCCTTATGAGAGAGTCTCTAGCTTGACAGCCGTCCTCTACAACATTCCATGTGGTCTGGAACTACTGCCTGGGCCGGGGAGTCTGGCCCTGTGAGGGAGTCTCCCTCTGGGTGGCCCTGCTCTGAGATGCTGCCTGCCATCCAGGCCTGCCTCCTGGGTTGGTGGGGATCCTAGCTGTGTGGGGAAGTCTCTCGCTGGGTGGCCCTGCTCCGAGAAGCTGCCTGCTGTCCAGACCTGCCGCCTGGTCTGGGGTAGCCTCGCCCAGTGGGAGAGACTCACCTGACGGCTCTGAGTTGGTCCCAAGTCTCTTAATACCTCCTCTTTTTGAATCCTGAATTCTGGAGCAGTATGAGATGCAGTCACCCTCTAGTCTGCCATCTTGGTCCTCTCAATGGTCTCTTGTTTTATGACAAATTGTGTTTGTAGCCACTGATTTTCTTTCCTAAACAATTAAAAGGAACTTTTGAGAATTTCATCTCTTTCTGCTTCTTATGTGTGATACTGGCTAAATTCAGAGTGTTGATTTGTTTGGGGTATACTGCCATTAACTCTTCTTTAACTTCAGGTAGGAAGAATGAATTACATATAATGAAAAAAAAAGTCATTAATAGTCTATTGAGTATGTCTATGGGAAGGAGGTGGGGAGAAACATAAGTGGACATTCCTGTTTTCTTCTTTCCTTTCCTCCTAAACTCCAATACCTTCATGAAATCTTTACTTTCAAAATGTGTTAAAATCCACTGACTCCTAATCATTCCCCTGTCTGGCTATCTTCAGAGCTACATCCCTGTCCCTGTCACTCCTACACACTTACCTTGCATCCTTCAAACCTGTCTCTACCTGGAAACCAGGGTCATGTTCAGAAGCATAAATCTGTCACCATCCTACTTACCTTTGACAAAAATCTAAATTCTACTCAGCCTATAAAGAAGGCATTACGAGCTATGCCTTGTATTCCTGATCTATTTCCACACGCTCCATCCTTCAACCCAACATACTCAAGACAAACTGATGCCATTTATGGATCTGCAAATGTGCTAAGGACTCCTCTGAATTCTGGCCTTTACACAGACTGCTCTTTGACCTGGAACATGAGACTCCCATGGCCTACTCCCAGTTAGCACATAGGCAAACATCCGGACACACATGCGTGCTCTCTCTCTCTCTCTCACACACACACACACACACACACACACACACAGAGACCTGGCTCCTCTGTGACATTCAGGCCTTGGCCCCAGTGCCTCCCATTCTGAGAAGTCTCCAGGCTGCCATGTTTTCCCTCCAGTCAGCTACTACTGCTTCCATCATGTTCCTTTATTTCAAATCAGCTCTGCAGTTTTCCTTATGAGGTAGTTCTCATTTATTTACCACTTCTTGTCTATTTTTTCCACTGGAAGTAGGCATCTTGTCAGTTTTCTTTAACAAGAGCACACTCTCTGCTTAGCCTGGGAATTAATAAGCGCTAAATATTTCTTGAGTGGAGAAATGAATGAGAAATGTAGAATGAGGGGCTGAAAAAAAAAGAGAGAGAAAATGCAAACTAAAAGGGCCAACCTTTCTGCTTAATTTTAAAGTTAGAAAAAGCTTTTAAATTCAGCAAGAATGGATGAATAGACACTGTTATAGGTGAGGGGTTCTTACATAAAACTATCTACTAAGCTCATAACAGAAAATTTGTCTGGAAATTCCATATTAAGCATTGTGTGTTTTGAGTAGAACTTCTACAGATGGAATTATGCCACCATAGAAATGCTCATCTTTCAGTTGGGAAAGGAACTGGGAAGGTAACTATTCTGGGAGAATCTCTGGTATTTTTTGTGAATCTAGTCAAATATCACTTCTTGTGACTTTTCCTGGCTTTCAGGACTTTGTTTATTCTTCCTCACAGTACAAAAGGGATCTTATTTCTCTCTTTCTAACTCGATGCTCTTAACTTCCTTTATTTACTCACCATCCATCTTTGAGTGCCTATGTTTAGGTCTTTCCCAGATTATTCTAATTCCACTTCAATTTCTGATTTTTTCTTCTTCCATTCATCCTTTAAAATCTACCTCAGCCCTACTTTTTTCATAAAGTCACCCCTTCAACTCGATAGTGATTCTTCCATCTTTAACTCCTTTTGCATTTATGATTTTACATTACCATTTATGGTTTTGAAAGTATTTACAGACTGGGGAGATAGCTCAGTTGGTAGAGTGCTTGCCTTGCAAGCACAAGACCCTGGGTTCGATCCCAGCATCACACACACACACAAAGTATTTACATTTCGGGGGGTTTCAAGATGGCGGCCTAGAGGGTGGCTGCATTTCGTGTTGCTCCAGGACTCAGGATTCAAGAGAGGAGATATTGGGACGCTTGGGACCAACTCAAAGTAGCCGGGTGACTCTCACCCCCTGGGGGGGCATCCCGGATGGGACGGGGGTCCCGGAACGCAGGAAACTTTGTGAAGTAGAACTGCCGGCGAGACGCCCCTCCCCCCGCTGGAGCGCCATAGAGGAGGCCGCTCGGCACAGCGCTGGGACTCGGAGCAGCCACTGGGGCTACGGCGGCTGCCCGGGGGAGGAGTGGCGGGGAGAACTGTGTGGACTCAGGACACCGGGGCCTCCCCTGAGGAAGAGGAGGAGGAGCGTGGCCACTTGGATTCGGAGAGACTGCACCAGAGCTGCAGGCGGTTGCCAGAGGAGAAGCTGCGCGGCGAGCTGTTTGGAATCAGAACGACGCTTCTGAACCCCGGGGCCTGCCCTGAGGATGAGGAGGAAGAGGAGCGGCCGCTTGGATTCAGGTGACTACACGGGAGCTACAGGCGGTTGCCAGAGAAGGGGCTGCGTGGCGAGCTGTTTGGACTCTGACCACTTCTGAACCCTGGGGCCTGCCCGGAGGAGTAGGAGAAGGAGGAGAAGGAGCACGGCGGGTCGTTTGGACTCGCAGTGACTGCATTAGCGCTCCAGGCGGCTGCTCAGAGGAGAAGGCGAGTGGTGAGTTGTTTGGTCTTAAAGAGACAGCTCCTGAACACAGGGGGGCTGCCTGGAGGAGAAGCGTGGTGGGACGCTTGGTCTTGAGTGGCCGCACTAGAGCTCCGGGCGGTGCCCAGAGGACCCGTGCAGCGGGTCACGTGGATTCAGAGCCACTCAGAGGGACTGCTCCTGAACACCCGGGGGGTTATCTGGAGAAGGAGGAGGAACGGGGAGGGTCACTTCGACTCGGAGTGATTGATTGCCCCGGGCTATGGGTGGTTGGTGGGAGGAGGAGGCACGAAGTGAGTTTCTTGGACTCCTAGTGACCGCACCGGCATACTGGGCGGCTGTCTGGAGGAAGAGGCCTGTGGCGGGTCTCTGGGACTCAGAGCGATTGTTCGGGGCCACAGGTGGCTGCTCAGAGGAGGGGCCACGCAGCCAGGCGATTAGGTGCAGAACAGGGTCCCAGGATCTAGGAGGCTTCTGGGTGGAAGAGCCGCACAGAGACAGGCTTAGGGCGGAGCGAAGGTTCCAGGCCTATGGGCAAATTCTCTGAGGAGGGGCAGCCTAAGGAGATTCATCTGGGAAGGGTGAGGCTCCCAGGCCCAGGAGGTAGGGCCGGGCCCCTGGAAACTTTGCAAAGGAAGGCAGCCCAGCCCAGGCAGTAGCTGTAAATTGAGGGGAACCTCTAGGAGGAAACTGACCAGCGAGACCTCCCCACTGGGTGAGTCTTCCCTGCCTGGTGAGGTTTCCCCACAAGGACGGTAAAACCAGAGACACAGGCCCAAACAGGCCTTGCCTCAGCCCACAGCCTAGGTCCCCTTTGGATGACCATTGGTCAACAAGTGGAGGCACCTCTGCGCACTAGCAGGGAATATACCCCACCTGAAGGCCACCACTCCTAGAGAGGCAGCTTCCTTGTGGAGCACTGCATTATCAACTTCCTCCAAGACTTCAGCCTACTGAAGGCTAAGAGGGGATATATATAGAAATCTTCAGGGACATTGTAAATCAACAGAGGAAATCTGCAATATCTCAGCGGTCCACTGATATCTGAACAATATGAGAAAACAAGGAAAGAAAATGCTGCAAACAAATCTAGATGTTACATCAATAAAACCCAATGACAGCATGGCAGAAGAAATGACAGAAAAGGAGTTCAGAATGTACATAATTAAAATGATCAGAGAAGCAAACGATGAGATGAAAGAGCAAATGCAAGCATTGAATGATGAGATGAAAGAGCAAATGCAAGCATTGATTGATCGCACCAATCGACAGTTAAAAGAGCAAATACAGGAAGCAAAAGATCATTTCAATAAAGAGTTAGAGATATTGAAAAAAAACCAAACAGAAATCCTTGACATGAAGGAAACAATAAACCAAATTAAGAACTCCATAGAAAGCATATCCAATAGGATAGAACACCTGGAAGACAGAACCTCAGACATTGAAGACAAAATATTTGACCTTGAAAACAAAGTTGAACAAACAGAGAAGATGGTAAGAAATCATGAACAGAATCTACAAGAACTATGGGATATCATGAAAAGGCCAAATTTAAGAATTATTGGGATTGAGGAAGGCCTAGAGAAACAAGCCAAAGGAATGAACAACCTATTCAATGAAATAATATCAGAAAATTTCCCAAATCTGAAGAATGAAATGGAAAATCAAGTTCAAGAGGCTTACAGGACTCCAAATACACAAAATTACAACAGACCCACACCAAGGCACATTATAATGAAAATACCTAACATACAAAATAAAGACAGAATTTTAAAGGCTGTGAGAGAAAAGAACCAAATTACATTCAGGGGGAAACCAATACGCATATCAGCAGATTTTTCAATCCAGACCCTAAAAGCTAGAAGGTCCTGGAACAACATTTTTCAAGCCCTGAAAGAAAATGGATGCCAACCAAGAATCTTATACCCAGCAAAACTTACCTTCAAATTTGACGATGAAATAAAATCCTTCCATGATAAACAAAAGCTAAAAGAATTTACAAAAAGAAAGCCAGCATTACAGAACATTCTCAACAAAATATTCCATGAGGAAGAGATGAAAAACAAAGAAGCAAATCAGCAAAGGGAGGAATTATCCTAAAGGAATTGTCAAATAAAGGAGGAAACAAGTTGTGTCAAACAAATAAATAAACAAAATTTTAAAAATGAACCAAATGACCGGGAAACCAAATCATTTCTCTATAATAACCCTGAATGTTAATGGCCTGAATTCATCAATCAAAAGACATAGACTGGCAGACTGGATTAAAAAGAAAGATCCAACAATATGTTGCCTGCAAGAGACTCACCTCATAGAAAAAGATACCCATAGATTAAAGGTGAAAGGATGGGGAAAAACATACCATGCACATGGACTCAGCAAAAAAGCTGGAGTATCCATCCTCATTTCCGATAATGTGGACTTCAAGCCAAAGTTAGTCAGAAGGGATAAAGAAGGTCATTTCATACTGCTTAAGGGAAGCATAAATCAGCAAGATATAACAATCATAAACATCTATGCCCCAAACAGTGGCTCATCTATGTATGTCAAACAAATCCTTCTCAATTTCAGAAACCAAATAGACCACAACACAATAATACTAGGTGATTTTAACACGCCTCTCTCACCACTGGACAGATCTTCCAGACAAAAGTTGAACAAAGAAACCATAGATCTCAACAACACAATCAATAATTTAGACTTAACGGACATTTATAGAATATTCCATCCAACCAAGAGTGACTACACTTTCTTCTCAGCAGCACATGGATCCTTCTCTAAAATAGACCATATATTATGCCACAAAGCTAATGTTAGCAAATACAAGAAGATAGAGACACTAGCATGTACTCTATCAGATCATAATGGATTGAAGTTAGAAATAAATGAAAGAGTAAAACACAGAAACTATTCCAACATCTGGAGATTAAACAATATGCTATTATATGATGAATGGATAACAGAAGATATTAGGAAGGAAATTAAAAAATTCTTAGAGGTAAATGAGAACAAAGAAACATCATATCAAAATCTCTGGGACACTATGAAAGCAGTACTTAGAGGGAAATTTATTTCATGGAGCGCATTTAATAAAAGAAGGAAAACTCAACAAATAAACAACCTAACACTACAGCTCAAAGCCTTGGAAAAAGAAGAACAGAACAGCACCAAAAGTTGTAGAAGACAGGAAATAGTTAAACTCAGAGCTGAAATCAATGAAATTGAAACAAAAGAAACAATACAAAAAATTGACAAAATAAATAGTTGGTTCTTCGAAAAAATAAACAAAATTGATAAACCTTTAGCCACACTAACAAAGAGAAGACGAGAGAAAACCCAAATCACTAAAATTCGGAATGAACAAGGAAATATCACAACAGACAGGATGGAAATACAAAACATAATTAGAAGCTATTTTGAAAATCTATACTCCAACAAAATAGAAAATTTCGAAGACATCAACAGGTTTCTAGAGACATATGAATTGCCTAAACTGAACGAGGAGGACATACACAATTTAAATAGACCAATTTCAAGTACTGAAATAGAAGAAGTCATCAAAAGCCTACCAACAAAGAAAAGTCCGGGACCAGATGGGTTCCCAGCCGAGTTCTACAAAACCTTTAAGGAAGAGCTCATTCCAATACTTCTCAAAGTATTCCATAAAATAGAAGAGGAGGGAACCCTCCCAAACTCATTCTATGAAGCCAATATCACACTGATACCTAAACCAGACAGAGACTCATCAAGGAAAGAAAATTTCAGACCAATATCCTTAATGAACATCGACGCAAAAATTCTCAACAAAATTTTAGCAAATCGCATACAAAAACATATTAAAAAGATAGTGCACCATGATCAAGTGGGTTTCATCCCAGGGATGCAAGGTTGGTTCAACATCAGGAAATCAATAAACGTAATTCACCATATTAATAGACTTAAAGTCAAGAATCACATGATTATTTCAATAGATGCAGAAAAAGCATTTGATAAAATACAGCACCCCTTCATGCTCAAAACACTAGAAAAAATAGGGATAGTGGGAACATTCCTTAACATTGTAAAGGCCATTTATGCTAAGCCCATGGCTAATATCATTCTAAATGGTGAAAAACTGAAAGCATTCCCCCTAAAAACTGGAACAAGGCAGGGATGCCCTCTTTCACCTCTTCTATTCAACATCGTTCTTGAGACTCTGGCCAGAGCAATTAGACAAACCAAAGAAATTAAAGGGATACGAATTGGAAAAGAAGAACTCAAACTATCCCTGTTCGCTGATGACATGATTATATATTTAGAGGAACCTGGAAATTCCACCAGAAAACTCTTAGAACTCATAAGTGATTTCAGTAAAGTAGCAGGTTACAAGATCAATGCCCATAAATCCAACGCATTTTTATACATAAGTGATGAATCTTCAGAAAGAGAAATTAGGAAAACTACCCCATTCACAATAGCCTCGAAAAAAATAAAATACTTGGGAATCAATCTCACAAAAGAGGTGAAAGACCTCTACAATGAGAACTATACAACACTAAAGAAAGAAATTAAAGAACACCTTAGAAGATGGAAAGATCTTCCATGTTCTTGGATAGGAAGAATTAATATTGTCAAAATGGCCATACTACCAAAAGTGCTATACAAATTCAATGCAATTCCAATTAAAATCCCAATTGTGTACCTTACAGAAATAGAGCAAGCAATTATGAAATTCATCTGGAAGAATAAGAAACCCAGAATAGCTAAAGCAATCCTTAGCAGGAAGAGTGAAACAGGGGGTATTGCAATACCAGATCTTCAACTCTACTACAAAGCAATAGTAACAAAAACGGCATGGTATTGGTACCAAAATAGAAAGGTAGATCAATGGTACAGAATAGAGGACACGGACACAAACCCAAATAAATACAATTTTCTCATACTAGACAAAGGGGCCAAAAATATCCAATGGAGAAAAGATAGCCTCTTCAACAAATGGTGCTGGGAGAACTGGAAATCCATATGCAACAGAATGAAACTAAACCCATATCTCTCACCATGCACGAAACTAAACTCAAAATGGATTAAGGACCTCGGAATCAGACCAGAGACCCTGCAGATTATAGAAGAAAAAGTAGGTCCAAATCTTCACCTTGTTGGTCTAGGAACAGACTTCCTTAACAGGACTCCCATAGCACAAGAAATAAAAGCTAGAATCAACCACTGGGATAGATTCAAACTAAAAAGCTTTCTCTCAGCAAAGGAAACTATCAGCAATGCGAAGAAAGAGCCTACAGAGTGGGAGAATATCTTTGCCAATCATACTTCAGATAGAGCACTAATCTCCAGAATCTATAAAGAACTCAAAAAACTCTACTCCAAGAATTCAAATAGTCCAGTCAACAAATGGGCTAAGGAAATGAATAGACACTTCACAGAAGAAGATCTACAAGCAATCAACAAACATATGGAAAAATGTTCAACATCTCTAGTAATAAGAGAAATGCAAATCAAAACCACCCTAAGATTCCATCTCACCCCAATTAGAATGGCGATTATCAAGAATACGAGCAACAACAGGTGTTGGCGAGGATGTGGGGAGAAAGGTACACTCATACACTGCTGGTGGGGCTGCAAATTAGTGCAGCCACTATGGAAAGCAGTGTGGAGATTCCTTAGAAAACTTGGAATGGAACCACCATTTGACCCAGCTATCCCACTCCTTGGCCTATACCCAAAAGACTTAAAATCTGCATACTACAGAAATACAGCCACATCAATGTTCATAGCTGCTCAATTCACAATAGCCAGACTGTGGAACCAACCTAGATGCCCTTCAATTGATGAGTGGATAAAGAAACTGTGGTATATATATACTATGGAATATTACTCAGCCATAAAGAATGATAAAATTATGACATTTGCAGGCAAATGGATGAAATTGGAGAATATCATGCTAAGTGAGATAAGCCAATCTCAAAAAGCCAAAGGACGAATGATATCGCTGATAAGTGGAGGATGACACATAATGGGGGGGAGGGAAGGGTTAGAGTTAGGGTTAGGGAGGGGGGCAAGTATAGAGGAAGGAACTACTGTATAGAGGGTAAAGAGGGGTGGGAGGGGTGGGGGGAAGGGAAAAAAATAACAGAATGAATCAAACAACATTGCTCTATGTAAATTTATGATTACACAAATGGTATGCCTTTATGCCATGTACAAACAGAGAAACAACATGTATCCCATTTGTTTACAATAAAAAAAAAAAAAAAAGTATTTACATTTCTTCCTTTGCCCTCCACCGATGGATAGAAGCATTTGGGGGCTGGCAGTGCAGATAAACCCTGACTTAGGATGATACAACTTACGCTTTTTGACTTGCTGATGGTGACTTGCATTCCCATAAACCATTCTGTTTTCTATTTTCAGTATTTAATCCATTACATAAGCTAGTCAATGCTTTTGTGTAAAATAGACTTTGTGTTAGATGATTTTGCCCACTCGTAAGGTACTGTAAGTGCTCTGAACACATTTAAAGGAGGCTATGCTGAGCTATAAGGTCAGTAGTTTGGGTGTATTAAATGCATTTTCAACTTACAATGTTTTCAACTTGTGATGGCTTTATTAGGACTGAAGTCCATCATAAGCTGAACAGCATCTGTCTATACCTCTCCTGCACATGTCATCTGCCTTCGAGAGACCCAGGCACATGGTAGATGCTCACCAATTATCTCTAGATTTGCTCATTGACATAATCGCTGCGGTGAGTACCTGGGCACCCTGGGCACACATCTTACACATACTACACAACCATCTCCAGGATTTGGGAGTTAAACATAGCAGATGGGGTTGGTGGCTGTGCTTGCCAAAGAGGAGACGCCAAGGCAGTATGCACAGATGTATACACCAAAGGGATTGCTCAATGAGGAGAGCAGGGACAGAGAAAGTTCCCTCCAAATCCATGCTGAGGCATCCAAACACCATCTTGGAGGAGAGAACTTCCGTGCAATAAATTGGCATCATGATTTTATTGGCACAGCTATCCCTGGGGCTGCCCAGGGGGTCTGAAGCACCTAGAGCTGGGATATTCATTTTAAGATCAGCTTACTCCTGTGGTCTACTTCCGTGCTCTCTGTGAAACCCTCTAATAACTTGGCTTCCTATATGCTTGCTTCTCATTATACAATAATAAACAGGCTTTCAGTCTCTGTGAACTTGATTCAAGCAAGGCTGCCTCTGAGGGGTGACAGAGGTGCTTCTCATATACTCAATAAAATCGAGTTTCTTAACCCACCAACCTAAGACCAGACCTAGGGGTGGAGTGAATTCATCAAGGTAGATGTAACTTTGTGGGAACTCTCTGAGCAACCAACCATAACATATGAAATTATGAAAAATCTCTCTGTAGAGTAATTTTAACCAGCATCTTCCTATATTTTGTTTGAATAGAGAAAGGTTTTGTTTTTGTTTTTGTTTTTTTTTTTTATATCCTCTGCCTCTTTCTCTATCCTGGCAACATGGAAGAAATGATATTCTAGACATCTTTGGGGAGAGAAAAGGTGGGTGGGGTCAGAGTCTCTTGCTTGGACTACTGTCTCCAGTTCTTTGTTATTTTAGGTCAGCCTTTGCTGAACTGTAAAATATTCTCAAAGAGGAAAGCAAGGACAAACACAAATATAACTCCTGATGCATTTAGAATTCTCTGTAGAATTCCAGAAAGTCATCTTCCATTTATATAAAATTCTGTCACCTGTTCTTAAAATTCAGAAATAATTTTTAAAAACCACTGAGACTAATTTTCTCCGACAGAGTTAATAGCACACATATCAGGGATGTAAAGTGACTTTGACAGATGAATCGCAGTCAACATTAGTAAAAGAAGCCTCTGCGGCTTGTCGATTCCTGAATGATTATTTGCACTTCTATTGCTGCCATCCAGATGAATCTGGTGCAGTGCACAGATTCGGCATATTCAAACAGCAGGGGCTCCCACAGAAGAATATTTGAGAACTAATATGCTGTTTGGGAAGAAAACTAAAGAGAGATTGACAGTAATGTGCCTCTTTAATTTTGGAAGGAACTTTTGGGAAAAGCGTATGTTATACCATCATGGAACCACATACATTTCTTCTCCATTTAGAGTAGACATTTTAAAACAGCAATGATATTCCTTTTTCTTATTCAATAAAAAAAAAATTAGAAATTGTAGCAGCCCTGTCTTAAACCAAAACAGAATTAGTGCCTCCTTAAAAAAATTGGTGGGAATTCTGTGAAGAAAAAGCAATGTTTGTCTGTGGGGTTTGAAATATAGACAGATTCGTGATTCTGAAGTACTTGCTTACTCAGTGTGGGTCACTCAGATCTAGAAGTACGAGTTGGTAACAGGGTTGAAAAACATTGGTCATGTCCTCTTGTTTGGTATCATTCCAAGGAACTACTAACAATCTCGGAGAATATGAATTTCTTAGACAAAGATTAATTTAAATATACCTGCATTTAAAAAGAGATGTAGGACAGAGGATGGAGAACAATGGGAGACCCTCTACAATTCGAGGGGTGCAAATCTTATCTCAGAGGAGATGCAGTGTGCTTTGATTGGCAGTGTTGGCCAAACCTGTTAATGTTTCTTTATACATATTATTTCGTGGCAGCATAAAAAAATAACCACTCTTTAGAGCAAAAAACTATGCATTAAAATGATAAAACTAAAAGTATCTTTGTGGTATACCCATGGCCAGGTAAAGCAAGCATTTGCAAGCCAAGCTGAGAGTGAAGGTTTCTACTGATGAGTTTCCATGGAGGAGGGCTGACATCGTGGTTTAAGCATGAGTCTGCTTACCAGGGGTCAGTGATTTGAATTTCTCCCATAAATGGTGCTACAGTTCAGATCTTGAATGTTCTTCAAGGGCCTGTGTGTTAACGGCTTGGT
Organism: Sciurus vulgaris; assembly: GCF_902686455.1. Lineage (NCBI taxonomy): Eukaryota > Metazoa > Chordata > Mammalia > Rodentia > Sciuridae > Sciurus > Sciurus vulgaris. The sequence continues at coordinate 25,683,918 of NC_136473.1, forward strand.
TCCCAACTTTGCCCTATTATCTAGTGGTGGAACCTTTGAAAGGGAGGGCCTCATGGGAGGTGTTTAAGCCATTGGTGATGTCTCCTGGAAGGTCACTGTGGGAACCTGATCTCCTCTTTTTCCCTTTCACTCACTAGTCACGAGGTAGTAGTTTTTCCCTACATGTTCTCCCACCCTGATTTTTGGATCACAGGTCCAAAAATCAACAGAGCCAATTAATCATGCACTGGAACCTACAAAACTGAGCCAAAATCAACTATTTCTCTTGATAAGTTGTTTGTCTCAGATATTTGTTGTAGTAGTGGGAAGTCGATCTGACACACATAATCTTCAATTTGGAAAACATTTAGGGAAACAGACTCAGGATGAAAGAAAGAAAAAAAAAGAATGTGAAAAATAATCTTGACAGTATTCTCATAACTTGGAAAAAAAAAAAAACCCAGAAAAGGTCTGGTATTTGTTAGTTTCTTTTCAAAAAGCATTTAAAAAATAGCCTAACATTGAGCATCTCTACGAGGCGCGGGACAAGTTCATGAGCCTCCTGCCCAACCCCCCACTACTCTGGAAAGTGAGAAAGAGGAAGAAAGTGAAGTGAGACAAATTAGATGGAATATTCTGAGCCAGTTAGTGGCTGGAAATGGAGATGGGTCAGGGAGGATGGTGGCCATTACAATCATCATGCCCACACAATATTGGCCTCAAGGAATATCTAATCATGACATGGGGCATGGTAGCTCCAGGGGCTTGGAAGGGTGTCAGTTAACATAAGTAGGATATATGTGTGTAGAGGGGGAAGGAGAGGGATTCATATAATTTGGTAGGATTCCTACTTGTAGTTGAGTGTACAAGTGAGAAGATCCAGTAGCCAGGCAAGGGCACAGGGTGACAGTCAAGTTGACTAGAGTTTAGGATAGGACCCTCTAAAAATTTAGGTACCTGTCCTTGTCAGATGGACTTGAACAGAGGAGCAAAGCTTAACTTTTGTCCAAGGAACAGTGGACAGGCAGATGACCTGGGCTCACCCAGCTTTCCTGGGTGCTGGATTTATTAGCAATGAGAATCATTTCAAATGGCACCAGCTGGTAGATCAAAGCCTGCTGATCCGTGGCCCACTTTGGCCAAGATTGATTTAAGAACCAGATGACTGGATGGGTTAAACCAGCACAGGGGCCAGAGGAGGCAAGAATAAATATTGACTCCAACAGATTCCTTCTACTGTGATCTAGAAACCAAATACCAAAGCCAGATGGCTGACACCTAAGAAAGTACATATTGTTAACACAAATGCAGACACAGTTGATTTGTTGCTCTGAGCTCAAACACTTGCATGCCTTCCCAAGGACAGACCAGTCATCAGGTTCTGAAGTATTTAAAGTCTATGCAAAGCAGAGAGGAGAGAGAGAGAGAGAGAGAGAGAGAGAGAGAGAGAGAGAGAGAGAGAGAGAGACAGTCAAATCCCCAGTCTGTGATGCTTTTACTGTAACAGAGCTCAATAGATAGTGTCTTCAGTGAAACATTTTCCTCTGAATAGAAATACTCAGTTTGATAACTTACTCCATCACTTAACTTAATTCTGAATAAAATTGTGGGTGGGCACCCCAGATACTATCGGCAGTCACCCAAGGTTTTGAGATCCAAAGAAAATAGACTTGTCTTTATTCCATGAGTCTTAAGACATCAGTGACTTTGAAATACTTCGGATGTCCCCCACCCCAGGGAGAACTTTGGGAGAGAGAGGATGTCATGTGCTCCCTGCTGGCTCTGAGCTTAATTGAACTGCTTCAGTAACTGAAGGATCTTGCCACGCTTTGCTTGCTCTCTTTGTTCCACCTCATGCACATCCTCCTTATTCCATCTCTCCAAAATACAATACATTGCATTTCATCTATCCAAATTGCAACAAGTACAAAACTGCAAATGTGGTGCACTTTTAATGATGTTTTCCAGCAAACATCATTTACATTACGGTCTCTGGAAAATTTAAAATAGACTATTCACCTTCATCTTTGATGTCTTCATGCATTTGATCACTGAGATGTTCTTTCTGGCCAATTTTTCTAGCTTCTAACCTCTTCCCATTTCCTAGGTTCTGATCTTCCTCTTTCATTGATTTTTTTCTACTTTTCCTATCATCCCTAAATGCCTGTTAATCCTTTATTCAGAGAAGATTAGCTTTCTCTTAGTTTACTGATTTATTATAGACTTGTACATTTCAAATAGTAGGTTATGGCCAATTCATGGGTCTAAAAATCTGTTCCATGGTATTTTAGTCCATTCAGGCGATTATGAAAAAAAATAGCACAGACTGAGTGGCTTCTAAACAACAGACATTTTTTTTCACAGTTTTGGAGACTGGAAGGTTCAAGATCCAGGTGACAGTAGATTTGGTGTCTGGTGAAGGCCAGCTTCCTTCATAGACTGACATCTTACTGTGTCCTCACATGGCAGAAGGGACCTAGGGCGCCCTCTCTTGTGTATGATTTTTAAGGGCACCAATTTGTGAGGGTCAGACCACGTGACCTGATTGCCTTCCAAGGGCTCCATCTCCAAATCTCATCATATCGGAAATTTAGGTTTCAACATATGGACGTGGGAGAAACATATATTCAATGTATTACACATGGGTCAAAAAGGAGAAGTTTCTGAAAATGAAATAGAATCAAATAGAAAATATCCATGCCTTTTCCTTATGGTAAGTAGAATTTTGCTGTAGATTCCATTATGTTGTGGAACATGTTCCTTTGACTATGACCACAGTCAAGTTATTTTAACTCTGCTGTCACAGACCATGCAGCCCAAACTGTCTTCCCACCCATAAATAGTCTATCAAACAAAAGATGGTTTTCTGCTACATAAGTTCTCAACAATCAAATCTATTGCTCAGGAAACATTGTGCCCTATCATTGCTACTGTGGAACAGAATGTGGCACCGCATCCTTTGAAAGGTATTCTTATTGAGAGGTCTCAAAATCTTGCACTGCTAAAGCAAAACCTCCTTCGAAGACATCTTTCTGGGCAACAGCTTTATTTAGATCCATGTTAAGCTTTGTTTAGGAAAAGATTCAGATTGATACTATTCACCTAATACTAAGCACTTTAAACAGGGAGTAAAGAATAGAGGAAAAAAACAGAACAGTTAACTACTGGAAATGACCTGACATTCCAAATTCAGATTCCTCATTCGGGTACAGGTGTCTGTATTGCTCACCCAGAAACTGCCACGTCAGAGTGCTGACAGAAACACCTGTGCATGCATTGGGGTGGAAATTGGGAGATGGGTACTTAAGGTAAAAGAATACAGTTTGATAAACATAACAAGACTGAAGAAATAAGAGGATTCTTTTTTTCTTTTTTATAATTTGTTTTTTCTTTCTTGATTCTAGATCAAGAAGGATGAGAACATATAATGGGGGGTGGGAGGGGTTAGCGTTAGGGTTAGGGTTAGGTTTAGGGTTAGGGATAAGGAGGGTGGTAAGAATGGAGGAAGGAAGGACTGTATAAAGGGAAAAGAGAGGTGGGAGAGGTGGGGGGGAAGGGAAAAAATAACAGAATGAATCAAACAATATCACCCTATGTAAATTTATGATTTTTAATTAAAAAAATAATAAAAAAAAAGAATTTGAATTCAAAATGATGACACCTTGGTAGTTTTCCCTAGAATCCACAGAATCTTTTTCCCACCAAAATGAGCAATTTTCCTCAAAGTCACAAAAACGAGTGTAAGAATAATTCAGATAGTACACAGAGGTGTCATGGAAAGGAGTCTTTACCTATGACAACTGTAAAATAAATTTCATCTTTCTTTGCTGAAGGAGATATATGATTGATTGGTCTGGCCCTGGCCTTTTTTTCTCCAGTACAAGAAAGCAGATTCAGACTCATGATGCTTTAAAATGTTTTCATGTCCCAATCCAGTGTTCTAATACACAGAAAAAAAGAAAAAAAAAAAGGTTCTTTGTAGCTCTATCCAGCTTGTGGAGGGAATACTTTGTTATAACAGTAGTAAATTCCTCCAGAGGACACTTTCTTGGAAGAGTATTTCTAAACCATAAAGTGTCCAGATCTATTTGTAAAATATATTGATAGACTGGTAACAGCACTGCATTTATGTTAAAATCCACGATGCTAATGCAATCTAAAGAAAGAGCACTTTGACCAAGATGGATCATCAAGTTTTGGAGTATATCTCATTCACTCTATGTCTGTGGTTATTTTCAGTTCACTGTCCAAAAATCTTTATGAAAGTTTGATTATAAACAGTTACTGTCTGCAACCAACTCCATATATAGTAAGTGCTATTTTAATATATAACAATAGAGGTGTCTACTTTAGACAGATGATACAGAATTTCCAGTGTCAGCAGCAGCAACAAAGCTGTTTTTCAATTACTAGAATGCAAGGCAGCATTTATTCCTTTTTATTTTTCTGGAAAGAGCACCATATGTCATTTTTCTCCCTTTGGGGAAATGGCAAGTTGTTACAGAAGCATACTTGGTCATTTTATGAGGCTACAAGGAGCAAATTGTACATCATCTTCTCTACACTGAATTTGAAAGCATTATTAAGAAATATTGGTTTCTGCTTCTGGTCAAAATGTAGGAGGGTTTGCAAAACCTGTATTCTTGATGAAACAAGAAATTTTTAGGTACTATACCCCAAAATTAAATTTTTCTTTAAAGCCATGAATTAGCTATGGACACAAAGAAGTTTAAAAGAACTAAATTCCGCACAAGTCCCCAATCCAGTGGACACATTCGACACGCAAGCAGCTTCTGGGACCAGGGCTGGGCAGCCAGAGACCTCTCCAGGCAGCATTGTCCCCCTCCAGCTGCAGGCTTTACCACGGGACGATCCAAGATGGCGGACTAGAGGGTGACTGCATCTCCAGTCACCCCAGAACCCAGGATTCAAGAAGGGGAGGCATTGAGAGACTCGGATTAAGATAGAACCAAGGGGTGAGTCTCTCCCACCCAGCGAAGCTCAGCTGGGTGGCAGGCCAGGATTTGAGTGGCTTATTAGAGTAGGACAGGGCAGATAGCATCTCCCCCAGGCAGCTCTGTGCAGTCTGGCGGTGGGCTCCGCCCACAGGGACAGATCCTCCCGCCTCTCGGAACGGGCCCCCCAGTGAGAGCCCTTCTGCACAGAAGCAGCGCGGCCAGCTCCGGCCCGCCCCGGCCAGCTCCAGCCCTCCCCACTGCCAGTTCCGGCCAGCCCTCAGGTTGCTTCAGGGACCAGCACAGGGCGCCAGGGACTTCCCCAAGCAGCCCAGCCCCCCTCCGGCGGGAAGCGCCTCTCTAGGCTAGCTTCTCGGGGCAAACTGCCCAGTGAAAGCCTGTCTACACAGAGCCAGCCACAAATCCCCAAGCCAATGGAGACCTCCGACCTACAACCAGCCTCTGGGACCAGGGCTGGGCAACAAGAGACCTCTCCAGGTTTCTCTCCCTGGAACCAGCAGCGGGCTAAGGGCAGCATTCTTCGGAAGCACTGCATTATCAAATTAATCCAAGACTTCTGGCTACTGAAGGCTGGTAGGTGATACACTGGAAATCTACAGGGTCACTATAAGCCAATAGAGGCAATCTACAATATCACAGAGTCCCATTGACATCTGACCAATATGAGAAACCAAGGAAGAAAATGTCCGAAACAAACCTAGATACTATATCAATAAAACCCAATGACAGCACAGCTGAAGAAATGTCCGAAAGGGAGTTCAGAATGTACATAATTAAAACAATCAGGGAAGCAAACAAGGAGATGAAAGAACAAATGCAGGCATTAAATGAACGCACTAATCAACAGTTAAAAGAGCAAATAAGGGAAACAAAAGAGCATTTCAATAAAGAGTTAGAGATACTGAAAAAAAAAAAACAAACAGAAATCCTTGAAATGAAGGAAACAATAAACCAAGTTAAAAATGCCATAGAAAGTATAAACAATAGGATAGATTACGTGGAAGACAGAACCTCAGACATTGAAGACAAAATATTTAATCTTGAAAACAAGGTTGACCAAACAGAGAAGATGGTAAGAAATCATGAATAGAATCTACAAGAATTATGGGATATCATGAAGAGACCAAATTTAAGAATTATTGGGATTGAGGAAGGCTTAGAGAAACAAACCAAATGAATGAACAATCTATTCAATAAAATAATATCAGAAAATTTTCCAAATCTGAAGAATGAAATGGAAAACCAAGTACAAGAGGCTTATAGGACTCCAAATATGCAAAATTACAACAGACCTACACCAAGGCACATTATAATGAAAATACCTAACATTCAAAATAAAGACAGAATTTTAAAGGCCGCAAGAGAAAAGAATCAGATTACATTCAGGGGGAAACCAATAAGAATATCAGAAGATTTTTCAATCCAGACCCTAAAAGCTAGAAGGGCCTGGAACAACATTTACCAAGCCCTGAAAGAAAATGGATGCCAACCAAGAATTTTATACCCAGCAAAACTTACTTTCAGATTTGACGATGAGATAAAATCCTCCCATGATAAACAAAAGCTAAAGGAATTTACTAAAAAAAAGCCGGCATTATAGAACATTCTCAGCAAAATATTCCATGAGGAAGAGATGAAAAACAACGATGTAAATCAGCAACGGGAGGAACTAGCCTAAAGGAATAGCCAAATAAAGGAGAAACCAAATCATGTCAAAAAACAAAAATGAGTCCAATGACTAGGAATACAAATCATATCACAATAATAACTGTGAATGTTAATGGCCTGAACTCATCAATCAAAAGACATAGACTGGCAGATTGGATTAAAAAGAAAAATCCAACAATATGCTGCCTGCAAGAGACCCATCTCATAGAAAGAGATACCCATACACTAAAGGTGAAAGGATGGGAAAAAACATACCATGCACACGGACACAGCAAAAAAGCTGGAGTATCCATCCTCATTTCAGATAATGTGCACTTCAAGCCAAAACTAGTCAGAAGGGATAAAGAAGGACATACATACTGCTTAAGGGAAGCATAAATCAGCAAGACATAACAATCATAAATATCTATGCCCCCAAACAGTGGCTCATCCATGTACTTCAAACAAATCCTTCTCAATTCCAGAAATCAAATAGACCACAACACAATAATACTAGGTGATTTTAACACACCCCTCTCACCGCTGGATAGATCGTCCAAACAAAAATTGAATAAAGAAACCATAGATCTCAATAACACAATCAACAATTTAGACTTAACCGAATTATATAGAATATACCATCCAACAAAGAACGAATACACTTTCTTCTCAGCAGCACATGGATCCTTCTCTAAAATAGACCATGTTTTATGCCACAAAGCTACTGTTAGCAAATACAAGAAGATAGAGATACTACCTTCTACTCTATCAGATCATAATGGACTGAAATTAGAAATAAATGACAGAATAAAAAACAGAAACTTCTCCAATACTTGGAGATTAAATAATACACTATTATACGATGAATGGATAACAGAAGACATCAGGAGGGAAATTAAAAAATTCTTAGAAGTAAATGAGAACAAAGACACATCATATCAAAATCTCTGGGACACTATGAAAGCAGTACTGAGAGGAAGATTTATTTCATGGGGTGCATTCAACAAAAGAAGTAAAAATCAACAAATAAATGACTTAACACTACAGCTCAAAGCCCTAGAAAAAGAAGAGCAGAGCAACACTAAAAGTAGTACAAGACAGGAAATAGTTAAAATCAGAGCTGAAATCAATGAAATTGAAACAAAAGAAACAATTGGAAAAATTAACAAAATAAATAGTTGGTTCTTTGAAAAAATAAACAAAATTGATAAACCTTTAGCCACGCTAACAAAAAGAAAGAGGGAGAAAACTCAAATTACTAAAATTCGGAATGAACAAGGAAATATCACAACAGACACCAGTGAAATACAAAACATAATTAGAAGCTATTTTGAAAATCTATACTCCAACAAAACAGAAAACCTCGAAGACATCAACAAGTTTCTAGAGACATATGAATTACCTAAACCGAACGAGGAAGGCATACATAACTTAAATAAATCAATTTCAAGCAATGAAATAGAAGAGGTCATCAAAAGCCTACCAACAAAGAAAAGTCCGGGGCCAGATGGGTTCTCAGCCGAGTTCTACAAAACCTTTAAAGAAGAGCTCATTCCAATACTTCTCAAAGTATTCCATGAAATAGAAGAGGAGGGAACCCTCCCAAACTCATTCTATGAAGCCAATACCACCCTGATACCTAAACCAGACAGAGATACATCAAGGAAAGAAAATTTCAGACCAATATCCTTAATGAACATCGATGCAAAAATTCTCAACAAAATTTTAGCAAATCGCATACAAAAATATATTAAAAAGATAGTGCACCACGATCAAGTGGGTTTTATCCCAGGGATGCAAGGTTGGTTCAACATCCGGAAATCAATAAATGTCATTCACCATATCAACAGACTAAAAGTTAAGAATCACATGATTATTTCAATAGATGCAGAAAAACATTCGATAAAATACAGCATCCCTTCATGCTCAAAACACTAGAAAAAATTGGGGTAGTGGGATCATTACTTAACATTGTGAAGGCCATCTATGCTAAGCCTATGGCCAATATCATTCTAAATGGTGAAAAACTGAAAGCATTCCCCCTAAAAACTGGAACAAGGCAGGGATGCCCTCTTTCACCACTTCTATTCAACATTGTTCTTGAGACTCTGGCCAGAGCAATTAGACAAACCAAAGAAATTAAAGGGATACAAATTGGAAAAGAGGAACTCAAACTGTCCCTGTTCGCTGATGACATGATTATATATTTAGAGGAACCTGGAAATTCCACCAGAAAACTCTTAGAACTCATAAGTGAATTCAGTAAAGTAGCAGGTTACAAGATCAATGCTCATAAATCCAATGCATTTTTATACATAAGTGATGAATCTTCAGAAAGAGAAATTAGGAAAACTACCCCATTCACAATAGCATCGAAAAAAATAAAATACTTGGGAATCAATCTCACAAAAGAGGTGAAAGACCTCTACAATGAGAACTACAGAACACTAAAGAAAGAAATTAAAGAACACCTTAGAAGATGGAAAGATCTCCCATGTTCATGGATAGGAAGAAATAATATTGTCAAAATGGCCATACTACCAAAAGTGCTATATAGATTCAATGGAATTCCAATTAAAATCCCAATGATGTGCCTTACAGAAATAGATCAAGCAATTATGAAATTCATCTGGAAGAATAAGAAACCCAGAATAGCTAAAGCAATCCTCAGTAGAAAGAGCGAAGCAGGAGGTATTGCAATACCAGATCTTCAACTCTACTACAAAGCAATAGTAACAAAAACGGCATGGTATTGGTACCAAAATAGACAGGTAGATCAATGGTACAGAATAGAGGACACGGACACAAACCCAAATAAATACAATTTTCTCATACTAGACAAAGGGGCCAAAAATATGCAATGGAGAAAAGATAGCCTCAACAAATGGTGCTGGGAAAACTGGAAAACCATATGCAACAGAATGAAATTAAACCCCTATCTCTTACCCTGCACAAAACTCAACTCACAATGGATCAAGGGCCTCGGAATCAGACCAGAGACCCTGCATCTTATAGAAGAAACCTTCAACTTGTTGGCTTAGGAGCAGATTTCCTTAACAGGACTCCCATAGCCCAAGAAATAAAAGTAAGAATCAACAACTGGGATAGATTCAAACTAAAAAGCTTTCTCTCAGCAAAGGAAACTATCAGTAATGTGAAGAGAGAGCCTATAGAGTGGGAGAATATCTTTGCCACTCATACTTCAGATAGAGCGCTAATATCCCGAATCTATAAAGAACTCAAAAAACTCTACACCAAGAATACAAATAATCCAATCAACAAATGGGCTAAGGAAATGAACAGACACTTCACAGAAGAAGATGTACAAGCAATCAACAGATATATGAAAAAATGTTCAACATCTCTAGTAATAAGAGAAATGCAAATCAAAAGTACCCTAAGATTTCATCTCACCCCAATTAGAATGGCGATTATCAAGAACATAAGCAACAATAGGTGTTGGTGAGGATGTGGGGAAAAAGGTACACTCATACATTGCTGGTGGGGTTGCAAACTAGTGCAGCCACTCTGGAAAGCAGTATGGAGATTCCTCAGAAAGCTTGGAATGGAACCACCATTTGACCCAGCTATCACACTCCTTGGCCTATACCCAAAGGACTTATAATCAGCATACTACACATCAATGTTCATAGCTGCTCAATTCACTATAGCCAGATTGTGGAACCAACCCAGATGCCCTTCAATTGATGAATGGATAAAGAAACTGTGGCATATATATACAATGGAATATTACTCCGCCATGAGGAATGACAAAATTATGGCATTCGCAGGCAAATGGATGAAATTGGAGGATATCATGCTAAGTGAGATAAGCCAATCTCAAAAAACTAAAGGACGAATGATCTCGCTGATAAGCGGATGAGGACATATGGGGGGGTGTAGGAGGGGTTAGTGTTAGGGTTATGGTTAGGTTTAGGGTTAGGGATAAGGAGGGTGGTAAGAATGGAGGAAGAAAGGAATGTATAGAGGGAAAAGAGAGGTGGGAGGGGAGGGAGGAAGGGAAAAAAATAACAAAATGAATCAAATAACATTGCCCTATGTAAGTTTATGATTTTTAATTAAAATTAAAAAAAGAAAAAAAAAAAAACAAAAGAACTAAATTCCTAAAAGATAAGGCTTCCTAGGTAGTAAGGAACAAAGGCTATAGTTGTCTCTTCGTGTCTGCAGGATATTGGCTTTAGGACCCCTGAGGATACCACAATCTGCACGTGCTCAAGTTCTTCATATAGAATGATGTAACATTTGCACAGAACCTATTGTGCTTCTTCCTTTTTATTTTGTTACCTCTAGGTAACATATAATGCCTAATACAGTATAAATACTATGCAAATAGTTGTTATGCTGTATGTTTAGGGAATAATGACAAGAAAAAGTCAATACATGTTCTCTAAAGATGCAACTGTCTCCCCCAAATATCTTCAACCTGCAGTTGATTGACTCTGTGGATGCACTAGTTGAAATTTGGAGGTCAACAACACTTTCATGTATAGAACCAGTTTCTGAGATTGGGGCAGGTTTAATTTGTAAAACCTGGCAGAGAAGGACGATCTTTACTCAAGTTGGGAAAAAGCAACTGGCCTTTTCATAGACCTGTATGATAGGGCATTGGATTTTGATAGACAGCTCCAAACTCTCCGAGATGATCCTCAGCCTTAAGTCAGTCTTTTATGCAGGATAGTTTTTTGTTTTGTTTTTGTTTTTTACATAAGCAGCAGTGTCACATGGCTGAGAAATGAAAAATAAAAATTATGGAGACAATGAAAACATCAGTGTTTGCTGGTGTTTGGGAGGGTTGTATGAATAGGCAGAACACAAAGGATTTTTAGAGCAATGAAAATATTCCATGATGCAATAGAGATGGATACATACCATTATACATTTGCAAAACCTGTGGAATGTTTGAGTCCTAATGTAAACTACAGACTTTGGGTGAGAATGATCTCTCAATGTAGGTTCATCAATAGTAACAAATGTGCCACTTTAGTGGCAGATGCTGTTAGTGCAGAAACTTGTGAGGGAAGGGGGACATCTGGGAGATTTCTGCTCCTTCTGCTTAATTTTGCTGTGCTCCTCACACTGCTCTAATAAAGAAAGTTTTTTATTTTTTTATGTTTTACTTTAAAGAGGAAGGCAATCTCAAGAACTTGCCTTCACATTTTCACATTCTTGAAATCTCTTGCTCACCTTTCTGGTCTGCATTGTCACAGACTTGAGGTGTTCAGTGTCTTTGAAGTTTTGTAGTTTTGTTGTCTTGCAATTTCATAGCCTCAAGGTCTAGTGGATTAAAGGTCTTAGCCACTTGAAATCTTGAAGTTCTGCAGTGTTTGGCCTTCCTAGAGGAAGGTTTTAAATTCATTTTTGAGATGTCTGAAGATAATTGTGATCTGAGTCTAAAAAAGATGTAACCAAATCTCCACTCAATTCAACTTGCAATAACAGAAAAGATATCAGCCCTCTGATGGGGCAGGAATATGGAAGGGGAGATAGGTAGTTTGAAAACAAAGACAGTTCTTTTTAGATGCTGGTGTTCATATTCAGAGCCCTGTCAGTGGGAATAAAGCTATATTCTTGTCCCAAATTTCAGCCTCCACTGATATTTTAGATATAGAGTCTGGCATGTAATTAAAAAGTTATGTAAATATGCAGAAGATACCCATCATCAAGAGAAAAATCATTCAATAGAAGTAGAATACCAGACTATTCAGACCCTGGATTTGCATAATTCAAAATAGCTATGTTAAGTGTTTGAATAGATAGAAAAAAGATGAAATAATAAGTGAAGATATAATAACTTACTTCACTGTAAGTGGAAACTGTGAAAATGGAAATCCTAGAACTGAAATCAAATAAATTTTAAAGAATTCCCTGGATAGACTTAACAGATTGGATAAAACTAAAGAAATAATAAATTTATAAACAGGTCATGGGAAGTCATCTGTGGATTACACTGAGAAAAGACTGTGGGAAAATATGAAAAGAATTTTGGCCTGTGAGGCATTCAAGCATAGGTGTAATTAGACTTCCAGGGCAAGTGGAGGAAGAGGATGGGAAATGGAATACTGGAAGGACCACTGGTTGAAAAAATTCCAAATTTGATAAAAATGACCACCCATAGCTAAGTGAGCTGAGTGAACTCTGAGCAGGAGGAAAATGATGAGCGGTGTACCCAGATGCATCAGAACACCAAACACCCACTTGTACGCCGGGTCTGAATTCTGAAAATAAAATGTAATTTAAACAATCTTAAAAGCAGACTTTTCTCCACAAAAAGATATGCTGAAAGTGATGATTGAATTTTTCTCATAAACAATATAAAATCCCAATACCAAATTTTTGGTGGAAAAAGAAATCATCCTAAAATTTCCTATCTAGAACAATGAAGACATAAGAAAGTCATTGTTACACAAAGAAAAGCAGAACAAATTCATTGCCAGAAATTCCAAATCACAAGAAATGCTTAAGAAGTTCCTTCAGAATAAATACAAATAACATCGGTCATAAATTGAACTTGCAGAAAGGAATGAAGTACACATAGAGTAAATATGTTCTAACTATATAAGATATATATTTTTAAATGTATCTTTAATATACATTTTAAGAACTAGTATTAAAGGTAAAAGAATTTCTGGTTTAAAGTGAAAGTAATTATGAGATTTTGTATGTAGGTCATGAGAAGAGGAAATGAGATTTTAATGTTGCAATGTTCTTATATTCTTGATGAACTAGTATGTTATTTTCAGATAGACTGTGATAAGCCAGATTTCTTATTGTTAGAGAAGAAATTATAAATATGAAAAAGAAGAGGCCAGAGTAAGCTCTGTGTTCTTGAAGTAGAATGGTAGGTATTTATATGAAATTGTAATTTCTTATTTATACATGGAAAAGTAGATAGCGAAATATGTATCTAGATGTACTTGTGTGACTGTATCACTTCAGCAGAAATCCCTAGCACTCATAAGTTTCATTTTTGGAATTTCTATATTCCATTTCACACTAAAAATGAATCTATTCTTTGTACTATTGTTTTCCAATAATATAGACAATCTAATTTAAAACAGTCACTTGAACAGACACTTAATAAACAGGTGGTACAGATGGCCAACAAATATGAAAAGATGACCAACATCATTAGTTACCAGGAAAATGCTAATTAAATCCTCAGTGAGAGACTGCTTCATGCCCTCCAGATTTATAGAAATTAAAATTACTGGCAGTATTAAATACTGGTGAGAATGTCAATCAACCTGAGTTCTCATTCATTGCTGTGTGGTGGTAAAATTGTACATCTACCCTGGAAACTATGTGACCATTTCTTATAAATTAAACATGCATCTATGCTTGACCTATTCATGCTTCCCATACGTAATCTCCCAAGAGAAATGAAAACATATAAACAGAAAATGACTTTCACAAGAATATTCATCTCTACTTTTTTCTTAAGAACTCCAAACTGGAAACAACATATATACCTACCAACAAATAAGTACAATACCACAATTAAAAAGCATAGCCTACTGATACACATAATAATATGCACGGATCTCAAAATCACTAGGGTGGGTGGAAAAGAATACAAAGGAAGGCATATGCGTGATTTGTTCAAATGAGGCTCCAGAGTGAGCAATAGAAACTAGGTCGGTGATTGCCTGGGTCTGGGAGGATTGGCTGGAAAGGCATACAGAATCTTGGGAAGAGGGAAATGTTCTTTATCTTAGTGGGAAGAGTATTTATGTAGTGATGTACATTTGTCAAAATGCATCGAAGTATACACTTAAAATCTGTGCATTTGATTGCACAGAACTAAGAAAGTTGATGAAAAGAAAGCTGAGATTGTAGCATTGTATAAGATGACAAAAGGTCTCTGTCTTCATGAAGCTTGGATTCTAGTAGATGATGGCAATCAGTGAAAGAATCAACAAATACATATGTGATCTATCAGGACACTCTGTGACAGTTTTACATATGCTCCAGAAGACGGCTTTCTGAACCAGTGCCTACTCATGCTGTCTGACCCAGAACACAGAAAGGTAAAGACCCAGGAGCAGCTTGCTGTCAATAAGGAACAGGAACAGGTAGTGTGTATCTCATATCTCATTTACTTACCCCCCACCCTCCAATTTCTCAAAGGATAGGCGGACACAGAGGTAACTGATCTAATCGCATATTCCTTGGTGGGTTTTCTCTTGTGTTTCACTTTGCTTTCCCTTCTAGTGCTTCAGAGATGACCTCTGAAATAAGCTACTTGCATCCAAATCCTTTTCTCAAGACTCACTTTTAATAGGAGCCTAGACTGACATCTGGTAAGAAATTCGGCCATGGCAGATTAGGAAAGGGGATGTTGATTGAAGTAAGGTAGTTGGAAAGGGACCCTGAGAACTGGAGTTTGGGTAATGGGAAGATCCAGAGTGGATCCACATTTGGAAATTGTCAGTGTTTAGATGGTATTCAAAGCCAAAGGAGTGGATGGGTTACCTGAATAGTGACTATAGATACAGGAGAGGAGCCTGTAGACAGAGCTCTGAGCACTCCCGTGTTTAGAGGCTGGGAAAGTGAAGAGGACATGAATAGAAGCATCCAGTGAGGTGGGGAGAAAATCAAGAGAGATTGAGGTTCCAGCAGTTAAGCACAGCTTAAGAACAAGAGTGATAAGCTAAGCCGCATATTGCTTAGGGAACAAGAGAAAGAGGGACTGGAACTGACCACTGCACTTTGCTGTTTGGAGGTCATCACCTGTGATTCTGACCAGAGTTGTTCCACTGGAGAGGCGGGGGTGAAAGTCTCACTGGAGTGAGAGCCAAAGAGAAGGGGAGGAAAGAAAGTAGAAAATCTGTTTGTTTTTATTTTTAAGAAGGAACCGACATTTAATTGTCAATGCACATCTGTTCGAAGTTGTTTATAACTTTATAAAGGAAAGTGGGAAAGGTTATGGGGATCTTCTCTGTAAAATATTTCTCAGAGATGAGACAATACCTGGAAGGGAAACGTGAGTTCAAGGGATAATTTGTTTTCAGTTGAGGCAGGTAATCTAGTGTTATGGTTTGGATGAGGTGTTCCCCAAAAGTTCACATGTGAGACATTGCAGGAAGGTTCAGAAGAGAAATGATTGGGTGGTAAGAGTCTTAACCCAATCAGTGAATTAATCCCAGATGGGATTAACTGAAGTGGTAGAGTAAGGCTGGAGGAAGTGGGGATTGGGGTGTGGTTATGGGGTATTTATTTTGTATCTGGAGAGTGGGGTCTCTCTATCTCTGCTTCCTGATCACCATGATGTGAGCCACTTCCCTCCACCACCCTCTCCTGCCATGATGTTCAGCCTCACCTTGAGCCCCGAGGAATGGAACCCGCCTTCTATGGACTAAGACCTCTGAAACCGTGAGCCCTCACATAAACCTTTCCTCCTTTACAGTTGTGCTGGTCCGGTCATTTAGTCACAGTAGCGAAAAAGCTGACTAAAACATATAGTATGCAATCTGGTGACAGGAATGCCCAAAGTATGTCCTGGAGTAGGCAAGAGGAGTTACTGACCAGTGGTTAAATGGAGGAATTGGTCTAGGTTATAGTAATGATGCCTGCTCACTGGTAACATTAGTATCAGGAAGGAAGACTCATGACCTAAGCAGAGGTGTTGTAGGTTAGTATAGAAAGTTGGGGAGACTGCATATTCTTTTCTAATTAATCCCGTTTCTCAGAAAAATAGGTGTCAAAGTCAAGAGCTTAGGTTAAGAAGGAAAGGTGTGAACATCTGAGAGATGAGATGTTGCATGCAGGTGACTGAGAGAGCGGAAGAATGAACCAGTGAGGAGAAGCTGTGAGAGCCAGCAGCACTGAGGTCGGTTGCAGGTGAGTGGCCAAGAATTTAACTGGAAACAAGTCGGTGTGGGTTGTGTTTTTCCTAGCAATGAATACAGGCATGAAGTGGGCAGAGAATTCAAACTGACCAACATTAAAGTTTTGATAAAGAAATAAAATGAGTTTGATTATTATCTACAGTATTTCTAGTGCTGGACGAAGAGGATGGGAGGGGTGTAGGATGGAAGTGAGTAAATAGAGGTACCTGATCGAGGAGGAGGAGAGCAGGGTCAAAAGAAGTTGGTCTTTACCATGAGAAAAGGTAGAGAGAGACTCCAAGGGAATAGGTCAATAAAAGGAAAATAGAGTGAGAAAAAAAGAAATAAAAAATTAAAATTGAAAAACAAAACAAAAAATTTATGGTTCACAGTAATCTACCACTCGAACCTCCCAGTCCTCAGTATTTCGATGTGAGTGCGGACCTGTCAAAGGGCCTCCAGTCTCCTGGAGGTGTCTCAGAAAGGTAGGCGCCACTCCAATGATGGTGGCCACGCCCTCAGGAATAATTCAAAATGTCTGCACCAGCCTCCAAAGAAGCTGGGGAGCCACAGCAGTGATGCGGGTCCACTGAGTCAGCACAGTCTCTGGCGTCCATCTACTGGGGGTGAGGGCGGGAAGGCATGGTGTCATACCCAAAGAAATTAAAATTAGCATGCCACAGTAATGCAGCCACATCATTGTTTATAGCAGCTCAATTCACAATAGCTAAATTGTGGAACCAACCTAGATGCCCTTCAACAGATGAATGGATAAAGAAACTGTGGTATATATACACAATGGAATGTTATTCAGTCATAAAGAAGAATAACATTATGGTATTTGCAGGCAAATGGATGAAGTTGGAGAATATCATGCTAAGTGAAATAAGCCAATCCCCCCAAAATAAAAGCTGAATAATTTTTCCTGATAAATGGATGATGATATATATTGGGGTTGGAGTTGGGGAATGAGACAAGAATGGGGGAACTTTAGGTTTCATAGAGGGAAATGAGAGGGAAGAGAGGGGGGTATGAAAAATGGTGGAATGAGACAGACATCATTACCCTATGTACATGTATGATTACACAAATGGTATGAATCTACATCGTGCACAACCATAGAAACGAAAAGATGTACCCCATTTGTGTACAATGAATCAAAATGCAGTCTTTAAAAAATAAAAATAAAAGAAAATTGAGGGAAAGAAGGAAGCGAGTCTAATAATGGACCATGGGTGCAAGGTTGGTAAAAGGGAAATGACTACATGAGGGGACTAAGGCACCATGAAAAGAGGAGGTATCGTGGATTGTGTTACTGGTTGGGATTAATGAATTGTTGAAATTGGAGGATTAAAGAGAATAGCCAGAAAAAATGTTAGGGTCAGGGTGAGAAGCTTCAAGTGGAGGGAACAAAGCCTTTGTAATTAGGAATGCAACATCTAGGGATGCCATGGAGATGACTGTGTGTGATGGTTAATCTGGATTGTCACTTGATTGGATTAAGAGATGCCAATGATTAAGAGGCTTCTGGGTGTGTCAATGAGGGTGTGTCTAGGAATGATTGGCATGTGGGATAGTGAACTAAAGTGAAGCCCCTCTTAAGCATGGGCAGCACTGACCAATAGGATGGTAGCTTGGATGGAATAAAATTTAGAAGAACAAGGAAGCAGATGCAGATGCAAACTCGGTTCTTCTTGAATGGGTTCTTGATTGCTGCTTCCAATGTCTGAGGATATTGGACTCTCCCTTTCTCACCCTTCCAAAGTGGACTCTGCCAGTGATTTTCCAGATAGTTCCCAGAAGCCTTGGTCTCAGACGAGGATAGCATGGTTGATCCCTCTGGTTTGGGGGCTTCTACCTCTTGGACTGCACAGCTCCTGGTTCTTCCAGCTCTCCAGCTGCAGACGGCCATTGTGGACTATCCAGCTTCTGGTCCTGTAGCCAATCTAATAAATCCCCTTTTGTGATCATACTTCCTGTTGATTCTGCTCCTCTAGAGAACCCTTACTAATACAATGTGCGAGTAAAGATGAGGAGAAGGACAGAAAAGAAAAGAGGTTCACGGACCTGAGGGCCAGGGCCTTGAAGGAGAACATAAATAGATATAGAAGTCACCAAGAGCTACGATGGCATGAAGACAGTAACATGAGGCAGGGGTCAACCTTCAAGGAACGGGGCAGGCATGTGACCCAGAGGTGACAGAGGACTGTGATAAGGAGGTGAAGAGATGGAGTTAGTCTTGGTATTTCTACTATTTCCTGAATGCATCAGGCACACTTTCCCCTTAAGGTGGTTGTAAAGTTTTCCCCTCTGCCTGGAAAGCTAGTCTCTTCTTTTAAAATATTTCTTCTTTAAAATATTTTAAAATATTTCATAAAAACATATTGAGCTGGGGATGTAGCTCAGTGGTAAAGCATGCTTAGCATGTATAAGTCCCTGGGTTTGATCCCCAGCACTGTGAAAAAATTAAAAGTAAAATATTTATTGCTCTATTAACAAATCAAATAAGAAAAAAATGACTTTACTGACACAAAAGCATTTGCTATAATTCAATTCCATCTTTACTTATTTTATGGAAATCTGAAAGTTTCGCATTGGTATTATTATAGAATATATTGGCATTATTACATAGTACATGGCCCATGTTCAAAATTTTCAATTGTCTAATAATAGCCTTTATAGCTTTATGTTTTTTTTTAAATTCTCTTCTGATATTAATATCACCTTCTTCTTCACATTTAGGTTTTTGCTTATGTTTCATTTTCTTAGTAAGATAATTTCTGACCTTGCTCTAAAAATTAACCTCCTCATCCATCCCAACATGTTATTTTCCCCCTTTCCTTCTTTATTTCTCTCCATAGGAATTATCATCTAACATACTATATTCTTCACTTATTTATTTTGTATGTTTCTCCCTTACCAGAGTGTATGCTCCAGGGAAGAAAAACCATTTTACATTAGCTCTCCTAGGTCAGTCTCGCGGAAGACATGAACTCCAGTACTCTGGGGTTTTAGAGAGGATTCAGGACAGACATCTGAAGGAAGCAATGATGAGCAAGGAGGACACCAGCCTTGTTGGGGGCTGTGCCATGTTGGCGGCGCTGGGATGGCGCCTAATCACATCGGCAGTGAGGAGGTTAATCGACATAAGTACACTCAGGTGATTTTTCTCGTCCACGCACACAATGTATGCGCATGTGTTCTCGAGCACTAATTGCCTGCTCAGAGCGTCTGACCTAATCTTTGCGTGGGAGGTGTGGCCCTGCTCTCCGCCTCCTGGAGGTGATATAAGCTTAGGCGGAGTGAGACAGAGACACAGCAGCCATTAGACTTTAAGGCGTAGCAAGTTTCTCTCTTAAGCAAAGTCTCTCTCTCTCTCTCCTCTCAAAGCAAGTAAACCTCATTTCCTCTATCCTCTATAAGTAAACAAGCAAGAAAGCAGTGCACTAAAGAGAAAGATAGAAGTGCCTCAGTTTCCACTCCACCACCCATAAGACCCGTGCAAGTTGTTGCTGCAGGCGGTGACAAATATCCATGGATTTTGGAACCGCAAAGAGCCAGTGACAAGTGGTGGCCCATTGGGGACGGCCTCCCCTCCCCTCCAGTCTGAGAGATGCTACAGTGGGAAGAGAAAACAGTCTCCCCCTGGAGGCCCGGGGGAGCATTGTCCAGTGCTTCTCATGGCAAAAGCATGCCCCAAGCAGAGCTGAGAACATAGCTGATTCAGGGTGAGTTCCAAGGGGTCTGAGGAATGTGTCAATTTGCATGGGGTGGAGTTGTAGGGAAAGGAGAAGCATCTGGGTGAGAGGGGCAAACCCAGGGGGCCCTTCCCAATGACCTTCTAGAAAACAGTGGTGATGGGGCTTTGAGGATTTGAGTTGAAGAGGTGCTGTAGGTTCTCAGGATCCCATGGCTTTTGGGAGCTCCCTGCTGTTGTGAATAAACTTGTAAAGATACATGTAGACTATGTCCCCAACATCTCACACAGGTGTGTCTAATGTTTGTAGTCTGAATGAGTGAATGAAAAATTAGGGCTGAAGTTAACCAAGTCTAAGAGGAAGAAAAATATGAGGGACCCTTTTTAACTCCTAATTTATAGAGTGCTAGGGATTGAACCCAGGGCCTTATGCATGCTAGGCAAGAACTTGTTATGGTTTGAATACAAGGTTTTCCTCATAAGTTCATGTTAGACAATGCAAAGATGCTCAAAGGTGAAGGGCTTTGATTACGACAACCTTAACCTAAATGAATTAATCCATCTCATGAATGAACATTTTTAAAATTAGTTCTCATTAGTTATACATGACAGCAGAATGCATTGCGATTCATTGTACATGAATGGAGCACAGCTTTTCATTTCTCTGGTTGTACAAGATGTAGAGTCACACCATTTGTGTGATCATTCATGTACCTAGGGTAATGATGTCCCTCTCATTCCACCATCTTTCCCATTTCCATGCCTGCTCTCCTCCTCCACTCCCCTCTGCCCAATTCAAAGTTTTTCCTTCGTCCCTTGTCTGCTGCCCCACTATGGATCAGTATCCACATATCAGAGAAAACATTGGCCTTTGGATTTTTGGGATTGGCTTATTTTGCTTAGCATGATATTCTCAAACTCCATCCATGTACCTGCAAATGCCATAATTTTATTCTCCTTTAAAACTGAGTAATATTCCATTGTGTATATGTACCAGTTTCTTTATCCATTCATCTATTGAAGAGCATCCAGGTTGGTTCCATAGCTTAACTATTGTGAATTGAGCTGCTATAAACATTGATGTGGCTGCATCACCGTAATATGCAGATTTTAAGTCCTTTGGGTATAGACGTAGGAGTGGGATGCCTGGGTCATATGGTGGTTCCTGAATGAATACTTTGAAAGAACTACTTTACTGGATGGTAAAGTGGGGTAGCCACAACCCCAGCCTAAGACATGACTTTGGGGTTTATCTTTTGTCCCTGGTACCCCTCTTCCTTCCCAGCTGCCATGAGCTGACAGCTCTTCTTTTTCATTCCCTTTTGCCATAAGTACCAGTGCAATGAAGTTGGCTGACCATGAACCCGAAAATAAACTTTTCCTCTTCTAAATTGTTCTTGTTAGGTACTTTGGTCACAGCAATGGAAAACAGACTGTCACAGTGCTCTTACCAATGAGGATGTATCCCCAGGCCCTCTGTAACTCTTTAGGAGTCACTATGTAAATCCACAGAGGAAATGCCAAAGAGGTATGAGGTACAGCCTTACTTGTTGAATGGTGTAGTTTGGATTTAAACACAAATTGCCTTCATTACAGAACTTTGCATTATTTTAGTGAACTGCAGAAAAGGATGATTACATAAATAAATGTCCTAGTTTTAACACAAAAGGCAAGTCCTTTTGACTTTTTAAGTCAGGAATGGAGGCTTCTTTGCATACAGAGGCACAGGAGACAACTAATTGGATAGTGGATGATGATGATCAAAGATGACCTTCATCTTATTCTTGTCTAGGCCAATTAATCACATGGGATCCTGAGAGATTTACTTCCTTTCCACAATTTGGATTGTTTTTTCTTAATAATAGGGCTTAGAATATCAAAGTTTTAAAATGAGATGGGCTAAAAGATGGACAAATACAATTTTGTTTGGCTTTTAGAATGAGTAGGAGTTTGCTACACACAGAAATGACATGAGCAAAGGAACAGTAGCTGGGTTCCTGGTATATCTGGGTTGTTAGTGTGGGATCATTGAGACCAGCCCAGGGAGGCAGGCCATGCCTAGATGTCCAGCAAATGTGAAGGCGACTCTTCTAGCCACTGGTGACTTGGGTTGGGTTTAATCAATTTACTTGTTGCTAGCATGGGGTTTGGAGCATGAGGAAATCATTTCTAGCTGTTTCCAAGCTGCTAATTATTAAAAATAATTTTTAAGTGTCAGAAGGGAAAGAGAGAAAACCCTTTAACAAATTCAGTTCTGGATAATAATCTGCCTGCTATTTCAAAATTATCTTTCTTAACCATGTTTGGTAGCGTATATAAAGTAAGCAGGTCATTGCTTCTCCATGAAGCTCATTACAACTATATATGTACATATAGATTACATATATATGTAGTGTGTGTACACACACACACACACACGTATACGTACACACATATATAAATTAATTCTATATAAAATATGTGCATATATATTACCACATTACCATTACAAATTTGAAGACTACTTTTACAATGGCAGATATTGCTAACTCTCAAAATTTTACCCATTGGCTCCTTGATGGTATTTCTCAAGGTATATTCCAGGGTTATGGGGGCAAGATTCTCTCAGGGGATCATGAGGTTACAATTATTTTTATAATCATAAAAAGATATTTGCACTTTTTCTATTCTCTTCCATGAGCGAATAACATTATTGTCCAGAGACTACACATTACATTGAAATGTTATTCATATTAACATGCAGTTGGTTTATTATTATTTTAAAAATAAATATCTTTAAAATTCTCTATCTTAATTTCTAATATCAACATTGATAGATAACACTTATAAGGACTTTGGAGTTTACAGTAGTTGTTAAGAGTGTGAAATGGTCTTGAGGTAAAGAATATTGAGAACTGTTGTTCTACAGTTCTATGGAACTGTTTATGTGTGTGGACTTGACCTTTCTTCCTCTGCAAAGATGTACCCCAAAAGTCTGATTCCCCGCTACTTAGCTGAAAGATAAGCGAGAGACAAAAGGCCTTCTCAGGGTTGGAAGGCACTACCTCTTTGTCTGTGCTGCTTTTCCTGGTCCATCTAGGTTTCTGGCTCCATGGATGTACTTGAACTCACCCCAGACCTGCTGCTTCCCAGTTGTGGGTGCATTTTTCCGCCTCATCTGGGATTTCTCAGGCCTTGGGTCTTTCTATTGCCAATGCCTGCCGGAAGTGCATGTCCTTTATTTTTTATTGTGATAGACAACACTACCCTTGGGTAAAGAGAGAAGAGAATCAGGTTTGGGGATAGAGATACCTAGAGAAGAGTCTTGAACCCCTCTCTCCTGATTTATCTGAATCTGTCTACTCTCTTTCTGATTCAGACATCATGAGGACTTCTGAGTACCTGATCTGTCTCAAAGGTACAGGGTTTGCAGGTAGATTAAGACATACATTTTTTAAAAATATTTTTAATTGTAGATGGACACAATACCTTTATTTTATTTATTTATTTTTATGTGGTGCTGAGGATCGAACCCAGTGCCTCACGTGTGTGCTAGGCAAGCACTTTACCACTGAGCCACAACCCCAGCCCTAGACATAAATTTTTCAAATAAATGATATTCAATCTTGATAGGCATTTGGTCTGTTGCCTGACCTTGATTATCTGCCAAATACCTCTTCAATTTGTACCCAACTCTCTCAGTCTAATACCCCTACATGATGTGAGCTAATCTCCCATCTGAAAGTTCTTTGCTGTTTGCTTTGACTTGTAGCTGGAGTAAGTCTTTTTCTAGTTGTTATTGTTATTTTTTTGGTTGATGGTGTTCAGAATGGTCATTCTTTTTAAAACTATGATTCTCCCCTTGCCAGCATTTAACTATGAAATGTTTCAAATACACAGTAAAATTGAAAAAAAATTACAGTGAACACACATTTTTCCACAGTCTACATTCTACCATTATCCTGTATCATTTATTGCCAAACTATCCATGTGTCTTTCCTTCTATCTGATCATTAAATGTAATTTTTAATTTAAATCTTACCAACCAACTCTTCCAAAATGAAACATTCTGTTTAGTTAAGAGAGTTTCCATGTGGGAAATAAAATCTGAGTGAATTTTTTTCTGAGTCACTTGAGCCTTAAGGCACAGAATACTGATGTCAAGACACATTGCTTAGAAATTTAGCATGAGGCTGGTATAATTTGGCATGAGTACTCTCTATTCCATTTTTTGGTTCATAGCAAGGATCTGCACATTTACCAAATTTTTCTGGAAACCTCCCAGATATCTTAATAAGAAACCAACATTAAAAAGTTATTAGGAGCAGAAAAACCCATTTTAAGCAAGTGCTGAAGTCACTGGATTTTCCTGAACAAAAAAAGTTGACCCTTTTAAACATTTAAAAATATATAGATCTGAACTTTGGTTCTGCAGTCAGAATTAAGTTTGTAGGGAAAAAATAATTTAACCTGGTTTGTACCCTTCTAATTTAACTTCATCTTTTTTCTGTACTTTTTTAAAGTTTGGGAAAGTAAAAAAAAAAAAAAAAAAAAAAAAAAAAAAAAAATCAGGGAATAATTGAAGCCTATTCAGTTCATTAAGGCTTATCTTCTCTTGTATCCAAGTAATTATTTCTTGAAAGCTCTCCCAGTGTTGAAACTTTGCTCTCTTTTCCTGGTAATCTGTTGTATACACAAGTTCACAATTTTTCTCTGATTAAGAAAGTAAGGGGGGGTCAATTTTACAACATCTGTTTTAAATTTATTTTGCTTTATTCTGCAATTTTACTTGGAGCTTTCTTATCTATCTTTTGAAGAAATAGTAACTGTATTTGGCATCAGTGAGACTGGTTAAGACTTTATATACCAAGATTAAATTTCCCCCAAACTATCTTTTATAGGCTGTAAATTTCAGTTTTATGGTTTCTCTTTTATAGTTTTTTTTTTTTTTTTTTTTTTTTTTTTGCCTTTTATCAATAGCCTTGACTTATAAAAAAAAAAAATGTAAAAGTAAAAGATGAAACTCTTCGGTGAAAATCAAGAGAGAGGCCAGGACTGAGCATCAACTCTAACGCCTCTAACACTCAGGGTCTAAAGTATAATGTCCCCTGTACTTCCAATCTCACTTTTGGTCTTTTTCAAGCTGGACCTTGACAATTCGAGGAATTTAATATTTTTTCACTGACATAATTTCAGATGCCATTGGTTATTGAATCCCTAAAAGTGTTCTATTTTTTATTCGTTATTTGTAGGAGACAAGCCGAAGTTTGCATTTTACTATTCCATTTCCTAGCAAAGTACTTTAAATGGAAATAAGCAATATTCATCCTTCAATAATTGTGACTTGAAGACATGAACAAGGATGTATTTCCCCACCTAAAGTACTGATTTCAAGATTCCAATCACGTTACAGTGAGACTACTGGATCACTGGATAAGAATTGATTTCAATCTCTCTTCCTTGTTAGGAAACTTGATATTTCCAAATAGCCTAGATCTGGCAAACACTTTTAAACAGGAAAGCTCAAAATATCCATTTAGGTGACTTTGATATTAACTCTAACCAGTAAAACAAAATGAAAAAAATTGTCCAAAAACATGAAAATTACAGTGGTTATTTTACTATACTGTAAACGTAAGATATATATATTTAATTGATGTTTGTTAAAAATAAGAAAGCACTTTACAATTGTCTCCAGTAAAAAATAAAAATAAAAACTGGCATAAATCTGACTTTCTGATTCTTCCCTCCAATCTGATATTCAATCATTTTGTTAGAGAGGCGATTACCATCAGACCACAGGATATGAGATTTCTCTGACTAGCTCAGATATGCCTGTGAGCAGCTTCTTGTTGGCTAACAATTTCTATCTGCCACACCACTGCTCATTTACAAAGCAGGACATTTTATGTCATTTAATGAAAAATAAATGCTATTCTTTCTTAAGCAGCACAATATAGAAACTCATTGGACTTTGAGGAGACGAGTGGATGATCTTCCTTCTGGTGTGACATGGGATTGCTCTTATCTTCATGGCTTCACAAGTTTCAAAAGAAGTAGTTTCAGTGAGTTGGGACATTGGCTACCAGGTCTCGTGGGTTTACTTTTGAACGTAGGAATAGACTTTCTCTCTCTAACTTCTACAGTCCTCAGTTGTGTTCATCAGTGAAATATAGGGGATGGAACTAGTGGGTTCTTTCTAGTCTAGAAAGTCTTTTATTTCCATTTTTTTGGAAGCAGATTAGTTTACAAACACCACTGAATCTAGACTTATGCATCTGGCATTTTATAGAGAGATTGTCTCATCCCTTGACTTTTAGTATAGATTAAACTATCAATTATTGGCCCTTTGAAAATACAAAAAAGCTTCTCTCTGTATTTCCTTTAATTTGTCCCAGTGACTGTCAGGATGGATGTATCTCTGCAAGGGTTTCCAGGTGACATATGTCTATAAACTAATTTAAACAATCCCTGTTTTCTCTGTGGAATGTCTCCTTAATTTGATTATGTGGTTGATGAATATGAAGAGAAATGTCTTCTTCCAGTTGAACCACACAAATTGGACCTGACTGTTGGGACTTTGAAGGATATATCTTTTGGATCTTGGTAGAGACAGCAGTAGAAATTATGAGGACTGAAAAAAGGAAAAGAAAAGAAAATTTTTTTCTTTTAGGGTTGTTGCAAATGTTTAATTCATATCAACACAGTGTCAGTGAATCACGGTAAAATGAGTTGTGCCTACATTGTCCTGACTTCCAAAACAAAACAAAAAGAAAGACCTTCCAGAAAATCTAAGTAGGCTATTTTCTTACCAGATATATTTCTTTTCAAAGTTTTTATATAATTCTTAATAAGCTTTCAACTCTAATTTTATATCTGACTCAAATTTCCATTTAAAAAATTTCTGAAGGTAATGGATCCTTCTTTTCTTCTATTTATCCATGTCAGTCTACATATGACAAATTTATCCCCATCAGTTCTGGGAACTAAACTTGCTGGCTCTTTGCTGCTGAACTTGAATGTCTTGGTTGTATTGATGGAATAAGAACAGTAGTTCTGTGGGAAAGGGGTTGATGGCATTGGAAACATGCTCAATTCTGGGCTGGCATATAGTTCTGCTAGGTCCTTCATTGATCCTTCATTGATTCCTGTGAATTAGCTTCACAGAAGCAGAGGGTTTGATGATTGACTTTTGGATCTGTTGAGCTCACCCTAGAGAGCAGGAGTAGAGAATCTCTCTTGGGTGAACACTTGGAGAGGTAATGGAGTCAGGGATTCCAGGGATCTTTAGATGACTAAAGATGAGGGCAATTGGGAACCATATTGTTTAGAGGTAGGGAGACTTATGTTATGGAGATTTAAAAATCCCCCTAAAATAATCAAGTCCTTTGTGTGCTTTTTCCAGAATTTTTAATATGCAAGCCTTAGCAACATAAGCAATCGCTCTTTATCTTTTCAGAAAAGTCTATGACTTAGAAGCAAAGGTTATATCTGACAGGCAAGATGGCAACTTTTCTAAGTTCCTGCTGTGCATGCCAGCATCCTGAGGGGATGTTTTTGTACTGTTAGGGGACATCTTTTCTTCTTTTGGTACCTGATGAAAGACATCACCTGGCATGAGATTCTTAGAAAAGACATTACCGGAGGATCTGTAGTGTCAATAGAGGTGTTTCCATTTTCAAACACTGTCCTAACGCCACTTTCTTGAATTTGGTAATTGAACTCTTTCCAGTCAACATGCTTTAACTGAATAAGCAGGGTGCATAAGTAGGCATTCAACCAAATGCACTGTCAAGTAAAAATAATGAGCAAACAGGATTCTATCCTGGGGACATTCTGCTCCTAGAAATGCCCTTAGCATTTCAGTGTGTGTGTGGTGATTGAGTGGGTGAGGGAGAAGGATGAGGAGAGGCGAGGAAGAGGTCAGGGAAGAAGAAAAGAGAAGCATCTCGAATACAAATTTGACCTCATTTAAGGGAAGGAGCTTATATATGATGGATGTGATGTTTGGACCATTCTAAGCAGCCAATAGCATTTCTTTCTTTCTTTCAAAAAATATCATTGACGTGACTCAAGTGTGTTATTCTCTATTCAAACAAAGATATCGAAGAAGCTCAATGTAGGAGCCCAGAGAGGCAATTTCTGAAGAAAATAAACAGGTAAGAAGGCAACTTAATGAGCTTCTTAGCATGACCAGGAAAGGTAAGTGGTGAAGTGAAAGGAAATAATTCAGTCAGCTACTGACCCTCATTTGAAAAAGTTTCCCATTTTAAAAAAGCTCCCTTCGGAAGGTGAGCTGAAGGGCATCTGAATGCTGTTCAATTTAGTTCCAAGGTTTGTGCAAGGCCTAAGAACCTGTTATTTTAATCTGCATGGTGTTGTCTCTTCTTTTCTATAATTATATTGTTCTTCAAAGAGGAAGCCAAGTATGCTGTGGAGATTTCTCTGAGAAAGAAAACCTGAACAATCTCTACAGGGATGAATCATTTAGAATGAAAGAATGCTTGATCGTGATTTTCAGGTCATTTCATGCTATCACAGAATATTCCTTTAAGAGGCAATATGAACTGTTTTAGTGGTTCCCAGAGGTGGTGTGGTTCACCCCTACCCACCCTGGGAGGAGAGTCCTGGTGGCAGAGGTAGACCTAGGATCACGGTTAGCTGAGGCGGGATCTGGAAGGCAGCAGAAGGGCTGGTCTCTTGTTTGAAGGAGGGGAGTGACCTCCCCTGAGGGGCTTCAGTTGGGTCTTGGAAGAGGAAATTTCTAAGAATTAAGGCAGATCACTCCCGTGAACTGTTTTCATACTCTCAGGTGGGTAGACATTTTCAGGCGCTGCCCTGGGACTAGAAATCTACAGAGGAAAGGTTTTGGTAAAGTAAGACTTTGAGTCCCACTTACACCTGGATAAACTCACTTGTCTGTGCCTTTGTAACAGCCATCCACTCTGTGCTTTGAATACAGCCCTTGCTGCTCTGCCACTGTGATTTATTTTTTAAATGGACATAATTCTTTCTCTTCCTCTCTCCCTGCTCCTCCCTAATCTCTACCCTTCCTAATCTCAGGGGAAACAGGATTACCTTTCTTCCCCACCCTAGGCAGAGGTACTGTCCCTGAGTACACACCCACCATAGAAAAGAAGTCATCCAGACTTTGGGGATAGTTCCAGAAGTTTTCAGAATGACTAGCTCCCAATTAACAAGTGAATTTCAACTCCAGACAGAGAACACGTGGAATGTAGCCTTTGAGTGACCTCTTTAAAAGCTCCCTGTTCCTGCTGATGGGCAGAATCACAGTTTTG